>NC_064896.1:1262500-1893750 GCF_929443795.1 Astur gentilis | reverse complement strand
GCTGTGCAGGAGACCAGGGGTGGGATCCAGCTCCACCTGAAATGGTGGGAGCTTGGCAGAGAACAGGCGGTTTGTCCTTCTCCCCGGCACTGGTGGTTTCAGTGATGAGATCCTTGCGGTGACAGGAGTCCAGACAGAGCGGCAGGAGAGGGAGGGCAGGCTGCCCAGAGCCCCTTTTCCAGCCGGGCAGGGGGAGAGGTGAGGTCCTGACACGGTGGTGGAGCAAGTTGACTCCGGTGGGGTCCCACCGGCCCAGCCCTGGGGCTGTTTGGGGGCTGCAGTCCTGGCTTGGCTCTGCTCCTGAGGGTATGGGCAGCTGGACGCGTTTAGAGCCTCCTCCTGGAGACCTGCCCAGTGCTCCCTGGTGCGCTCTTCCAGCATCTCCAGAAACCCTGGGCTTGGTTAATTCCTGGAATAAGAACCAGAGACAGGCAAGTTGGAGACGAGTGGCAAAGGCAGCCTGGAAGCGTCAGCAAAGCCTGTCTGCTGCACAAGGAAATTCTTGTAGCGGATGGGAGCTGTGAGCACCACCAGGCGAGTTTGGTGTCTCCTTGGTAGTTCCTCAAGCGTTCTTGGTCCCTGGGATAGCTCTGCTGACTTGGTTTCACATCAGAACAGATGGACCCAGCCACCTTGCATCAAGCACTTGCTGAACTCACGTTACCCTGTCTGCCCTGGGCATCAGCCTTTGCCGTGGGGGCCGAACGGACCCAGGCTCTTGGGGAGGTTTTTTTTTCTTGCCAGCAAGGCAGCTCTGCTTTCTACTCATGGATGGTGCGAGTAGTAACTCCCATCTTCTTCTAGGGCAGCGGGGCACAACCCACGGGTGACCGCTTGCCATCGTAATTCATGGGATCTTGTTTTTCTCACGAGGACTAGAGTTTGGGGCAAAGTTGCCCAAGCAGAAACCTAAAGTCAGAGTCTCTCTCGTGAGAACGCGAGGGGATTTTTAAATCCCAATGACCAAAGTTTCCTCCTAGAACCCCTTTTCTCCCCTTCCCTAGGGCACAACCTCTGTTTAGGACCAACACAGGTGCATGAACTGTCCCTCCGCTGCCTGCCATCATCTGAGCTACAGCATTTCCCACATCAAGCGTGAACCAAGGCTGACCTTCCTCCCCGTGCGAGAAGCGGCGGAGCTGTACGTATGTATATCTATACATAAATACCTGTCTCCACGAGGCGGTCTCTGAGCTTGAAAGCCATCTTCGCGGGGTCATGCCCCGCAGTGTGGGGCCGGGAGCGGCTCCATCTCTCGCTCGGCGCAGCCGGACGGTTCCCCGTGCCACCCGCGCGATGCCGGGGCTCCGGGCTTCAATTGCAGGAGGAGGAAACGCTTCGCCTTGATCAGGAGGGATAAGAATAGCGAGCGGCAGGCGGCGGACGGTGGGGTGCGGATAAAAGGCGGCTGGCTCTTATTCTTCCCACGCCCGGGGCGATCTGCCCCTTCTTTTTTCGAGCCGTAATTGCATGCCACGCCGCAGATGAGTGTCGCACTCCACCAAAGCCGGAGCACCGCAAGGCCAGGACTCCAGGCTCTCCGTCAATGAGCGGGGAGGCAGGGAGGATGCTTTTGATCCCGCTCTTCTTCCTCTGACATGCTGAAGAATTATTAGGCTCTGAGGAAGGTATTTCTCCGGCTTGAGCTTTCCCTTGCTCTGCAAAGGAGACCAACTGCTGCTCTGCCATTTCGTGAGGGCAGAGCAGCCCGCGGTGCCGGGCTGTGCCGGTGGCCTGCGCAGCACCAGCCGACCTCGTGGAAGATGCTCGCTGGGCTCCGGGCTAAGTTCAGACCCAAACCCAACATCCCGGAGCCCTTTGCGGTCCCCAGCCATCACGATGGTGGACGCTTCTGCGGCTCTTCCTGATGGCGGTCCCTGGATTTTGGTGGCTTCTGCTTTTAGGGGTTGTGGTGGAAACAGCCTCGTCTGGGGCACCAGAGCCCTTTGAGGTGGTGTGCCACCTCGGCACCGAGATTTCCAAAACCGGCAGCTGCGGTGGGGCATCGTGGCCTCCCACTTTCCTGTGTTTTTTTCAGGTGCTGCCTCTGGCTTTGCTTTCATTAATTTAACACACACACACAAAGAACATAAGTGGGCTTGAACCTCCATCTCCAGCAGCTGAAATCCAATAATTACCCCACGTAACCCACCTGGAGAAGCATTCTCGGCTGGTCGGCAAATGGTGAAGAAGTTCACTGTATCCTTTAGAGCAAGAAATTATCCTGGAGTGTAATTTATGACTCTGGCAGCCTTACAGGTACAAAAAACAAAATGAAAAGGGTGGGTGAGATGGAGATTTAAATGAAAACTCTGAGCAGGTGACACCTTGATCTGAGATAAATGAACTGGGGGTTTCCTTTCAGATGAAAGGGACCTGGCAGCAGTGTCCGAAGGAGGCGAAAGGGAAAATCCTGACGCTGGTGGTAACAACAAATGGGGCTGGAGGTAGAAGAACAACGGGGAAGCCTGCATCGCCTTGGGAGGTTGCTTGCAGGGGGTGATGCCCTGCAGCTCCGTCCCCTTCAGCAGTGGGTCGGGGGGTTCCTGGGGTCTGGGGGACGGTGCTGATCACCTCCCTGTCATCCCTGCCCTCAGGTCCAGCTCACCGAGGGTTAGAGAGGTGCCGGGTGCTGTTCAAGGGGGATGCCGGGAAAGCCTGGATCCCAAGGATGGGTTACAGCCGTGGGCGACAGCAGGGACTGTCTTCCCCTCAAAAGACCCCTGCACCCCCCCAGACTTCACCCTGCTCGCTTCGTTTGCCCTGCCAGCCCGTCCCTGGCTCTCCTCGGGGGTCGATGGCAGCGTGCGTGGGGAGCAGGGTGCCGCCGAACCCACTCAGCCAGGCACAGGCAGCCGCACGGGCAGGCTGACGGAGCGACTGAATCTCCAGCTCATTAAGCGTCCCGTTGTGTTTTGGCTGCATGTCCCAGACTGGCACCTAATGAATGTCACGGAGCCCTCCGTGTTAAGGAAGAGGCGATGAGACGTGGTGGGAGCCCTGGAGAGATGCCAGGTCGTGGGTGACCGTGGGAGCCCTGGGAGGATCGCCTTGTCTCTCACCGGGCAGAAATCTCGCCGCTGAAGTCCTTTGATGCACGGCTTCTCCCTGCGTCGGCGTGATGCGGTTTAGCTGAGCACAACATCATCCCTACAGCTGGTTGGTATTTTTGGGGGGCTATTTTGTCCTATTTTTAGGAAATGCCAATATGGATTGGGAACTTTTTTTGGGTCTGGGAGGGAAAAGGTCAGCCTGAACAAATTTCTCAACCTGAACTGAAAACAGAGAGGGGCAAAACAGTTTGCTAGCTGTTTTCCAGGCAGACCCCGCTCCAGCTTCAGATGGCAGCTAATTAAAGTGCTGACATTTTAAGACACGATGATGCAAAATCTCTTGCTTTGAGCCAAGTCTGGGCCCTTTTCAGAGTTCAGTTCATGCATTTGCTGCCCAGAGTCCCCAGGAGCAGCGTGAACAAATTAAGAGGGGTGATGGGTTGGTTTTGATGTTGTATTTTTCTTAGGATGTGAGCGAGTTTTTAGCCCTTGGAAGAATGCTGTAATGTCAGGCTGCCTGGGCAGAGCTCTCCAAAAAAAGCCGAGCTCTGTGGCAGAGGCGCCTGTGAAGACGTTCGAGTTTCAGCTCTGCTCTGTGTTAACCCTGCTCGGGCAGGGAGAACAGGGGACGGGGCGGTCTCAGCCCAAAGTCTGGCCATGCCATTTTCCAGAGGCCGGAGGCTTTTGGGTTATCCCCAGGACGGGAGGAGCGGGTGGGCTGCTGCAGTGCCGAGCCATGTGCCGTGCCGTGCCGTGCCGTGCCGTCTGCCGCTGACAACGCGGAGGGGAGACGCGGGCTGCGAGGCCGGGGCTGGCTGGAAGGGAGCGAGCTGCAATCAAGAGATGTATTGTGGCTGTTGGGCTGCCTGCGCGATGCAGCATTTAGGAGACAAAGCGCAAAAGTCGGCTCGGCTCAGCGGGGATGCGGGAGGTGATTTGGGGGAAGGAGACGCTGGTGGGAGGAGGCTGGCAGGTGATGGGGAGCGGGCGAAAGGGGAAAGAGCCTGACTGATCCCAGCTGCTGCAAACAGTTTCTGGCTCCAACCCAGTGTGGCAGGTCCGGGGGAGGCTGAGCACGCTGCCCGGTTAAGAATATCCCCAGGCTTGTTCCCAGGAGGGGCCCATCCGCACCAGCCCTTGGGATACTGATGCACCCAGGCGAGGGGTAGAGCGAGATGCAGAGCGTGGATGGACAGACAGATAAACAGATCTTAGTAGGTTCATCTGGAGGGAGGGCTTCATTAGGACACGGGAGAAATAGATGATGGGAATAGGGGGGGAAGCACCCCGCTGAACAGCACGGTCCAGGGGCTGCCGCAGGGCTGACGGTGCTCCCCCTCGCTCTGGACACGAAGGAGCTTGTGTGGGCACTGCTGGGGGTCGGTGTCCCCACCAGAGTGGGTCCAGTGACACCAGTTTGCCCTCGCCCACCAGCAGGCTGTGCCTGGGGAGGCAGAGGGACACCCCAATCCCCGGGACGGGAGCAGGGTGAGTGGGTCCCACCGGGCTGCGAGGGGCACACGCAGGGATGGATCCCGTGGGTGAGATCTGTGGTGTTGAGGGGAGCTGGCCCTGAGCATCCCCTCCGGGCACAGAGGTTTGAAAGGCTCAGCCATCTCGGTGCAGATGCCCTATTGCTGTCACAGCCCCGAGCTGGCCGGAGGCTACAGCTGCAGACGCTGCCCTGAGGCGAAATGCCAGGCGCTGGGATGCAGAGCCTGTCCCTGGCAGAGACCTCCCGAAGCAAACCATCCCATGACTGGAGATTTCAGGCCAGAGGGATGGTGGGTGGCAGGCAGAATGTGCCTTTTTGGGGTTACCGAGGACACCAAGTTGGGGTGCATCGCGACATGTTCTGCCTGCTGCTGTTCTGCCTTCTCCTGTGTGAGCAAACCTGCCGGTCCCCTGCCCTCTCCAGGGTTAATCCTCAGCCGCTTTCCAGTGCCTGAAGCCTCTGGCTGGCTATGGAGCTGCAGCCCCCAAATCCTCACGGCAGATCCCCACGGACCCCTCTGTCTGCCAGTGGCTGGGAAAGCACGTGCCCGGTCCGCAGGAGAAAAATCCTCCTTTTCATGCGAAGGGAGCCGGCAGGTTTCTGGTGTCAGCAGGGGAGGGATGGGTCAGCAGCAGGGTTCAGCTTTGAACTCACTTTAAAGCCCCGCTCCTTGTAGCCATCCCTTGTGCGGGGTGGCTGGGTGCTGGCTACCCCGGCCAGGCAGGCACCCGTGCAGCCCCTGAACAGCCGTGCCGGTGCCGGCGGGAGCAGCTGGGCTCCAGGGAGCAACGAGAAGCCATGTGAAGTCCAGGCCCCAGCTCCTTATTAAAAATTATATATATACACATATATATATGTATATTGGGCAAAACTCTTTTATTAGCTCAGCAAAGAGGCTAAGCGCCATGAGCTGCACCATGCCACCGCGCTCACCCCCGGGAAGCCATCCCGCCGCAAGGTTGGTGCGGGGCTGAAGGTGAGTTGGCAGCCCTTCCCTGGCAGAGACATTTTCTGCTCTGTCATCCTGAGTTTTCTGCTCTGCTTTGCCAGACTGTTCCAGGGAAGGCGGCCGGCGCCGCACGGCGCGTTCTCCCAATGCCATCTAGTGTCTGCTCCGGCGGCCCCAGACAGTTATTTGAAGGCATCAAAGCTTATTTATTACGGAATGATCTTTGAGGGCCAACAGGCAGCTTGGGCTGATTATTAACAGCGGTACCTGCAGCACAGATAACTAACTGGTGGGTGCACAGGTTGGGCTTGATTATTTTTTTCTGTCACTCCCGTTTCGCACTAAAAGCCCACCCCGGCAGGATGGAGCGTGAGGGTGCGATGACATGTCCGGGGTGATTAAAGTCTTTCAGCCTTCAGCCACTTGTCTTGTAGCCCTGACATCACCTGAGGCTTAATCACTCAGAAAAGTGCTGTCATGTCCTATTGTCGCCGTATTGGGAGCACGACCTCTTTCCCATTTAGCTGCCATTTCAAAATAATATAACGTGCCAGGGGACAGGCATGACTCAGGAGACTGGTAATAGGATATAAAGACTTTGACCTGTGGGTTGCCCATTTGAATGCTGCCAAGGTCAGCGGCAAGGGCAAAGATGTCATTTGCACGATGATTATTTGGCCAAACAACCCGATACAGGCGTAGCCGGGTCCCTTGGTGGCAGTCAGCAGGGGCTGAGGGCTGGGTTGGACTCTGCTCCCTCTTTCAGAGCATCCCGGGACCCCAACCCCTCCCCGCCTGGGTTCTGGGACCCTGTGACTGCCCACAGTCCCCTCCAGCTTATGACTTTGCCCTCTACATTATTCCCTTCCCATCATTGCAGGGGCATGATCTGTACAGATTGGGAACGCTCTTATTTCTGCCCTCTTAGGGGCAGAGTGCCACAGCAGCATCTCCCCTCTGTGCCCCACTCATTTGCTTCCCAGTGCAGAAAAAGGTTTTGCAGGACAGGCGTGCCCTGCCACCCTGCTCCCCCTGTCCCCTTTTCTGCTCACCACCATCAACTGCCATGATTTAGGTCCCTGCTAACTTCGTCCCCATCCTCAGCCACCACTGACCGTGTGAATTTATCTCCTCAGTAGCAAACAATCTCATCAAGTCAGTTTGATTCCATGATTAATTAAGCTCTCCCTCGAAATGAAGTTACTCCCTGCAGTCTCGCTTATAAATGTTAGCAGATTAATGGGTGCTGGCCATGTTAGATGGCCACTACCAGGCTGGGCTGTGGAGGGTTTGCCTGCTCTCATCCAGACAGTCCTTGAGAACAGGTTTCCCATAGGAGAGCTTCTGAACAGACCCAGCAAACCACCGTCCTGGCCACGTGAAGGAAACCTGCGCCGGGCGAAGCCTTAATATCAGCAGCTCTTAGGGCAGCTCGGGGTTGATGCTGAACACGAGGCAGCGAAAGATCCTTTCCTACATCTCTGTGCTGGGAGCCGGTGCCGGTGGGTGCTGGGGGCCGGTGCTGGTGGGTGCCGTGGGGTATGGGCACTCTGGGGGCCGTGGGGTACGGGCTGCTCTGGGCTGCAGCTCCCCTTGCCCCGCGGTACCCGCAGGTCCAGCCGCAGCAGAACCTCGGTCCCTGCACCGCTGCAGCGGCTGTTTGGTGATGCTGGATCCAGACGCCTTCGCCAGGCTCTCCTGGGGTGCCGCGGCCCCCTCCTCATTAGCACACTGCCCAGCAGGGCGGTTTAATTGCTGTCAGCCTCGATAGCAGTGCCGCCTTCTCACCAGCCTCCTTTAATTGTAGCCTCCCTCCTTCCCCAGCAGCGCTGCACGAAGTGGTTTGGGTGAGAACCTCCCCAGGACCCTGTGGAACTTATTAAAAACAGGGTTTGAAGCCCCTCATGCCCCTCTCCCTTCCTCCTGAGCGCCCGGCTGCGGTGCTGGGGCTGGACCAGCTCTTCCCATGTGTACTGGGAGATGGGAGGTCAGTCCCGTGGCACGTGTCCCTGAGCCACCAGCATCCTCAGGACCTTTCACCACCCTTTGCTGCCCCACCCCCGCCAAAGGTGGAGGCCAAAAAGGTGTGGGAGCCCCCCCTTGGGAAATCCTTGGGATTTTTCCAAGTCTCCCAAGGTGTTGGCAGCGTGGGAAAGTGGTGATAGCCCGCGTGAGCCCCAGGATTGGGGGGGCTGCAGGTTGCAGCACAGTGGGGACCCATGGGCCACTGGATGGGGCCAGGGAAGTTGCGGGGGGAACACCAGGGCTCACCCAGGGCTGGAGCAGTTTGGCCACCACAGCGACGGGTGCTCACAGGACTTTCCCAGTGGTTTAGCCAACATCTGACCTGCTCCGTGTATTGTTTTCACTAATCTGTTTGGGTTTTTTTAAATTATCTGCAAACAAGGTGCCGCCTTCTTTGAATAATGATGATGCTGGGTAAAGGGAGCAGTGGGCGACCGGTCTGTGCAAACGGTGCTTCCCTGCCGCTCACCACCCACTCTGTACCTGCACCCAGGACCTATTTTTCTGTATTTATCCAGCGTCAATAATGGGATTCCACCCTGCTAACCAGCATCTGCATGCAACAGCACTGAAAGCAGAAGCGATTCCTCCTGAGTTAGTGTGTAAAAGCCTTTGCGATCATCTTGCGCTACAGACCTGAAGGAGGGTTTAAATATAAGGCTCTTTAATAAGATGAAAATAGCCCTTTCCCCACTGGTTTTCTGCTTGCTCTTTCATGCCGCAGGAGCTGCCTGGTTGTGTCAGGGCTCGGCTGTCTGTGGGCTGACAGGTTTCCTAACTGCACCAAACAACTCCCCTCCCTGCGCCATCAGCACAATATTAGTAACGCTGCAGCAGCTGGAGGAGGCAGCAGCTCAGCGCCGGCCAGTGCTGCTGTGTGTTTGGGCTATGGCATCCAAAACTTCCTCAGTTGGACTTTTTTTAATAAAAAAAAATCAAACTTTTCAGCAGAAAACCCAGCTGTCCCTGGTGGTTTCACCTGTGTAGAAGTGAAGCAGAGACCTCGGGACCTGCCTGGTCATTGTGGTGCCCGAGAAAAGGGTTTTCTGGGACCCTGCGAGTCCCTGGAGCTGGTGAAGCTCGGCAGATGGTCCTGGAGAACGGCCACACGCCCATGGGGTCCTTCTCCAAAGACAGGACCCAGACAGCTCACTCTTCACAGCACAAAAGTAAAACACATTTCTTTCCTTGACTATTATTTTTAATCCAAGCCAATAACCCCCAAACATGTGCTGGCCACCCGGCACGCCCCAGCCTGGCTGCTGGCATCCTCAGCAAAGGCACCCGATCCTGGAGATGGGCTGGAGAAAGTGGGATCGTGTCACCTGCATGGTGTTGGGCAGCCAAAGCTGCAGGAGCTGCTGGTGGAGGGACGGGAGATGTTTTGAAATCTCACCCACCAATGCCCTTAGCTTCCCGGGGAGCGGAGCAGCTTCCAGCTCTGCTGAGGGGGAGAAGTAACAGGCGCAAGGTTTGCTGTGCTTCACGTCTGCAAAATCTGTCAAGGAAGGGACCAAAAGGACCAAAAAAGCTCTGAATATTACTGCTGTTATTTTACAAAGTGGAAAAACTTTTCTTGCAATTCCAAAACCTTCAAGGAAAAACAACGTGCCGGTGGCCCAAGGAAGCGTTTTGCTTTTCTGCAGCAACTTCTGTCTGACAGCAGCAGAACTCCCTGCAAAGTGGGCAGATCGGACAGAGATGTCCCATGCATGGTACGTACTCCCATGGGTTTTTTGAGCTGTGGCATCCTCAGACGGCAGGCAGAGTAGCGCCAGTGGTCTCATCCACAACAGACATCAGCACAAAGCACTGGTGCCCTGGAGGAAACCCTGTGCCTCGGTGTGTGCAGCAGGAAAATGGGTATAATCCTATTTACCTGCCTCATCTGGAGCTGGCTGTGGTGTTTGATTCATGTCAGGAGCTCGGCTGGTGACTCCTGGATGAATGACGCTATATAAATGCAAAGTGTTATTAATATTTCATGTTGTAGTGAAAATGTACTAATGGGGCTTGTTCCTGGAAGATAAAGTGATGCCATTAATACACCTCCGTGTCCCCAGCACCGCGGACTCGTGCGGGCTGGCTGCTTTTGGCTGGCAGAGGGTGCAGCCTTTGGCATCCCCCTTCGGCCTCTGGGAAACTGAAATTTCCAGCAAATTTAAGCAGTGGGACAGCAGCTCTGGCTGCGGGAGCTCGGTCTCCGCCAGCCCAAAGGCAGAGGATGGATGCACCACTGTCCGCTGTGGCTCTCGCTGGCCGGTGTCAGCCCCGTCTGCTGCTTGGGAGGGAAAGACGGCAGCAGAGCAGCTCCTGCCTCTTGCTTCACCTCACTCTGTGGTTTTCTCTCACCCTATTATTTTTATTTTTTTTTTTTGTCCCTCCACCAGGTATTTGCCAGGCAGATGGGGCTGAGCTCTGCTCCGGCTCAGCCGGACAGTCCCACCGAGCGGGTTGCAGAGGGAAGCTGTGCGGCCACTCACCTTCTCCTCCTGCCATCAAAGCAAGGCAGGGGGACGGGGTGGGGGGCACGGCGGCCGTGGCCACGCTCCCAGGACGGCCGTCGAGTGCTGTAGAGGGGTGGAGGTGTGCTCTGCCTGGAGCCCAACGCCAGCAGAAACTGCCTATCACATCTGGCAGCTCCCCAAAAGAGGGGATTTTAACCCAGAAAGCCGCAAGCCACGAGAGCTCCTTCAGACATCCACAAGGCTGGGGGGGGCCTGGGGCAGAATGTCCCCCTGCCCACCGCTGGGTGCTGGCAGGATGGGTGCTGCTCCGTGCCCTCCCTGCCTGCCTGCTGGGGGACGTAGCCCCCAGGAACCCCTTTCCCAGCACAGCCACCACACAGGCATGTTAAAAAAAATATAAAAATGGGCTTGTTTGATTTCAAACTGCAGAACTCTTCCCTGGAGCCATCCGCAAACAGTGGTAATTTACTTTACAGCTGTTTAGATTTGTTTCTCTACCTTTTTTTTTTTTTTTTTTAAACCCAGCAGAATTGCAAATGAAACGTGTGTAAGCTCCTCAAACGACTCCAGCCGTACCTGAGCTCTTGCACCCCACGCAGCAGCACCCGCTCCTTGAACTCCCACCCAGCCGACCCTCACCCCTGCGCCCTGCTCCGTGCTCCCTGCAGCACCCCGGAGCTGCGAGCCAGCGGTCAAACCTTGCACAGGGGTTCTCTGAACCGGGGGGCATCATCTTGGGAGGGCTCCCGGGCTCTGGCAACGGGGAGGGGGTGATGGGGAAGAGACTTGCGTCAGCTTGCAGGTGAGGGGAGCACAGGAAAAGTGGTTAATGAATTCCCAGTGAAAGAATCAACTGCCGCCCGCTCGTCGGAAGGTGGGGAGGGGGGAAGGCTCTTTTTTAAGTTATTGCCACGGTGCAAAGTTTTGAGTAAAAAAGGGATTATAAAGGGAGGTGTTTGGCTGAGCGGCTCTCGGTGCCTCGGATGGGGGCTCCCAGGGCTTCGGCCACGTCACCTCTGCAACTCCGACCGAGGGAAGATGGGCGCAGGGAGGGGGTGAAGGGATCCCAGACTGTGCTGGGCACCCTGGCATCCCTGCAGCAGCTGAGGGCAAGATGTCCCCAAGCACCCGCCCTTGCCCACCGTCAGGCAACTGATGCAGCCCTTCCCTGCACGGCAGCAGGATTGGGCCCCCCCACGCTGCGGGGCAGCCTTCGCCCCAAGGTAATCTGGCAGCCTATGGGACATGTGGGGATCTGCCTTGAACCCCATTCCTTCCCCCTGGGAATCTCCTCCTCGCTCCCAGGAACCCAGGGATGACTCACGTGGCGCCGGCACCTCTCACACCGGGCGATGCGCTCCTGCCGTGGGCAAGCACCGACCGGCACCAGCGCCGGCCTCGGCAGAGGGACGCCCCGTAGGTAAGCGGCATGAAAATACTCCTCTTCTGCAGCCCCCGGCCCTTGGTAAGATGGTGCTGAGGCTGGGGAAGGTGCATCTGCTGCAGGGTGCATGTCGCAGAGCCCGACCTGACGCCGGGGTGATGGGCGCATTCTGGGCTGCTGCTGGAAGCGTGCACGGGGAAGGAGAAATTGAGGGTTGTGAGCGCGTCCCTGGGGATCAACCGGGTGAGATGGGAGCTGCCGGCTCCCATGGGAAGTATGTGCCCGGGGAGCGTGTGTGGCTGCCCCAGCCCTGCAAGCAAGCGTGTTGCATGGGCCAGGCTGTGCAGAGCGGTGGGATGCATTCACCCCCAAGAGCTCTGCCAGAGAGAGGGAATCTTGTTATTTTACTGATAGGTACAATGTTTAAGGAGAGTCGGTGCCAAACGCAGCCCCGGGGAGTCCTGCTCGTCTGCGGCCCCATGCCGCGTGGGATGCGTTTATCCGGCACGACGCAATCTGGGGTGAAATCAGCTGCTCAGGGTCCTGGGGCTGGTACGGGCTGAGATCAGCGGATGACAAGCGGTTGTTGTGGCCGCCCAGCCCTGGGTCAGCGCCTCGGCATTGCCTGGGGCCGTGCAGCCCCCCCAGCTCGCCTGCAGCCTCGGCTTACTGGTGTCCACTCGCCACGCCGTGCTGTGTCCGGCACGGCCTCCCTCCGGCGCATGGGCACGGTGCGGTTGGCGCAGGGCTTCTCCCACGCTTCCCCGGTGGGAGAACGGAGGCGACGGCAGATTCCAGCGATGGGAGAGGACGGAGCTGCCGGGTGAGTCATGCCCCGGCTGCTCCTGTTTGTTTTCTGCCTGGGCCAGGCCTGGCAACGTAAGGAAAATTAAAAACAAATACCTGGGCAACGAGGCGAGAGATGGGGCGGGATGGCAGAGGGCTGAGCCGCGGACGGTAGCGGGTGGTGGTTGAAGGATGCTTTTGCCGTGGCAGAACCGGCACGCTTTGCCGGGTCCCCGTGACCCCCATGGAGGGGGACGGTGGTCTGCGAAGACGCGTCGCCCGGACCAGTTCTGTGCTGGGGTACGTGTCGGTGCGTGTCCCCACATGCGAGCAAAGGTCAGAGACGGTCCCCAAGGAGCGCATCTCGGTGCTTTGGGGCACACAGGTGGTCCGATGGGGACCTCTCGCTGCTTCTTTGGTGTCACTGTGTCTTCTCTCTCCTCCCAGGCTAGCTAACAGGATCGGGGGACCATGAACTGGGGGGTGTTCGAAGGGCTCCTCAGTGGGGTCAACAAGTACTCCACAGCCTTCGGCCGCATCTGGCTCTCCGTGGTCTTCATCTTCCGCCTGCTGGTCTACGTGGTGGCGGCCGAGCAGGTCTGGAGCGACAACCACAAGGACTTTGACTGCAACACGCGGCAGCCAGGCTGCACCAACGTCTGCTACGACCACTTCTTCCCCGTCTCCCACATTCGCCTCTGGGCCCTGCAGCTCATCCTGGTGACCTGTCCATCCCTCCTGGTCATCATGCACGTGGCCTACCGGGAGGCCAAGGAGCAGAGGCACCGTGCCGCCGGCGGGGGTGACGGCCGCTGCATCTACCCCAACCCCGGCAAGAAGCGGGGGGGGCTGTGGTGGACCTACCTGCTCAGCCTCATCTTCAAGGCTGGCGTGGACGTGGTCTTCCTCTACATCTTCTACCACCTCTACAAGAACTACACCCTGCCCCGGCTGGTGAAGTGTGAGCTGCCTCCCTGCCCCAACATGGTGGACTGCTTCATCTCCCGGCCTACCGAGAAGAACATCTTCACCCTCTTCATGGTGGTCACTGCCTGCGTCTGTGTCATGCTGAGCCTCGTCGAAGCCGCCTACCTGATCGGCAAGCGGTGCCGCGAGTGCCTCCTGGCCGGCAGCGGGGACGGCCATCAGCACGGCCAGGACTGCGCGCTCTCCCACACCGAGCCCGTGGGCATGGTGGGGCAGGTTTTCCACGGGGCGGATTACAAACCTCCCACGGTCTCCATCCCCCCCACGGCCTCCAGCCCCAGCACGCTGTCCGAGGAGGAGGAGGAGGAGGCTCTTCCCTAGAGGTGCCTGGGGGAAAGAAGGAGCCGCTCATCTGCCCTGCACCCTCCTCCTCCTCTTCTTCCTCCCACATCCCCCCCGGTGCAGGAGCCCTGGGGGTGGCAGAACCTCGGAGTCAGGCTGTGCTCAAAGGCTCTCTGCCTCTCCCATCCTGGGGAAGGCACGTTACATCATTCTGCCGAATTTGGGGTAAACCCGGGTGCTGCAGGACACATGCGGTCCCCGAGAGCCGACAGGGACAAGCAGCTCCGTGGTGGCTGTGAACTGCCAGTGGTGCCCTGAGGTCGAGCCTGTCCCAGCCGGTCTGGCTTAGCTGGTCCTGAGGGTATCCTTGCCATGAATAAAAATTTCTGTCCCTCAGAAATGATGGCCAGATTGGTTGTTCTCCTGCTTCTTGGGCACAACACTGCCAAGAGGGGAGCAAGGGCTGCATCACCCCTGGAAAGGCATCGCTCCCACGGGCAGCTCCGGGCTGGGTTTGGACCAGCCGCGGTGACAAACAGCTGGCTGCTGGCTCGGGTCTGCTGGAGAAAAGCCACTGAAAATTGGAGAAGTCCCTGGAGCTGGGCAGGAGGGATGGCTTTGGCCAGAGAGGGGGAGTGCTGCGGCTCGGCGGGTGGTTTTTGGGACGCACGGGATGTTACGAGGTCTGCGCTGCCCGGAGAAGGGCTTGTCCTTGCACCCAGCAAGTCAACAGCAAAACTCCTGCTGCATTCACCAGGCACTGGATGCAGGCGAGGAAGGAGGACAGCTTAATTCTCTCCCTGTAATCCCAGGCTTTAAAAAAAGAAATTCTTGATTTAAGATAGGCTACTGGGCACAGGCAGGCACACCCAGACGTGTGAACGTCCCCGGGGACACAGAGGTGGCAGAGCTCTTTGCAGCCGTGGGCTGCCAGGGACAGGCTGGAGCAATTTAAAAATGTCACAAATTTTCAAACCAGCCTGGAGGTGGCAGGGGAGAGGGACCAGCCAGGACGGGCACCCTTGAGCCCCCCCAGGAAACCCCTCTTCCTATCCCTCACCCTACGTAAGCTGCACCACAAGTGTCAGGGCCATTTCAGACTGATGTGATCGTCATTAATAACAGTCATTAGCTGAGTGGGGACAAGAGCATGTGCTTGATGCAGCAGCCACCTTGGCGAAGCACGGGGGTGAGGATCCGGCCGGGCAGGCAGAGCCCGCTGTGGGCTGCCAGCTCTTCCTGCCCGGCCCGAGAAAAACACCCAAGCAAAACAACTGAATAAAGGAGAGGAAAAACACCCCAACCATTGATTAAACAATAACATTAAATGGCAGAATATGATCTTGTTTATTGCTGTAATATGTCCCGTTCTGCCGTGACTCAGGCAGCACTGCAATTTCTAAGGCCATCAACGGTAACTGAGCATTAGCCGGGATGAATAATTAACAATAATTTCATGGCAAATGCACTCATAAGTAACATTAACATTGAACATGCAGCTCGATCTGTTACTGGTTTCGCTTTATTTAGAGGGTGTGATTATTATTTTTTCCGTGAGCACCAATAGCCCCCGCACTCGGTGGCTCTGCTGCGAAAGAAGCGGCACGGGGCGGGGATGCCGTTGCCGTGTCTTTTCGGACCGGGGCCGTTCTCCGTGTCAGGTCACTGCAGTTACTGCCACTTTGCAGCACGCCTGACCCGATGAACCCGCTCCCACCTCAGACCCTCGGTGGGCAAAGCTGAGCTCCCTCCCACAGCCCACCCTGGGGAAAGGGACCAGCGTGGGTGCGCTAAAGGGGGAGGCAGAGGGACCGCTGTGGCCGGAGGGATGCCGAGGGCAGGCCGGGAGGGCAGGGACCGGACCGGCCGTCCCACGAGGGTGGGGATGGTGGAAGAGCCTTTGGAGGGATCCCTGCCACCAGCCCAGGACTGTCAGTGCAAGGGCTCCTTGCACTGACACCGGTGAGTTCGGAGACCTTTGGGGTAAGAGAGGCAGACGGTGAAATACAGGTGGATTTCTTCCATCTCTTCTTAAGTGAAGCTGCGCCGATCTCTGCCTTCCTTCTGTCCGCTCTCGTTGCTGTGCTTGCTGGATTATCCACCTGAAAATTTACTTTACTGAAGCCTTTAACGTCAGAGGATACAAGCTGTTCTTTGTGTGCAAGCCATCACCTCTGATTTAAAGAGCTAGGGCTGGGCTGTTTGTTTTCAAGCAAGGTTGGCCGCTCTTGATCAAGGCTATCCTCGATTAGCAAAACCCGGAGGTGTTCCCCAGCTGCAAGCACTAATCGTGGCAAAGATGAGACCCAGAGCAACCACCCTGCCCACCTGCCCCACTTCTGCACATCAAAGTGGCAGCCAAAGCTTCTGCCCGGTGAGAGAGACCTGACCATCCAGTTGCCATTTGTTGTTGTGCTGCTTTATCTCGCCCGGAGCGAGCATTGCAGCCGCTCCGCAAAACTCTGAGCGTCTTGCACCATCCAGGCTTGGGATCAGCGGCGGCTGGCTGGGCAAATGGGAATGTTTGTCTTGTACTTTCCGATGTGCTTCTGTGCTCTGCACCAAGGGGGGCTGAGGTTGCCCCGGTTGGTGCTGCAGAAATGGGGGGGGGACCTGCCTCCTGGGGCGCAGAGTGCTGGGTTAAGAGAGAGGACCGGTGTCAGTGGGAAAGCAAATAAACTGGGGGAACGTCATAATAAATGACGAATATTTCCCAGACTTTGCATCATCATACAGGGAATTGTATTTGCTTGTGGGGTGCCCAGAAGGCCCCCTGAATTTGGGGGAGAGGGCACTTAAAACAAACCCATCGCTAACTCCAGCCCGGCCAGGGATGTGGAGGGGCTCACGTGCATCATGGCACAGGTCGAGGTCTTGTTTCTTCCCTGCCCGAAACTCGCCTGTTTGCTGGGAATTGAAGAGAAACTCTCTGATGTACGTCCAGCGTGCCGGAGCGAGCGGCTGCCCCAACTGCCGGCTCCCAGGCTCCCGTGACTCCCGTGCCCCAGCGCTTGCAGGGGAGGTCTCGTCCCCAGGGACGTGGCCCCGGAGTGGGACAGCCGGGATGGCCGGGATGCTGTTGGCAGGCAGGGAGCTGGAGATAAAGCAGGGCTGAGTCCCAGCCCCGGCAGGCGGCCGGGTGCTGCCTCCTGTGATGGCCCATTTAAGACCCTTTTAAAGAGACTTTGAGGTCTGATCCTGCTGGCTTGGCAGCCGCCTGCTCCGCTGCTTGGGTTTTTCCTTTATGGAGGACACTGCAAAACACGGGGTGTTTCCATTCCCCACCCAACTGCCTTAGGGAAAATCTTCTGCCCGTGCCAAAAGGCACCTGAACTTTCTCGCCGTGGCTGCGTGGCCTCTCCTGAAATTCCAAAACTTCAGGCAAGATGCTGCTGGGGGGATCTGGCCCCACTCTTCACCTGGCCCTTATAGGGTTTCATCATGGGGCAGGGAGCTGCTGCCTTTTGCAAGAATCAGACCTGCCAGTGCTTCTCACGGTCTTGCCTCTCTCCTGGGTTTTTCATCTTGAAGGCCACAGCCCCCAGATTCCTGCCGGAGCTCCTGCTACTCCGGCTCTCTACAACATAGCTGAAATTCTTGATCCTGCTGATAGGAGGGTGCAAAGGCAGCTCCTGGGTGAGGGGAGGCTCCCATCTGCTCCGGAGCCCTCGCTTTGCTCTTGTCTGGAATGTGGGTGCCCGTGTCTGCTCCCTCCTCCAAGCTCACCCCACTCCGCACCCCCAGGCTCCCACAAGGGTTTGCTTTGGGTCCCTTGGGCTCCCATTCCCGTGGCCTCTCCCCTCTGTGTCCCCAGCCTGGCAAGCCCCCCCCCCACTTTATTATTTGACCTCCTGGAGCCAAAAAGCTGCTGGGTGAGCGGCTCCTTGTCTGCCACAAGTGCTGGGAGCGAACCTCTCGGAGCATCGAGCACCCGGCGGGGCTCTTCAAGTGTGTCCCCACGGGAGGGCTGGCTCCGGTGAGGTGCCGCATGGGAAAACGCTTCGGTGCTTTTGGCCCTGGGGTGTGCTGGAGCGATGCCGGGAAAGCCTCCGGGCAGCCGAGAAGCTGGATAAACCCCGAGCAAGCGGAAACGCATTCCTGCCCGGGCCACGTCTGCAGAGGCATGAAATGGGGTTGCTCTGCGGGGGGAGGCTGAGCAGGACACCCGGCTGCCCGGGGAAGGGAAGGGCTGACTCAGCCTCCCTGGATGCCACCGGTGCTCTGGGGAGAGGGACGGTCCCCTTAGGGACACATCCCAGGTCCCACGAGGACAGGAGTGGAGGCAGCCGGCAGGGCAGGGTCCCACTGCGTGGGGACATGGCTACCGTGCTCTGGCACCCGGTCTGTGCCATATTTTGGGAAAGGTCTCGTCCGGGACGCCCCGGCGTCGGCAGGGCGGTGGCTGCAGGTCGCTGTAGGTTGGAGATACCGATGAGCTGTTGCAAAACTATTTAAAAAGTGGGTTATAATTGCGTAATTTGTGATTCTTAGCAATGGTTGCTGGCTGACCCATAGCTGGCGGGATGGTGTGAGCCCCGTGCTGGTGGTCCCTGGCCAACCCTGGACTTGCCCAGGATTTGCTGCCAGGTTTGCAGTGCCCAGAGCCACCCGTGCAGGGGACGGAGCATCACCTGGCAGGAGCCGCTGGTGTTGCCTGCAGAGGAATCCAGCTCTGTTGATCTCACTGCAGAATTTGACCCGCCTTTGTTGTTCAACCCGAGCATGTGTGTGCATGTGCGCAGACAAGAACCTCTACAGGAGCTGTTTCCCAGACTCACCCAGTGACTGGCAACAGAACAAACTACCCTTCCCCTCCCCACACACACTCAGCGCTGCAGACAAAACCTGGGCACGCAGGAGGGCTGCAGACAGCACAGCCAGGAAAGAGCTTCCCTACCCTGAAAGCTGCCCGGATCCGGCCACCTTCCTCTGGCCCTTTTTTCGCCTGGGCAGGTACCTCCAGCACACCGGGGCAGAGGTGCGGGGTGTCACGGGGTTTGCTGGGGACCTGCAGATTGTGGGGGGACGGACCCCGTGGTGCTAATGGGGTGCAGGTGGGAGATGTGTTACAGCTGGGGCTGCTGTGCCTGCGGTGGCCGAAGGTGGGGACCCCGACATCGCGCAGTGCCACGTCGGGACTCCACAGGCTGCGCACCCCGGGGGGGGGGGTGATGCAGGGGGCTGGCACGGCGTGGCACCCCGAGCAGCAGGAATGGCCACCCCAGGCTCTGCTCCTATGTCCCACCGCCCTCCCTAGGGTCCAAAAGAGGCTGAGCCCCCCCCCCCGAGAAAGTGCACAGCCCCGCTCTGCTGCATTTGCACCCCAGAAGCTGGGCGCTTTCGGGCCCAACGCCCTGCACCCACGTGGGGCAGGACCCGGTGGTGACACAGCGGGCTGGCATGCCAGGGGCTGGCAAGGGTGCAGGGTTTCACGGAAGGCAAACCGGAGCTGAAGGCAGAGCCGAGCACACCTGGAGCATCGCCCCTGCTCTGCCTGGCTGCCGGCCAGCACCGGCCGGGCTACGGGGCTCCTACGGCACCGCACATCGCACCCCGGCACGGGTCTCAGCACGGAGCTCACATCCCCATCCCGCCCTGCCATGGGTCCATGGCTGGAGTTGGCACTGGACTGAGCCAGGCATGTGAGTGCCAGGCAGGTGGGTAGCATTGCCGGCAAGGATGGGGGCATGGGCGAATTGGCAGGGTGGTGAGCAGCACTGCCCCTGGGGTCATGCAAGGGCTCCAGGCTCCAGCCATCGGCACCAGCTTTCGGCTGAGGAGGGGAAAGCAGCAGGTCCTCTCTTCCGATTTCAAAGCGAATGGGCGGGAGGGAGCGCGGTGAATTGCTCCCCACCCTGGCTCGCTGCCGCGGGTTTGCCGGGGAGGAGGATCTCCTGGTTTCAGATGGGGCGGTGAGCGAAGAAGGTGCGTGGGTGCAGGCAGAGGCACTGCCCTGGCACTGGGCGCACGTTGGCACGGGGACCCCAGCTTGGCCCCGCTTGGCTCAGACACTCTTCTCGGTGCGTCCCCGGGTCAGCAGCGTGGGAGCGTAACGGTGGGTTCGGGGCTTGCTGTGGGGTATCCCCGGCCAGGGATCCCAGTGGGCTCCGGGCAGCGCTCCAGGCTCTGTTCCTTCCTTGTAGTCTCCGGACGCCTCGCCGTGCCACGCAGCCCTCCCTGGACGAGGGGACCCTGATCGCCCGTGTGCCATCACATCCCCGGCCATGCCCCAAGCTGGGGACTTCCCACCCCGCAGCCCCCGGTGAGCGGGGAAGGAGCCCGAGCCTCCTCCAGGTACGTCTCAGAGGGTGCTGGGTCGGCAACGGGCAGCGGCTCCTTGGGAGTGGGAATGCGAGTGCACGGTGCTGATTGACCCGAGTAGCTGGAAAGAAGGAATTCGTGCTTGGGGTTGAACGTAGCTTTCGATCTGGCCTGAAACTGGAGCTGCCCCTTGGCTCCTGGGCTGTCCTGTACTCCCCAGGCGGGCTCTTCAACAGCCAGAAACAAAGCATTTCTCTGAAAAAAACACCATCTTTTTCTTACACAAAAAAGTCTCTTTTAGAAAACGCAGAAGTAAAATGTTGGGGCTGGTGCTATTTGGGACGTGTTCCTCCTGGAAGTATTTGCCAGCCACGGTGCTGCCTCTCCGGCCCCAGCCCCAACCTGCTGGGCCAGTCGCGGCTCCCGTGGGGCTTCGGCACATTCCTTCTGCCAGAGCCGTGCAAGCACCAGGCGCTGCAGACCCGCGGCAGCTCTGCGGGTGCAGCGGGAGCATTCCTGCGGGTGCAGCGGGAGCATTCCTGCGGCATGCAAGGAGCTGGCCCGCAGCGTCTCCTCGCCGTCAGGCACAGACCCACAAATTTGGCAGTTCCTTGCAAAACCGGACTAATTCTTGTGAAGGCAAAGAGGCTGCAAAAAGTCTCCATGGTGCTCGGCTCTGTCCTTCGAGGGCTCTGATCTTCACCCGCACGCTGCAAACCGCGCCGTGCTCACGTCAGCGGCGGTGTGCATTACTCAAAGCAACTCCTTAAGAGCCAACGGTGTGGGGACAGACCCACCCCACCGTCCTGTGAAACCTTTGGTCAGACGAGACACCTTTACAGCACCGAGTCGACAGCTGCCAACTCACCTCTGGGTAAAAATCGCCCGGGGTTTGTAAATCCAGGCAGCAGTAAAGCTCTGGGTCGGGCTTAGCGTGCCACCCTCCTCGCATCAGGGCAGCCCCAGGCTGAGCTGCGGAGCCGGTTTGGCCGGCACAGGTCCTCGGGGTTGCCGGCAGCGCTGCCGGGAGCGGGGTGCCAGCCAGGGCGACGTGCCGGCGACGCGCACGGACTCTCGCTTTCAGCAGCCCAGCTCTCGCCTCTGCTTGGGCCGCCTCGGGCATCACCTGCGAGAGAGAAAAACCGGTCCCCGGCGTGTCCCGGCATCCCAGCTCTGCAGCAGCGCTTCCCCTTCGGCTCTTGGCATTAGCAAAGTATGGCAGCCGGTTTAGCCCATTTTATCGATGTAGAAACAGGCTCAGGGAAGGCTGGGACCAAGCCCGAGATCCCCTGGGATCTCCCTAATGGTAAAGGTCCCCATCCATCCCCAAAACGTGCTGGTGCAGGGCACGCAGGGGAGCCTGGCTGAGCCGCGTGAAACCCTGGGGAGGAAAGAGGACAAGCCTGGGGAGCGCAGGTCGGGATCTGTGCTGGTCTGGTGCTGTGCCCCGCGGGGAGCCAGCACCTCGGCAGCCAAGGGGGAGCTGGCAGGGTCCTGGGGATCCATCCCGGCATCCGTCAGCATGTGTCCTGTGGGCAGCGGGGCAGAAGGAAGATGCGGTTGGGGATGGAAATGCTCCGCGGGGTGCCCTCCCGCCCCCATCCCAAGGGATGTGCCAGCTCGAGGGCTGGTGTCCACACAAGCCTTTGCTTTGCTGACATGCCAACCGCCTTGCACAGCCATCCCAGTCTGCCGTCCGGGCACGGCCTCCCGCTGTTGATCCTGGCCCACTCCAGCAGATTGTGCTGCCAATTTACACCGACGTGCACAATCAGGCCGGGGACTTGGTGGCAGGGACTTGACCGGGAGGCTCATTCCTGATGATAAAGCCTCCATCAGAAGGAAGCGCAGAGAGGTTGAGTCACCCCTGACTGTCACCAGGAGAGTGCGGGGCTGGGCTTTACTGGCCACGAATGGGATGGTCCCTCTACCGCAAATGAGTATAATGTGGTGAGGGAGGGATTCTGGCAGGTCAATGAGATTAAGCGCAGCAAGAGATGAGCTGCCCCGTTGCTGTCTCCCATTGCATCTCTCCACCTGCTGCTTCTGCTGCTGTTTCTCCAGGTCGGGTGACTCTGGTCTCCACCGGCCGCCATGGATTGGAAAACGCTGCAGGCGCTGCTCAGCGGGGTCAACAAGTACTCCACAGCCTTCGGCCGCATCTGGCTCTCCGTGGTCTTCGTCTTCCGCGTGCTGGTCTACGTGGTGGCGGCGGAGCGTGTATGGGGAGATGAGCAGAAAGACTTTGACTGCAACACGCGGCAGCCAGGCTGCACCAACGTCTGCTACGACCACTTCTTCCCCGTCTCCCACATTCGCCTCTGGGCCCTGCAGCTGATCTTTGTCACTTGCCCTTCCCTCCTGGTCATCATGCATGTGGCCTACCGGGAGGACCGCGAAAAGAAGAATCGGGAGAAGAATGGGGAGAATTGCCCTAAGCTCTACAGCAACACGGGCAAGAAGCATGGTGGGCTGTGGTGGACCTACCTGTTCAGTCTCTTCTTCAAGCTTATCATAGAGATCCTGTTCCTCTACCTCCTCCACAAGATGTGGGACAGCTTCGACTTGCCAAGGCTGGTCAAGTGCTCCAACGTGGAGCCCTGCCCTAACACTGTAGACTGCTACATCGCTCGGCCAACCGAGAAAAGAGTCTTCACCTATTTCATGGTTGGAGCCTCCTCCATCTGCATCGTTCTCACCGTCTGTGAGATCTTCTACCTCATCTTCAAGCGGGTTGTGCGGAGTGCGCGGAAGTGGAAGAAGTCCACCAAGCGCTCCGTCAGCTACAGCAAGGCCTCCACCTGCCAGTGCCACCTCAAGACGGAGGAGAAGGACATGTCCCAGACTAGGTGTGTGGGAGCTCTGCGGGCCTCAGCTCCCAATCTGAGCGCAGTCTGACAGGGTGCTGGGAGGGGAAGAGGGAGGGAGACGTGTCCGGGGATGGCTGGCCCCAGAGGTGGCCGCTGGTGATGCCACCACCAGACTCTTCATCCAGGACCTCAACGGCTCTAAAGGGGAGTGGGACACATCCATGGGAACTCTCCTGCTTGGGGCCTTAGGGGTGTCCCCAGCTGTCCCAACGGCATGGGCACGCTCAGTGGCAGGTGGGTGCTGGCTGCCCACGGGCACGCCTGAGGGTGTCTGTTCTTTCCACAGAGGAGAGGAGCTGTGAGCTCACCCATCCCAGCTGGCTCGCCTCCCCCTTGGCCCACCAGCTTTTCAAGCCTGCCAAGTCCCCCAACCCTCGAGAGTCAACCCGTGTGAAAAATGACTAAACCCAACCAACTAAAGTCCCCCGAGAGAGGGCCGTAGGTGCCCGAGCAGATGCAGGTAAGGCGAGGGCAGCCCCGGAGCTCTGCCGGCTGCACACAGCGTTGCCGCAGGGCTTGTACATCGCACCAACGCAGACGCCGTGCACGACTCTGCCGAGCAGCCAGCCCCGCCGCCGCAGCCAGCGCTGTCCGGCCGGGCAGCGAGCCCAGCCAAGAGCTGCAGGGATGAAGCCATCGAGGTGGGAGGGTACACGGGACTGGGGCTGGCGGGAGGGAGCATGGGGGCTCCCGTGTCCCAACAGCTTCTCTTGGGTCCTCCAGCTCTGCTGCTCCCACGCTGGGTATGAATGCATCGGCTGGTGCCCAGTCAGGGCTGGTGTCACCCAGCGTAGCAACAGTCGTCCTGGCTCCCTGTGCCTTGCACATGCACAGTCCCAAGCACTGTTTCATCTTCCTTTCCAAAGAAATGCTGGGCCCAGTGCTGTGGCCGGAGCCCTCTTCATGCATCCAAAGTAATTACAGAGGAGCAGGGCTCCAGGCTGTTGCCAACTGCTTGGTTGGCCCGGTTTGCCAGTACCGGGTCAGGAGCAGCTTTCTGCCTTTGCTCATGCAAGCACCGTGCCGGTGTCCTGCCGAAATGCCCTTGCTGGCTCTGCTGCTTCCCTCAGTGCCTTTGCATCCCACCTTGCCTTGGATGGACATCACGCACAGCACGAGCTACAGATCCAAAAGGCCAATAAACGCCACGTTGTTTGTAGACACTGGGATCTGCTCTGCACGCTGTAAATCGGGGGGACTGGTGAGGGCAGAAGAAATGGATTTGCAGAGGTTCCCCAGGATCCCTGGCCGGGTGCTCCTCACCGGGGCAGCGCGGGTCGAGCCCCAGGGCCGGCGTGCCCAGCGTTCGCCCGCTCCACCTCCTCCTGCCTTGTCACGCATCGTTAAACTTTAATTCGCCAGAACCGCATGCTGGCCCCCAAGGAAATCAAGGACGGATCAGCATCAATTATTTACTAAACTTTGATAAATATTACAATAAATAGAAATGATTTCCATTTAATCTCTCCTTAAGCAGCACTACGTGGAGGGTCTGCTGGCGCTCTGGCCAGCCGAGTTTCCAGCTCTGCTCGGCTCACCCACCTGCGCTTCCCCAGAGCCATGAGTGTGTCGCCGTGCATGCCACCACAGCCGGGGCTCGTGCCGCTGTGAAAGGCTGTGACGGCGATGCCCACGCTGTCGGGAGGGTGACATGTCTCTGTGCCAGGACACAGAAAAAGTGCTTCCAGCATGGGCTGCGCCTTTGGGCAGCACCGCGTCACCTCTGTCACCCGTGGCGCTAGCCCTGGGCACGGGGCACCCTGTGCCAGAGGAAAGATGCTCCAGAAGGTCAAACAGCACAAGGTCTCTGACTGGGAAGCGGCTGTGGCTCCAGCGTGGGGGTCTGCTCTGGGACACCTGCACGGCTCACCGGGGACCTGTGGCTGGTGTGGGTGAAGCCCACGCTGGGCACGGTCTTCCTGGTGGGTAAAGGAATGTGGGAGCCGCCACAGGTGAGGGCAGCTCTGGTTCCTTTGTAGTTTTGGAGCAGCTCCGCAGAGGCGATCACTTCCACCCGTCGAGGGCTGGTGGGGTGCAGAGCAGCCCTTGGGACAGGCACCAAGGGGGGGCTCGCTGTAGCAGCGGGCACAACCCAGAGGCAGTGGGAAGCGGTATTCACGGTGGGCCGGCTGGGAGATGGGCACCAGACTCCGCAGCACCCTGGTGCCACGGCCTTGGGCAGCACATGGGTGTTACCTGAAGCACGGCAATTATTTTACATTAAACATAACAACGCTGTTCTGGCTCTGCCCTCCGCTCAGCCCCGGCACTGTCAGTGAGGAGAAAATGCCACGTCTCCCAGTTGTGTGTGCGGACTGGGCTAGTTTCTGGTTTTTCGGAAGCCCCCCGGCCCTGGCTGACCCCACGCAGCCCATGCCAAGCGTGCCAGCCCTTCGCGCCCACCACAGGACGGTGACTGGGGACACGCACAAGGGTTTTGCCCCCCCTCCCCCGAAGCCAGCAGGACTTAAGCCTCTGCATAAAATATCAGCATCTGCCCCCCCCCCCCCCCCTCCTTGTTGCGGTGCCCCTGCTGCCCCCCGCAACTCCCCGTCTGAGCCCCCCCGACAGCAAAGCTCTGCTTAAAACCCGGTGGGGGGTCGCGACCCCCGGATCCCCGGTGCAGCTCGGCCCGGGAGCCGGCGGGGGACCCGGGGCCGGGGCAGCGCCGGGCTCCGGTGCGGTTCCAGGGCTCCGGTGCCGTTCCAGGGCTCCGGTGCGGTTCCAGGGCTCCGGTGTGGCTCCAGCACCACCCAGCGCCCGTCGCGCCGCACGGACCCGCGGGGGTGGGGGACGACGGGACCCGCCGAGCAGCGGAGCGGGCAGGGGACGGAGCATCCCCGGGCCCACCCCACCGCACACCCCCGGGGCATCTGGCCCCGGCCCCCCCCGCTGCCCCCCCCCCCCCCCCCCCGCGATGCAGGGCACTAAAATCGCGGCGGTTTTAGGTGGGGTGACTTGCTCAGGGTCCCACGCGTGGACAAGGCTCCCTATACCCACCCCGGGTGGGTCCCTTTCCCGCTCAGCGGTAGCGGAGCCGCAGCCGGGGACGAGCGGGCAGGGAAAATCGGGTTTCCCACCCCGGCTTACGGTCCCCGCTGTCCACGGGGGGGGAGCCCGGCTGTCCCGGGGCGGGGGTGGAGGGGGGGGGGGGGGGTGTCCCGGCCGTCCCCGGGGGTCCCGGGCGGGGGGTGCTTCCATGGACCCACCCCCCTCGGGGCCGCCCCCTCGGCCGGGGGCAGCGGGACGGGGCCGCCCCCCACACCTGCGGGACGGCGCTAAGCCCCGGCCCCCGGTTTCCTGCCCGCGCTCCTCCCCCGGTTCCCCCGGGTCCCGCACGGCCAAAGCCGCTCGGTCCGACCCGGGCCGCTCACACCCAGCGCGGCCCGAGCCAGGCGGAGGTGAGTGAGGGGTCCCCGGGACCCCCGGAGGCTGCGGCTTCCCCGGGGACACCCCGCTTGGGGACAGCGGGGTGGGGGGGACACCGCTGGCACCCCTAGAGGAACACCCCTTTCGCCCCCACGGCGGCTGGGTGTCCCTTTAACGGCCCAGCTGGCACCTCCGCCCGCTTAATTGGCAGAGGTTAATTAGCGGCCAGGGCTGCGGCTGCTTCCTCTCTCCCAGCTGGGCTGCGGGGCTGAGCTCCCGTTGGGGTGGGGGGGGGGATGCGGGCTGGGTTCGTTGGGGGTGAGGCTTGAGGGGTCCCCGGAGCGGCATCTCGGGTCTGTGTGCGGTGAGTGGTCTCGGGGGTCCCCAGGTTGGGGAAAAATCCTGGGTGAGGGGGAAGGTGCTGGGGCTGGGGTGCCATCACCCCACGGCGAGGGAGCCGGCTGGAGACTGTCCCGTCGGTTTGGGGTGAGCCCTGAATGGGTGTCGGGGTGGCTGCTGTACCCCGGGGGTCTGCAATCCCCTCGCCACGACCCTGCTGCTCTCTCCTTTGGGGCAGCGGGCTGTAGGAGAGGCAAATCTGGGCTGCTCCTGCGAGCCCCCACCGTGCCCCAGCTCTGGCTGCCGTGACCCTGATCTCCCAAGGCAGCCCCAAACCTGCTGGTCCCTGAGCTCTTCGCTGCGGGATCTGTCCTGGGATGCCGGGACAGCCACGGGCCGTGGGTGCTGTGGGGGGAGGTGAATCCCTGCGCTGCCTCTTCTCCCCCAGCCCCATGTTTCCCCACCAGTGCGTTCCTGCGCTCAGAAATGCTGCCTGGCTCCCCCCCCCCTCAGGTGTGGGATGTTTCTCAGGGGGTTTGCTGGGACCCTCTGCAGAGCAGCCATGTCCCGAGAAAGTACGGGGCGTAGGTGGCCCCATCCACCCTGTGGTCTCCAGCATGGAAACAGAATTGACTTGGCTCCCCGTCCTTCTCTATTGGCAGAGGCACGAGGCTCCCTAGAAGATGGGCGACTGGGGTTTCCTGGAGAAACTGCTGGACCAAGTCCAGGAGCACTCGACGGTGATCGGGAAGATCTGGCTCACCGTGCTCTTCATCTTCCGCATCCTCATCCTGGGCTTGGCCGGGGAGTCTGTATGGGGGGACGAGCAGTCGGATTTCGTGTGTAACACCAAGCAGCCGGGCTGCACCAACGTCTGCTATGACAAAGCCTTCCCCATCTCCCACATCCGCTACTGGGTGCTCCAGTTCCTCTTTGTCAGCACCCCAACCCTGATTTACCTCGGCCACGTTGTCTATCTCTCCCGGAAGGAGGAGAAGCTGAAGCAACAGGAGAGCGAGCTTCGGGCTATCCACAGCAAGGACCCGAAGATCGAGCAGGCCCTGGCAGCCGTGGAGAAGAAGATGTCCAAGATCTACGTGACGGAGGATGGGCGGCTCAAGATCCGAGGGGCGCTGATGTGGACGTACATCATCAGTGTGATCTGCAAAAGCATCTTTGAGGCTGGCTTCCTCGTTGGCCAGTGGTACCTGTACGGCTTCTCCATGGTGCCCCGCTACGTGTGCAAGAGGGACCCCTGCCCTCATCAGGTAGACTGCTTCATCTCCCGCCCTACCGAGAAGAGCATCTTCATCATCTTCATGCTGGTAATGGGCCTGATCTCCTTAATCCTGAACCTCCTGGAGCTCTTCCACCTCTGCTGCAAGAACCTGCTTAGCAATATCAAGAAGGTGTCGGGGCCGGCCGGCCCCAGCCGGGATGCCTTTGCCGATGACATGGTCTCGGGTCCCTACGCACCCAAGCATTACCCTTTCTTGCCCATGGCCGAGAGCCACACGCCTTCCTACCAGGCCTACAACAAGCTCTCCAGCGAGCAGAACTGGGCCAACTTCCACAACGAGGAGAACCTGGCACTGGGCAGCAGCAGCAGACCCCTGTCGGACCCCTATGCCCCCAGGGCTGCCGAAGCCCCCACCCCAGAGGAGAAGCTATGTAGCCGGCCCGGGAGCTCAGCCTCCAAAAAGCAGTATGTCTAGTGCCGGGGCTGGCCCCGGCCGGCCGAGGGGACCTTCCTTGGTCCCTCGTGCCCGCAAAGGTGCTGGCCGCAGGCAGGCAGCTGCCTCCTGCCTGGTGCTGTGCCGTACGGATGGGCCCCGCTCCGGAGGCTGTGCCCGCGGAGACCTGCCTGCTCCGGGATGCGATGCTCGGGAGCGGGGCTGAGTGTCACCCTGGAGCGGAGCCTTCGCTCTCTCCTGTTTTCCCCACAGACCCTGCAAGGAAGGAAACCGCAGAAAGTTCCCCGGGACGTCGCGTCCCGCGTGCCTCGCCGTGGGAAAGGGAGAAATCTCTGGAGCCACGCGGCTGGGAACGGGCTGTCCCTGGGACCGTGGCGGGAGGCTGCTGCCCCTCGGGACCTGCGGCTCGGCCGGACCCCGAAGCTTGCCGGAGCCCCCGCCGGCGTGAGAGCCGGGCGTGCGGCCGTGGGAATCCACTCGCCTCCGGCACCCACATGGAATGGGCTGAGCCTGGGGGGAGCTGGGCTTGATGGGTCCTGGCCACCAGCCCTGTCCTGTTCCTCTGACCCCGGCAGGGAGCCAGCAGGGCCAGCGGCTCCTGCCTGGGGTTTGTGGCAGGAGCTGCCCCTTCTCTGCAGAGCATGGAGGGGGGGGATTAAGCCAGGGGCAGATCTCAGTCGGGGCTCTGCGGCTGATCCCGATGGCTGCAGGGTCACCGCTCCGGTGCCCTGGGAGTGTGAAGCCACCCCCCCCACCCCCCCACCCCCCCCCGCCTCCTGGCCCTGGATCCTTTCCCATGTGGTGTGTGTGTCTCTAAGTTATTTTTAACCTGCTGGCCTGAGCGTGGAGCTTTCTGCCTTAAAGGTGCAGTTGTGCGGGGGATTTGGGGAGCTGGGTCCAGCCTGGGCCACGCGCCCTCCAGCTCTGTGGTTTTGGGGGAAGAATTAGCCTAGCAACTGCTGGTTTGGGGGGTTATTGGTTTTATTACTTTGCACTAGTCCTCTCCTGCTGTGGGCTGAGGTTCGGGGTGGAAGAACCAACTGCCACAGCGAGAGCAGTTGCCCCGACTTCCCCAGCCCACTGGTGCTGTGAAAGGGGAAGGTCCTGCCATTACTGAGGGGCTGTGGGTCCTGCGTGACCCAGACACAAGTGTGGAATGCAGACGTTATTCCTCAATGCTGTTTCCTTCCCCCCCTTGGCAGACTCAGTGTTGCATCTTGTTGAATAAAGTCGGATGAATGAAAAAGGTAAAGTGTGGTGTGACTGTGCTTCATGCAGCTGCCTTGGGGAGGGTGGGTAAGGGTTTGGGGCCGAAGGAGAGCGAAGCTGCTGTCCCATGGGCGATGGGGCTGGGCTGAAGGGGAGCACGGGCACCCTCTGAGCTCCAGTTGTGCTGCTGGTGCCGCTCACCCCCTGAAAGCACAAACCTCCCTGCTATAGTGTCCTGTCCCCTTGAGCCCAGCCTTGGCCCAGGGGTGGTGCAGGCTCTGGGTGACCCAAAGCAGGACTCATTCCCTCTCCCCATGCTCTGGCTCTGCTGCAGATAAATCCAGTGGAATCTGCGGAGCTGCTCGTGGCTGCATAATAGGTGGAAATGAGCAGCAGATAAAGGCACACAATGCGGCTGGGGCTGTTGTTTAGTTTGTACAGCCAAGCCAGTCCTGGGCAGAGCCTGCTCTCGGCCGAGGGCCTCTTCAGCAAGGGTGGGACAGGCTAAAAATACCCTGGAGAAAATGAAATATGGGTGATACGGGGTGATATCGCTGCCATCGGCTACTGGAGGAAGCAAAGAGGGAGGCACCCAGCTGGGCTGCCCTTGGGGCAGAGCCTGGGCTGGCGGCTGAGCCTGCCCTTGGCTCCCCTCCCTGCTGGGGATGGGGTGGGGGGCAAAAATCCCCTGGGGTGGGATTCTGGGGTGCACGCTATCAGCCCTCGCCTGCGCCCTCCATGAGGATGCTGGGACAGATCCCCTCTGGAGGGACCCTGTCCTGCTCCCACCGCCTCTGGAGGGACCCTGCTCTCCCTGTTACCCAGTGGGGACCCCCCAGGGGCACCCCAGTGTAATGGGGGACCACAGCCCAATGCTCACCGGGCATCAGCAGAGCTGCAAAGCCCCGAAGCACTGTGGCTTTCTGGGAAGAGCAGGCTGGCGCGCTCGGCCAGGAGGAAATGCCCGTGTGAAAGGTAACGGTGCAGCCGTGCCGTGTGTTTACCCGCCGGCAGCGCTCCCCCGCTCGCCTCCCCTCTCCTGGGCTGATATTTTTGTTGGCACCGGGGGAGCATCACGCATTTTCCGAACGGCCCTGCAAGGTGGTAAACAAGACGGCCGAGACCACCCCCACCCCCCCCCCTTGCCTGGACACGGTGCCCGGCCGTGGGCGCTGAGCAAACACAGCTCCACGTCCCGCTATTGTTCCCGTGTTGTGACAAGGCGGCTCGGGGGCTGCCGGCGTGACCCCCACGCCGCCGGGACCTGCCCACGGCACACGCCAACAACAACAGCGAGGGGTTCACCTGCGCGGCAGGGCTGTGGAGGGGGTGACAGCGGGGGCCGGTGCTGGCAGCAGCCCCCCAGAAGGCGGGCAGGAGGCCCTTAGGCAAATAAAAGTTTGGAGCTGATAAGGGCTCGGGGCTGGCCCGGTGAAGCCCTTTGGCACAGCCTGGGGACAGATAGCAGCCGGACGGACACGTATGGCCTTTCTCACACCTCCGCGCTCCCTCCTGAGTAAACAGGTCCCTCCGGTCCCTTTCTGGGAACGGCACTTGCTCCCACAACACCCAGCCCTGTACCATGATGCTGAGCCCCGCGGTGGCACGGGCAGCCTGGGGGCTGCGGTGAGGGGCTCCCCATGGGCACCCCCAAGACCCAGCTCTGGGTCCAGCTCTGGGATAACGGGCAGCAAGCAGAGCCCCGAGTGTGTGCCATGATGCACCGGGACCCACCGCAGCTGCCCAGCCGGGACGGCGGAGAGCCCTGGGCATCGCCATGGGGTGGGAGCATCAGGGGACTGTTCCCACGGCCGCTCACAGGCTGTGACCCCCTCACCTAAGAGCCTTGTGGGCTTTATCCCAACCCAGGCCACAGCCACAGCCTTCCAGAACTATCTGGGGGAGAGAGAGCTGCCTGCCTGCGCTGTGCCGTGGTGCAGGAGCCAGGCTGTCTTCCTCAGCAGGGTGCAGGCAGCACCGTGGGGCTGCTCCCGCATCCTCAGCTCCTGGAAGAACGCGAGCGTCCAAAGAGGGATGTGACGTGGCCGAAGGAGCAAAAGGAAGAGGCAGAGAGGTGGACAGACAGACGGATGCGCACCTGACCGCCAACAGCCTGAGGCTGGGGGTGTACAGGCGTGGGGTGTCCCTTGGGTGCATGGCCAGCAGCGCTGTGCACCCCCTCGGCTGCTCACCAGCGGTTCAGGAGGATGCTGGGGTGGGGGGGGAGGTTGGCCACTTGGAGCACCCCCTGAGTCTGGAAAGGCTTTGGGGCAGCTCTGACAGTCCTGGGACCCCAATTCCTGCTGGGGACCATAGGCTTAATGCAGCCCCCCAGGAGCTCGCGCCAGTGACTGCCCCACAGCCATGGGTTTGGACAGAGATTCCTGTCCTCCTCCCAGTTAGGACCAGTCTGTGCTGGGCTCCCTCTGCACTATCTTGCCCTGGGCTGGGGGAAAGGAGCCATGAGGGCTACTGCAGCGTATCCCACCTGCAAGGCTCTGCCCAAGGCGCTGGCCGAGCACCAAGGAGTTTATTTTTAAGCTTTCCCAGCGTACAGAAAATAGCAAGTGTCTAAATCCGACCTGCTCGCAGGAAGAGCCGCGGCGGGAGCAAAATTGCAGCTGAGACGGGAGGAAGGGCAGAGGGCTGGGCAGGGGGATGCCAGCTGGGGCCACAGCACAGCCCCCCGTCCCCCTGGGGCCCCATCCTTGCCCAGGGCTCTGCCTGCAGTTTACCAGTGCCCCATTTCCCGCAGCCCCTCGGGGGGAGCGGGCTCAGGCAGGAGCAACCTCCTGGACCCCTGAACCCCAGCACCCCTGAACCCCAGCACCCCATGCCCACAGGACCCACCACGGAGGCAATAACCAAACCAGGTACAATCTTGCCCTTCTCAGCGCGGCTGCCAACAGCGCACAATGAAGAAAAAGCAAACCCCAAAGAGTTCCTTTCCTCCCCCTGGCCCATCCCTAGCGCGGGGTTATATTTAGCCCTCCACGCGTGGGCACAGCAGACAATGCGGCCCCGTGTGAGAACCGCAGGCAGGAGGAAACGGGCTCAATAGCCCCGACGACTTCCCGCATCCTGACATTGTCGCTCCCCTCCAGCCGCTTCCTTGTGCCGAGGCAACGGGACTGCAGAAGCCGGCACCCATGTCCATCCCAGGATGGGTCCTGCACCCCCCCAGCAACTCAGGGCATCATCCCAGTGGAGCACCAGGAGGGCAGGGGCTGCTGCCTGCATAGCCGGGGGCTTTTTCTGGCATGGGGAGCTATGATGTGGTCTAAAAGCAAGGAGCTGCGGTAGCCCTGGGGTGCTGGGGATGGGGAGTCAGCCGTGAGCTGCGGCTGCAAGAGGCAATGCGGAGTGGGAAGGGAAAACATCCCACTGCAGCTGTCCTTGGCCAGGCCTCGAGGAATGCGTCTCAGTGCAGAGCGGATTTGCTCCTCTCCCATAGCACTTCAGGGTTTTTCCTGGTGGCAGAAAGGAGCCGTTGGACATGGCACATTGCGCCTGTGCCATGGGACCATGGCAGGAAGAGGCAAGCGAGACAGGGAGGCTGGGAAAGGACTTGGCTGCACTTGGGGAAAGGGCAAAACGGGAGCCTGGGAAAACAGCCTCAGCTGGCCCGGGCAGGGGAGGGAGCAGGCGTCCTCAGGGGCTGCGGGGGATGCACCACTTGCTCTCCAGCGCAGTTGGGGTGAGGACCCTCCACGTCCCTGGGGCTGCAGGGACACCGCACTGTGCACGGGTCCTGGGTGTCCAGAGTGACCGTGCTGCTCCAGAATGGGACACAGGACCATGAGTGCCTGTGGGCCCCCAGCTCCCTCCCCGCTCCAGCCCCCCAGTGCCTCTCCTCTCCTCCCCAAAGCATCGTCACTCAGGGCCTTGCGGGAAAGGGACCGATGGCTCCGAGCTGCTCTTGTGCCAGCACGGGGTCACAGCATCCATAGCCCCGTGCAGCTGGTGCATCCCTGCTCTGATCTAACCGGACGTCCGCCGCAGCTGTCCAGGTGTGCCGAGCTGTGCCGAGCGGCCGGGGGGGGGCTCTCACTGTCCCTGCCTGCATAGCAGCTGTCCCAGTCCCCTGGGCCAACCCCCAGTGAGCTGGGGCACAACTTGTCGTGTCCCCCCCAACACACAGCCCCGGCTCGCTCCCTGCATCCTGCCTCCGGAAACTACAACCTGCTCCTCTCACGAGCTGTTCGTGATGGACCCCCGGGAGCAAACCCGACCCCAAGCAGGGCAGAGGGTCAGCCCGGGGGTCATAGCCACCCTCGGAGCCCGCAGGGAGGAAGCAGCAAGGCAGCAGGGCCATGCCAAGATTACTGCAGCCTTTTTGCCCCCACCAAGCCAAGGGCACAGTCACCACATGCTGGGCAGGGACAGGCAGCACTTCTGCAGCTGCCGGATTCGATCCCTGCCCTGTGGCACAGAGCAGCCGCAGTCGGTCGCGGCCGCAGGGACTTCCCCAAAGCCAGGCAAACCCCGGGAGGATGCTCGCCTGCAAAACACCAGCCTCCAGGCCAGACACAGGACTCCCCCTCGGCCTCACATGGCCCTGGACATGCTGCTGGCACGGCTTCTTGCCACACTCCAGCTGCAGCGCCCGGCTGTGCCATGCTGGGAACAGCTGGATTACAAACGCGCTGGGTCAGACCAAGGACTTGCGCTCGGGCAGTTGTGTTGCAAGCTCGGGAAGCCAGTTTTTTGCTGTAATGGTTTATTCAACAAAGCTTCCTCTTGCTCTTCGTGAGCCACCGCGGCTGCTCACCCCAGCCCTGAGTGCTTGCCGGCTCCTATTCTTGTACAGCCGGTACTTCCCAGGCAGCACATTGTTGGGATTCAATGGGAGGAAGGGTGGGTTTACAGCACCAAGAGTTATAGGAGAAAAGCGGCACTTTCCCGCACTGTGACTGGTCTTTGGGAAGCGGCTTCACCCCTTCCCCAGCGCCTGCAGGGAACCATGGCCCTGCAGCAACACCAGCATCTGCTGTGGGGACGGACAAGAGTCCCCAGACACACGGAAACCAGCTGGAAACACGGTGGGACCAGCAAGGCAGCCGTGGCGGGAGCAGGGCAGGGGCTGGGGCTGCCCAGCCAGGTGCTGTTGGTGCCTGTGCAGCCACCGCTGGGGCTCAGTCCTTCCCGAGGGCTTTGCTCCAGCACCGCGCCGGAGCAGCCCCCCCCAACCGACACGGTGTGGGCCCAGGGGAGGAAACAGGGCAGAGAGGCCCCGACAAAGCCCAATTGTGCCCAGCCGGCCCTGGGAACAGGCAGATCAATGGGCTATAAACAGCCAGGGGAGCCACTCTGTCGCGGGGTGAACAAAGGCATTTCAGAAGACGTTTCCGAGCTGGGTCTGGCGGGTCCTGGCTGGGGAAAGGGACGGGACCGTTCCCACCCTGGTGCACAATAGGGACCAGTCGGCGCCCAGCATCACCCCACAGCCAGGCTGGGAAAGCAAGAGGCCAAGGGCTAGCTCAGGGGCCAGTGCCAGCCTGTCAGGGGGACCAGGGTGATGACATGAAAGGTGCTGTGAGCCCCAGAGTGGGAGGCAGCAGTGGGGCAGGGCTGCAACAGCCTTTGCATTGCCCCCAGACTCCTCCTGCACCTTCTAACCCAGCCTCAGCTGCCCTCACACACCACAACGGCGAAGGCCTGTGAGTTCCCAGCAGTGCCGGGCCATCAGCCTGGCCGGAGGGCAGCGATCCAGCCTGAGGACAGCAGGTTGGGAGGTAAACACAGCCAGGCAGCGACAGCAGTAAAGCTGTCAGCGGGGCAGAAGCTGGCCCCGAGGAAGCGGGACAGAGCGATGCGAAACGCTGAATTGGCTGCTGACCTCAGGGCTTCGCACCAGGCACGACAGATTTATCGTCCCCGGGAGGGGAAGGCCGGGCCGGGGCAGCAGCGAGGCCTCGCTCAGGCACCAGGGGAAAAAACAAGCCGGGAGGCAGCGATAACCCCAGCTACGGCCCTGGCATGCTGCCGGCAGCAAGTGGCGGCACGGTTACCGGCTGGCCCCGCTCAGGCAGTTCTCACCAGGGTTTGGTCCTGCTGTGCCGGTGATGCCCGAGGCTGGATGGGACACCAGCCACTGGTCCCCAGTGCTCACTGCCAGTCTCTCCTGCCATGGGCTGCCCTGCTCAGCAGCCCAGTGGGACCCTCCCTGTCCGCTGGGACCCCACCCGGCGCTGCCACAGCCCTTCTTGTCTAGATAAGGAGGTCAAAGGGAAGTAAATGACGTGGCTGGGGGAGCCAGGAGGGAGGCACAAGCAGAGCACGGGCTGGGATTTCGGTGCCTCCCCCTCCTTCCTGCCTGCCACCCTGTTGCCAAGCCCCAAGGTCAGTGCCCAGCCAGGGACAACGATGGCATTTCTCCCATTGTAGAAGGGGTTGCTTCTTGAAAACATGGGGAGCAGAAACATGCTGAGCCAGGGCTGGGGCCAGGTGCTGATGCAGACGACACAGAGGGCCAAGGACTGACAGAAGTTTATTCTGGCTGTTCCCGTACAAGGCAGAGATCTCCCCGCTCTCTACATGCCAGCCCAGAGCCACCACCACGCTCTGAGCTCCATGAGGGAAGCAAGGCCAGGACTTCCACCTCCTCCTGTCCCTCTTCCTCGCTGCAAAGCCCGGGGGTGATGCAGAGAGGGCTTCCCGAGAGATTTCCACCGCTGCTCAGGCTCCCGTGGGCGTAACGCGGTAGCGTGGTGCTGTGGTCAGGGTTCACAAAGAGCCAGGGGAGAGCTGTAAGCAGGACAGCAGGTCCTCCCGCTCCAGGCGGTTAGCCTGACCCCAACCCCACGTCACTCAGGTCCAAGTTTCTTCTATCTTCACGCCATGGAAGAAACCAAACCTAAAGAGACGTGGGTGGAACCAGGCTGAGAGGGTTTTGTGGTTCAGGGGCCAGGACAGGCCGAGAGCTGACGAGTTTCAGACACGTTCCACCTCCAAAGCATGGTTCCCTGCCTGCTTTGCCACAAAGGAAGAGGTTTGGGTGCTGTGTCTCGAGTGCATCCGTGGGCTGGGCAAACCCTGGCCCTCTGGAGGGCCCTGGGGGAGTGAAGAGCAGCAGTGGGCACAGCGTACTGCCCAGATACGGCCCGGTGCAGGAAGGACGCTGCTGGAAGATGTGCAGGCGACAGGGGAGTCCCCAGCATGGTGCTGCAGGCCCCAGCCCTCCGGCAGCCGGCCCCAGCCCCAGGAACAGTCGCTCCAGGGCGCTGCGTTTGCCCAAACAACTTTATTAACTTTTTTCCGGGCGGTTCCTGTTCAGCACGGCCCGAGGGGCGAACTCGAGCTTCTCCTTCAGGCTCACCACCTTGGTCAGGTCCTTGCCCGCGATCTCTTGCAGCTTGCGGTCCTCCCGCTGCTCCGAGATGCTCTTCTCCTCCTCGGCCGAGGGCGGGGGGTCCCCACGGAGGAACCACTCCAGGTGATAACCCACCAGCCCCACCACGAAGGCCACCGGGAAGGTGACGTACGGGGCCTTGGAGCGCACGGCCGCCCACAGCACGGACCACATGGTGCCGGGGGCTGCGCCTGGCAGGGGGCGAAACGTGGCCGTCACAAGCCGGGCCCGGACCCCCCGGAGGCCTGCGGGCCGGTTAACGCCCGGGAGAGGGGCGGGCGGGCAAGGCCGCACCGGGGCGGGCCGCACCGGGGCCTCAGTACTGACCCACAGGGAACCGGGACCCGCCTGGGCCGACACCGAGACCCCCGCCCGGTCCCCGCGGGGCTTCCCTGCCGCCGGACCCGGACCCGGACCCGGACCGAGCCCCTCGGCGGCCACCGCTCACCTGGGCCCGGCCGCCGCCGCCGCCGCCGCCGCCGCCGCCGCCCCGCCTCTTCCGGTCAGCGGTAGCGCGGCCCAGCCAGGCGCCCCCGAAGGCCGGCGGGGCGGTGCTGCCCCCTGGCGGACAGCGCGGGATCGGCGGCGCTTGGAGGAGCGGCCCCGGCTGAGGCCGCCCCGCGGGGAGACCCACGGAAAGGGCGGGGGTGGGGGGTGGGGGGAGAGACGGACCCACGGGGGGCACGGGGAGACAGCCAGGGCGTGACCCACGGAGAGAGACCCCCGGGGAGAGAGCCACCTGGAGGCAGCCACGGGGAGGTGCAGAGGGAAAGGGCCACGGGGACACCCACGGGGGGAGACCCACGGGGAGACCTGCGGACACCCGCCCAGTCACCCTCCAGGGAGATCTGCTCCTGCGCCAGCGAGAGACCCTCTTCCGCCCCACGGAAACCCCCTCCCACTCACAGACACCCCCTTCCACCCCACAGAAACCCCTTCCCACCCACAGACACCCCTCTCCCACCCACAGACACCCCCTCCCACCCATAGACACCCTCTCCCACCCACAGACACCCCCTCCCACCCATAGACACCCTCTCCACCCACAGACACCCCCTACCACCCCACAGACACCCTCTCCCACCCACAGACAGCCCCTCCCACCCATAGACACCCCCTCCCACCCCACCGAAACCCCCTCCCACCCACAGACACCCCTCTCCCACCCCACAGACACCCCCTCCCACCCATAGACACCCTCTCCCACCCACAGACACCCCCTCCCACCCCACTGAAACCCCCTCCCACCCATAGACACCCTCTCCCACCCCACCGAAACCCCCTCCCACCCACAGACACCCCTCTCCCACCCACAGACACCCCCTCCCACCCCACTGAAACCCCCTCCCACCCACAGACACCCCTCTCCCACCCACAGACACCCCCTCCCACCCCACAGACACCCTCTCCCACCCCACTGAAACCCCCTCCCACCCACAGACACCCCCTCCCACCCCACCGAAACCCCCTCCCACCCCACGGACACGAAGGGGCTGTAGACGGGGGAAAGGCGAGCCCGGCACCGGCCGTGTCCCCTCGGGGAGGTGGCCGCTGGCCCGGAGTAACCAAAATCATCTTTATTAATTGCGGCGGTTCGTTACAATAAAAAGGGAGCCACATGTCACGGTCACTGCACGGCGCTGGCCGGGTTGGGGGCCCGGGGGGGTGGGGGGGGGGGCCCTTCCCAGGCACATCCCTAAATCCGGGGTGTTTGGGGTGGGGGGGGGAGAGCGGGGTGGGAAAAGGCTTTGGGTGGCTGAGTGGGTGCTGCCGTCCCGGAGGTGTTTAGCACCAACAGGCCCCCCCGGAGCGAGGGACCCCCAGCGAGGCGTCCGCCTGCTTGGCCCCGGCCTCCCCTGCTACATGGGGGGCACAAGCTGGGCCCCCCCCCCCAGCTGCCTCCGATCCCACCGCCCTGCCCGAGGGCCCTGGATTTTGGGAGCTCCCCGGTACCCACTGGCCCTGCCTGGGGGGTGGCTGGTGATGCTGTGTGGGGCTGTTGGCGTTAGCGGGGTGGGGGACAGGATGGGGTCTTCCCCACCCCACACTTCTGCCACCAAAAGGGACACTGCGGGGGGGGACAGGAGGCTTGGACTGGGACCGGGAATGGGGACAGGGACAGGGACGGGGCAGATGCGGCCTCCTGCCCCGCCACGCTGCTCTGCCCTGGAGGGGACCTTTGGGGACCCCCCCCCCCCCACCCCGCTCCCGGGTCTGTGCGCAGCGACGGAGGAGCTGGGATGAGCAGCATCCCGGCGTGTCCCTTGGCCCCGTAAGGGAACCAGGCGCACGACAGCCCCATCCCGGGGTGTCCCATCCCCGCGGGGCACCAGGAGCTCAAGGGAAAAGGGGGACCCCCCACCCCCCCAGGGTGATCTCTAGCGGCCCCACACTCAAGGGGCAGCTGCTGGCCGTGTCCACGCTCCCATCCCACCCACCGGTGCCAAGCCCGGGCCAAAGCCGCCACGGTCCCTGGCACCGTGGGTGCAAAAAAGTTGCGGTCAGGTCTCCCCACCGCTACCGCCCCGCTCGCACACCAGGGAAGCGTCTTCCCCCCCGGGCGACGAGGCACAGGGGGCCCGTAGCCCCCCATCCCCGGCTAATGCCACGCTGCAGATGCGCTCCCAGCCTCCCAGGCTGGCAGGAGGGAAGGACAGACGGATGGAGGGACAGACCGATGGGGAAGAAGGAAGGGGCCGAGCGGGGAGAAGAACGTCGCGATGCTCCGTGCGAGGGAAGCGGGGCGGCTCGCCGTGACCTGGGGGGGGGCAGTTTCTGCTGCTCTGGTCGGTCCCACCAGCCAGAACACAGCGCTGGGCACGTGTAGTTTCTGGTTTATTCCTCAGGTTATATTTATATATGTAGAGAGGGGAAGGAGCCCCGTGGCACCCGAGCCAGAGGCAGGCAGGGGCAGCACGGGGGAGCCCCTTGTCCCCACCGCGTCCCAAAGCCTCGTGCCGGCAGGGCCGGGGAGCGGGGCTGGGGGGGGGCTCTGGCCAGATGGGGACTCGAGGGGGGGGCCCGTCCCCACCACAGGCTGGGGGATTGCACTGAGTACAGAGAGGTGGGGGGGGGGGGGGGGGGGCTTGCCTGCAGCCCCCTCCCCTCCAGCCCGGTGGGGCCGGGGGCTGAGGGTCACCTCTCTTTCGGTTGGGACGCAGGCTGGGGTGGGGGTGGGGGGGGGGGTGCAGAAGGGCTGGGGGGGGACAGAGAGCTGGGACACGGCCCCAGGGAGGGCAGAGGGAGGGAGAGCCCCAGACCCCGGGAGAGGCTGGCAGGGGCATGCGGGCGGGGGGGGGGGGGGGGGGGGGAGGCAACGGGACGGGGCAGAACCGGGCTTGTGTTCACCCGCCGTCGGATCCACGAAAGGTCTAAGATAGAAAAGAGAGAAGCTGTGAGTGGGGCCAAGAGCTGCCCCAGGGTGTCCCCGCGGCCCCCCATCACAGTGAGCTACGGCCGCGCCGTCCAGTCCGGGTAGAAAAGCGGAGGCTGCGGTCACAGCCGGGTCTGCGCCTCGGGGATGTAGATCTCAATGCTGTCCGCGCTTTCGGTGGCCGAGCTCTGGCGGAAAGAAGCAGCTCGTTTGGCTGCCAGGAGCCGCTTGCGGGCCTCCTGCCGCTGCCGGTCCACCGAGTCTAAGGAGCGCTCCTTCACCGGGTGCACCTTGGAGCGTGGCGGCTTCTTTGGTATCGGGGGAGGCACCTTCTTCTCCTCCTGCACAGATAACGGGGGGCTTCAGGGCGGGCACGGGGGCCAGGACCTCCGGGGAACAGGCGTCCCCGGTGGGCTCCGCGCGTGGAGCTGCCGCGGGGGGCGAAGCCGAAGCCACGGCGAGACGGCCCCGTGCCCGTCCTGCGCCGCGAAGCAGGGCTGCGCGTCCCTTCGTCTGTCTGCACAGGCGTGAAGGTGTCCGCAGCGTGATGCCCCTTGCCCGTGCCGAGACCCTGCCCGGCCCTTTGCGGGCAGCGCTGCCCAGAAATGCCCAGCGAGCCATCCGCGAGACCGCGGCGGGGGCTTCTTTAGCCTTGGGGTTTTTTCCAGCTCTGTTTTTCAAGTGTTTGCTAAAAGCAGCTGCCGGCGACAGCCCAGCAGCGGCGGTTTGGGCGCAGATGTGCTTGGGGAGGAGGAAGGAGGGAGAGGTGACAGGGGACAAGTGCCAGCGGCGGAGCCCTGCCCTTACCTTGGGCTCCACGATCTTCCACCCATTGGCCTTGAGCTGCTGGAGCTCTGCAAACTTCATGCTGACGTCCTCAATGGAGAGCTGCAGGAGGTCCCAGAAGCCGGCCAGGTCTTGGAAGGTGGGCACGGGGAACGCGTTGGGATCCTATGGGGACAGAGGGGCAGAGCATCATCCACGTCCGCCTGCGGGACCTCGGCTCTGCTGCCCGCGTGGCCATCCCACCTCCACGCTGCTGGGGCAGCTCTTTGTCCAGCTCTCCCCCACGGCGTTACAAAGTCCCTTTTCCACTGGCTAAGGATACGAGACCCCCCACCCGCCATGGCTGTCCCTGGCACTCACCATGTTCTGCTGGCAGAGGCGGTAAAACTGCTGCACCTTCTGGGACATGAGGAGCTGGGCGCTGCCCACGGCGCTCCGGATCTTCTCCAGGACTGGTGGGGGAGAGGAGACAGTCAGCCCTCCCATGGGGCACGGAGCCTCTCCCCTGCACGAGGGGAACCTGCATCCCCTTGGGGTCAGCGGGACAGCCTGGGCAGCTCGGATGCCCCCCAAACCGTGTGGCATCTCCAGATCCCACTAGTCCCAGAGGGTTTCCCGGTGTTTCTTGCCCCCACCCAACCTCTTTAAACTTGGCAGGGGAGATGCTCCAAGGTGGGAGCACCGCAGGACCATGGCTGTGCCCCCCCTCCCCCCCCCCCCCCAGCTCTACAGGACCCCCAGTCCCTCCCAAGCCCGCAGACCTCCCCGACTCACTCTCCTCCGGCAGGTCGTAGTCCTCGGCCTCCCTCTCCATCTGCTGGCACCAGCCCTCCATCTTCTCCACCTCCGCCTGCAGCAGTTTGATGAACCATTCCCCGTCGCGGTGGCAGGGGGAGGCACGGCCGGAGTCGGGGAGGCTGCGGGAGCCCCGCTCCATCCAGGCATCCCGCCGGGGCACCTCCACCGTATCGTACTGGAGCTGGTAATCCTCCCGGTACGCCCACTGCCCCTGCGTGTGCACCGTCTTGTACACCGCGTACTGACGGCCGGACTCAGGCTCCGAGGAATGCCGCTGGAAAGGGCGCCCGAACTGCAGGGCTTTGTCCTCGGTGGCCACGGCCAGGCCGGTGAAGCCCTCCAGCTCCAGGTCCGCCTGCACGCCCGCCGTCACGCTGTTGGAGCGCTTGAAACGTGCTCGCCTGCGGAGAGCGAGAGCGCGTGGGGACCCTCGCAGCCAGCGAGGGCAGCCCCGGTGCCCCGTCTCCCCACCGGGTACCATGGCGGGCAGGGGCAGCGTGAGGGATGCCCGCAGGTAGGATGGGGCTGGGGATGCTGGTCTGGATCCCGGAGCATTTGGGGCCGTGGGGACAGCCCTGAGCAGCCGCAACCTGCCAGTCCCTCATCTCCTCTGCTCTTAGCCCGTTTCCATGGCTACCGGTGCTGGACCGAGGATGGAGAGAAGCGTGCACCGGAGCTGCGTGGGCACGTTGCCGGAGTTCCCCTCCGGCGGGCCGTGCAGGTCCCGGCACGTGGCATTCCCACCCCAGCCAAAATGTCATGTTTAGCTGCAGAAAAGCCCAAAGGTTTCATCTGTGCCTGGGCCAGGCTCAAAGCTCAGGGCTGAGCCCCAGCGGAGGAGACCCAAGCAAGGGACCCCCTTCCCCGGGGCAGCCAGTTTGCAGCAGCGAGGTGCAGGGGCAAAGGGAAGGCCAGATCCTGCCCCAGGTGGGGGCAACCGGCCTGGGATGGGGACGACGCGGAGCTCTGGGGGTCTCAGCCGGAGGAGAGAGAGAAAAGATGCTTTGGGCAGTGGCAGCGAGCAGAGCTCAGTTTGTCCCGAGGGGACCCAATCCCCCAGCGCAGCGAGCGTGGCAGGTCTCAGCCCAGCCCAGCCGCGCGGTACCTTTTGTCCTCCTCCACCTGCACTCCGATGGAGTGGAACTCCCTCTGGCTCCGGCTCTCCGTATCCGAGTCGGAGATGGCCTCGACCTGCCGAGGGGCAGAGGGAGAGCGCTGGAGGGCAGCCCCGAGACGCGGCGCAGCGGCTCACCGTCGCCCACGCCACTCGGGTGGGCTCAGAGCCGGCTCGGAGCCCGCAGGGAAGCCCACCTGAACGCCGATGGACGGGCGCCACTTCCTCTGCCGAGCCAAGCTCCTCAGCTCTTCCCGGCCGGGGATGGCCTTGATGATGAGCGTGGAGGGCTTGGGAGCGGCGCGGGGCTGGACCGGAGGCAGGTCGAGGGCCACGGCCGTCACCTTGGAGCTCTCCAGGCTCTCGGCCGAGTTGCAGCGGGCCGCGGCATCTTTGGACCAGGCGGGGCTGCGGGCGACCTCGCCGGGCAGGTAGGTCTCGTGGGTGGACTCGGTGCTGCTCTGCGCCGTGACGGAGATGAGGGGTTTGGCTTTGGTTCCTGGAGGGATGGGAGGTGGAGCTTTTCTGTAACTGAAGGCTGTTGTGGGAGAGGCGCAGGATGAAAAGGCACGTGAAAACACAGACACTTGCTCATTTTCCGCCACGAACGGGGGCCCCCGGGGAACGCTGCCCGCCTCCTCCCGCAGCGCAGGGCTCGCAGCCCCGCGGGGTTTGCACCTCAACTGGCTGAGATCCCGGCTGGAGCTCAGAGGGACTTTTTGGCCGGTTTATCCCCAGAAACGGATCGGAAACCACCCCAGACCCACGCTGGCCATGCCGCTGCAGCACCCAGCAAGGGACAGAGATGGGGACAGAAGTGGAGGGAAGGAGGGAAAGGCAGATGGGTGCTGGGACCACAGAGCGGCCCCCTGAGCGGGACTGAGCCGCAGGCAGGATGCTCGTGCCCTGTGCCGGTGCTGAGCTGGGAGCAGGATGCTCGTGCCCTGAGCGGGATGCTCGTGCCCTGAGCGGGATGCTCACGCCTTGTGCCAGGGGGCTGCACGGGGCAGGATGGGGGGGCACTGGCAGCCCTTGGCAGGTGCCCAGGTTTGCAGGCAGGGAGATGCGGGGGTCCCTCACGTGGCCGAGCCCCCGCCAACCCCCGGGACTCACAAGTGCTGGGCTTCAGGATGCTGCTGGTGATGGGCGGCCCGGCGGGGGCCGACATGGAAAAGAGCGAGAGGCAGTCGTCGTCCTGGGAGCAGCCCGCCTGGATGGCCCGCAGGTAGCTGTGGCTCCGCATGCGAAAGCAGCCGGGCAGGTCCAGCGCCTCCACGGCCTGCGACTCCACCTCGCCGAAAACCGACTCGCAGACGGCCTCGAACTGGTGGTTGAGCTCGTCGTTGATCTGGGGAGAGCGGCGGGTGAGGCTGGGGGCGGTGAGCCGGGGTCGAGCGGGGCAGGAGATGCTCAGAGGGACATCTGCTGCCCCCCACCCCATGCCCCAACCTGCCCCACAGCGCCCGTGACATGGGACCCTACCTGGCCGGTGGTGAAGGAACGCCCGTAGCCCTGTCCCCGCGGGAGCATTCGCGGTGGCGTGCAGCAGCTGGGACAGTTACAGATATATGAATCAGAATAGTGCCTACTTGCAAACCTAATGAGAGACAGTGGGAATAGAAGGGATCGCACCAAAAGCAACACATTCAAGCAGAGCATTTGGAAACGCAGCCGCGGCGATGCTCCCGCCGGCCACCGCCGCTGTCCCCACTCCTAACTGCCCCAAAAAGCTGTCCTGGGGGTACGGAGCCGTGGCGTCGGGGACGAGGAGCCAGCCTGTCACCCACCAGGACTGGGGCGCATCCCAGTCATCTCCTTTGCAACGTGCATCTTCTCCCCAACCTCTGCACGTGGCTGCAGCAGTGGGTCCCACCCCGAAGCCCAGCACAGCCACGTCCCCTCCGGTGCTCGCCAAAGGGCAGGGCTCGGTGCTGCTGCGCTGGGGAGCGCGGCCGTGAGCGAGGACGATGCCCCTCATCCTCCTGGGGAGCCCCAGCCCACGGTCCCACTGCTGCCCGCGGTGCTGAGAGGGGGCCGGGAGGCGACAGCCCTTACTTGGTCCTGGCCTGGTCGGCGCTGGAGGAGCGGCGGTAGCTGTCTCGCCGCGTGGCTGCCCTGGGCGATATTTTGGCGCTGGCGTCCGAGTCGGCGCTGTCTTCATCGCCCATGGCCTTGATGTAGCTGCCGCTGCGCATCCGCCGGCAGGGAATCTCCCCGTCCTTGCCCACCGCTGGGTACCCGCTCCACTCGTCCTGCGGCACCTGGAGCAGGAGGCAAGCGTGGGAGGACGCGGTGGCCGCGGTCCCGCGGTCGGGACGCACGGCCGAGCCCCGCGCCTGCCACATGGCACGTGCCAGCCCCAGCCTGGCATGCATGCATGGCCCAAACCCAGCACGTGTGCATGGCCCAGGGCCAGTGCGTGCCCTGCATGGCTCCCCTGCCCTCCCCTCAGCACCCCAGTGCTGCAGAGACAGACCCCGGGGGTTCTGAGCCCCTGGAAAAAACCCTAAATCCAGGAGAGCTGATCCCTCCTAACAGCCACAGCTCCCCGTGCCCCATGGGGGGGGCCGATCCTAAAACACACGGCGGTGCAGGCGCTCCCACCTCATAGCCCCCTGCCCGGCAGGCACGGCTGGGCCAAATCCCACCCATGCCGGTGCAGCCACCCCGGCTGACGTAGCGGCCGCTGGTCCCGCCACGCGCCGCTGACGCTAGCACTACGGGGTCCTTACCGGGCTGCAGCAGGGGGACGGTGTCCCCCGGCCCCCACAGGGAGGGCGGTGGGGACGGTACCCTGCCCTGATGCCCCCACTGCCGGCAGAGAGAGGCCCCGGCCGCCCCCAGCCCCCAACCAACGCGGCATTGCCGCTCCCCGTCTCCTTCCCCCGGGAAAGGGAGAGAAGAGTTAATTAGTTTTTTAATTGGAAGGGGGGCGGGGGGGTGGTGACCTAGAAGGGAGCCCGGTGACGAGGCAGGCGGTGGCACCCGGCCAGGCGCAAGCGGGATAAAAGCCGCCAGGAGGGAGCGGGAGCGGGGCTGCCGACAGTCCCGAGCCGACAGAGCTGGTCCCACCCCAGGTCCAGCGGGCACGGGGCAGGAGATGGCAGACGGGGCTTCACGCCACTGGCGAGGGGACAGCGGGGACCGGCACGGGACCCCGGGGGACGGGGCACGGGTGCTGGGGACGTGGAGCAGAGCTGGAGCATCCCCACAGCGCCTTGAGGTGCTGGGATGGAGGGTGCCAGCCCCAGCTCGCCCCACAGCATCGCCGGCTGTGGTCCCCGCGGTGGCAGCCCCCCCGACCTGCCTGGCCCCTCACCTGCAGGTACTGGTACGCTCGGTCTTTGGCCTTTGCTTCCTGAAGCATCAAGGTCTTCTCGGTGCCGCCGGCGCTGGGGTAGGCTTCGCGGGCCTGGCTGACGGTCATGGTGTGCCAGGCGCTCCTCTTGAGCGTCTGGCCGTCCAGAGACATGGACATGCCGGCACAGGCCAGGCATTTTCCTTCCCCGCCGCCCTTTAGACTCTTCAAGGTCAAGTCTCTGAAGGCACTTTCGGGAGCGTCCACGCAGTACTGGGTGCCCTGCTCGGCAGCGTGCCGGCCGGACACCATGTAGCTGCTGTCGCTGTCCAGGTTGTCGTCGGAGCTCCACCAGCCCATCATCTTGGACCGGTGCCGGGAGTCCACCTTGCGGTCCTTGCTCTTGCTGCGCTTGCCGTGGCGGGACTGGTGGTGGTGATGATGGTGGTGGTGGTGGTGGTGGTGGTGGTAGCCGTCCCCGCGGCCGTCCATCTTGGCGCCGTTGTAGTCCCGCTTGGCCGGCGCCTCCAGGGAGTGGGACTTGGCGAAGAGCTTCTGGACGGAGTGGACGAGGTGGCGGATGCGGCTGGGGCTCTCGCTGCGGGGCTCGGCGCCGCCGGCCCGGGGGTACTGCAGCGTGTGGAAGCCGTCGTGGTGCAGCGGCAGCTGCTTCTCGAACTGGTCCAGCAGCGTGGGGGGCAGGCGGTTGATCTTGCTGGCGGGGTGGGCGGTCGCCATGCATTCGTCGCAAGAGTCGTAGGGCTGCTGCTGCTGCTGCTGCTGCTGCTGCGCGTGGTGCATCCTCGGGAAGGTGCTGCTGGCGCTGGCGGAGGGCGGCTCGCTCAGGGGACCGCCCGGGCACTCGCCGGCCGCGCCGGGGCTCCGCGCCGGGCAGTAGGGATGCTCCAGGGAACAGGGCTCGCTGGGGCTGAGGAGGTACGGCGGCCGGCCCTCGGGGCCGTGCTGGACGTAGTCGGCGGGGTGCTCGCAGTCCTCTGGGATGCAGCGGCAGCGGTGGCCGGAGGAGGGCTGTGCCTGGCTACGCTCCCCATGGTAGCCCTTCATCGTGTCAGCACCCACCCCATAGCCTCGGCATCTTGCAGGGTCATCCCTGCGGGCTCATCTGTGGGGACAGGGACAGGCACGGCATCACGCTCCCCTCTGCGCCCCACCGCCGGCGAAACGTTGGGGCCGTCCCGCGGGAACCGACCGAGGGGGTTTGGAAGCTCCCAGGGCAGGATCCAGCCCTGGCTGAGCCCCTGGGAAGCTGGGCTGGAGTGCCATAAACCCGGCTCTCCGTGGGGCAAAGGGGGGCACGGGGCCGGGCACCCAGGGTCACCCCCGGCTCGGCTGCTCGGAGGGGGCAGCGCTAAGGGGGGAGCGGGAAGGAGAAGGCGCTGCCGGCAGCGATGGAGGCAGCACGGGGCCTGCAGACGGCGAGGGAGGACACGCTGCCATCATCAGAAACTTGTTTTCTTCTCCGACACCAAATATTATGAAGTGTTTCTCCATTAGGAAAACCGTTCTGGCTGAGTTTTTCAGCCGTTGCGATTCACGGAGCCGTTAATGAGCTGCCGCGGGGCGCTGGGGGGGGCCGCGCTCTGATGTCTCCATCCAGCCCATCCTCCTCGCACGGCCCCGGCCGTGGGATGGACACCCACGACCGGCCGCCCCGCCGGCCCCCCCGGATGGAAAGCCAGGGAGCAGAGATGTCTATGCTGCGTGTGGGGCATCCCCACGCCGAAGCAGGAGGACAGACGGCGTCGAGCCAGGCTGAGCCCCGCACCGGCCACCGGGACGCTGGAGCTGCCTGCACCCGTGGGGATTTGTCTTCCTTACAGTCCCTCAAAGGCTCTGCCTTTGGTGTGACTGTAAATGAGGAAATTACTTATTCTCCAGTGTAGCTCGGCTAATTAACAGGCATCGTTAATGCTCTCGTTATCCATATTTGGGCAGGGTGCTGCAAGGCAGCCCGGCTGCGAGACCGGCTGCCCAGAAAGGTGACCGTGGGACGGTCCCCGCCACACATGGGGTCTGTTAGACCTGTGGGGACTGGAAACAAGGGACACTGGGAGGACTGGTGGGGTGTGGGAAGGGGGGGGGCCATGTACCCCAAGGAGCCCCAGGAGGGGCTGGAGGTCCCCGAGGGGTGCAGGGGTGGCCGGGAAGCGGGTGTTGGTGGCGAGTGGCAGATGGGGCCACGGCAGCACCTGGGGAACGTGTCTGCCCTAATAAGCCGCCACCGTCACCTTTATTCCCAGCTTCAAGGCTGGATGGCTCAGTCCTGTGCCTCTCCCCCCACCCTCACCATCACGCTCCTGCTCTAATGAGGCTCCCTAATTGCTGCATCTTAACTGAAGGATGCTGCAGCCTGTTACAAAAAGAAATGCCTCCCCTCCTGGGAGAGCTGCTACAAGGAGCGGGCACAGCGGTGTGGGAGGGGGCTGCCTCCTCTGCCCTGGGATGGAGCCGGCAATTGGCAGCAGGACGGACAGACAGACAGACGGGCTCCCAGCCCCTGCTCTGCCTCCGCAGGCTGAGCTAACATCTCCTGCTCGGGGAGGGAAGCTCTCAGCTGATCCAAATATTGCCGCTGCGGCGAGAAGAAAGAGTCAAAATAGCTGAGCAGCCCGTCACCACGAGCCCGGCGGGCTTTTGCGCTCAGCAGGTGCAGGAATTAAACAAAGCTGGGTTCTGCCGCCGCGCCGGCGAGGCAGCGCCGCAGCTCTCCCGCAGCCGAGGGCATCGGCGGAGCAGGGGCAATGGATGGGGACGTGCCACGGTGAAGGATGCTCCATCCCCGCCAGTACCAGCTCAGCAAAGCCACGCGGGCGCCTGCGCCCTGGCCAGGGACCAGTCGGTCCCCCCGCGGGTACCCTGGGGATGGGGAAGGGGTCGGGACCGATCCTGTGGGTCTCAGCACAGGCTGTGCAGCCCAAGGTGCCCGTCCCCGCGTCCTGGCCACACGCAGAGGGCAGGAGAAGCCGCCGAGCCCGCTCCTCTCCCCCATCCAGGGTGGGCAGCGCAGGCAGGAGGCTGCCACAGGGGTAGTGGGAACCGGTCGGAGCGCGGCTCGTGGGCAGACGGCCGCGGCCGAGAGCCGGAGCCGTGTGCCGCTGAAGGCCGCTCACGCCGCGCACCCCTCGGGAAGGAGGGGATTTGCGCCACCGAACCGCAGACTCAAAAAGGAGGGGGGAAAAAAAACCCCAGCCCGGCTGAATTTTGTGCCATTTAACACCAGGGTAATTACCACCAGTGGGAACCTACCGCCCACACAATTATGTGCTAGGATAAACTGGAAGAGCATAATTACCATTACAAATAACTCACTTCTTGCCTTTATTGCATCCAAAGCCTGGAGAAACTCCCACCGGCGATTCCCCCACCGCCACGTTCCCTCTGACGTCGGGTCCCGCCGCGTCTCTCCCTGCCACGAGGGTCAGCGCAGGGAGGAGAGGGGCCCATAGCCCCCCGGCGCTGCGGGCCACGCCGAAATTCACCCTCCCGCTTAATTTCCCATAGGGGCACTTGGCAGAGGCGGTTCTGCTTCCCAGCAGCCGCCCGGTGAGATCTCTGCCTTCTAGGCAGCGCCGTGACGAGGCCCAGGGCTGCGGAGACCGGGGTCAGCGCCAGCGGGAACCTGAACTTGCCTGGGACCCCAGGGTCCCCCCACCTTTCCTCCAGCTCGGGGACCACTGGCGGAGAGGCGACGGGACAGCAAAAACCTCACCACAACGTCTGGGTCCGGCAAACCGCCCCGGCGCAGGGCAAGACTGGGTTTTCCAACGTTTCCAGGTCAAACCTCGAGAGCTGGGGTTGGCGGTCCTGCGCCCGGGGGGTGTCCCAGCCCCCTGCCCTTCCCGAGCAGCCCCAGCCGCGGGCAGTGTGTGCCGGGGTCCCGGCGAAGCCCGTCGGTAGCACTTACCGCCCGGCGCTCAGGGGGATGCTGTCCTCATGGCCCCGGCCGGCGGCAGCTCCTCCACGCTGGGTCTCCCGGGGGCAGCAGGCTCTGGGGGGAGTGACACAAGGGGGATGAAGCCCAGGGAGGAAAAGCAAGGGTTTTCCTCCCCAAGAACAGCCTGCCCCAACTCCCCGTGTATTTTTTCAGCAGCTCAACCTTCCCTCCTCCCCCGAGGCCGCCCCGTAGGCAGCGCTGCCTGTACCGGCAGCGACGGGGATGGCTCCGCACGGCCGCCGACACGTGTTTCGCCCAGCTTAGCCCCAAAACCATCCCCAGCCCCATCCTCTTATGCAATTCCCTGCCAGCGGGCGCCGGAGCCGGCCCAGCGGCCACCTCGCCGTCGACTTTGATTTGCTCCGGATCCGGCCATATGCTCCACAAAGCCTCCTCCCGCCACCCCGGCTTTCTGGCGTGAGCAAAGCGATTTTTTCCAGCCGCCGGCCCGGCAGAGGCACGAGCTCGGCCCGTTGCGCTTTGCAAATTAGCGCGAGGTTTTGCCAGCGCGGGTCCTGCTGGGGATCTTTATAGCTGGGGATGAAAGCAGGAGAGAACAAACACGCAGCGTGAGCACCCGGCACCGCGTGCAAGCTGGAGCCTGGGAAAAAAAAAAAAAAAAAAAAAAAAAAAGTGGTCTTCCCACTTAGGAGCTGAGCAAATTTGATCTACAGTCGACGGAAGAAAATAAATATGGAATACTGCCAGGTCGTTTCCACCACGCTTTTAATCTATTTACTTTTTCCCAACTCGTCGTAAGCGAGAAGGATTGTAGAAAGCAAACATTTTATTTTATTACTAATTGCTCTGTTATTTTATTAGGCTGTATTAGTAAAATTTACTCAGCCTGAAAAAAAAAAAAGAGGGGCTTAGTAAGAGATCGCCTAATTTAGTATATAATTCTGCGACGAGTCATTATTTTCTTAAAAGTTGAATTAGCTGAAAGCAGCTCACCGACGGTTCATTAGTTGTGTCAGGGAGGGAAGAGTGTCATTAAGGAGAGGTTCGTCACCCCGGTAGGTAAGGGCTGGCCAGGGGAAGGGGAAAGGGGAAGGGGACGGGCAAAGGGAGCGAGCGGGATGCAAAGATCCCAGCAAACGCGCTCAATTACTGTTACCGAAAGAAAACCGAGCAGGCTGCAGGTGGGCCCTGCCTGGAGAGGGTTGCGAGCGGCAGGAACCAACCGGCCGCTGCTGTAAATAAGGGATGAGGCAAGATTTTTAAAAAGTCATGAAGGACAAATACCAGCTGAAGAATTGCAAATGTGAGCGGAGTAAGAAGTGTTTACCGAGGCCGCCAAGAGGGGCCGGCGGCATCGTGCTGCCCAGCGCGGCTGGCCGGCACCCTGACGCAGCCGGGCTGGGGGGGCCCTGGCACCCCGAAGCCAGGGGGCATCTCCCCTGGCTCAGCCCTGCCCCGGCACATCCCTCCTCGCCGAGCACGGGCGCTTCCCGGGCACGAAACCCACGGCACCCCGGGGCCCAGGCCCAGCGCTGCCACCCCGCTCCGTGTGCCGGGAGGCTGAGGACAGGCTGTTCTACAGGAGGGGCAGGTTATTAAGCACATGATTAATTTTGGCACCGGCACCGGCTGCCTGACAGCTCCTTCTCCAGGGCTGGGGAGAGCGAGCGCGAGAGGTGCTGCCTCTGCTGATGCAGCGGTTGGTGGGATGAAAAATCCTGCAATGCAGCACTGCTTCTTAATGAGCCATTTGTCTTTGAGTCTTCTTGACTCATTACCATGCCGTGAGAGGGATGGGAGTTACCCCAAGTCCCCATCTGAGCAATTACTCCTGGAGCAGAGCGAGGAAATACGGCCACGACGCGCCCCAGCTGCCAGGGATCCCGGCACGGCCGCCGGCACCGGGACTCCCCGCCACAACGCAGGTGCCTCCAGCTGCCGCCGCCGCGGGGGGAGCGGGACCCCCTGTCCCGCACAGCCCAGCATCACCCGCCCGGACACCCTCGTCCCCAGAGCCGATACCCCCGGGGCAAGAGCCACGCTCCTGCGCCAGGGCGTGCGAGGGAGCCAGAGCATCCCGGAGAATCTGCCAGCGGAGAAGGGAGCCTGGTGCTCCATCCTTGCAAAGCCCAAACCTGGATCTTGGCGGATGAGCCACTTCTTCAAAAGCCCCGGACAAGTGTGGAGCGGCCGGGGCTGGCAGCCAGCGCCCGTGAAGAAGTTGGCCGAGGAGGAAAGAGGTGGCACGGGGAAGGGGCTGTGCCAGCATGCCCGGGTGGGCACGGGCAGAGGCAGGGGTGGCAGGGGTGAGCTGCCCCAAGGCACAGGCACCTCCGGCCCCCTCGGCCCCCCAGCGATGCTCATCCTGCCCATGGGAGCTGGGACACGGCACACGGGGAGCCAACTGCCAGAGGTGGGACCCCACGGCCAGTGCAGCAGGGACGGCGAGTTGGGAAACCACCCTGGAGGGACCCCCAGGCCAGGCAGGGCCCCGGGGACCCCAGCCCACGCCAGATGGCACAGGGTTCACGGGCACCATGCCGCACGGATAAGCACCCATCACCGCTTATGCCCACGGACAGCTTCCCTCCCACAGAGGCACTTGACATCTGCTCGTGGTGCCTGGGGCCGGCAGCAGCCGGGACGCTCCCCCAGTGCCCCTCCAGTGCTTGGTGGAAAGGGGGGACGTGCAGGTGACCCCGGGGAGCCCGGCGGGACAGAGAGCCGACGTGAGACCAGGGCGCTGGACGTTCACCTGCGGCAAAAGGAGGGGATAAGCAGGGGCATCCCCCCGCATCACGCTCACCCTGGGGGCTCTGCCCACATCCCCACCGGGCACCCTGCTCCAGTGCCCAGCAGAGCCCCGGGAGGGTGGTGGGGTCCAGGGATCCCCCAGGAGTTAGATCTGCTGCCACCGGAGGACCCTTTCCAGGCATCTGGGGGCCATGGCAGCCCCCCCAGGTGCTGCGGGCTGTGCCAGGGTCCCCAGCTGGCTGAACCCCATTTCCCCACCACCTCCCCGGCTGTGCCATTTCACCCTCCCCACCTGCACGCAGCACACTGTTGGAGCAGGACGGGCCCTGCTCCCTGGGCTTAAAAAGCCACTTATCTCCCCAGCCACACGGTGTAATGACTTAAGCCAGGGATCACGCCAAAGCTGCTTTGGGGAGGTCGCGGCGGCACAGTGTTAGCGCCGAGCGCGGCAGTGGAGACGATCTCTGGCCGTCCCCTGCCCGTCCCTGCCGAGCCCTCGGGCGGGCTGGCCCTTCCATCCCTGGCTCCGATCCTGCCGGGCGCTCAGTCATGCCAGGGCTCTCACCTGCCACTGGTGTTTCTCCGTGCCCCGCTTTCCCCAGCACGCGGCACCCTCCGCTCCAACCTCAAATAACACCCATCCCAACCGGTTCCCTTTGCAGCACCGTCCCGTCCCACAGCTCTTCCCACAACGTGGCCGCAGGGGCCAGGGTTTCCAGCAAGCAGGACCTGGGAACGGCGAGGAAGCAGAGCCCTTGGTTCCCCGTGCCGGCAGGGATGCTCCGGGCCACCATGCCCCATTCCCAGGCTGCATCCCACCCCTGGGGCCGGGGCTGGGACAGGCACAGCGAGCCCAGGGCTCGGCACAGCCCAGCTCACCAGTGGAGGACCCAAACTGCTGCTTTAATGGATGGGCTTAATTTGCAAAGCTGATGAAAACCTAAATATTTAAATACATAATTCTGCACAATGCTCTTAGCGCAGGCCTGGCGCAGGGGCAGAGAGAGGGAGGGTACACGGCTGGTGAGCCAGGGGCACGGCGGGGATGGGGGGCATTCTGGTGGGACCACGTCGGTCACCCACGTACTGGCATCCCCATCACGCACAGCACGGGGACAAGCGCACGCCCTCACCCCCGCAGCGGGCAGCGCAGGCAGGGTGGGTGCCATGGGGTGCTCTGGCCACGGGTTACTCTGCCATGGGCACCGGGGTCCTGCTCCGCCACCAGCCTCCAAAGCGTCCCACAGGGAGATGTGGGGAAAGGGGAGCACGGTCCGAGCCAGGGAGCTGCAAAGGGTGGTGGGACAGGCCCCTGCAAAGATTACACCACCGATATTCCTGCTACAAGAGCTTAGAGATAAAAGAGATTTACAGGATTTACCAGCAATACAAATTGAATATTTAATTTTAGCTGCAGGGGAGGAGTGGGGGCTCAGCCCCAGGGGCACGTGGAGGTGTGCGGGCGGTGGGTCCAGGGGCTGCCCTGCCTCCTGGGGAGGCATTTCCAGCACTCAGGGGAAAACCGATGCCAGAGCCGACACCAGGGACCGGGCAGCTCCACGCTGGTGGGACCGGACACCCTCTGCCCAACCTGCCCCTAATCCCAGCAGCCGCTCGCCAGCTGCCAATGTGCAGCACAGCCTCCGCTGCCACGTGTGGCCCCAGTGCCAGGGATGCTCCGGGGGGTGGGGGGGGGGTGCTCAGGAGGGGCCCTGGGCCCCGCATGCTGCCCATGGGCCAGCCCGGAGCCAACGCTCGACTGCTGCTTGCTTCGCTGTACTTCTCCCCTGCCCTGATGAGAATGTCCCCAACGAGGCTGTCCCTGGATGAGGATGTCCCTGGATGAGGCCGTTTGCCAGCCAGGGCACGGACTGTGCCAAAGAATGGGGCTGGAAGCAGCAGGAAGGGATGATGGAGCTGAGCACTCTCTGGGACGGGGTGGAGAAACCCCAAAGGTCACCCGGCCACCCCCTGCAAGGCCAGAGCAGGGGCAGGGGCCAGGCAGCAAGAGCCCCCAGCCTGCCGTGGGGACGGGGCTACCGGCTGGCCCTGAGCCCCAGCACGGGGGGTCCCCACGGTGCCACCGAGCCAGGTGCCCGTCCTGCCTCGCCACACCACGGCCGGGCACGCAGCGCCGGCGCGGGTGCCACCACGGGGCGGGCTGGGGGAGGATGGTGGAAGATGAATGAGGGAGTCGGGAGGCTAATGGCATTGTCTGGAAAGTAGGTCGTGTGCTGAGCAAAAAGATATTTATATCAAAGCTCGTTCCCCCGCAGAAGCTCCCGAGCTGGGCACAGGCAGCACCGCGAGCCCGAGACCGTGGCCCCAGCACCCCGCGGTACCCCACACCCCCACAGGACCCCCTGCCCGGCCCCACACCCAGCTCTGCCATCCCGGGTACCCACAGCCCACCAGCCCCAGGGTGGCGACGCCAGTGGGTGCCCCGGCTGCACCGCTCATGGGGTGGCAATGCCGGAGGTGATGTTATCCCGACGGAGCAGGAGCCGCGGCAGCTCTTCGCCTTTGGCTGACCTGGCTGCAGGCGCCTGGCGATGAATGGTACTGGGTTATTTTTATTTTAATGTAACCTTTGCCGAGGCAGAATATTCCCGCGGATGCTCCCCAAATGGGCACAACCAGCCTGCGCCAGGATGATCACGGCAGGTCCTGCCCAGCTCAGCCCGGTGCCGGCTGCGGCACCGCGGCCCCTTTTCCCGCACCCAGCCCCGGCCACGCTCCTCGCAGCCTGCGTCACCCCTGTCCTGAGCTTCAGCCAGGTCTCAGCCTTGTCACAAACCTCAGCCACCGCTGAGGGGAGACCCGTGCTCCGGGTCCCCTCCCTCAAACTTCCAACCTTCCCAGAAAAGCCAAGAAATCCCAGCAAGCCCAGATAGAGCCAGTGTCTGCCAAGAGGTTTTGCCCCCTCCAGCCATGCTGCACCAATGGCTGTGGACATGACCCAGCCAGCAGCCCCACGGCCACCCAGCCCGGCTCTCCTGTCCCCATCCCCATCCCGTGCCTGGGCAGCCTTGGATCCAGCACGGGAGCAGGTTCATTTCCCGTAATAGCTGTGTCAGCTGAATTTACAGCTTCGCTCCGAGTTATTAATAATAATGGCCTCACTCTTAAGTAGGGCTTTTCATCTGCCTCAGAGCCCTTTCCAGAGGACGTCTGTGGCATTATCACCATTTTATTCTCGTTTCAGTGGGCAGGAGAGCGAGACAGAGAAGGGACGGCCATCCCTGCTGCCAGGCAGCCGAGTCGGGGTGTGCAGTGTACGGCCCCATGGGGAGCCCGGCCATGAAAACCCCCGGGGAGGCTGGAACGCCCTGGCCCGGCGGGAGGCAGCCACCGTGCTCGGACTCATGCTGGCCGCCCTGCAGTGATTTACACCGGCGGCAAGCCCGGGCCCCGCCACGCAGATAAATCCACTTCAGGCAGCAATAAACCAGCATCACCGCATCGGTAATCTGCAGCGTTCCCACTGTGGTGAAAAATCGAGGGGCAAGGTGCTACTGCCGCTGCTCACACGCTTGTGCCAATAAATCCCGGTCCTGTGTCAGCAGGGGCACTGGGAGGTCTCCGGGGTGGAAATCCCTGGCGGAGCCGGGGGAGTGGGTGCCACTGGGCACCCGTGGGAGATGCCAACAAGGGAGACCCAGGAACAGAGCACCAGCCTGGGGATAGCAGCAGCACATGGGACCCGCAGCAGCCACGTGGGACCAGGGACATCCCTGAACCGCCCCTCACGCATCCCCCCACAATGCCCACCCGCCCCGGGCAGCACCGACGTCTCCGTGCTGCGCGCCGCAGTGGGGCTCTATCGGCAGATTTATTTCCCTGTAAAAGCGCTTTGATCTGAAGTTATTTTTTGTTTACTAGCAACAAGGTATTGTAAATACATCTTTGCCGATAATTATAGAGTCTGGGCGCACACCTTAATCTCCATAAAATATCAGATGCTACAATTTGCCTGATTTAATGAGATTGGAGGCTGATAAGCCGCTGAGGTAAGCTGTAAACTTGGGGGGGGAGGAGGGAAATTATTGCAAATGTGCTAAAACGCCTTCATCCTCCTCCTCCTCCTCCTGCCGCTGCCACGTGCCCAGCCCAGGAGCATGTGCCCAGCCCCATAGCCCCCTGCCCAGCTCCCAGGGTGGGCCCAGGCTGCGCCACAGCAGCTTCACGCAGGGATGGGCATTTAGGGCAAACGGAGCTTTTTATACAATTTACCTCATTAAAACTCCAAGAGCCGAGAGCAGCACCGAGGCCTCAACAAGCCGTCCGCGGGGCTGCAGCCGGGGGCTCTGCCTCAGCACGCTCTGCACCCCGTGGGCCCCGTGCCGTGCCGGGGAGGGTAGGCGGCACGGCACTGCGGCCGCGATGCCAGGCTGGGCAGAACTACCAGGCTGGGGCACAGGCAGGTACACGTGCACATGCGCACGCTCCCGTGGCGGCAGCATGCACGGCCGTGTGCCGGCGGAGGTGCGAGGACAGGGTCCCGAGGGGGTGCGGGGGCACGGCCGCGCTGCCCCGGGGAGGTGTGCACGCTGGCATCCCACGCTGTGCAGGGATGCGTGCATGTGTGTCCATGCGTGTGCAGCCCTGCCTGGCACCACCGGACATGCCAAGGACAAGCTGGGGCTTGGGGGGGGGGGGTGTCCGTGCCGGAGGGGGTCTGGCCCACGGGGAGCTGCACGCCCAACACCACCCGCCTGCATGTACACGGCCGTACCCTCGCCATGTCCCTCCCCAGACACGGGTGGGGGTCTGTGCCACCATGTCCCAGGTGTCCGGGGTGGGGGTCCCCCTCCCTCAGTGATGGGGGGGCCCTGCCTGGAAAGCAGGAGGCTCCTCCCGGTAACGAGCACCACCGTTTCCACAGCAACCTTAAAGGCCTACAGCTGCTGCCTCGCTAACGAACCTGCACTGGTAGCGTTCCCCGGGGGACACCGAGCACCGTCCCCCTGCTCATCACCCCAGCCTTGGACCATGGCACCCTCTCCCCCCACCCACCAGCCCCCAACCCGTCTTCCCCAGCTGGCTTCTGGGCTCACCCGTAGCCCCCCTCCTGCACCGAGACCCCCAAAAATGCAGACCCCTTGCACCAAGTGGGACGGGCAGTCCTGAGCCGTCCCTGCTCCTGCCCGGACGGGCACGAGGGGCTGGTGGTGACCTACAAATGTCAGGCTGATGCGTTAATTAATTTCCCTCTTCCTCAGGCTGTTATCAGATGGAATAAGACGTCACCTGAGACTGTTAATTGGGCTAATTATTCCAGTTTCAGATTTTAAATAATTAGTTACTGTTGTCTCCAGCCTTAATTCCACAGTTTTCTAAAAAGGTCTGGTGGATCCAGGCTCCCGAAAGCCACGAGATGGGGCAGAGGGTCTGCAGTGGGGGCCCAAGTTCACCGAGCCCCCCATGCTGGCTGGGGACACTGGGGACGGCACAGTCCCCACCAGCACCGTGGTGGGAACCCACCTCATGGTCACACTGGAGCTGGCAGGAGAGGGACATCCTCTGCCTCGACGGCAACAAAAGGAAACCAGGAGAGAGAGGAGGAGATGAAGGCAGAGGGTGAAGGATGGAGGGCCGGGAGGAGCCCTCCCCAGCCCCCTCCTCCCTCCCTACACTGAAACGGTGATGCCTGCTTCAGGCTGAGCTCCCCCCACCAGACTGAGCCACAGTAAACCCCCCCCAGCAGCACCCAGGTCCCCCCGGGTACCTAATTCCTCTTCGTTTGAGGTTAGGCTCCCCAAGGGGAAAATCTCAGCCCAGCGTTTTCAACAAATGCGATTTCCCCACGGGGCTTCCCGGCTGTTCGGAGCAGAGACACGCACCGTTCGCACAGGACGCCGGGCAAGAGCGCAGGCCACGGGCAGCACCCACCCTGCAAAGGGCCACGGCGGCCAAAGCGATACCTGCAGTCCACGGGGTCCCCGCAGAGACCACCCGCCACCCCGTCCGGGGCATCGGCAGAGAGACGGGTGCCTGCCTGGGTGGCACGTGCCGGACGGAGGGAGAAGCCGAGCCGGCTCAGCCCCCCAGCCTCATCCTCTGAAGGAACGCCACGCTTTCTCACAGCCTCATTCCCCGCTATTAATAGCCTTCACTAGCCTCCTCGGGAGCCATTTGCATATTTGATTGCAACTCCGAGGCGGGGCAGGGCCCTTCAATCAGCTGCTCCCGCAGCCTCATTTGCATGGTTTGACATTTTGTTCTGGGAGCGCCGACACCGGCACCGTGGTGGGGGGACACGGCTCGGGGGTGGGGGGTGCAGGGGTGGGGGGCGCAGGGTCCCCAGCCAGCAGCGCTGCCCGGGGGGGGGCGCCGCATCGACCCGGGCTCACCCAGCAGAGCCGGCAGCACCTCTCCGGCCTGCCCTAAACCCGGCAGGGCGTGATGGAGCCTCGCTGGCCCACGTCCCCGGGTGCCCCGCTCTCCACCCCGACCCCGTCCGACCAGCGCAGCGGGGGCAACCGGCAGCGCCCGGCGGCGGGCGGGCCCTGCCCGGCCCGGCAGGCAGGGAGCGGGGTGGCTGCCGCGTCCCGCCGGCCCCGTCTGCCGCTGCCGCACATCAAAGGGCAGGGGCAGGCCGGGACGTCCCCAGCGGAGGGGGGGGGACCCCGAGCCCCCCAGCGCGCCCGGCGGGACCCCCGGGGGGGAAGCGAGGAGGGGTCGGGACGCGCTGCCCCTGCAACCGGCCGGGCGGGCGGCGCCGCCGCGATCAGCACCGCGGACAGCGCCCGCCCGCCGCGGCCACCGCGGCCACTGCCACCATGGCCACCATGGCCACCACTGCCACCATGGCCACCATGGCCACCATGGCCACCACTGCCATCATGGCCACCGCACCCACCATGGCTACCACTGCTACCACGGCCACCATGGCCACAACGGCCACCACTGCCACCATGGCCACCATGGCCACCATGGCCACCACTGCCATCATGGCCACCGCACCCACCATGGCTACCACTGCTACCACGGCCACCATGGCCACAATGGCCACCACTGCCATCATGGCCACCATGGCCACCACTGCCACCATGGCCACTGCGGCCACCATGGCTACCACTGCTGCCACGGCCACCACTGCTACAATGGCCACTGTGGCCACCATGGCCACAATGGCCACCATGGTCACCGCAGCCACAATGGCCACCACGGCCACAATGGCCACTGTAGCCACAATGGCCACTGTAGCCACAATGGCCACCACTGCCACCATGGCCACCACTGCCACAATGGCCACCACGGCCACCATGGCCACCACTGCCACTGCCTCCATGGCCACCGCGGCCACCATGGCCACCACTGCCACAGTGGCCACTACTGCCACAGCCACCACGGCCGCCACAGCCACCATGACCACAACTGCCATCACACCGCCCGGCAGCACACACCACAGACAGCCGCCCCGCAGCCCCGCCACCAGCCCCTCTCACAGCCCCAGGCCAGGGACGCGCCAGGCGGCGGCAGGAGGAGCCGGGCGGCTCCAGGGCCCCGGGCAGACACGGCCAGGAGCTGTGTCCCGGGATGCCCTTGCTTCCACCTGGCTCTTGGCATCACTTGGCAGGAGAAAACAACCCAGGGTGAGGCGTGGGATTGAGCCTGAGGATGACGGGGATCGGGAGAGGGCTCTGCTAATTCCCTCCCTCCTGCCTCAGTTTCCCCTCCATGAAAACACAGCGAAGAATACAGGTTTGTCTCGTGGAGAGGCAAGGTGGTGAGGGAAAACCATGGAAAGGCACAGAGGGACCCGACTGCCACTGCGACTGTGCCAAGGAGTGAACCGAAGACAGGCAGGCCTCGACGCACAGATGTCAGCACCAGCTGTGCCGCTCCCTGGCAGCGGAGCCGTCTGGCAGGCAGGCAGGCAGGCAGACCCGGGGCTCCCTGGTTCCATCCGTGGCCCCACACACAGACACCGCAGAGGGGACCCCGTCTCTCGCACACATGGAGGTGCAGCCCTGCCCCGCTCCCCACGCTGCTGGGACACGCTCAGCCCAGTCACCCTGGGACTCTGCTCCCTGCTCTGCTGTCTGGAATGCAACGGGCAGGCAAATGAACACCCACCCCACAGGGGGCTCGGGCAAGGCCAGCACGGCCCCCCAGCTCTGAGCATGCAGCAAAGCCTCCCCCACACAGAGCCCACTCCCTCCTCCCTTTCCCTGCAGCCAGCCATGGACCCCAGCGCTGCACGACTTGGGGACAGCCAGCGCAGCGTGGCCCCGTTCAGAGCTGGGCCTGGAGCAACAGGGTCTCACCCCCCTCATCCTGAGCAAATGCCCGAACTGAGACCACCCCAGGGCTGAAGGTGTGGGGTGGGTTGACCCTGGCTGGACCCCAAGGGTGAGCTCAGCTCAGGCACAGCCCAGGCTGCCATCCGCAGCGCGCGCAGCCCCTGACCCCGATGTACACAGCCCCTGGCCCCCAGCCCCAGCACGCACCCCGCAACGTGCACAGCCCCCCGCCCCAGCAGACACAGCCCCCAGTCCAGCTCAGGGCTGCAGGGAAAGGGAGGGGAGACTTCTGGGCTGGGAGCTCCCCATCCCGGCCGGGCGAGCTTCAAGGCTGTGCCGAGGCTTGCCTGGGCAAGGGCTGGCTGGGAGCCATACGCTGCACACCGAGACGAGGAGGTGGCTTCCAGGGAGGAGGATTCGGCCAGGAAAGGGTTAGGAGAGGCTCTGCACGGGGGTGCGGGCTGCCTGAGGGGGCTCCCGTTCTGCCCGGGCTGGGGGGACTTGGCTGCACCAGCACCGCGGGGCTCTCCCTGGAGAGGGGCTCTGCAAAGCATGGAACCCCCCCTGTACGGAGCCAGGCCCTCTCCCCTCCCGCTCAGCAGCCCCTTCTCTTGCCCCCACCGCCCCACTCACCCTGCCGCTGCTGCTAAGCCATGAAGTTGCCCGCCTGGGCTCGGCAGTCGCCGGAGGACGGAAGCAGCGCGGTGGCTGGCTTCGCTCTCTTTCTGCGAAATCCCCGCGAGCTTCCCATGCCCAGGTTAGGCCGCGCAGCGTGCGGCCGCTGGCTCGGCCGGAGGCATCCCCGGGATCACGGCCACCCACGGCAGCGTGGCGGTGGCCACGCTCCCAGCGCCTGGGCCAACACCGGCACCTTCCAGCCGGCGAGAGGCGGTGGCGGAGCCGGCGCCCCTGCACGCTTGGGACACACCCACGCGCGCTCCCCGGCGCGCTCCGGCCACCCCCGCACACAGCCACGCACCCCCGGGGAAGGGGGCTGCCTACGCCAGCAGCGCCCGTACGCCCACGCACCGCACCGCCGCATCACCACGCGCGGACGGACGGACACGCAGCCCCGCGCGCCCAGACGGACACACAGCCCCGGACGGATGCTCCGCACCGCTGCATCCCCGTGCACCTGGACGGCCACGCGTGCCCCGCTGCTCCTGCACCGCTGCGGTGCCGCGCACCCCACACCCTCGCTGCTCCCACCCCACCGCGTCCCCACCCCCCCCCCCGCCCACGCGCTCTTCTGCACCCCGCAGGCACCTGCGCACAGCCCTCGCCCCCGCCGGCCCCCCGCACACCCGCACCCCCCCGGCACCCACCGCGGCTCCCCTGGCACGGGGCTGTCCCCAACTCCCCCCCACTCAGCGAGAGCCCGGGGGACCCCGGGGCAGATGCGTGTCGTGACATGGAACACCAAGACCGTCTCTCGGCTCGGCTGCACCCGTGGCACCGACGGCACCGACCTGGGGTGCATCAACCGCCGCTGGGTCTCCCCCCGACCCACCGGCTGGGGACACCGACCCAGCTGAGCTGCATCACCACGGCGGGGGCTGCCACGTCCAAGACACGCAGTGTTTCCCCAGTAACAACAAGTTCGCCATCCCCAAACCGATGGGCCCAGGGCTCCCATTCTCACCACAGCCCCTCCAGCCCCTTGGGGAGACAGGGGGGTGTCCCAGGCTGATGCCACAGCACTGGGGATGGGACACCAGCAGGTCCCCCACTGGGAGTCATGCTGGGATTCGGTACCTTCAGCCTTCACAGTCCTCTCGCTCTGAAGCGGCACCCCCACACGCCCACAGACAGGCTGTTCTCCCGCTCTGCTCTGCCCACCAAAAACTTCAGCTAATTCCCAGCCCAAACAGCTCCCGGCCCTGCTGGGGGAGAGGGCCAGGCAGGCAGCGAGACTCCTACCACCGCCGCCTGCCACCCGAAGCTGCTGGTTTAAGGCCAAACAGACCCTCGGTGAAACGCCGAGCGCTGGCAACCATGCCACAAACATCTGCTCTTCCAACAGCATCATGATTCACAGGCTATTAATTGGGGCTTGGCAGCGCTGGGAAGTGTTTGCATCCCCTGGCTTCACTCAGAGCCACAACTCGCTGCTGACGAGGTCCATGTGCCGGGGAAGGAGCCAAACCCAGCAACGCACCGGCCGCAGCGGAGCTGCGCCAGGACAGGCACGCAGGGCACGGTGCCCAGCTCCCGCACCCGCCGCCCAGCCCCGTGGGACCAAAGCAGAACCAGCCCCAGGAAAACAGCAGCAGCGGCACTCCGTGCTTGCCAGGAGCGGTTGGCACCGCCGGCACAGCACCACCGGCACAGCACCGTTGCACCACGTGGCAGCCCCAGCGCCCACCGGCCCCAGGTTGCGGCGGGGAGGCTGCCTGCTTTGGCTCCCACCCGGCCGCGCGTGGCAGGATCTGTGGGTGCTGGTGATGCTCTTGCAAGTGTCCGGCTCCAAACAGCGCCATGTTTCTGTAGGGTCTCCCGGCTGCCTCCGTGCATCGCGCTGAGCGGCTCGCTCCCCAGGGCGCCGGCATCGCCTGCCGCCACGGCTTCAAGGGGAACCACAGAGCAGCACCCTGCTCGGGCAGCACCAGACAAAGGCTGTGAAAAGCCTCCTCTAACAACAGCCAAGAGATATCTGGATTCAGAAGCTGATTAGAAACCATGTCATGGCTCCTTCCCGCTCCAGCATTTGGGGAAGAGTGAGCTGCAGGGGGGGGGGGGGGGGGGGGGGGGGGAACGGGGAAAATCTAATTAGGATTGAGGGCAGGTTGTAGAGGCGCTGACACAGGAGCTGTGGGAGCACAGCGGCTCATGGGAGGGGGACACTGGGCAACTGCAGCACCCCCAGCCCCACGGAAATGGGGAAAGTACAAATTAATTCTCTTTAATCTGATGGCCACTTGCTCTGCTGCCATGTGCCACCGCCATGGCTGGCAGAGAGCAGCCCAACCTCCCCGTGGCTCGGCTCGTGTGCCCATGGCAGCCGTGTCCTCTCCGTTCCCCCGCAGCCGACACCGTACGGCCCTGGGGACGAGCTGCTGGGCGCTGGGCAGGGCAGAGGGAGCAGAAGGAGCTCGATCCTGCCCAACTTGGGGGAGGTGAGCGTGGGGTGAGATCAGAGCCTTGCCCCCTCCTTGGATCCCAGGTGACCCCCCCCCCTACGCTGCTGCTCGTAGGGGGACCGGGCATCACAGGGCCATCGAGAGGGCCACAATCCCGAGGCCACTTTGGCAGCACAGGCATTACACCCGGCTCTCGGGGACGGCAGAGCCCCGAGGCCACGCTGAAGGGCGCTACGCAGGGTCGGCGGCACCGGGCGCCGCTCGGCATGTCCCCGTCCCCTCGCCTTCCGCTGGCACCTGCCGTGCTCCGTGCCACCTGCACCGCGGGGATGTCCTCCCCCCTGCGAGGGAGGGAGGCTGCCACCTCCAGCCACCCCATCACCGGGATGTCCGCCGGCACACGTCCGACCGCGCAACCCCGGCCCCCGGCCCTCCCTGCGAGTCCCCCGGCTGCCGGCACGTCTCGCCTGCTATTCTTAGCTCTCCAGCGCTGCGCTCTCCCGGCAATGGCACCGTATATTACTATTATTGCTGGCTGCCAACGTCTTGAAGCAGGCAGCCAGGATCGTGGTGGGGCTTCCACACCCCTGGTGACCTGTCATTCGGTCCCTGCCGAGCTCTGGTCTTCAACAGGCTATTTCAGGAAATCCAATTTGTTGGGCAGAAGGAGCACGAGCCACACATTCAGCTCCTGAGCAGGATCCAGGCTCCTCGTGTCGCCGCTCAGATCCAGATTTTAGCTTCGCCCATGATGGCAATAAGGGCCAAGAGTCACCTTTGGCTCCAGATCCAAATTTCTGGCTGGGTGGGATCCAGGGTTTCGGATCAGCTTGTCGGAGAGACACAAGCGTCTGCAAAACCTGGATCTGGAGCCCCAGCCCCAGCCTCAGCAGCACCACCTGGGCATGAGGCCCCAGCGCGGGGCCTGATCCTGCCCTCGCAGGTGGGCAGACCCATGGAGACTTAACGCAGCAGCACGGCCACCAGCCTCGGGGCTCCCGCACGGGCCCTGTGTCCCGCAAGTCCCGGCACGGCTCTGCCTCCAAGCTAGTGATGGAGAGGCTGAAGGAAATGTCCTCCCCCGGACCCCCCAGCCTGGGCTCCCCATTGCCCTCCGCTCCCTCCCCGTGCCTTGCCTAGGCTGGCAGGGGCCAGGCAGCAGGAGGGCTGGGTGCTGCTCCTCCAGCCCACACAGCACAAGCCCTGGCTCTCAGGAGGGAGGTTTGGGCACCGAGGGCTTGGCACCAACTCGCCCAGGCTGGGTGGGGATGCCGTGGTTTTGTCACCCCATTCTCTGCAGCAGGGATGCCCAGAGCCGGTCCTGGTGCCCAGGCTCGGTGGGGTAACAACACCCAAGGCAGCCCCAAACACAGCTCACGGCTGTGCCGCCCCACACCGGTGCTCTCGCTGCCCCCGCAGCCAAGAGGGGCCCCTCCAGCTCAGATGCTCCACGGTCACTTTGATGGCTATTTTTTCCCCTCTCAGCCCTGCCGGCGCTCAAATAATGCTTTGGAAGGGCTGACATGCCTCCTTCCAACCTCCTGAGCGTGGCTGTGGCCGTCTCCCTGTGGCCATCCCCCCACTCCATCCCCCAGCAGACGGGGTCCTCAAGGTCTGGGAGCCACGGACGTGTGTGGGATGACAGTGGGAGCACAGGGGCGAGGAACCCAGATAGATGGGAAATGACATCCTTTTCCTAAAGGAGAATCTGCGCTGCTGGCCAGATCCAGCACCGATTTTACACCGAGGGAGGCCACCTGCTCCCAGCCCGGGCTCCCACGGGGGCAGCCGGCACCCAAGAGCCCTGCTCTGTCCCTTTCTGCCCGCTCGGAGCTTTGTGCCCGGCCCCGGGGAGCAGGCAGGGAGCCCCTGTGGGCAGCGTGGCCCCGCACCCTGCGAAGGAGGTGACGTGCAGGGCTGGATGTCACGGGATGGAGAGAGACGAGCGGTCCCAGCGCCAACTTGCTCTGCAGGTTTGGCACAGGGTGGAGGGACCACACTGGCTCTCCCAACAAAACCCAACCGTCCGGGAGAAGGAAGGCGACGAGAGGAGACGGACCCCCAGACCCAGGCCCCCCGAAAAGCTCCCCTTCTTGCCTGCCAGGCGGGGTTGTACCACGAAGCCTGGATGTGCGGCGAGAGTCACAGCTCGGCTCACGCTCTGCAGCAGCTCCCAGCACCTACCGGCAACCCCGGACCCGCACCGGCCCAGCCGGCACACGGCTCCCGCACCCAGCACCAACCCCCCCCCATGCCCACAAGCTGGCGAGAGGGGAGACCACCGGGCTGGGGAAGGGTCCTGGGCCTGCCCAGCCCCGGCCCGAGCCCTCCGCAGCAGGAGAGCGCCGGGATGGCTGGTATCGCCTTCGGGGGGAGAGGCTGGAGGGGCCGAGAGCTTCAGCCCCTTCCCCAAAGCCTCCGGCAGCAGGAGATGGGGGGGGATGCCCGCACCCCTCCTCCCGCCCCCGCCGGGGGATCCTGACCCGCTCCGCTGGCTGAGCCGAGCCCCTCGGGGCCGGTGAGATGCCCCCAGCCATCTTGCCGGCTCTTCCCACCCCCCCCCTCGCCCAGCACCCGCTCGCCGGGGCTGGATGGGTCCCTGGGCGACACGTCTCGTCGTCGTCCCCCCCGGAGCCTGTCCCGCACGGCTTGGGGAGAACCCCCTTCCCCCCCCCACTCACGCTGGGCACCCCGGATCCCCCGGGACGGTGCCCCACGGTGGCACCCGTGTCCCCCCCCAGCCCCGGCTCCCGCCGCTCTTACCCCGCTCCCGCCGCCTACATCCTCCGGCCGCTGCCGGGCGGTTCCCCGGCGACCCGGTCCGGTTGTTCCCGACCCGGCTGGTACCGGAACGATTGGGTTAGATGAGGTTGATCCCGGTTGGGATGATCCCGGCGCGGGGTGGGCGGCAGCATGCGAGTGGCGGCGGCCCCGCAGTGCAGCGCGGATGGGCGCGGAGCGGTGCGGAGCGGTGCGGAGCGGTGCGGTGCGGAGCGGGGCCGCCGCCGCGGCGCAGCCAAGACACGGCGGTGGATTTTCCCCGGGAGTCAGAGCGGGAGGTGGCGGCGGAGGCGCAAGATGGCTCCGGTGCGGCTCTGCCGCCGCCTCCCGGCGCACCGGGACCCACCGGGCCAGAGCACCGGAGGGAAGCGGGCGGGGGATCCACGCGTGGGGCCGGGGGAGCTGCCGCCACGGTGCTGGGCTGGCAGGGGGAGAGGTGGTACCCACCCGTGAGCATCCCCCCGGGGCGGCGGGGGCACCCCGGGACCCCTCACCCACTCCTGTCCGTGGCCCACGCTGCCTGCCCGGGACGTGCCCGGGGTACAGCCGGTGCGGCCCCCCCAGAGACCACCGGCTGCCACCCACCCGGCGAGCCCCTCGCACCACGCCGTGTAATTTGCTAATAATAATAATTACGGCACGCGTGGGTTAGAAGCGCGGCGGAACAATGAGCCGGTTAACGCCTCGCTGCGCGCGGTGGCGGGAGCCGCACCGCGGGCACGTGCCCGGCCTTGGCACCGTGCCGGTCCCGAAGGCGCCCGCCACGCCGCGTGCCCGAAGAGCAGAGGGACGAGGCCCAGGCAAATGCCTGGAGCGGGTTTTTAAGCAACCGTGTCCTGGTGTTTTGTGTCCACGTCTCAGCGCTGTGGTCCTTAGCCAGGCCGGCTGCGTCAGCGGGCAGGGCTGTCCCCAGCGGTCACAGCATCACCCACCCAGCGGGACGGCCGGGGCTGGAGGACACGAGTGTTTCTGCCGGATGGCACGGGGCCGGATCCAGGCCTTGCTCCCGGTGCTGCGGCTCTGCAGAGCCACCCCCCATCTCAGGGCACTCTGCTCAGCACCCCTGTGGTCCCTGTCACTGCTCCCCCTGCCACCGAACAGTCCCTTCCCCAGGATACCCCGCCAGAGCCAGAGCTGGAGCTGGGGCTGCCCCCACCCTTGGCATGCAGATAGACCCCCCAAAAGTCCTGCTGCCCCCAGGGAGGGGAGCCCCAGCCCCAGCCCCAGCCCTCGCCAGGCCCTGCGGCGCACCGCATTGCCGCCGGCATGGCTGCTCCTGCTGCGTGCAGGGAGAGGAGCTCTGCCCACCTCCCTGAGCAGTTATATAAAAGGATTAAAATTTAATATGAACTTCAAAAGGGGAACAACTGGGTGGTCGAGGACGGCTGGGCCAGGGCCAGGTGCGGAGCTGAGGCACCCTCGGTCACGTCCCGGCACTGCGGCGTGTAGAGCCCAGCTCCGTCCAGCCTGGCCCGTGGGCACGGCTGCATGGGGCCAGAGCAAAGTGCCCGGGCACCACGGGCACCCAGGTGTCCCGCGAGCCTGCGCTGGGTTAACTGTGCCGTGGTCTCCCCGAGTCACGACGGTGCACGATTCCCACGGCACATGGCGACTCCGTCCCCCTGGGGCCTGGCCTTGCCCCGTACCTTTGCCTCCCCCCTCGGCAGCTGAGCAGCCTTTGATAACCCACCGCCGACAGGCACAGCATCACCCAGCCGTCCCGGTGCCCGGCCGCCACGCTGCCTGTGCCGTGCCGGTGGTGCCCCATGCAGCCCGTCTCCTCCCGCCCGATGCTTCACGCTTCTTTCCCAGGCACCGGTGGGTTGGAGCATGCTGGAAAGCAGCCCTGTGCTGGGGGTGGTGGGGGGGGGGCGAGACCCCCGGTCAGGGGGCAGCTGATGGACCCCGGCCCCCGCCACGTGCCCCAGAGCCCATGCGGCTGCGCAGCACCCGCTACTCCCGTCCATGCAGCGCTGGGAAGCGGGGCTGCGGTGGCAGCAGGAATGAGCCAGGGCTGGGAAAACACCATCTTCCGCCCACGCAGCCGCCCACGGCCCTGTGCCGGCTTCGCCGCCCCCGCCGCACGCCAGGGCTCGCCGGGAAGGTGGGCGGCAGGCGCTGCATTTGGAGGCTGCGCTGTGCCCACCGTGGCCACCCACCCGTGGGCAGGGTAGGGGATGGGGTAGGGGGGGGAGCAGGGTCCTGCAGCCCCCGGAGCAGGAGCTGCCCCAGCGCAGGCTCCTGCTGCGGGAGCGGGGCTGGGAGGATGAGGATGGGGGGCTGGCGCTTGGGGGACCGGGGGCTGCCCGGCACCCAGCTCCCTCCTGGGGCACGGGAGCAGCTGGCACCGCTCAGTGTGCAGCACAGGCGCCTGCCAGCAAAGAGACTGGGGAAGCCTTTGGCTCATTTGTTTTTAATCCTGGCCGAGAGCAGGAGGGATGCGGGTGCGAGGCTTGGGCACGCTGCAGAATGGGACCGACCGCACTTAACAGCCCCCCCTCCCTGGGCAGCCCAGCTCATGCCATGGGTGGTTTTGATCATACATGTCCCCACGGGATGGAGACCCCCCGGGAGGGGACAGCAAACCTTGGGCATCCCTCCCCGTCCTGTCTCACCAGGTCCCACCACGGCTCAGCCTCTTCTCACAGCGCCTCAGCCCCCCCCCCCCCCGCCCTTGCCAGGCAAGCTGTCATCCCGGTGCCTGCGAATGCAAAGGGCAGGATCCGTGCGTGAACGGAAACCGTGGGCTCGTGAGCGCGTGGGGATGCGCAGAGAGCAGAGCGGGGGTGGGAGAAGGAGGAGGAGGAGGAGGAGGAGGGTGCACACAAAGCCAGAGCTCCCCCCACGCTGCTCCCCATCCCCAGCCGGGTGCCAGGGACCCCGTCCCACCGAGACCGTGGCACCGGGGCACCTGGGGGGCAGGACCCCGGTGCCCGCGCCGCTACGAGGAGGCGAAGGAGGACGCACGGACGCTGGGCACGGGCCCGGTGGGGGCCGGCGGGGAGAGCGGGAGGCACCGGCCGATCTTGCGCAGGGTCCGTCCCAGGTCGGCGCGGAAGCGGCGGATGGAGAAGCAGTAGATGAGGGGGTCGAGGCAGCTGTTGAGGCTGAGCAGGGCCACGCTCAGCGCGTGCAGCACGTCCAGGGTGGCGGGGGTCCTGCAGAGCGGCACGGGGGGCCGGCTGCCCACCCAGGGGGCCAGCGTGAGGTGGTAGGGGGCCACGCAGACCACGAAGACTAGCAGCATCCCCAGCACCATGGCGCGCGCCTGCTGCCGGTGGGAACCCGGCGAGGAGGCGGCAGCGGGCACCGAGAGCGCCCGGGCGATGGAGGCGTAGGTGCCCAGCACAACTAGGAAGGCGACGGTGAAGAAACCCACCATGGCATAAGCGTACGCCCGCTGCCGGCCGTGCTGCTCGAAGCAGGCGGTGGCCCCGGCGCGGGCAGGGAAGGTCTGCCACGTGGCCAAGGTGGGCACGGAGCAGCCCAGCCCCAGGAGCCAGGCCAAGGCACAAGCCAGCGCGGCCCCCCGGCGCCCCGTCAGCGGCAGCTCCCGCCGCGTCGCCCGCACCGCACAGTACCGGTTGAAGCTGATGAGCGCCATGAAGGTGACGGCGCTGTAGGTCGCCAGGTAGTAGGCGGCCCCGGCCAGGCGGCAGGCAGCCTCCGAGAGCAGCCAGTCCCCCCCGGCCAGATAGTAGGGGATCCAGAGGGGCAGGGTGAGGTTGAAGAGGATGTCGGCCAGCGTGAGGTTGATGAGGTAGATGCGGATGGCCTTCCTCACCTTGCCACTCTGGAGGAAGACCAGTAAGGCCACCAGGTTGCCAGGCAGCCCCACGCACAGCACCAGACAGTAGACAGCGGGCACCAGCACGAACTGCACGGGGTCGCTGGACACGCACTCGCCGGGGTGCCCCGCCGGCAGCGGTCCCGGTGCCGAGCTGTTCATCCCAGGCTCCTGCAAAGACGGGGTGACGGTCAGTGGCACAGCCCTGAACACAGCCCTTGGGCGACAGGGAAGGGACATCGACACGGACAGGATGACTTGTCTGGCTGGCACCCACGGGCACCGGAGGCAGAGCCCTCCCGGCGGACATGCCATCGCCTGTCGGAGGGGCTCAGCCTCCAACAGCTCCTGGCAGGAGATGAGGGGCTCCAAGATCCCCTCCCATCCCAACCCCAGTCATGTCCCCCCACGCCCCGAGGGAGCCCGGAGGCCACCGCTAGCCACCCAGCTGGGGCTCCCCGGGGATCGGCAGGCGCAGCTGCACCGCGGCCGAAGGGCAGAGCCGTGGCCGGCGGCACCCGGAGGTGCTGCGCCGGCTCCAGCTGGCAGCTGGGGGGGCTTAACACCTCCCACGCAGCCGCGTGCCTGCTGGGGCCACACAGCCCCCATGCTGCTCCCAGCACCCCAAATCCCCCCACGGAGCCCGCCCATGGGGAAGTCGCCCACTGGCTCAGCGTGAAGTGGAGCGGAGAGACCCCAGCGTGGGGAGGGGGTACGAGCACGGGGCCGGCAGCCCCCCCCCCCGTGCTCCCCAGTCCTGCCAACCCCGCTGTTTGCTAGTCCTGGCCATGGAAAACCCCACTGTGCCGCAACGGCTGTATCCCTGGGCTGCAGCTACTTCACCTCCCATCACCACCTGCCCACACCTTGCCAACGGCACTGAGTCACCCAGCGGGTGTTTTCCAGCATGGCAGGGCCGGATTCGGCACACGCAGCACCCAGCACCAGGCCGAGGCACGGAGGACATGAGCTGCCGAGCCTGGGGGTGGGATTCAGGGCTCATCCCGATGGGCTTTAGTTGTTCTGCAGAGCCAGCGCGGACCCCCAAGGCCCCCCAGCTCCCTCAGCGGTCCCCCTTTCCTCTTCCTTCCCCCACCCCTGTTTGCACAGGGGATGCTCCATCTCACACGTGCCGAGCTGGTTACTTACCCCACCGCGTCGGGCTGCGTCCCCTCCGGCTGCTCCTCGCTGTCTAATCCAACGGGGCTGGGGAAGGCTTTAAGTGCTGGGGGGAGGCAGGGGCTGCCTGAACCCCCCCGCCACCCCAAGCCCCCATAGGGGTTAGTGCCTGCGGGACAGCAGCTGGAGTGGGGTGAGCACCTGCGTGTGTATGTAATGGGGGATTCCCCACTGGAGCCATGCTAAGACCCCCTGCGCCGGCTGACGGGGCTGGGGCTACGCAGGGGGGGGCCCCCCCGCGTAGCCCCAGCCCCATCTAGGACCACTTCCCAGGGCCTTTTTCCCACCCACGCTGGGATGAAAGTGGCAGAGGGTCAAGTTTCTGCACCCAGCAGCTGGGGAAAAAGAGGGATGCCCTGAAAGGGATCAAAGCTGGAATCTGCCTCCTCCCGGCTCTTAGTGCTTTTGTTGGCTTCAAAGCTGGATTTAGGGGGAGCAGCACACACACACACACACACACACACACCGGCTCTGTGAGCATCCGACTCGCTGCTTTGTGTGGTCCTGCAATTTGTGGATATTCCTTTGGAACACCAAAGGTGCCAGCCCAAGGTGGTTCAGGTCCCGCTGGGGGTATGGGGGTGTTGTACCCCCTCTGCTCATCCCAAGACAGCCAGTCTACCCCCACAGCCATCCCAGCCGCCTTGCTGGGAGACGCACCGGGTTCAAACGTGGTCTTGGGGTTCATCCCGAGTGGACCGCGTTGACCCTGCCCATCCGAGTTGGCAGAGGGGTCCCTGTGGGTGGGGGGCCCGACTGGAGCAAGATGCCCAAAAAGCACGTGCCTGCCCGGGCACAGGGTTTGGACGGTCATGCTGTCACTCCCTCTGGATGTGCAGCAAGCGGTGTGGCACGTTGCTGGGTGTCTCCGGGCGGCCGGGGGGTTCCCGCCTGCGTGCGGGCTCTCCCCACCGGCTGTCTGCCTCTGCTCCAGCTGCCACCGGCTCCTGCCTGTCCCCAGACCTCGTCCCCGGGCACTGCTCCAGGGGACCAGGACCTCCAGCCCCAGGACGTCCCCTCAGCCCCTGTGGCTCAGCGTGGGGGGAGGCAGAAATAAAGAGGGGAGGCAAAATATGAAAAACAAGAGGCTTTATTCCAAAATATGAAAGCCTCCAGGAGAGCAGAGCCAGCCCCAGCCCAGCATGGCCAAATGCTGAGAAGAGCCGGACACTTTGTGCGAGTTTAGCAACAGAACTGCCGGAGCGGTGGCGGTGCCACAGCCACCGTCCCACAGCACCAGCCCGGATCCTGCGGCGTGGGGACAACCAGCACGACTGTCCTCGGCAGCGGCAGGAGAGGACACACCGTGCACCAGCGACAATTTACCTCGCAGGATGCGATGCCGGCCCTGAAAATACCGTAAGGGCGTTGCTCCCCGCCGGCCGAGCCGTCCACCCTTCCCACCTCCGGTCACTCGAATTTGGGCTTGGGGGGGTCCGCGTGCCCACGGATGTTGAGCAGCAAGAGGAGGCCGAGGCAGAGGGTGGCAGGGGCGCACATGGCCAGGGGCTCCCGCAGCACCAGCAGCGTGTAGATGGCACCTGGGCGAGGAGCAGAGTGTGGGAACCGGGGTCCTTGCCTGAGGGTCCCCCGAGACCCCGCGCAGGGCGGCGGGCGCCCGTTCGCTCTCACCGATCATGATGACGCTGAGGATGAAGTTGCTGATCTCCTGCAGGAGCTGGGGCCCGAACGCCAGCAGCAGCCCGGTCACCACCTCCACCCAGCCCACCACCTCCAGGTACAGTTCCGGCTCGGGGACAAACCCGAATTCCTTCAGGGGAAAGACTTCGGCGAACCGCACGAACTGCGACTTCTGGGAAGGGCGGGAGGGGAGCGGAGCTGCCCTGAGCCCTGGGTTGGGGGGCACAGGCCCTCCGGCGGGGTCTGCTCGGCTCAGCCCTGCGCCCCAACGGGCTCAGCCCCTTCCCCAGAAAGGCTCTGCCCTGCACCCCAAGGGGCTTGCTCACCCCAAAGGGCTCTGCCCCCCACCCAGCATCCCAATCTGCTCGCCCCCCGCAAGGGCTCAGCCCTCTGCCCCAGCACCCCAATGGGCTCAGGGTCCATTTTTATATAAATAAAATCCGGAGATTTTCCCGGAAAGGCTCTACCCTGCACCCCAAGGGGCTCAGGCTTGCTCACCCCGAAGGGCTCTGCCCCGCATGCAGCACCCCAACCTGCTCACCCCCCCAAAAAAGGGCTCAGCCCCGCGCCCCAGCACCCCAACGGGCTCAGCCCCTTCCCCAGAAAGGCTCTACCCTGCACCCCAATGGGCTCAGGGTCCATTTTTATATAAATAAAATCCGGAGATTTTCCCGGAAAGGCTCTACCCTGCACCCCAAGGGGCTCACCCCTGCACCCCAAAGCGCTCAGCCCAGCACCCCAAAGGCTCGCTCCTGCCCCCCCCCGCCGCCGCGCTCACCATGTGCCGGTGCAGGTCGGCCGAGAGCTGGTCCGAGAGCTTCAGGGCGCCCGTCAGGAGGAAGAAGAGCCCGAGTAGGACGCGGAGGGCGGTGAAGGCCGCCGCCATGGCGGGGACGGGCGGGGACGGCGGCGGCGGCCGGGCGGGCGGGGCCAGCGGCGGATCGGCCCGGCTCGGAACGGCCCGGGGCTGCTCCGTGCCCTCCCCGGCCCGTCCTGGCTGGGGCAGGCAGGAGCAGCGACCTCCCCCCCCCCCCGAGCCGTGGGGTGCTGCTGGGGCAGGGGGTGCTTAAATCTGCAGCTTCACCCCCCCCGAAGCTGTTATCCCCCCCCCCCCCCCCCACTCCCCACACCATCTTCCCACCAAACCAGAGTGGAGTGAAAAAAAAAATAAAAAAAAATTAAAAAGTGGGGAAAAAAAACCCCAAACCAACCCCAAACCCGCAGCTGCGGCTTTGTGGGTGCCGTGGGCGCGTCGAGCTCCACGCCAGCACCCGCAAACGGCCGCTGGCTCCGGGCGAGCCGCCTGCCCGCAGCTCTGCGGGGTCAGGCAGCGAGCTGGTTACCGAGGCAGCCGCAGCAAGGATTTTCTTCTGGCACCAAGGAGGAGGCCTGGTTGGGGTGAAGGAAGCGGCTGCCGCCATCCCCGGGACCTGCGTCACCGCCTGCGCCAGCGCCGCTCGCGTCGTGTCTCGGCCGCTGGCACGCACCGAGGCTCCTGGAAAAGGCAGCCTTGGATGGGCAAGAGCCAGGGCCCAGAGGAGCCGCAGGGGCACTGGTGTTAGCGTGGTTCAAGTGGAAATATTTGGTTTTAATGCCAATAAATCACAAACAAGGAGGAACTGCTTTCCGGGCACCGGGAAGCACTGCATGGCATGGAGGGCACGGCCGGCCTGCGCCGGCACTGACCCCGGAGCAGCCGCGGTGGCCCTGCGTTGCCGCCTTGCAGGGGCTGCCGCGGCCACTTGGCTTTATGGCAGTGCGGCGGCACTATTTTTACACTTGGCAGCACATCGTTGCCCGGCTCTGCTGGGAGAAGCTGCAGCGAGCGCAGCCAAGGAGCTGCTCATGAGGAGTTGGAGCTTCTCCCTGCTCCGTCTTGCGAGCTGAGGGATGATAAACAGCAACAGGCCAGGGCAGGCTCCAGCCCTTCTTGTGCCAGAAAGCCCCTCGGGGGGGGGGGGGGGGGGAACTATTAAAAAACCCAAAACAACAACAGAAAAACCCCTCCTGTCCTGAACACTGGATTGCAGCAGCTCAGCACCCTCAGAACCGCAGCGCGGGGGTCGTGGCTTCAGCGCGCTGGCGTTACCGCAGGAAGCATTTGTCACTGCTCCCAGGTTTGTTGTTCAAGCAAGCCAGGGAGACACCCACCCGCAGAAATCATCCTCCTGCAGCTTAGAAAGCAGCAGCTCCCTTCTCCAATAGCGGGGTTTCACCCCCGCCCCAGAGCAGAGCCCGCTCACAGCCAGGACAAAGGTTGCTGCTTTTTTTTTTTTGTGCAAACATTGTGAAACCATTTCAGCATGTTTGCTCTTCCCAGGCAGCCGGGGCTAAGCCCAGGGCTGTCCCAGCACCACTGATGGGGCACCCGGTCACCATCCTGCCTGGGTGGGGGTCACAGCCCCCACACCATTCCCAAGCCCTGGCAGAGCAGCACAGCTCAGAGAAGCCCCCATGCCAGGAGGACACGATGGCAGATAAATGCTGCTGCCTGGGTGGGATGGGACTCTAACAGCATCCACATGGGATCTCATGCCTGCCCTCGGTCTCTGATTTATTTTTTTTTAATTATAGGAGCTACTCAAAAGCAATGAAACATTTGGTAGAACCAGGTGATCAGCTTTGCCAGCTAGAGGACAACAACCCACTGGCATGGTGCCCAGCCTTTGGAGGAAAAACCTCCTTGCCGGTCCTCTACCAGGCGATGAGAACAGCTGAGGGGGCTTTTTGCCATCCTCCAAAACACATCCCATCTCAATACAGAAAGCAAATCACAGTTGGCTTATGAAGGGAGTTGTAGGAGGTGAAGTTCAGCACATTGGTTGAATGCTGGACTCACGTTCAGGTTGGAACAGTTTCACATAGGAAGCAGTCCATGCTGCAACAGTGGAAAAAGAAACTGGGACAAGTTACTGGAAAATAACAGAATTTGAGGGAAAAAAAGGCTGCGTAAGTCTGCAATAGCTGTGGAGACAAAGACATCGAAACCCAGCCCCTTGCAGTGCGGCTATTGAGAAACCACAAAACCTCTTCTTGCTGAAGCCTTTTCAGACCCCGGACAATACCACAAAGAAGTCAAATCAGAGAGTGAAATACCTCAGATTACCCTGTACCCAATTACTTGATTGCACAAGACAGTGAACAGCAGCACTCAGAAGCTTTTAATGCAGCACCAACCTTCTCCATTGTAAAACTGCTCAGCCGCTGTGACCCCCCCACCCACTGCGGCTGGCTGCCAGGGTCCCTTCCCTCCACCCAAGTCCCGGTGACACTCAGGACAGGGGTGAGGCCACAGGCCTGACCACCCCCCCAAAAAAGCAGCTGCTCTTCTCTGGCCAACCCCACCACGCCAGGGGCGTCGGGGTGGGCACCGGCACAGCTTATCTGCCCTTACTGCTGTAAAATAAAATTGAGTCAACAACAGAAACATACATCGGAAACTGCTACAGCAGTTCTGACCAGCCTTGCTCTGTTTTGTTAACAAAACTTTCCAAGGGAAGTAAACAAACTGTATTTTGGCCAAAGCAACACACATCCCTGGCCGGGATTTAAAGCACGGGCGAGTTGTGTTCCAGCCAGCACCACTGGACACCCAGACACGTCTCAAGTATTTCATATGACTTTGCCACATTAAATCCAATTTATTTTGTTCTTTCTAGTCTGGCAAGGCAGCTCCCAGCCAAATGTTCATGACTCTTGATGCCACTGTAGGGGAAAACCTTGTTACAGCACAGCTGTATGAACAGAGACTACTGCTGATGTATTTTAACACATTAAACTACTTGATATTTAAACAAAGGATTATATTTAATAAATGACAGCATGAACTACATATGTGCACAGTACAGCTGTCCAGAGATTCTAATGAAGCAACATGAACCATGGCAATTTTTCACTTTTCTGGCTTCCGAAGAACTCGAATTTTGGCACCTCAGGCTTAATTACTGTGGTGGGTCACCACCAAGAAAACTATTAAAAACCAATCAGGCACATGTAAACATTTAAAATTCTATGACCTAAAAACCACAGCAGTAACACAGGACTCGAGATGGGGGAAGAACAGGTGAAGCCACCAGCAACTACTTAAAGTGCCTTAGGTGCAAGTGTAATTTATAAAAAAAGAAAAAAATAATTAAGGTAGTCATTTAGCAAGAGCACCTATGGCTGCACATTGGTCAGGAATACAGCCAGCCTGAAAACTAGAGCATTTTAACTACAAGAGGAAGCCCACAGCACAATCCCAGCAGGAAAAAATACTGTATTATGTATGTCAGGTTTTTTACTGGTTATGAGTGGTTATCTTCCATATGCTTGTGACAGTGTAGAGCAGGACACAACGACCCAAGCCCTTCTCCCTCCAGCCCTCCAAGCATATTCTGTGTCCCTGTCTACAGCCTCATTTGTGGCAGTGTTTCTCAAATTCATCCGTACCACATTACGCTGAACAGATCGCTTACTCACTGAATACAGTCTGGAACAAAACAGAAGTCATTTATAAAAAAATTTAAATATTTTATTTTAAAAAATGTTATGTTCCTGGCTCCTCTTCACTGCATTCTTCTTCTTCTGCAAGTGCAAAGCACGTAGTTAGCAAGAACATTAAAAACGCCAGCAGAAGTCACAAATAATGACACAGAAAGGGAATCGGTGCATTGCAACAGGCCATGCACCTGTCATATGTTCTCTAGGATCACATGTTCTCATGTCAGACTCGAGATGAAACGAGCAGCATTCACATTTTCATCTACTTTATACATTTCAAAGATCTGAAATGGCTTTGTGTTTTACTACCCTAGAAACAAGAGCAGCAGTGACAAACCACACACGATTCAATAGGAATTCACCGATTGAATCTCACTGGCTTCACATCTTACAGGTTCATTTGTGGCATATCTAAGCCATTACTCACCCATCACCTGTGAGTTAAGGCACTTTCCATGTTCCTCCTCACACAAGATTTTAAATATCTGAAGTTCCCCCTTGTAGTTTAAGTGGTAAATTAGAGGGAAAATTTCATTAATTCCAGCTCTGCAAGTTATTTCCCTAAATCACTATCTGCTTGTGCTCTTGTATGTGCTAATTTATATTTGAGGTTATTTTGAAAGTTCAATGTTCATTAAAGTATTTCAGGAAAGTAGCTTTTTAACAACTTTTAGTTGGGTAACATTTGAGAAGCAGCTGCTCTATTGTTCCCCTTTTTCCTTGCTGACAATCACCCACCCTATTCACAGGAGCCTGAATGTAGAAATGGTTATTTTTCTCGTTTGACCACCTATAGCATTCAGAGGACAGCGTTTATTTGATCCTGCAGGGCTGAAAAGCCTCAAACAATGGTTATACCTTGGGTCTACAAAAGAAAGATTCAGAAATTTTATATAAAATTGAGATTAATCAATGGCAAATTTCAGGCAGAAACTACATAATACATCACAGGGTGATGGACTACCGAGCTCTGAGAGCAGTATAAGGACACCAACTACTCACTTGTTCACTTGTTATCTTGGTCCCTCCATCTATCACTGGGCATCGTGTTGGATGTGCTCATGCTCGGCTCCTGAACTGGAGAAATATTCAGAAGTTACACCCACAGTGATTTTTTAAATCTTTTGTACAAACCCATGTCTAGAAAGGTATTTTTAACGACTGCTGTCAAGATATCAAGCCCAGATGGAGTCTGGGTGCTTAACCCCACAGCTTGACAGCAGGTACTAAGTCCTACCCTACACATTTCATGTATTCACTTCTACCGATTTCTCAATATTCACCAATTCAAAGGTAGTCAGTGACTGAACATCAAGAAGCCTTTATTATTTCACCCATTCAGAACAAGACTAGAAGTTATGCTTACTTCCCATGGATGAGCACTCCGGTTTCACTCAGCTTTCATCTTCACCTAAAGGATAACAACTGAAGTTATTATAGTAATACACACAAAATTCTGACCATTTCAAAACTAACTTAAAAATAAGGTTTTAAGATACATGGACTGATTAGTTATGAGGGGGAATTTACAAATTATTCCAAAATATTAAGTGGAAGAATAAGGGGCAAAAATAGGCTAGCCTAAACACTTGTAAAGAGATGAAGGAATATGCAGGTAGTTGACTGAAGAACTGCACCTTGTCTGAGCACAAACCGTAAATCACCAGTCTGAGTACAATGAAGTTTGATTGCAGCCAGAGGTATACTATCCCTTATGTGAAGGCATTAACAATTTTGTCAAGCTACTTCAACTATTTTACCCTAGTTTGTCTCCTGTAGCAATGCCCTTTCTTCCCCTTCATGAAGGAGTGCCATGTTCCTGACTCCTAGCAGCCCTCAGGTTCAATAGTCCTAGAAGTGCTTCAAAAGCCAAAGGAAGACACTAGAGGTTAGCATTATCAGTCTACTGCTTTTATTCTCGGCAACAGGTTCTTCCCTTCTGAAGACCCACCCTTTTACTATAGCTAAGTTGAGGGCAAACTGCAATGGTCAGCAGCTAGGGATGTAGTACAAGGTTCTGTGCACACCTCTAGTTGGGAGGCAAATCACACCGTGGTCACAATGTGATCTGACCAGGCAGGGCAAAGTTCAAGTTTAGTCTCAAACCCACCACCTGGGTTTTATCATGGCCCTCAGGAGCAGAAGTATAGTATGCACGTTTTGTTTTCTATGCCATAGCAACAAACACCATGCATAAGGGATACTATATCTTTGTGCATCCTTTTAACACTCCAGATTCACTTATAGCCACACTCCTCCCAACCCTCCCCAGTTAGCTCTTCAGTACTGGTGTTCAGAAGCAACATTTATAGAGATGGGGTATTCACAGACCACTGCGGGATTGCACAGCCAAGTCCTAACGTGTCAATCATTATCTAGCAGCAATGACAGAGGTGGGAGAAGGCCAATCCTCCCTTTTTTTCCTTTTCCAGTAAGCAGCTATTTAACAGCCCCACTAGCTGGTATGGAGAGAAAAAAAATCTGAAGCTAATTAGCTGATTCCAAACTTGCTAGTAGTGGAAGAAGCCAAGTAATTACCCAGAACAGCATACTTTTTATGCATCCTTTCCAACATGCTTAGCCTCATTTAACATAATGGAACAAACACTGGCCTTCCTGATCATGTCACTGCAGCTGGCAATGATTAACAGAGACATGCAACCCCATTTACTGCTCAAGTCCTAAAACTACTCACAGGCCTCAGTGTTTAGCTATGGGGAAAACTGCAAGCAAATCAACACTTTGTATGCTTAATGTTACAGTAAAGCCCCCATACACACTATGCTGTGCTCTCTCCTGACAGCACCAGTATCTGAATCTGAGGGCCTAGCAGGTACGCATATGTATTCTGACACCACACTTCTGAGCTTCAGATAAGCTTTTGAGAAAAAGTGTATTTCACACACAGATAAAACCCAAGATGAAACACAATGCAAGCACTTAATGTCATTACTTGTACCCACTTGTTACAGACTGACTTAGAGCAGACATGACTATTTGCTTTTAAGTTAGCTACCACACCAAGTTTCATTACTGCAGTCAGAGCTGGTATGAGACCCATGGTTCAGTCACAAATTGCTTGCTCCAAGAGTGTCAAAAACCTGCTAGTTCAAGTATGTAGAACGAGGCAGATGTGCCAATAACCCCTCCACGACATTCCTGCAGGTCAAGTCAAGTATCCAGAGCACACTGGAAAAACTAGTCAGATCTGAGCGCTGGTTTAAAGATTAATTCAGTTTTGCTACACGACAGTGCGCGTACTGCCACCAGTTTTGCTACTGAATTCTCGTCACAGGTAAGAGTAAGCCATCACGAAAAGCCAAACTGACTTTGTGACAAGTGGTGTCACTGCTTGACTAGCTAGAGTTCGGCTACACTCACTGTGGTGTAACCAAAGACCTGTTATTATGATCTTAAGGTGCAGCTGCTACTTCAAGCTTTCAATGGAACATGAGAAGATAGCTACAGCAGAGGGCAAGGCCATCCAGCAGATCCCCTGTTCACCAGCAGGAGTCTTGCCTGAAAGATAACACAGAATGGTCCAAATGTGACAATACCAGAAACAAGTATGCAAAGCAGAACTTTGCAGAACAAGCGGGAAAACACGTTACAACACCTCTGAAATAAACTGAGTATCAGACAAGAGCTAGATCATGTGCTGAAACAAGGGACCTTAAAATTCAAGAGCTAATGCAAAAGAGCTGGAGATCAGCATGTCTGGATGTCTGGAAATGTAAGCATGTTAATCCTGAAACACTACATTCAGTATTTCTAGTAATGGAAGAGTTTAGAATTACATCCCCAAGACTGATGAAAAATGAAATTGAGCATTACACTACCAAGATGACTCTACGAGGCAGAAATACAGAATCTCATCACTGTCAATTAAAGGCAGAGGAATGTATTATGCTTGTCAATCGAAGATTAAAAAAAGACAACTGAAATGTCCAATAAGCTCTATGGAACTACTCGCGGGGATATTCATTCAAGCACTCATTTGTATGTCCTCAAAAATATTCCACATCAGTCTCAAAGCTGACTGTATTAGCAAGCTTTAAGTGACTATCACATAGTGCACACAAGGCTAGAACAGCAATTGCTAATGCATTTCCTACTGAGCCAAGACTCTACAAAGGGATGCGCTGCAGATGGGCCATTTTGTCACTACAGAAAGTTTAAATAGTCCTTTTCCAGGCACCGATAGCACCTAGTTGACTTAAGCGAGTGTAAGATCACATTCCCTCTTCCCCACAGAGCTCATTCTAAGAATATCTTCGTTACATCGGAACTAAGAAAAATCCACACAAGCCGAGTCATATGTACAAAGGAATCGGGTCTGAAAGTACTTATCTAAGAATCACAGTAAGTTGCTTATTGACTCTGAACAAGACAAAGCTTAAAACCGAAAACCACGCAGCTTTGATGCAAGCTTAACATACAGGTATCAAGAGTGCTGCACTGTAATTCCACAGTCAGAAGTGTGATGTCAGAATACCCACAGTATAAGATTACATAGAAAGTCACCAAGTTATATTATATTGCTTGTTACCTACCTGTATGCAGTCGGCAATGAGAATCTTGGAGCAAGCAGGAATACTACATCCGGGTCCTAATGTCCATTGCCATTTGTGGTACTACGTTCCTCACAGTTATGAACTGCAGAAATGCTGGCTAAGTGCAGTTATGTAGCAGGCCACTAGTTTTAAGTGTAAATTGCAGTCTCAAACTCCAGCAAAAACTTGCTGCCACAGTAAATGGTTGCCAAGGAGAAGCCAAGAATTTTTCTACCACAAAAATACCACAAAATCTCAAAAGCAGTTTCAGTTTCTCATCAGCTGTATAAATGATTAGTGTCATGTGTCTACACCAGAAGACAAGATTATTCTGTATTCATTTCTGAGAAAGCGTGAAGATTTATGTGTAACGATACCAGTTTCTACATGCTGCAGTTTTTAGAGATCCAAGTGTCAAAATGGGCTCAATTTTGATAAAGCAAGCTAAATTGCAACAGCCAATGTCCTCCAAGTCCAGTACAAAAATGTGTTATGTGATCCAGACCATCCAAAAACAGGTCTGACCAACAAAGCACTTTTCTAAATGGTTTTAAAGATTCAGTTATATAAATCTGATTTTATGAAAAAAGTCCAAAACCTCATAGGAACAGATCAAAGGAACATAACTGTCTCGCCTCCCACATTTAGCAACTTCATCAGATTTTAAAGTTGACATGTTTGCCAGCTTTTAAGACACCACCTTTAAAAGGTCTTGAAAAGAAGTTGGCTAGTTAATTGTATGCCTGTTTAATACATGCAACTCAAAAGCAGAACTTGTTTTAGAAATTCTGCTTATGCAGCTACAACAAAGCTAGATTTAACCAAACTTTCAGATGTTTTGAAAACTGCCAAATCTTTCAATATATTTACTAATCATGGGTTTGCAACTCAGCTACTTTTAATACCTAGCAACGGTAGCTTACATACAAAACAGGGGTAGCAAAAGACAACCTCTGTAAGGTACAAGGACATCAGCATCCTTCACTCTTCCAAGTTACAGAACTACAAAAGAACATACTTTAGGATATGCACCAGCATCTCTTTAATAAAGAATGACATGTAATCTGAAAAATAAACTGAAAAAATTAATTTAATGTTCACGTTCAGAATTCCCCATCTAGGACACCTTCACCTTTTGCGGGTGTCCCACGAACACCCTCCAGAAAACATATGCATTATTTAATACTACTTCAATAAAGCAAATTGCATCGGTACTGCTGATTTTTAAACTAAGTATCCAATACAAGTACTCCCAAATACTTGGTCCACAGTTTACAAACTGCCAATTCGGAATTTCCTGAATAGCAATTCATTGTTGTAGCATGTTAACAACCCCCAAACTTTTCTGGGAAAATAAGAAGCGTTCACCAAACAAGCTGAGTCGCTATTTAGTGCGCTTAATATTCCAAGTCAGTGTTACCTGGTATCAGCATTTCACAGCATGCTATTTTTTCATTTAAGGAGTAACAGCACTTACAGTGAGTACTTCAAGAGGGATCATCTGCACTCTAGAATACTACAATCTGACACTAAAGTTTTAACCGCAGAGAAAATTTAGCATAGAATTTAGGATTAGCCAATGCTTAACACAAGGAATGGAAAGATCTTTGGAAGATTAAAGCTACTCACAGAATGCTCGGTAGTTGGGGAATCGTGTGAAGGTACAGCCAAAATAAGTTTACCTACTTCGTGCCAAGCAGGTTGACATATCCTGCATTAACACCAAGGTATTTTACACTGGGAAGTCATGTTCCCAGCTTATCTGGTACAATGTAATAATAAGCAAAGCAACTACCTTATCAATGAGTCCAGAATGCTTTAAAATTCTTCTGGGGCTTAATAAAATGAACAGCAAGCTAACGAATTCATCAAATCTTCTACAAAAGAACCTTAAAGGGAGTTTATTTGTACTGTGTAGTATTAACTATTAAACTCCAGATTCAGATACTACTTTTGATGCATTATCTCCAAACATCAATAATAAAAGAGCGATAACCATCATGCAAGCAAGCTAATTTCTGTATTTTACATACAGGTTTTTAGGATTTGCCCACCAGCTACACGATTTAAGAATAGTTCCTGCAGTCCCAATAATACAAATGATTGTATTCTGAACTATGCAAATTAGTCCACTCAATTAGCATGAGGACATAAGCAAGTTAACCGTAATCACTCAAGTAACACTTCTGGTCTTTTTGCCAAGCAATTTCAGGTAAGTATACAATACGGAGCAAGGCCAGATCCTGTAATCTCAGACAGCTTAAGAGCATATAAATATCGCATTAACAATCCTTTAGTTAGGAAGTCAGCCAATACAAGTCATTCTATGAATTTATTTTAAAATAACCATTGCTAGTCTTCTGCTTAAAGTCTTTAAAAGATTCCAAGCAGTAACTGCCAAGGTGGTAAGAGCTACCATCCCACCACCCATTATCCGTAGCTAAAATAGGAAATTCATTACATACTGCACTGCTTGCAGTGCAGCTTTAATTATTGTATCTTACAGCACTTGCAAGATTTCAATTTGCTTCCTTATTGCAGCACAATTAATGCTCAAAAAATCTGCACCTACTGGAAAGTTAGGCTACTATTTGACCCAATCTTAAGCTAGAGGCATTACGGGAAGAGATCTCACTCTTCACTACAGTTCCACACCCTGGTCTAGTTTGACCTCTACTCAAGATTCTTGGTTTACTGCAGAAGGTGTGGTATTTAGCCTCGTTATGTTTAACCACGAATGGCAAGAAGAGTTACTACATTTAGTTTTCTATTTATTTGAAGCACAGTAAAAAAAAGTTGGTACACTTTGGGAATTCAGTGGCACAAGGTACACTGCCATCAAGTTAGGGACGTTATACATCAAAAAAACAGCTAAATTTGTTTTGAAACACTGCATTACATAATTAAATTGTACTCGCCCAAACAGACCACTTACAAATATTAGGTCAGTAAGTTTCTAACATCCATAAAAACGTAGCTTTCTTACTAAAATGCAAGAATTAAAAAGTTGGTGTCTAAACAAGACAGACAAAAACAAACTGGAATGAAACTACAGGTCACATCTAAAATCGGGGCTTTTTGTTTGGGCCTTCATATTCTTCTCTCCCTCTACCATATCCTGTTGGTGTTCCAGGCCCCATTCCTCTAGGACCCTGGCCACCCACAGGCCCCGCACCTCCCTGCCCAAAGCGTTCAGGACGCTATTGGAACAGAATTAACAGTTCATTATATGTAGTTGATGTCCATGTGTGTTAAGTATATATTTTTAGAAGGTTCCGTAGTCAAGGTTCGTCGATACAATCACCATTGAGCCGATCCACAGGTACCGGGAACATAGAAAGGAAAAAAGGGTAATTTAAAAATTAGTTTATTGTAATACATGCCTTGAGGTATGTTCCCACTTGATGCATTCTCATACATCTGTTACAAAGAACAGATCCTCCCTGCAGTGCTAGAAATGTAAGCATTAGTGCAGATGTGAATTAACAACTTTTCCAAATGAGCTCTAGCAATTTTCAACCAAGTTAATGCAAATAGCTTGCAAACTTCTCACCTTTAGTGCAGTAAAAGCTTAGATTACATCACTGTCATTTCCAAATAAGCCTAGCCAGAGAACGAATCTTCAGTTCACTGAAGTATGAGCTGACATTCATAAAATGTCATTGTAAACAGAATGCCTACTCACCAGTTAATGGCATGTGCTGCAATAGAGACCATGTGCTTTTCAAGATGGGGTTAAGACTACGGTCTGCTGACTAAACTGCAGAGGCCTTAGGCAGTAACCAAAACTGATTGTGAGCACTACTGGATTGCAAGAAGAAAAAAAAAATGTGAAAAAGGCTAATGACCAGTGATTTACCTAACCAACGCAATTGCTCGATCAAAAGACTTGCATTTGTTAAAATCCCACGTACTCCGGAACTGCTGCTGTATAATATGCAAAATGTCTTCAAAGAACTACAATTTATTCAGTGTTTCAAGTTAGAACTATGCACAAAGGGTTGTGTGCATCTAGTCAATATCTCCCTTCCCACCCCACCTTCACAACAAGCTCTTGGAAAATTCACAACTTCACAGCGTTGAAAGGTTTCACACCAAGATGTAAAAGCTAAATTACCCTGCAATAAAGCAGAGACTTCAGGTATTTTTACTAGTACCTCTAGTTGCATATACTTCATTCAGTTACTGTATCAGTAGGTGTGATCAGCATTCAATCTACAGAACTGACAAATTATAAAGTCAAAGATAGCTTTAAACTTTCATTTCAAGCAAGTTTGCCACTACCGAGTAACAGAACAATAGTAAGTTGCTTGTTACAAAAGGTATCTGCAACTGAAAATTCACACTTCAAGTTCTTGACTGCTGAAAGTCAGTTTCAATCCTTCCAAGAAAGGAATTTCAGAAAGATTACCTAGGTTCTTTTCTGCCTAATTCATGGCAGCTTAAGCTTATCTCCAATTCTGTTTAAAAGATATCAGCCCAGTAACTGTGACAGCACTGTGTGACAGAGATCCCCATGCTAAGAAACTCAAGGCAGTTAAACCGTCTTACTGTCACACCGTCTGACCATATCACATTTTCAAGTATTACACAAGTTCAGCATGCACCTGTACCATGATTTTCAGGAGAAAAATGTACACAGCATTCACCACAGACTGCCTAACTGTTCACGGGAAACTTAGGAACTGCTTAAATATCAGTAGATTATATAGATACATTAAGGCCAACGGCACTGTCTACTGAATCAATGATGGTTGCAAAGTTATCATTGCAAAGATATGGTTCCCCCAAAAAAAACAGAAGATACCTGACAAGCTACTATGGTAGCTCACCACATTAAGCCAGAGGCCTAAACCCACCCAAAAATCATTTAGTTCAGCTTGTGCTACAGAGTGTACACCCTTTCAGGAGGGTGAAAGCACACTAATATTGCCACCTAAGCCAACATAGATTTCCATCCTACCCATTAAGCATTTCTTTAATCTACATCCATATTGCTTCAGTGTGATAACACCAAGCAGGCTCAAAGCCCATTCACACATATAGTGTGCCAAAAATAGTACAGTTTGGAAACATACCTCAGAAGATGAGATATGCCGTAGCTTTAACAAACTCTACCTATATAGTCATGCCCAGCACGGGAAAACAAGAACAGGCTATCATTCCTTTGTGAGATAGGAACCACAAAATGGCTACCGTCAAGGATCACTGGAACATGCCTAAAGCTAAAAAACAGCATTTCTGCTCTTCTATGGCAAACATCAGCATACAGAGTAAGTGATATGCTGTTTACCATTGATTACTTAAGTTAATCTGCTGCTTAAATAGTCATGAGCGCAGATTTTTGAATTAACAGCATACCCATACCAACATGCATCAACCCTAACTAGGCTTGGAAGGGCCAAAATAAATACAATGTTACACATTGGAAAGGAGAACAAAAATCTCTCTTGTCCATAAATACAGAATGTCAAATCACTGAAAAGCTACTACATTATGTATTTTGATTATGAAATTTGTCAGATACTCTAGAATTTATAAAAAAATCCTTCCAAGCCTAACAGTGACGCAGAATTTCCAAAGTCCAATAAAGTCAGAGTTAATTGCAAATATGCTTAACAGCACATTTGAATTCACTTACAAACAACTTCCGACTGTGTAAGCTACCATAATGGTTAAGAACTAATCTAGTACTACATACTGCCACACTAGTCTTCATGTTAAACACCTGACAAGAAAGTCAGCAGTTAACAGTGAAATTTACACAACCATCCGAAAACTGGTAGAGAACTCAATTCCCAACCACAACATTTCCCCTGTGCTAAACTAAAGCCACCACAGGATACATTACCATGTCACTTCCCATCATAGAACCACTCATGGCTGCTTGGCCAACTCCTGGATTAGCTTCATAACCTATGCCGCCACCACCCCCGAGAGGTGGAAATTTCTGGGCTGCAGAAGCATAAGGATCTAAGAAAGAAAAATATATAATCATATTCTGACAATTTCTAAGGTAACCACATAAAGTAATTATTTAAAAATTCTTTACCTCCCATGTTCATTGTGGTAGCACCACCCATTCTCATGTCTCTCTCCCTCTGCATAGAAGAAACAACTTTTAGCACAGATCATCAACTACTGAAACCCATACCTTTCAGGAGATAAAGCATACGTACAGCTAACTACTACCATTTCACCTACACAAAGACATCCCATTATGTAACATAAAGGAAGCCAAACGCATCGATCTTGAAAACAGATAAAAAAATTCCTGAACATGGTAATGTATCCAAAAAACATCATGATTTCACTTACTGGATCCATGTAACCCATTCTACTGTAATTCTCTTCCCTCTGTCTTCTCATTTGTTCTTCCATCTCCCGCTGACGTATCATCATTTCCTCTTCCCGCCTGCGACGCTCCTCCTCCTGCCTGATCATCCCAAAGCAGACTGTTAAACCCCAGGAGTATGACACATCCACTTATCTCATGAACATCACTTGCACAAGCAATTCAAAAGGCACTGAATGGTAACACTTAAGGAAAAAAAGATACTTTATGATCCTCAAGTACTCAAGGAAAAACTTACACTGCAGTTCAATTTCTCATACACAAACTGAAGCGGCAATGGTATTTCTTGAAAAATAAAAACTTTCATACGTAAGTCATTTTAAAAAGAAACAAATGTAACATTGAAAAAAATCCCATGAAAGCCAAACCAACCTCAGCTGAATTTCCTTGCGTTTCTGCATTTCTTGATTATGGAGTTCTTCCATACGCCTCAGTTCTTCCTGACGCCTCATAAGGTCTGCAGAAATGAAGCCTGTCAGCAGCTATTTCACAAACTCATATTTAAACTCAGATCAGAATTAGATCAACCTCATCTGCAGTATGTCAGACAGCTACCTTCTGAGCACTACTATTCTTAACAACATTTCAATTAAATAAAAACTTAAAAACTACCAGTTGCTCTTTCTTAAGCCTGAAATTCTTAAGTTAGCACTAGGAAGCATGAATTTATTCATTAAACCATCAAAACAGCTATACATTTAAGCTAGCATTTAAAGCAAAAAGATACAAAATTCAGAGCCAATTACCTTGACGCAAGAGGTTTGCCTGATGTTCATGATAAGCATCTTCCATCTCACTTTCAAGTTTGTCCTTAGCATCTTTCATGTTTTTTGCCACTTGCTCTCTCTGCTGTTTCTCCATTTCATCTAAAGATTTCCACCTCTGGGAATATTCAAATTCAAAACTGCCAGGCTGAGCGAAACGGGGAGGAGTCTCTCTTTCCCTGCAGAAAGGAAGATGCTCATTCAGACTGGGCAAACCTGGAAACTGAAGGTCAATAAAAGATCACAAGCAAAACAGCAGAATTACCAGGGAACATCAAAGGAGTCCTGAAAACACTACCTCACAACTATGTGATAGAAAACTTGCTGTGACACACTGCTGCTAACAGTACAGCATTTTACACGCTTAAACAGCAGCATTTAATATAAATAAACTCTACGACTACCGTAACAAATATGGAGACCCCTGCACTAACACATCCAAGCAAATCTTCCCACTTACAGTTCTACTGCATGTTTATCTTGTTCTTAACTTCTTCCTTAGACACTCCATTGCTGGCAACTGCCAGGTGCAAAATCCTCAAACAAGACAGGCCTTTGCCCAAGTAGGTACAGCTGCTCAAAACAACAGCATATGGAAAGATGGATTTTTTTCAGTGCTGACTTACCCAAAGCACTGCATGTTAAAGGCAAGTAATAATCTTCACTAACTTAAATAATTTGCAAAATGCCTAAGGGCCAACAGCTTATGCTGTCCTATAAAGAAACTGAAGCCGAAGATTCAGTAATTAATGGAACAAAACTAGGAAAGTTCAAAAGCTTTCCATACATTTTAGAAACACTATACTAATCTACACTGCTTCAAAGACACTGCCTCTAAACTGTTCATAGCTTTTGATCAAAGCAAGTAACTTTGAACACTTTCTCACACAAACAGGACTGACTGGATTTCCCCTCTGCACTCCCTTTTGTGATCTGGGAAAACACAACAGTTCTACAACAAAGAGGTTTAATATGCAGATTCTAACCTCAAATGGCTACTTAGGAAAAGACTCCTATAGACTTTTATCTACTCTTTTATGCCCATCAGTCAGCTTCAGAAGGCAAATCCAAAGGCAACGAGTTTTTATTAGTCATGCAATGAGTTAAAAAAACATCAGTTTGTAAGTTCCCTATGGGATCATCAACATGAGATACACCTTAAGTGCGATGACAGTTCTCAACAGGATGAGCAAACAGTTGAGGTCTGATTTTCAAGAGCTTCTACGTCTATAAAAAAATAATCTGTTAATGGGCTGCTATTTAGGCTTTACTGTTTCTTTGTGATACAAAGTAGAAAACTGCTTGTGTAACACTTAGTGAATATACTGAGCAAATCAGTATATTATCTACAAACACACTCTTCAAAAAGAAAAACCCCCAAGAACTGAAAATACTACTCAAAATTCAAAGCCTGTTTCTGAAAAATTACTCCATCTCCTTCAGAGTCAGGGACAATACTATGCACATCATCTATATACTCTTTATACCAAAAGATAGTGCCTACTTTTGATACATCGGATTCTTCTGAGCAAGCTTTTCTGGAAGACCATCTTCATCATCCAGTTGTTCCAATGGTTCCACAATAACTGGCCTAGGAGTGCTGAACAAAAGAATACTCATTTCACTTTTCCATAAGAATGTCCATTCTGAAAAACTAGAAGCCGACCAATTATTCACCTTAAAACGAAAAATCCTAAGCAGCAAAATACTTACGTTGTCAACAAAAACACTCCTTCAGTACACCGTTCAAACGCTTTTCTTGCAGCTGGCTTTGATGCAAATTCAACAATGCCTTTTCCTGTCGATCTACCTCGATCATCTACAATCACAACAGCTCTTTCCACTGGACCAAACTGGGAAAAAGCTTCCTCCAGCAACTCGTTGGACACGTAGGGTGAAAGATTACGCACTGAAAGAGCAGCAGCATGTGTGGCAAACCGAACACGAAGCTGTCGACCCCTCATGGGGGTATCATCCAGTTCTGCCTTTGCAATTTCTGCAAGAGCTCTAGATTCCTGAGGAAAGTTTAAGATCCAATTTTAGAAAACCAAGCTGTAACTTATTATTTCGTGAGAATTAAACGGATGGACATACAGTGTGAAAGCCTACCAATTTAATGAATCCAAAGCCTTTCCCCTTGTTGATAAAAACCTCTCCCGGCTCCCCATATTTGGCAAACAGTCTTTTAAAGTCTTCGTCTGTTATGTCAGCAGGCAAATTCCCAACAAACAAACGGCAACGCTGAGTATAGGTCTTCTCCCCGGGTCGCCTCAGAAGAGAGAGGTTTGCTTTGAATCCCTACAAAGAAACAGACCGGTTCGAGCCATCACTGCGTGCAGCCCCGCCGCCCGCACCGCCAAGCTGCGGCCTTCTCCCGCCAGGAAGCCCAGAGCACCTCCAGGGCACCACAAGCGAATACAAACCCGTGCTGCCACAGAGCCCCTCAGGCTGCAGTCGGGAACTGCCTAGGCACCTAGGGAACACGCACATTATGTCGAGGCGTCCCCGCAGGCCGCCTGCGCCCAGCGCCGCCGCCCCTCTCGCCTCGCCCTTCTCCCGGGCCCCCCGCCGCCGCGCTCCTCCCCTCAAAATGGCGGCGAGGGCGCGCAGAACCGCTGTGCCCGGCCGCAGCCGCCGCCATCTTGTGGCTCGGGGAGGGGGAGGGCGCCATGACTCACCTCATCCGAGAGCTTCTCGCCGCCGCTGCCGCCGCCGCCGCCGCCGGCCGAGCCCTGCTGCGCGGACAGGCTCTGCTGTCCCTGGTGCTGTTGCCCGCGGCCGCGCGGCTCTCCGCCCGGCCCGCCGCGGTGCCCCGGTCCGCCCTTGTGCGGCCCGCCGGGCCCCTGCTGGGGGCCGCCCGGTCCCTTGGGCCCGCCGCCGGGCGACTGTCCTTGTCCTTTCTTAGGGCCGCCAGCTGGGGTGGGGCTGGGGCTCGGCTTGGGCTGCGGCTGTCCCCCCGGGCCGGAGGGAGCCGAGGAGGCCGCCGACACCGGGGTCTGCTGCTGCTGCGGCTGCCCGGCGGGCAGCGCGGACGGCGGAGGCGCTCCCGGGCCGGCCTGGCTGCCGGCAGGCCCCGCCGTGGTGGCGGCGGCTGAAGAGGACGAAGAAGGCGGAGCAGAGGTCGACGCGGGCGGCTTCGGAGGCTCGGGCTTCGGGCCTCCGCCCGGTGGGCCGCCCGGGCCTTGCGGGCCGCCCCCCATGGGGCCGCGGTTCTGGCCCATGCCCATGCCGGGCGGCGGAGAGCGGAAATCGTGGTTGGGGCCGCCGCGGCCACCGCCGCCGCCGCGCCGGTGGAAGCCGCCTCCCCCGCCGCCACGGCTACGGAACCGATCCCGCGACATGGTGGTGATGGAGGAAGGAGGAGGAGGAGAAGCGCTCCGGCCGCGACTGCTGCTCCTCAGAGCCCGCTGCTCAAAATGGCGGCGAGCTAAACGGCCTCGCCGCCGCCTTTGTCCGCCCCTAATATAGTTTCCCCGCCCCCGGAAACCGCCTCTCCGCCCCACCAGCCAACCACCGGCCTCGACGGCGCTGACAGATAGGTGGAGTCGCCAATGGCACGTTCCCATTCCGCTAACTCTTTGATCTCATTGGTAAGGAACCTGCCCTCTGCCGATTGGCTCCTTTGACCGCCGACGTTCGCACGGGACGATCCGTTAGCCTCCTGCGTGCTGATTGGGCAGTTTGATCGGCGGGAGGCGAAATCACGAAAAAAGCCCGGCTTGCCATTGGCTGCCTGGGGAGTCAGTCGGAGGGGAACTCGCCGGCCCGGCCGCCGGCCCGGGTCGGCCACGCGTTGCGCAGGCCGCGGCCCCGGCCCAGCCTCGCGGCCCGGGCGGGGCGGCTCCGGCCGGCCGCCGGCTTCGGGAAGCCGCTTGCCCGCAGAGAGAGCAGAGCCGCGGGGCCTTGTGGCACCCCCGGCCGAGCGGCTGCAGGCGTCATCTGGGAAAATCTCCAATGCGTGTGTTTTATCAAATAAATACGGCTGGCTACTTTTCGCGCGGTCGGCAGCCTTCTGTTGTGCTTTGAAAGCAAATTTGATGCAAAAAGTTTCTTATTTATTCATTCAAGGGTGGTAGTGGAATCGCAGCTCTGGCGTGGGAGGTTGCTTTCACTCCATTTCCTTTGAAAAGCCGGACAGCCGGCGAACGGCAACGCACAACGGACGCAGGACAGGGCTCTGGGCTCTGTCTCCTCTGCTGACGAAAAAGAGGGCGTCAGGTCCCCAAAATGTAGGAAAAATAAAGCAGCTGTAAAAATTCACAATGGTTGTGGTCACTAAATTCCACATTCCAATACAGAAAATAGGCCGAGAGCGCTTTCCATCTATTTAACGTCACTGGTTTCAGCGGCGTTGCGCTGGAGACATGCTAACGTTAGAACAACATGGCGTTTTTATACTTTCACTTCATGAAGGTTTCAATCCCTCAAGCTCCCACTGATGTTTCACATTCAGTTTCAGGTCTGAAGAACCAAACCCCACGTGAAACCCAAGCGAAAGCCACTTTTTTTTTTATTTGCACGGAAACTGTAACTGTTGCATTGCTGTGATAAAATACTATCAATCGATCTCATAAGTATTTGTGAAGCCCTGGGCAGCCAAAGGCTGACTTTGTTCTTAACAAAACTAATTTTCCCGTGGCTTTACGTTTTTTAAATAAAAATCTGCTATAGATCAATCTTTTCCCCAAATCGGTATTGTACTGGCTGTATGACTTCGACCACTTCCATGTGCAGCAGAATGGAAGCCCCAAGTTGTTTTAAAATGGATTCTCTCCGAGATGTCAGCCCCTCTTTGCGAGCAGTAAATGCTTCCACCACGAGGTGTCTCAGAGGTTAAAGCGCTGGAAGAAGAAATTTGGGACTGGCTCTTCCTGCATGCAAACAACTGGCACTGCCTTGCTGTCACACCTGGTTATCTCTGTTCAGGAAGCAACAAAAAATCTTGAGTGTAAAAGGTTTCACCTTTGCTGTGTCCTAAGTGTAAGCAAACTGTATTTTAGGGAGCTGTTAATTTTTAGCATCCTTTGAAAGAAATAAAGAGTATAATTCTGCTCCTAGTGCTGCATAAATCTGTACAACTTATCTGAAGTCTACAAAGTAGCTTTGAATTTCCACACATCTAGCAGAGACCAGGATATGATTACATGTTTTGTAACTATTTATCCTGGACTTGAAATCAAAGAAACATTGATGTCCCTATGAGGACTTTGAAATAAAAATGACCTCCGGTAACAATCACCTATTTTGTAAATACTCACACTAGGGAGCTTGCCGTTTTCATAGAAAAACAAACACTGAGGAAGAAAGCTTGAGATGTTCTCCCCAGTATGTCCCACTGTAAATAAACATTGTGTCTGAGACTGGAAACTCTTTATGACAACTGCGATAACATTTGAAGTGGCTCTGTAGTATTTCTCCATCTTCATATTGATCTGGTTATTGGGATGTTTAGTGCAGACGTACATTAGTTTAGTTTAAAAGGGGCTGTTGGGAGAAGCAAAAAAAAGGAGAAGATGCTTCCCTCCTCCAAAATATTAATAGCTACTTAAAAGATAACACCAGCGTTATGACTTCCAAAGATTTTTCATACTGTACAACTGATCTACAAAAGTGAATTGAGCCATGGTAAGCAGCAGTTCATGACTGAAGAGAAAAAGACCTGCAGCTGGCCTTAGAGGAATATTTGAAAGAAGGAATCAGGCTGACACTGAGGTGTCTGAAGTTATGAACATCTCAGCTGCCATCAAGCACAAGGTAATCTTCAGGTAGGAAAGTCATGAATCTCAGCAGGTGGTTGATTTAAATCATTTTTCCCTAAACCTTTTCCTCCTCCTATAAACATCAACAAAAGACTGACAAGAAGAAATCTGCATTATCTCTATATTATTAATTGCAGATTGCAGGAGGAAAGAGCAGCATGTGTCCAACCTGCTAATTAAGAGTAATTACCCCATGAGGTTCTGTAAGTGTCCCATGTACAAACAGTAAAATTGCATGAATCACAGTAACGTGTACCACCGCTAAAGAAGCAATTAAATGTTGTGAGGAGCTGCTGTGTCTGCATTCCCTGGGTGTTTGCAGGGCATTTTTGATCAAGAAGGAAACAGTTTAATGGCTGTTTGCACAAATTCAAGTATGTCACAGAACTAGACGTACTCGGGAATTTTAAATTTAAAACATCAGGAAGCAAAAGAAGGACTGCACAGGGAGATCAGAGCAGTGAGGCACCCAGAAGGTGCAGGCTAGCATCCTTACCCTGCTGCAGGCTCTGCTAGTCAAGTTTGTAGTGCACTCAGATAAACCCGTCTGGAACAAGGATTTCTGCAGAATAGTTTCATTATTCTAGGGCTCAACACAGTTTCATGACTAACAGCGTCACCTTATAGAATAAAGGAGGAAGTAAAATGCCTACAGCAACATCTGGTAGATAAAGCTGAGAGGCAGGATGAAAGGAGTGGCTAACAGCTGCTGTAACGGCTATTCAGCTGCACAGCAGAGCTCTCAGCAACTTCCCAGTGGCACTTGATGATGAGAGTTCTCCTCTGCCTCCTGCACGGCTTTCACTCCCTCCTTGAGCACAAATTAAATCTGCTCTCCAAGAGGTTTTTCCTGTATACCATGACAAATATGCCTGTAGGCCATTTCTTAACCCAGATGAGTGAAAGTAATGCAGGGCCAGACAAGAGATTACACTGATAGTTAAGCAAATTTAGAGACTGAAAGAAGGGAAGGAGGGGTTGATTGTCCTTGCACAGTAACATCATTGATTTCAGTGGATATAATCTTGATTCCTGATGGGAAAAAAGAGATCTGAATCAGGCTCAAGAGTCTACAAAAAATGTAATATTGGATCTGCAGGGAAGTCTGCTACCTGAACACCACTGACACGAAAAGTTCACAGTTCTGCTGGAGACTGTGTTTTCTCAACCTGCAAGGGTTAAAGTTCAGGATTTTCCATTTCTCATTTCTGTCAACTGAGTTAAGTTACTGAAATGTCTTAAGTAGCAGTAGTTTTGAGTCCTCTGTCAGAAATCAAACTAGGATCAAAGTCAGATAAGAGAAAAATAAGGTCTTCTGTGAAAGAAATGTTCAGCAGAGCAGTAAAGCAGTGCAACAGGAAACTTCCCCAGTTGTGTCCCCTCTTTTCCCTTTGCCTCTTCTCCCTACCCTTCCCATGATGTGCAAGGAAGGTCACAGGAGGAATCTCTAGCCTGTTTTCAATTACTTTGCATTGCTTAGCAGATCCAAGAACACTGCTTTACTCCTCAGTGGTTTTTCTGACACTGCTTTGTGTTCTAGTGTTTGTGAGGGAGGGCTTGGTTGGTGAGACTGGATGGGTAAGACAATCACTGGGCCTGAAAAAAGAATCGGTGGAATTGTTGAAACCAAGAAGGAAATGTTATACACCACTACTATAACCTGAGAAGTGCAACTACTTCTCATTCATACTCATGCAATTCCCACTGCCATTGTATCTGGCCATCTCATTACCTTTAACATGTTTAACTTCATACCCTGGCTTAAAAATAGAGACCTCCGAGATGGGGAAGTCCTGTGACTTGTCCAAGATCACACAATCCACAGAAAAGCAGGAAGAGGAATCTGGTGTCTTGAGCACTGGAACAACTGGTCTCTCCTTCCCCTGGCTGCCTGTTTTCTCCTCTCTCAGCAGTGGCTGTGTTCTGCCAGTGGGCAGAGCGATGCTTGTACACACCATGCGTGCCTGCTGAAGGCACACTTGAGCATGCCAAGTCCGTCTTCCAAGAGGCTCTAAGAGCCCTCCTCTTTCAACGAAGTCAATTGGAGTTAAGGATGCTTACTGCCTTGCAGACGCACTCAGAACAGTTGTACGACAAAGCCATCAATCTATACATTTCCCTGAGCTATGGAGAGAAACAAGATACGTGTAACTAAAATTCATCCTGCTGCCCGACAGTTAGCAGCTTCTATTTCTTCTATTAAGAGAATTTAAAATTTTGTCACTGACAATAAATATGTGACAAGAATGGGAGGTAGCTGTTAAAGAGAATCCTGGTCTTCATTCTTACAGACGAGACAAGCACTCAACAGGAAACAGATACATCAGCTCTGCAAAAATACCAGCAGTTCTGAACTGCAGTTCTGGTTAATGTTTGGCTATGCAAAGAATGTAAGTGGGGCAGAAAAAATGAGTAGACTCACAATGCTGTATTTCGTCAGACTGCCATGACTTTCTCAAAAATATAAAGACTGGCAATGTCTTCTCTGTGTATTTTTTTTAATCTACTGTTATTTCCAAAACATAAACTCACACAAAAGGGGGAACATTGGAAAGATACAAGAGATATCCATAAGAAAATTAGAAAACCTTTTTTTCATAACAAGAAAATGGTAGAAGTATTCAAATAAACAGTTTTATTCTGCATTTGGGAAAAGTGATGTGGTCACAGCACGAAATTCAGGATGATGTTAAAAAGCAGCAACCAGAGTTTGTAAGCGGGCACTCCTGCATAACTTGCAATAAAGAGGAGGTCTCCAAACAACAGAAATGGCCAAACAACCCCTTAGATTATTCGTGTCATTTTTCAGTAACTCTCAGAAGACAAGGATAAAATTAACACTGCTGTAGCATCAGGCAGTTGAATAGACTTCCCAGAGGATTATAGGTCTGACAACCTGACACCTATCCCAGGCAAAATTTGTGACCTTGAACACACTCAGATTTTGCAGAAGTCTAATAGTTGACTTTTTTTTTTTTTTAATTAGCTTTGGCATCTTACTACGGCAAGTAATACTCTCTGAACACCATTGTACCACAATGCCTAGCAGAGCCTGCAAGCAGTCTGAAACAATGTCTCATTGAGGTCTTCCTAATCTCACCGTATCTTACTCTGGGTGCTCAAAGATGACAGCTTGTTGCCAACGCTAACTCTTCCACTGCTGATCAAAGAAACACAGGGCTATGAAGCAGGAAGGAAGTCTACGTGGCATGGGAGTTTAGATTTTCAGCAAGGAGAGAATAGCAGATGTAAAAACAAAAGCAAAGACACAAAAGCAAAGAGAAAATTTGTATTTCCTCTCTTGTGCCTTGACACAAGAATCTGCTAAGCGCCTGGTACAAAACTTCTGTTGCTATAAACTGGATCTCCATTAGAAAAACTTGCCAATAAATCTATACTGGTTGCACAAGCAAGGCATAAACATAGTTAGAAAATAGTTAATGACCATGTAAGAACACCTTACTGCAGCAAAGATGAGTTTTCTGCTTCCTCCCTATGCTACCCTCCACCCGCAATCTGCTATGACTAGATGCATCAATGTCTCAAGGATGTAACTAGCTGATGGTCTATAGTTAAATAAGAAACCCAGCTCTCTCCTCCCTCTGAGTTTTGTGCTTCTGCCATAGACTTTTTCACAATTGATCACCCGGTACAAAAAATAAGCTTCAAAAGTACAAGAAACAGTGACTTGTGGATGGCATACTGACAATTTTTAAAGACACAGAATAAAAAAGATTGAGAGTCTCTGACGCAGAGTAGCATCAGCTGTTTATAATACAGAATTAGGTGTAAAAGTCTAGATACCACATTGGCACATGTTGGTCACTATCTGTTTAAATATTTCATGATGTATGCAATTAAGTTCCTTCATCACTGTTGCCTCTGTGATTTTAGAAATCCAGTGTACTTATCATTATCTATGTTCTGGGCTTATTTTTGCATTTCCACAGGGTTGCACAGTGACAATGAATGAAAACAATTTCCTTTGTATTTATAACTAGATTCACGTTGGGGATCTGAGAACTGCCATATTTGGTGCACAAAAACTGATGTCTGGCATGTTTGGAAACAAAAGCCCATGTTATTTAGACTTAAAAAGAAGATGCAGAATAGATTTATAATTATTGTAATTAGAATAAAGCATGATTGCACTGAACTTAAATGCTGGTCCAAATTTCATATAAACCCACAAATCCATCCAAATAGAAATTAACTTCATAATTAATACTGGATCATTCCCATTACAAAAAGACACTATTAATTATTGATGACGCTTGTATTTCTTCCTAGCTGTTTACATCTTTTCACCCTCCAGTTCATGGAGCGCTGTGGATAACGCAGCATATACAAATAAATCCCTCAGAGATGTGTAAGTGACTACTCCACTCTTGTCCTGCCTGCACACACGCAGCAAGACCTGCTCCTGGTTGTTCTTATCAAGCAAAATACAGAGGGGCATTTGTTTGCACGAGCAGAGCTAGAATATTCTCTTTAGAGTTCAGCTTCCTCCTTTCATCCCACCCACCACCAGACACTTCCTGACATTTCTCCTGCAGGCAGAGCAAGGCAACTGCCTTTTTTTTTTTTTTTTTTTTCCCTTTTGCAACGGCTGCTCCTTCAGTAATCTGTGGGTGGTGGGGGAAGGGGATGTTATCTCAACAGCAAACACAGCCCAGCAAGTCTGGGACGTGAGGGGGAGTTTCAGGATGAAAATAGGCCCCTGCCGGCCCTCCTGCGTTTGTGTATCTATGACTAAACACGCTGAATGCATCGCTTTTAAAAACTTGGCTTCTCTCTTTTCTTCATCTTTGTTGTTTCCAAGCCTCCTGCTCCCCTTTGTCCTCACAGCCCCAGGGACCTCGCAGAGGCAGGCCCCTGACATCACCAGTGCCAGGGAAATGCAAATCCCGTCTGGTGAGCCAGCCCTGCTGCCGGCCACCCCATGCGCCTGGTGCCGGGGACAAAGCCAGAGCAGCTCCAGAGCTGGGAGAAAAACCCACCTCGCTGCTGCCCCTGGGACTGTCTGTCCTCCCCTCACCTCCCCCGTCTGCTCAGGCCCCAAGAGGAGACTCCACTAGCAATTGTTTTTCCACTGAAATATTCACTGGGTTTGCTTAGGTCATTATGACCCTGCCTTGGAAGTGTCTGCAGTACAGGGCCACCTAAAACAAAGAAGTTTCAGCAGTTCTGCTCAGCTCTGGGAGAGAAAAGGCTGCTGGCTGCTCATCTCCTCCAGAGTTGTCACTACTGCTCTGCTGGGGAGGTGCCTCTAGGTTCAAGGGACCAGTAGGGAGAGTAGGAAATAAAGCTGCCAGGCTCCAGTTTGTCTCGCCTAGACCAGACTCAACCTCGTTCCCCAACAGAGCCTCCTCTGAGCTTTAAACAGTCTTCTCTGTGCACCCAGGCCAGATGTGCTGAGGACTGGTATTTAGGGAGGCTGTAGCTCCAGCTCCCATTAGCACTTCCTAGTGCATCTCTCCATGCTCGATGTAGAATTGGCCTTTCATCACATCCAATCTCAGTTCCCCACAACAACAGGGACAAAGAAGTGCCCAAAGCACCACATTTCAACTCTAAGCCTTCCTTTCCTTCATCTCTTCTGTTCCCTCAACTCTCCAAGGTCTGTTTCCTCAGTTTTCTCATCACTCTGTCCCTTCTCTCAGGCCATCTTATCCCACAGCCACACGGCACTGTGCAGGTTCAATTCTTGGTGTCACATGCCAAGTGAACTGGCACGCTACTCTTAACAAGTCTCATGCCTGTAGTCTGGACTAGATGCTTGTACTTGTGCCATGGTGTACACCAGAGGCCAAACGCTGACCTGGTAAAAGTGGAATTTGCAGAAGGCCTGAGGAAAACCTGAAAGAATCTCTGGATTTTGCTTAGGAAACTCCACTGGCAATAGCACATTGTTAGTAGCACAAAGCATGTTTGTACAGGAGTGACTTGCCAGTATAGCTATGCTAGTCTAATCTGCGCTGGTTCAACCCTTCTCAATGCAGTATCTTGGAAGTCAGGAGAGATAACGCTGTGCTAACTCCGAAGTCCCATACTTTTATACAGAACATCCTACATTGTTCTTCTGAGTCTCTCTTTGGGCCCCAGATGCAGATACAACATATGCAACAGCGGTGTTTCTCAGCCTACCTTACAAAGCCTGTCCTATTTGGATGCTCACTGAGCTCACTGGCAAGGAAACAAGTTTATTCGTTGTTATTAATTTGTGTTTGGCCTGAAACACGCAGCAGTATTGTAAGCAACTGCAATTCTCTGAAGAGAACCTGAGCTGGAACAGAGGAAGGAGTGCCTGGATCTCAATATGTACGGCTGGCAGGTTTTCTGGGTGATCTATATTCAGCTGTGCATGCCCGTGGGTATGTGGAAAGATCATTCATCCAGTTCATTGAATTGCAGCCTGCACGTGAAAGGAGTTTCATGGTTTCTTTTTTAAATGTCACTGTTTTAAAGACGAACAGTCTCATGCAGAATTGTGCAGCAGATTATAATATGGGCACTCCAGGGGTAAATTAAAAAGCAATTCAAAAACAATACTGTGGAACAATCTTATCTTTTCCCTACCTTATCCAGGCATTTATCTAGGTCTGTTCTGCACTAGTCATCACCATATTATCTACATATTATACACTGTCTTTTGTACCTACATTAGTACATATACAGTTCATTTAGAATCAAAAGTCAGGTCTGAACAAGCTGGAAAACATCCTGCTCTAGTTCAAATGCCCTATTCAGAGAACGGGCTGAGAGATGTCTACAGAACACACCAGGGTTGATCTAATTTTAAATGGTCCATGCTTACTGTCACCCTCTCATCTGCCCATAGTATCAGCTGAAGAAAACCTTCCATCAGGCATAGACTCAACAGCATATGGTTGTATTAGGATCTATTTTAATGACAGGATCTATTTCTAACAAAATATTTTGTTTAGTGGTCTGAACGCATTTTCAGCTGCATGTTTAAAGTTCAAATATTTCCACCAACTCTCTAATTTACTTATGAGAACCATGCAATGAAATAAAAATGTTCGTTCCCGTTAGCATGCTTGAACAAGTTATATAAAATTTTCATTTTATAAAACACTATGGAAATTTACAATGTAGCCCCAAGACGTTAGAACAGTTTTGTCAAGTCTTGTGACGTTACTGGAAGTCTCATGGTGTTTGAGGTTATTCTGAATGCCTGAGCATTTGGAGTTGTGATTACATGAAAATATAGGTTTAATTAAACCAACCAACCAAACAACTCCCCACATACACACATACTTTCTAAATTTAAGCCTGAAAATGTGAAGGCAGTGCACTATAATGACTCAGAAACCACAGGTCAAAAAGAAAAAGCAAGTTTGTTATCCTTAAGATCTTAATTCATAAACCAACCTCGTCTTTTAAGGTCTTCCTCCTGACTTCTGAATACTTGGATTTCTCAACATCATTACTAATTGTTTGGGTACTTTATAAATATTTATATTCTAAGAGGGCTATTGCCTCTTTTTTTCTCTCTCTCTCTCTGTGTTTTCTGCCTTCCTAGAAAATCCCATTCAGAAATATGTGCATTTTCAGCATTCAGATGATCTGCACACGTACAGCACATCTGTGCTGTCACACACGTGCTTTTGGGAAATCTGTGCGTGCACAGTGGCCTTTTATGCACAATATCGACATGCCCTGCTGTCTGCTCAGGGCACTAGTGGATGTGTCCAAGGGAACCTTGACATGTGGCAGCCCTATATTTAGACTATATTAGAATTTCTAGCTATTCAAAACCCAATACCAATATAAATATTAAGTCGTATTAACATCTTTTATTGTCGCTATACTTTGTGCCCATTAAAAATATTAAAATATTCATTCTTTTCATCTGTAGCTATCTAAGGATAACAGTATTTTTTGAGTAATTATTAAATTTCATATCAAGCTCACAGTTTACACATAAGATCTTTTGTCACCAAAAAATCCCAAATCCTTTAAGAAATTTCACAAAATAACTTATCAGCTAGAATTATTTTATACTTGAGGATGAGGATTAATGTATAAATGAAAAGCATTATTCATAAGTTATTAAATTATTACATTAATTATGTCACTGTCCTTGGAATGCAGTCATTTCTAAAGAGAGGCTCGACAGGACTTCCTAAATGAATCCCAATATTATGTACCTAGCATTCTAGGCCAGATGAAAGACAGTGTTTATATAAGGATCACTTCATTCACCACTGAAATGCAGCTGCTGCTTAATACCACCCTTTAATTGTGCAAATCAGATAAAGCTAGGAAGCGGAGATTTCTCTTTAAGACAAAGTTTTAATTAGCAGTTAGATTATTTAAGTAGTAAGGAGAAGGGAACACATTGTTCTTATCAACTGCTTGTGGGTGCTGGTAATGTTTGACATTGTTCACAATAAAAAAGGCAAAAATCTTTATCTTACACACAGTTTCAATTTTCTTCCTAATAGGCCTATGTCTTGCTAACATTTTGAGTGTCTTAATTATTGGAAAGCATGAAAATGACAGGCAACATTACAAAGCTTTAAATATTTAGGTTTTAACCTTGAAAGGTTACACTGATTTCTGCAGCCGAAATATGACCTCGCAGGTATTTCAGGTTAAACAGATATGCAAATCTTCATGGGATTAAGTCCTCAGAGTCTGTAGGAACAACCTTTTGATCAACAGCAGATGAGGAAAAATGTGGTCAAATATAAACCACCCATTCCAACATTAAAAACATGGCTCTTTTACAGTTGTACTGACAAATGTTGAATTAACTAAAAACTTACATAACGGTTCATTCATGAGTGATACAGCACAGGCGCAACAAATGAAACCCAGAAAGGTCTATCTATGTTCTCAGGCTGATTCCAATAAAGGGAACAAGCCGAATGTCCTGCAAATACTCCATGCTGTCTTCAGAACCACTGTGCAGTGGATTCTGCACAGGAAGGAAGCGCTCCTAGACTCCACGGCAGTACAAAATTAGAAGTGAATAGAGTTGGGCTGAAAGGTACGTTAAAACCTTTCATTGCTTTGGGTCTGGAACACAATTACTTTGTTAAATTATGGTTTGTACTGTGTTGGGCACCCTGTCGAATAAACAAATACATACCCTCTCCAGCAGGAAGGCCGCGAGTCCAACGTGTCAACTTCTGGAGCTTTCCTCAACGGAAGTCGCAACGATCCTCATCTACCCCGCACCACCGGATCCATCTCCCAGGGCAGCCTCACCACCGGTGCTGGGTACGAGGCGGGGTGTCCCGGGGCCGAGCTCCCAGGATGCTGGTGAGCACAGTGGGAGCACGGCGCCATGGAGGCGTCACGCCGTGAAGCGAGTGCTGCGGCATGGCGGCGCCGAGGCGGGAGCACGGTGTCATGGCCAGGCCCGCCAGAGAACCTCGGCCTGCTGGAGCGCGAGGTGAGGCGAAGCAAGGTGAGGAGAGGTGAGGCCCACGGGCCCGCAGCGGGTCACCGCCGCCAGCCGCCGACCACGAACCAGACGCGGTGGCCACGCCATGAGGTCACGGGCCCTGTGGCCACCATGGGGCCAGTCGAGGCCCGCCAGGACCGGGAGCCTCCCAGGGCGAACCTCGCGCCTCCTGCCCCGAGCACCGCCCAGGGGTGCCGGTGCTGGGCCGCTCCCCGGGCCCCCCCCCGGGCCCTGGCGCTCTGGGGGAGCCACCCAGCCTGGCCCTGAGGAGGCGCCCCCCCTCCCAACACACTCACACTGCGCCTGCGCGGAGAGGAGGGAGGGGGGAGCCGGGAGGCGGGGACGCGCCGCCGTGCGCAGGCGCGCGGCGCATGCGCGCTGGGGCCCCGCGCTGGGCTTGTCGTTGCAGCTTTAAGAGGGCTCGCGGCCTGGCGGGTCCGACCCCCCCCCCGCCGCCCTGAGGGAGCCGCCGGGCCCCCCCCCCTCCCCCCCCGCGCCAGCCCCCTCCTGCCGCAGCACGGCGCGGGGCCGGCCCCGGCACCCCGCCGACCCTCTCCCCGGCGCCCCCCGAAGGGGGGGGGGGGGGAAAGGCTGAGAGGGAGTGACCCCCGGCCCCTCGCCCCGGGCTGGGACAGCTGAGGGGGGGGGGCGCAACATGGCGGAGGCCAAGGAGGAGGGGCCCGGCCCCCGCGCCAGGGTGAGTGGGGGGGCGTGAGGGGAGGTCAAAGGGGAGGGGTCAGGGGGCGGGAGGTGGGGGGGGGACACCGGGGCGACCGGGGCATCGCCGCCGGCCGCGAGGATGCGGCGTGCGAGGCGCGGCGGCTGCCGCCGCTGTCCAGGGCCCTGACAGGCGGTCCCGGCGGTCCCCCGGGCGCCGAACGGCCGGAGCCGGTGTGCGGGGCCCCCCCTCCAGCCCGCGGACAGGCGGCCCCCGGCCGGTGCGTTGCAGCTGCCCGCTGGCTTCAGGCCGGCGAGCGGTGCTGGCCCCTCTGGCGTCGGAGCCACGCTGCCACTCTGGGTTTCTTCAGTTTTCGCTTAGTTCTCCTTCAGGAGAGCGTCCGGGTGTCGTTCTCGGAAGCGTCTTGGCATCACTTAGGTAATAAACTCACTGCTAACTAGGGCCTGTCGTCGCCGTCTGTCTCCTTGTTTAAAACACAGTGTTCTTGCTGCTCTCTTTAAATTTATTTCAATTGTCCGTGTCAAACCGTAGCGAGTCAAGATGGCAGTTTCATCCAGTTCTTAGGTACTCGGGCCGTAACCGCGGCGTGAGTACCGTTAGCCACGCCAATCCTGAGACTTGGTCCTTCATTTTCACGGCTTGGTCTGTAAGTACACTGGGCACGCTCATCTACTTGAAGAAATACTTCGTCTTTTAAACGAGTGGAAGGTTCTTTGTGGACCACGCCTTGTAGCCTGCGAAGTAACTGAGGGAGAATAACTTTTTAAGCAGTGCTCAAAATAGTCTTGGAACAAGTCACGTCCTTTTTCCTGCGTGTGTGTAACGTTTGATGGAAAGCTTTCTGATAGGAATGAGGTTAAGTCACATTTGCAGTTGTGTGGAAGAGTCCATAGTCCACTACAAGACTCTGAGCTGTCCAGTTCCCTTCTCCCAAAGACAAAGAAGTTTTTCCATTCTCCAGCCTTGAGAAAGACAAGAACACGAGGCTCAAGTTTTTCATTCCTCTGTGTGAGAGAAGTTCAATTCGCTGAATTTATTTCGGGGAACATGAAGCTTGTGATTGCGGTGGAACTAAGTGTTGCTAAAGAGAACAGTTGACCTTCCAAGGTCTAATTGGAGGAGTTGTGCAGACGTTGTTTGGCTGCTCTGCAGTTAGGGAAATGAACATCATCACTGAATTGTCTCAGACCCATGTCTTTCAGACACTTGCGCTTATTTACGAGCAAACTCAAGGAATTTTGCGGAATTGCTCACAGACGTTACATAAATGTGTAAGTCTTTGGGGGATCAAGATTTTGGCTACCTGCAAGAAGTTTAAAGGGAAGTGGCTGTATGTAGGGCAACAGCTTAAGAAATCTTAAATTAAACTTCATTCCCAGTACTTGAAATGCTAGTGGACATAAGAAAATACCTTTGCACCATGCAGACAGTGAAGCATTGGAACAGGTTGCTCAGAGAGGTTGTGCAGTCTCTATCCTGGTGTCTAGTAGTCTCTTCATGCTCATTGCCTGGATATGCTCAATTTATCTGTTGAGTCACCTGGTATTATCAGCAGAAAAAAAAAAAGAAGATTGCCTTTTTTCTTCTTAAGCTTGCCAGTTACCTGCTAAGGAATAACAAAAAAGTATTGTCCAGTTAGTGTCATCTTCATTGGTCTCAGGAGAAATGATTTCTCTGTCAGTTGGCTAATTATCCACTAGGTTGTAAGTCCACAAGTCTCCATCAATTATTGCTCCACACGTCCCTGTACATTATGGAAAGCCCCCCATGCTGTTGGCATTGACAACATTCTCCGCTCCTGCAGAAGCAGAGAACTTGTTTGGTAAAATTTAGGGATGATCCAGAAAAGTGGAGTTGTCCGAGGCAAGTAAGTAAGGAAAGGGGAAACACAACTTGCGAGTCTAGCTTGAAGGAAAATACCTTCCTGGTCCCAAGTCTGACAGCGAGGTTAATCTTAATTGTGCCAGAAAGGCTTCCGTGATATTTTAAAAAGAAATTGTAGCACCAGTGCACTGCATTCTATCAGTTTGTAATCTTCCAAGTCCGAGAGGTGAATTTCTTCATCTCCCCTCCTATCCCAAAACCAGTTTATACACCAAGATGTTCTTGAGGAATGTGGAGAGAAGTGAATACCTCCTGGCTGCTGACTGATGGAACCTGTGAAGAATGAGATTAGCATACCATAAATACAGCACGCTTACATATCTTCCATTAAAGCCGTAATTAATGAGGTCTTGGAAGACCTGCGTATACCATTTCTCCTGCGCACAGTGGTCCAGTTCCCATTTTACAGGAGGTCATGATGATGAACTCTTCCAAATCCTGTGCATAAGGAATAATGAGCATTTCTTATAAAGAATTGTTTTCCTTCGTATGGAAAAAAATAAAGACTAATTTAATAATTTCCTCAGAGAGGAACTTAGCAAGTGCTTGTGTATTCAGAATTGTTCTTTTCAAGATTAAAATCTTTTGCAGATATTATTATTCCAGAAGCATATATACTGAAACTGGCATTTTGCAAAACCCATTGATAAGCAGTTGCCATCTTTTAGGTCAATCCATGATAATGAGCAGCAAACTAAAAAAGAAAGGTTTTGCCAGGCTGACATAGAAGTTTGTCTAATTTTGATTTTTAATAGTACCTGTAGATTTTTTATGGCTAAAGTGTTATTTTAGAGAAGGTTCATTTCTGCCCCAAATCAAACCTGTTGTATTTTCTAAGGAAAATGTATCAACATATTTAACTTTTCATACGTACTGAGTAGTATCAAGATCAACTGCTTGTATGTATTTTTAATTTAGTTTATAAAAAGATTTGTAGTAGTTCAACTTTAATTTGTATGTAATTTGTATATAATACCATTGTCTTTATATTTTGAATAGCATGATCATTTATTTACGACAATACTCTCTCAACCCATTGAACTAGACAGGACAATTTGGGCTGTACAGTGCTAACTACTGAAATTTGACACTTGGGCTCTTGGAAATCAATTTGGTGTGAATAGGTGAACACCTGGGTGTCTACATCAATAAGACAGATGTTCGGAAAAGATTTTTAATTTTGCATGGCTTTAATTAAAAATTGAAGGAGATCGTCTCATTTAGAAAGTTTTGCTACTGAACTACTCTTGAATGGTACAAAGACGATGAAAACATTTTGCTGCAAAGGCTTGTGCACTTTTCAAAGGATGCTTTGATGTCATAATCTTTGAATTCACCATCTGAAAATAAGCATAATGGATCTCAGTCTTTTACATTAGGACTTTTCACTTTGTATAAAATACAGGAAAGTTAAGTAAGCTCTTTATGCCCACTTCAAGGCCCCTTGCATGATTAGGATAGTGGAAATTAGTTCTGAAATCACTCCCAATGTTCTTGAAGAGGTTATCTCAACTTTTCTCTCATTTAATGAGTGCTGTATCCTGTCATTCCTTCCAGACATTCCAATTCACGTGGGCCTTTCCTTAAACAGGTCTTGTAGCAAGTTTTATCTAGTGAATTTTCTTCAAGGTTTTCTGTCAATGACTGACTCTGTTCAGGTGATTTCCATCATCCATTTTATAAGCGTTCTAACGGCATAAAAGCAGTGCTCTTGTATCTCACTCCTGCTTTTGCTCCTAACACTTATTCTCTGCGATCATCTAAGCTCTTCAAAATAAGGCTTCTCCAGCAGTGAATATTTGATCAAAGGCATGTTAGCAGAATCGTGTGTGCTCTCAGTGTCTATCATCTTAGCCTATGTTCTGCCTTACGTTCTTTGATAGAAAAAGTTGTGTTTCTGCAGGGGCAAAAGAGGGAGGTGGGTAGAGCACACCCGCAAAGTTGGTTTTTTTCAATTAGTTGTCCAGCAGAAACATAAAAAAGAGAGTGAGCAAGAGTCAGTCTGGGAAAATAACTTGAGGATAAAATGAACTCTGTTATTGGAAAGGACCAGTAGAGTGTTTCACGAATACTGTAGGTGTGAGGCTGTGATAGACTAATCCTTGCATGTTGCTGATCCCAGGAGCGGTTACTTTATTTCTAGAAGCTCATACCAGGCTGAAGCAAAAGCCATGTGACAGCTGAGTTTGAAAGAGATTGAAATCTGCTATCACGAGCTGCCCTTGAACCTTATCAGGAAAAGGGAGACCGATACAAATGTCGAGTAGGCTGCAGATTGGTGCTAACCTTATGACCTAGCATAGATGACCTGTATCGCCATACTCTTTTCCATTAACTCTGACTCTGTGGAAGTGCCACTCAGAAATTTCAAGGGAAATAAAAAGTTTAAAAGACTGTAACTTTGCTTTACCGAGCTGGTACTGATCCAAAAATTGCATGATATATTCTGTCCTTTCTGTAAATACTGATTGAAGAATAATGGTAATGTATTTAGTTTTGGTTACCATATTTGCTGTCTGCTTTAGATCTATCTGTTTAATTTTAAAAGTAGCTTTAAGTATTATGGGGCTTACATATACATTAGATGATAGTTTTAAAGTGTGCTGTGTCTAATACCTTTGAAGTTTTTAGTAAAAAATGTATGATAATCAATTACCGTTATAACCAAAGTTTATTACATCAGATTTTTGGTAACAAAACCAAAACTTAAATTTTATATTTGGTCCTTTTCCCTTTGGATAGCTGGTCCAGATTAAGAAAAATATTTGAAGTCTTCTAAGAGCTTGGAGTAGTTTAGCATCAAAAATCTGAGTCTTGGTCCTGAGTTAGCTAAGTATTTGGATCTGAGAGCCATCAAGATGGCAAAGGAGAGCACAAGCAAGATGCAAGAATCCTGGACTCTTCTGAACCAACAAACACTGTGAAGTTGCCTTTGTGTGTCAGTCTGCTGTGTCTGTGCTGAAACAGTCTTTGCAGACTGTGTTGTATTGTAGGTGAAAAATACAGGACAAATAGTTGTGATTAGTTGAGATTCTTGTTTTTGCTTCCTTAGCAGTGTAAAGGAGAGTGTAGAAATAAATGTTTTCCATTTGCAGTCTTTACACTATGAGCTGTACCCACAAAATAGTTATCTGTCTGGTCTCGCCCATGTTCTCTGGGCTCTTTCTGCCATCAGTGTTAAGAGATGGGAATCTCTGAGAGATCATCTGCCCAGTCCCAGGGTAGGATGAATTGCTGCTGCAGGAATCTCTTAATTTCCATTGGAAAGAGTGGAAACCTGAATCACTAGCCTAATAGACTAATGTTTAGTTGTCTAAGTTTAGGTGAGGAGAACCTGAGACGGTATTAGCACATCTGTACAGAGTTTTTCCTAGAGGAGAAATTTTGGAGTACTTGCTTTCTTTTATTATTTTTTTGAATAAGTTATTTGTGTAGTTTTTGGAATCTTGATACTTGTTAAAGCAGGCTAAAAGTGGAAAGATTCCATCTTAATTAAATGGTGCTATTTGCTCAAGAAAGCTTTTATGAAATACAGTTTAGTTAATACAGGCAATTAACAGGTCTTTATTATGTTTAATATTGCCTGGTAAGAGTTGTTACAGTGCTCTATGAAAAAATTACACTTTTTTGTGTTTTTTGGCAAAATTTCTGCTATCTAAGAAACTTAGCAAATTGATTGGTTAAATACATTTTAAGAAAGTTCCATTGGGAGAAGGATCCCTATATAAGGCAAGTTTTACCTCCATCACTTACTTGCAGGCGGAAGAATCAAGCAGACATGGGTCAGTATTTTTTACTGTCTTGCTGTGATAGTTGTTCCTGTCCTTGCCAAGCGTTTTGTGCAGACAGTCTTGTTTGTTCGTGTAACAGGGCAGTTCTCGAGTGTTCCATGAAGCAATCATAGAAGCTTTGCTGAAAGCTGTGATCACATAGTACTAGTGTTTTTTCTGCCTGTTTTTACAGGTGTTCAGGCATTTCATTCTGAAGAGCCTTGGATACTTATAATAATATCTGCAAAGAAGGTGGAACATACAACTAAGCTGCCTGTTTTAAGAACCACTTCTTCATAGGAAAAGAGAAAGTAGAAGCCAACTGGAATTGTAGCCACCTGAAAGAGAGAGATACCAGTTTTTGTAAGAAGAGGAGAGGAGGAAATTGTAGAACTATACAGGAGTGTGAAAGAGAAGTGGAACAGGCAAAAAGGAAGCCTGAGTTAGGAAGGCACTTTGAAGAATAAAGTAGATCACATGATTGCTTTTCTCTTTTTTAAGAACAGAAATACTGAAATAGAGAGAACTGAATATACATACAGGCTCCCCAGTTTTCACCACCGATTGTTGTTGTTGGCACCGAACTCTTATGAGAAGGGAAAAGACTTACAGTACCTAATGGTAGATGGCATGATTCACCAGTGTGGGCCTATTAACATATAAACCATTCTGTGAAGGAGGGCTGATAATCCCTGCTGTGTTTATCAACAAGCAGAAGGTGCTACATTTGTAAATTCTCCTGATTTGCATGCAAAGCCATCTTGTAGGCTTCTTATTTGAGAACAAATTATAATGAAAAGCAGATGACTTAGGTTTTATACATGTTTCACTTTCTTTAAAGGTTAATTTACAGAGGGGTTTTTTTTTCCTATTAGTAACATAACTAGTAGCAAGCAATTACTAACATGGTTAATTATCCTTTTGGGGGAGACATTGAGTAGAGGGATCTTTCTGAGGTTATAGTGCTGGTCCTCCACCCCAGATTGTTACCCTCATTGCTTCTTAGTTGTATTGTATGGACTGGCTTTCCCTTAAAAGACATCGCAGTGGTGCTCTCTTAATGAGCTACTCTGCTTCTGAGTTAAGTGGAATTAAGGGGATTGCGTGATTTGCAGAACATAATCTCTGAACTGATATGCTTTTGAAAGTTTTGGCCAAAAGTATACATTTGTAATCTGGAAAATGCTGTCTTTCTTTTGGGATGCTAAAATATGTAACTGAACTGGAATACCTGGTTTGGAATAATTGCTTGCTGAGTATCACAGCAGAAACATACGTTGTTATGATACGGACCCTGCTCTGATTTTGGAGATTTTTACATCCATGTAAGTTCAGTTTAGATTTTCCAACTTACGCTGTGCGAAATAGGAATTTTTATGTTTTCAGCTGACTTACAGATTTAGTGTAACCAAAATCCCAGTGTCAACAGTTGTTTGCAGAGTGTCTTAACCAGCAATAGGAAAGTTTAGTGCATAGTCAGGGGTGAGGTTTTGAGGGGAGAAGTTCTTGTTTTTAAAAGAAAGCCTTTATTGTGGATGTCGTGGTTTGTTTGCTTGATGTGTGTTTTGTGTCTGTGTGTGTCTCTTAATTTGCAAAGCCCACATGTCTAGCAGTCTTCAGATGAGCACATCAAACTGGTGTCTTTGCAAGAACTGTTGCAAGGTGAAGCCTTCCTGTGAGGAGCTGCTTCCTTCTCAAATCCACTTTTTTGTGGGCAGATGGGAGAAGGGCTTGGATCCTCTTCTGTCATTCGTTCAATCATTCAGAAAAAAAGTAAAGCACACTGTGACTTTCTGTGTGTTTGACAGTCTCATCTACTTGGCACCATATAGGTTGGTAGCAGTATGCAGCTTATGTGTGCGTCTTTCGTGGATATGGAAACCATAAGGTCGACAGGGCCTTTGCTTGGAATTGGTGTGAGAATATTCAGAAAACTCGGGAATGTCAGAAAAACCTGGGGACAGAAAGGGGCGATACACTTATGTGCTGAACCGCTCCCCAGGATTTCTAGTGAATCGTTCAGAATTCTAAAAATGCACAAATGAAACGGCAGCAGCATGTTTCACTAAATCTTCTTTCTTGAAACTTAAAAATCGAAGATGTAGGCGAGATGCAAGGTAAAACTGTGTTTCTTGAACAGAAAGATAGGGAGCCACAAGAAGCTGGAACATGCCTGCCTTTGTCTTTTTACACGTACAGACGATTGTTTGGGATGTGCCTTTAAAAATACGCACCATAGTATCCCTTTAATTACCCTTAGACTAGAACAGTGATAAAAGAGAGTCTGGAGCGTGGTTTAGCCACCCTCAAGGACATACCTCGCAAAATCTGCCAAGCTCACGCACTCCCTCTCCCCACGCACGCCTCTGAACTCGTTCTCCCCTACAAAGAGCAACGCGCGGCCGCCCACCAGCGAACCGCAGGGGTTCCTGGGGTGTCAGGCCACTCGTTGGCCGGAGCGGGCAGCTGTCCGGCACGGAGGTCCGGCGCGGAGCCGGGGCGGCTAGGGGGCTCTGCAGGCCCAGCACCGCACGCCAAGCTCTATGGCTCGCCTGACCCCGCCGGGTTCTCTTCCTGCTGCAGCGGTTCTTTTCCTGTAGCAGGTATCTGCAGCAGGCTGGCTCTTTGTTACCCTCTGCTCTTCCCTCCCCAGGTGCTCCGAAGGTATGAATCGATAGGTCTGTCTGTGTTTCGGTGGAAAGCAGCTCTGGGAGAGGCCCGCTGCTTAATTCTGCTCGTGCCGCGGAGTTTTCCCGTCGCAGAGGTGCAGCGCGGTTGGCTGGCTGCCTGGCATCCCTTCCAGGGATGTCATGTGTAAAAGGTCAGGGGATGCTTCCTGAGCTCCCCGCACCTGGTTCAAGAATAGCAATTACAATTTAAATTACTTCTTTTTTTAAAAAATGGTGTCTTCCTTATCAGTTTGATGAATTCTGAAGTGGGGGGTTATGCTGTGTATATAGGGACAAGGGAACTGTACAGACAAGAAACTGAGAATCTTCTGTGACTATTTTTAATTGCAGTTTTCTTAGCATCTGCTTCCTTTCCACAGTTTGCTTATGGCTGCAGTAAAACCTAGGATCAAACTTCAGAAGGCTTGTTAGAAAGATATGTGCCTGTATATGCAAAGCTGTTAGGTTTTTTTTTTTTTTAAAGAAATTCTCTGTTCTGCATACAAAACAAGGTTGTAGCCATAGGCAGCTTCTCTCTTTATATTGCACAAAAATCATCTCTTAATTATTTGATTTATGGATGCTATGGTAACTTTGAACGCCATTAAAGTATTGAACAGGTTTTTAGTTACTTCAAATTAGCACATTGTATTATAGTGTAAACAGCGTCCTTCCAGGTTAGCACTTCGGATGTAACACTGTTCCCCAGGAGTCTAATATGCAATTATAAAAAACCAGCCATATACCTAGTGGATTTTTTCTTTTTAATAAAAGGAGTACTGTCTTTATGTAAAGAGTAGTTAATTTAAAGCAGAACACATTGCTTCTAGGAATACCTAATTGTTTTGTCACCATTTCTGTATTCTTGTTTCATTTATGTATTTATTACAACCTGAGTAGGCAGAGCACTGCTTTGTGTACAATGCTAGCTAATGAGACAGTCACTAAGAAAGATATATCCTAAAACATTTAATTTTGCTAATATCAAACTTAAACTGTTCTGTCTTAAACTCTTGGCTAATGTTCACTACTTAAAAGCACTAAGTATCATTAAGTTATTCTCTGGCAAAATATTAGCCAAAGTGATTGAGTGAAGGTGTTTTAAAATATGATATTTTTGAGTGTTGTTTAACAACTGCAAGTACATTTTGAGGACTGTGTTGAGGAGTTGAAGCCAAGAGAATTTTAACAGAAAGCTTTCTGTTCCTGGTACTTTCCATTCTGTAGTTATCTAGGACTTAATCTGGGATATTGAGGTGCCTCTTCTTAGATCTGTCAAAAATGACCCATATGAAATGCCATCTGATGAATCAGTTTCATGTTTGCCTCTAGAGTACTTTTGTTCCACTAATCACCAAATCTGAAAAAATCTGAGCAGAAGAAATAAAGGGAATTAAGAGTGATGACAGCTAATCAAAGGAGGAAGTATGAGGACTGGTAAGAGAGGGAATTGCCTTGCAGAAATGTAATAGAATAATATAGAAATAGTTCAGTTGGGCATTATTACTTACATTTCTGTGTGATACAAGACCATAATCCAGTGAAAGCCATTTTATATGACTGCTTAAGGTGATATGTTTTTATGTAACTGTTGATATACAAAATTTCCTCCTGAGATGCCATTAAACAAGACTGTAATAGGATTCAGGAAGGGAATAGAAGTGTATATAATTGAGAGAATACCCCACACTAATTCAGAAAAAAAAGTACATGAGCCCTCAGTTCAGGGCATAGTCCAGTTATAGATTGTTATGGAATTAGTAATTTATTGGGGATATATAGGTATTTTTATATGTATGTAGATAGATATGTATGCACACACACAAGCATACAAACACTTCCTCTAGTTTTCTCTCTTTGGATTTACACCGTGTGGGAGTCGTGATGCTGTTCACCATCAGAAACTAGATGGTGGCTTAAATGAGACTGCTAGTATTATCAGATGCTGAAGTTCCTGTTTTATAAACATTTCCAATGGGAGCTTTTGACCACAAACACAGATCTTCCTCTGTACCCTAAAGCCTTTTAAAGGAAGAAAATACTCAAGATGATCTCTTATTTTGATAGCCTCACAAAAGAAAGAGAAAAGAAGTAGAGGGGTTTTTTTCCTAGGAAGACCTTGTACTTGAGAAGTGTCTTGGATTCCTTCCAGGTAGATTGTAAATGTTTTCCAACTTGTCCAAAATATTTATGGTAGTCCCTAATGTGCTCTCGCAGATGGCCCCTTGTGCTGACTTGCATGTTGTAATTTCTTTGAATGAAACAGTTAGAGAGGTCTAGACTGCAAAATGTATTCTCTTCCTAATAACAGCATTTCTGTTTTGGCACCCGTTATTAAAAGATTTGTTATCACGAGAGGAGGAGGAATACCTAGGGTTTGGATGTATAAGGTAACCAGGATTGTGGTAGAACCCAGAATACTTTCCTACAGGTACTCTGGATCTCAAAAGAGTAAAAGAACTGCTTTGATACAAACCTACTTTGAGAAAAGGATGGTCTAATGCTTTATATCAACTGAAAATTTCTCTTACCCGACCAGCAAATTGCCTGAGACATTTTTGGAGAAGAGCATTACTGACAGGAAGCAAGAAAGGGATCAAGGAAAGTCAGCGTAGAGAAAAGGACCTAGTTCATTTTCTCTAAAAATCCACTAGGTATATGGCTGGTTTTTTATAATTGCATATTAGACTCGTGGGGAACAGTGTTACATCCGAAGTGCTAACCTGGAAGGACACTGTTTACACTATAATACAGGGTGCTAATTTGAAGTAACTATTGTTCTTGCCTCCCAAGGCTTCATACTCTGATATTACTATCAAAGGGCAACAAGTTTCTTTTTCTGTTACTTTGTAAAAACAGTACACCACCGCTATCTTTGTCCTCAGCATCTGGTATCAGCACTAAGTGTATCCAATATTTATGGGAATTAACTTTACACTAGTGTAAACCTAGTTGGCTACAAGTGGACTTCTAGATCAACATTAAACTTGAGACATTCCTAGGAGCATTATAGCAGTAGCAGAACTTAGGCCTTGAAAACCTTCCTGGAGTGTGTTTCTGTACTCTTTTTTCCTCTAGAAAATTACAGTGAAGAGACTTGCATCAGCCTTGTGGAAAAGTGTAACTTTTTTTTTTCTTTTGGTTCTGTATTTCACTTTTCCAGCCTCAACTATCTGCTCAGAGAAGCTGGAAAGTTTTGGTGCAGTATCATTTGTCTTGATATTCATAGCGCTGGACAGGTCCTCACTATTCCATGTGTGTCAAATTAAGCTGAAGGAGCTAACTTGTCTTTGTAGACTAGCAAGTGATGCTGGAAACAAACTGATGGACTTTTTGCCATCAGATGAACCCTGGGACAGTATGTTGTCATCCTTTCCTGAAGCTGGCTGCTACTAAACTGATAGTTCCCACCACAGTCCTGTGGAATATCGGATTTATCAACTAAATGACTTGAGTTAAATGAAATTAGAGATCATCCCTTTGCTATCAAATCCCATTACTTTCCTTAAGATGGCTTAAGAATTGAAGTGTGAGCAGGATCTACCAGAAAAGGAAGCGTAGAGCTGGAGATGTAGAGAAAGGAGAGATGACTTAAACGAATTGCTGTTATCTTTTAGGCAGAAAGGAGGGATGCTAATGAGTTGGACATTCCAAAGGAAACTTTAATTATGCTGAATGCACATACTTCTTCAGACAGCATTCAAGCATGCCGTCAACTTCAATGTCTGTCAGAGAATGCTTAATGTAAACAGATGTTTTGTACAGCACTCAGAGTCATCATCTGGTTCTTCTTTGGTTACGTTCATACTGACACTCATTGTCTTGTTACTGTTAGGAAGCTAAGCATTACATTTCACTGTTCCTGGAAAGGGGACATTCCCTGTTAGAGAGGTGAAACCTTTGGATCTGTTTAGCCCACGTCACTGGAAGCTGTATATGCTGCTATTTTTCCATTTATAACCTTCAGAGGAAATGAAGGCTCGTAGAGTGTCAAAGAGGGCAGAATCTATGACCTTGACCTGGTACAAGTATCTCACGTAGAAGTGAAAATTTTGACATTCCCTTCCCTCCCCTCTCTCTTCCACCTTCTCTGGGAAGCAGCGCTAATTCTAAATTGTCCTTGTGTGCTTTTTCTATATACTTCTGAACTTGTTAGGGTAAATGTGACTTCCCACTAATGAAACAGTCTTAATTTGTAGAACTTTGCATGGGGCAAGAAGGGAAGGAGGAGGAATTATGATCCTTCTTGTTGGTTTTGGTTTTGATCGGATACTTTTTAGCAAAGTACATGGCAGCTGACCAAGATAATGATATAGTGCTTTCCTTTTTACAGTTTGAAGATAAATCTGATGCGGTATTTGATATTACAGAAAAATGTAAGTATTCTTATTTATTTATATAAGGCCATAATTTCACAAAACATTTCTTAGAAGTATCATTGCTGCTGAAAAAGACTCTTTTGCCCTTCTCCTAGCCCCTGCTCCTCATTCCCTCCCTGCATTGCCTTCTCCACAAGTGTTACAAATGAGATGAATGGAAGTTAATGTTTTTTCTTTCTTTGGTTAGTTTTACTAAGGTTAGTTTTACTCAGTTTAACTACTGCTTCACTGTGTGGTGAGTGGGACAGAACCATTTCTTACATCAGCAGTGTTTTATCAGTAATGTTGGCCCAAGAAGGCTTAGAGTATTCAAGGAACTGCAGCATCAGACAGAATAGCAAAGGACACTTAACACTTGCCCTTTGTTACACATGAAGTTGGTGAATTTTCTGACTGGTTATGTTTTTTTTTTCTCCCTAGGTGGTGAAATTCTGGATGCAGAAATGTCTGAGGACACTGACCACAACTTAACACCTGCCCTTGACGGCATATCTTATGGAATACAGAATCGAACAGGATCTGAAAACTCACTGCTGGATGACGATGATGATGATTATTTTCTGAACTCTGGGGATCTTGCAGGCATACCTGTTGTTGGGAGTGACAATGAAGATGATCAAAATTTCACTCCAAAAGACACTCTTTCTTCAGCGATTCATGATGAAGACCATCTGGAAGAGGGCAAGAGAGTTACAGAACATGAATTGGACAGTGAAAAAGAAATTCAGATTCAGAATGCAATCCAAAAGGATCTCACTTCACCATTTGAGCAGGGCCCTGTATTTAAATCAATTCGAAAAGATTTTAGCATAACAAGAGATAATGGCAAAGAGACTTTTTCAGCAAAGGACAAGAATAGAGAAGGACATTTTCAAGAACGTGAAAAACGGTTGGAAAAAGTCCCTAAAGATACGGATTCTAGATTGAAAAGCAGTTTTCTTGACAAAGCAGGTAACTGTTGACATTGTAGACCTGGCTACCCAGGAAAGAGGAAGAAAGAACTAGACAGAAGTTAGCAATCAGGCTAGTTATTAAAAACATTACCTTGTTGAAGAGAATATGCATAGCTGTACTTAGGGAAGCATTTTATAAAGAACCCTGAAATAAAATGAACTCTGTGTTAGGACTAGGATTTGCAAAAGGCCCTGGCAGCATTAGGGGATGTCTCCTCCACAGCTTGTTTCAAAGCCTCAACATATCCTTTGTTGTTGTGGTTTTTCTAAACCAAGCTGGGTGACAATTGAAGCTTCCTTTTGTTTTTTCTCACTGTTTTTTATAGACCTTGGAACTCCTTAGAAGAAATGATGATGAAGTTCAGGTTAAGTTGATGACCAGGAAAGATTTTTTTGAGCAAAGTACCAATTCTTCATTAATGTATATGTATTTAAAGCAGTACACATTTGATAGTAACATCATGGAAAGTCTTGCTAGAAATGTATTAGTGTCTGCAGGAAGTAAGCCAGAGAGTAACTTGAGATGTGCTTTTCCTGGGAGACTCCTCTCCTTCTTCCTCAGATACTTGTGTCTTGGACTTTGTCCAGCCAACATGGAGAGAACCAAAGATGCCTGTAATCCATTTCTCATTTGAGGGAGCCTGACAGTCACCAGTAGTTCTTGCTGCCCACACACTTGTTTTTGACTTCCCAAGCTCTGAAAATTATAGTAGAACAGTGAATGAAGGAATTAAGAATAACCAGGCTGGAACATGCGATTTAATTTTATTCAGAAGACTGTATGGAGAGAGGGTTGGCCAGCAAGTGAGAGCCTCCTGGCTACTCGTTCAGATTCACAGCTTACAGTTCTGGTATTTAAACTTTGTATGTTTAGTAACAGCATGTTAAATCAGTGTTTCCAGGTTGCACAAATGATAGAGAAGCAATACAGGTGTTTTTGAAATAAAGAAGAGTTAAAGATGAATCTTTACTTTTACCTTCAGGTAGAAATGAAGTGAAGAATATTTCTGTGCAAAAGACATATTTCAGAAAATTGTAAATACTTACAGTTATAAGATTGTGGCTGAAAGCTATGCAGCCTCAGGTAGAGTAGCCAGTAATTGAAACAGCAATAGTAAATGTTCACAGGCAGCATCCAGTATCCAGGAAAATCCAGAATTTTAAAAAGATACATGCTAAAAAAGCATAAGCTACTATTTCCTGAGAAGGGGGGAAAAGGCAAAAGACCAGAACAGCAAAGAAAAGGTTGAAAGTCGTTGCTCTGAAAAATATTTTCTGATTTAAATGTCGGAACACGGGAGAGTTCAGAACCCACTGGGGTGTAGAAAATTCTGAATGAACAATTCACCTCAGAATTTTACAACCATTTTGATGGAATGGGAAAATAATGACCCAATAGAATAATAAAAAAATGTCAATTCTGTTTAAGGATTACCATTTTATTTGCAGGGAGGAGAAAGGGAGTAGTTTAATACTTCTGAGGTGCTATCGGACTATTGGGTTGGGGATCAGTATGAGACTCTAGATAGTTTTAAAGGAAATGCGTTGGACTCTGTATTCATTTATATTTAATGTATATGTTTTCCTCAGTTCATAATCAAGTAGAAGAAACATTACGGACGCAGTTAGCGCCACAAACTCCAGAAACTAACTTCAGGGTAAGCTATAGATCTTTCAAACACTTTTGCAAGTGCAGCAATATACTGGAATAATTCAAAATACGTATTTTGTATTTGAGTGTAAATTTGAGTATCAAGAAAACTGATCTTCTGACTCTTAGACATCTTTGCTACTTATACAGTGCATATAATTTTGTAAAATTTTGCTGACCCTCTCTTTGGATTGAGGATTCTTTTGATAGCCACTTTCATGTTCAGCATGGTCTGACTGACTGGTGAGCCGAATCTAGACCTGGATGCATCCATCTGACCTGCTGCCTTTTTTCCAGATGAGACAGGGAACAGCTGTATCAACAGGAGACACTGCCCAAACAACCGAATGCCCCTACTGACAACCAACTTAGAGAGCTGGGTGGCTTCTGCTTTGTCCAGAGGAGTGAAAAGGATTGGGGGTGGGATGGCAGAGGGTGCTGCAGGGACGTAGAGGCAGCAGCTGCTGCCCATCATTTCTCCCACCTTCCAGTGGCAGGACCCATTTCTTTTGGTCTGCAACAGAAACTCCCCTTGGCAGCAGCCCAACTCCTAATGGCAGATGCAGGAGGGTGAATTCTTTTTCATATTATTGTTTCAGGAGTCTAGCTACCTATTTTCTAGTAAGGAATCTATTGGACAAGAGCTGGGGAATTCCTTTGCACCAAATATTAGAATTAAGGAGGAGCCTTTGGATGACGAATATGATAAAGCTATGGCCCCACAGCAGGGACTATTAGACAAAATTAAAGATGAACCTGATAATTCTGAGGTAAGTTTCCCATTGCATTTCTCATTTTGGTCTGACAGCTGACCGCATAAGCTGGACGTAAATTCAGCAGTTTATTTGGTTTGTTGACCGAAATTTAACTTGAAGAACATAGTTTAGTAGAAGGATTTTTCCCTCTTTTACTACCACGAAACCCAAACCCCCAACTTTTTGATGTCATATTACCATGTCACTGAAAATGTTCTGCTTTTCAGTTAGAGACAAAGCAAAGTGCTGTGAAACTTTCATTATTAAATCTGTGGCAATATAGACACTTTATCTCAGCTTGGTCGCACTAGGAAGTAAAATGTAAATCGTGTTTTATGGAATACTTTGTGCGTAGTCACAGTTAGAGATGTGTAGTTGAAACAGTGCTATTCCTGCTACTTCCCTCTTAAAGGTTATCTTTGCGAGTACAGTGGTTCGTTGTTTGTTCTTGGTTTAAATTAACACTTAGAGGTCTTACGTTAGCAAAATATTTAAATACGTACATGTCAGTGAAGTCAATTTAAGCATGTGTTAAAGTGACTTTCTCATTTGAGACTGACAGTTTTTATGATGATACAGGTAAAAAGTTCAGTAATTGCAAAATGGAGAAAGTCTGATCTATGGATTGAGCAGTGCTGGGGCAAGGATTGCTGAGCTCTAACTGGTCTCCTTGCCACTGGTTTGCCATGTGACACCAGGGAAATAATCTGTGTTGCAATTCGTGTCTCCTCACTGCTAATATTTGTGTTACGTGCATTTGGGTTACATGCCAAACTTTACATGCAGTTAAAGGTGTGCAAAGCTTCCCAAGGTGATTCATCGCACTTGGAGCGACACGAGAGTGCTGGTGTTCTTATGCAGGCATTAGTTTTTCTAGCATCATTCTGTGTACTTGTGCTAAACCTCCTCTTCTCTCTGGGCCTCTCTTCCCAACAATTTTTCTTTTTTTCCCCAAAATACTGTTGGTTTAATAAAATAAAGAAGTAAACTAAGTGTTTGAAACTATTCAGATTTCACTGCCCTTCTGATTTGTTCAGTGTCTGTGAGATTGTTTGGTTTTATTTTTCCTTAAGCATATATAATGTCAAACCATGTGTAGGTTAGTTAAATCTGTCTATTCTTTTGTCCTCCCAAGATGGCATCTGCTGTGTGGATTTGTGTGGAATGCAATGCAAGATGTCTGTGGTTATCAAAGATCATATTAATAAATAAAAGTAAAGACTTGAAGAATTTAAATATCTAATATTGTATTGTTCAAAATATCAATTCTTGGAGTAAAATCCCGTAATTATCAACTCTGCCTGATACTGCAAAAGTATGAGAACTGATGAACGTTCATTTTGTTTTGCTTTAGATTGGAATTAATGTGGGGTTTTTTTGTTTTTTTCATGCATCCTGAAAGATAAGAGCATTTCTTGCTGTAACCGATAGTGGGAGCTGAAGGTGCTTGGCTTTCAACACTGTTACACTGCTGTGAAACTGTGCACAGTTGATGTCAGGGTTTGCCTCCATTTCTCTTACTAGTATTGTCAAAGGATAAAACTGCAGTTAAAATGCTTAAAAAAACTGTATGTCTGCAAATAACTAGTTTTAAAATAGTAATATTTTTTTCAAATGGTGCTTTAAACCCCGTCATCACAGCATGCCCATACACAGCTTAAAAGCTTCTCTTACTTGAGATTTGAATGCTTCAGTCTGATGGTTCATAGGATGAACAAATACCATTGCCTGTTCTCCTGGGAAACCTGTTGAGAAATAGTTCGGTTGTCTTAGTATAGAAACTTTTAATTTTGCCACAGGAGTAAGAGAAGTGTTAAGTTTAAGCACACATTATGTGGATGTTAGTGTGTGATTTTAAGGGATGGCTTAAGGTGAGGGAGCAATTCACTGCCCCTGAGAAGTAAGAGCTTAATTTTGCTTAGTGATTTTGAATTGGCTTACCTTGCAGCCAGACAGCAGCTGTGAATTTAGCTCAATCATAACATGACATCATGCCCTCACTACTCTCAAATGACTGTAAGTAGGTTAAATCTTATCATCTCTGTAGTTCCAAGAGATTATGCTTTTCAGCCTACTAAGATTTACATGTAGAGTGTTAGAAGCTGCTTTATGGTTCAGATTTCTAGGGACAGCATGGGCAGGAAGCATGGTGTCAAAGTATGAATAGCTGCTAGTAATTTATAGTAAGCTAGTAATTTATAGTATGTCAGCTATTCTACAAGCGACTGTCTGTAGGGATTTTCTCGTCCTGTAGAAAGTGTGAGGTTATTCCCCTCTCACTGAAGCCAGTCTAAGCAGGGACTGTGATGGTCTGGCTCTAGTAGTGCCAGCTTTGATCTGCTGCGAAGCTTCACCTTAGGCTCCTCCAAGGTACTTAACTCATGGTTAAGTACAGAATGCTTCTCACCATCTAGGTCCCAGTCTTTATTTCATTATTATCATCTATGAATGTGAAGATAAAGCTTGTTTCACACAACTGGGGCAAGGACTGCAAAGCACTTCAAGATGGAAAGTTTGTGTGAGAGGAAAGCAGAGATTTCTCTTAAACTTTGTCTGGCTGAATTCTGAGGTGTCTTGCTGGAGAGGGGAATGCACTAGGCAGCCACACTTTTCCATTTCTACATGACATCCTCCATTGTACTTTGCTGTCAACGTCTGACCAGGTTCTGTGTTTGGTGCTTATACAGCAACATCTGTAAACCTGGCCTCTGGAGCAGGTGTAGGAGACTCTCTCTTCCTTAAGATTCAATACAGCATTATGAAAGAATGGAAATCATGTAACCTGTTATTACATGTGTGTATTTGTTCTCCTTTTCCTTTCCCTTTGTTTTAGGAGTACGGCCAACAGCCAAAAACTCAGGAAGGGGAGCTGAAAATCAGTGCTGTATTTTCAGTCAGTGGCAGTCCTCTTGGTAAGGAATAGGCAAGACTAACTTTATTTAAATCTGTAAAATATATCACCTTTGCAAATAGTCTTGCAGTTTATTCTGCATTTCGTTTGCCATGTCTGACCCCAGTAGGAAAAAAATAGTCTGTGTTAGAGACAATGAAATTCAGAGATTGAAAAATAATTGTATTTTTGAGGCAAAGGAAAATTGAATGTGAAAGGGATGTTAAAAGTGCATTCTCAGTCTTAAGAGTGGTTTAAACAATCTATGCAGAAAACCAGCACAGGGCATGTATTTGTGGCGAGTTCATCTGCTACTTAATTCTCCCTTAGACCCTGACAACCCAGTGAAGTCATAAGCTTTGTGCTTGCCCCCTGCACAGAAGTGAATTAGGTATAATACATATATAACAGTTACTCTATGTTTTCTCTGTGGTTTGTTTTTTTTTTTTTTAGCTCCACAGCTGTCATCAGGTTTCCAGCCTGCTGTGGCATCCTCTGGCATGAGTAAAATGCTTCCTTCAGTTCCAACCACAGCTGTTCGGGTTTCCTGTTCTGGCTGTAAAAAAATCCTGCAGAAGGGGCAAACTGCATACCAGAGGAAAGGCTCTACCCAGCTCTTCTGCTCCACACTGTGCCTCACTGGATACACTGTTCCAGCTTCTCGCCCACCAGCTACTACCAAGAAAACCTGCTCAAGCTGCTCAAAGTAGGACAGTGTTTTAATTTGTTCTAGGAATAATTGATATTCAAGCAGATAATGAAAGGCGTCAGTTCTGTTTTTACACAACACGCTGTTTCTGTAATGTCCGCTTCTGTTATGCTTCCCTTCAAAAAATCGTGGCCGATACTGTTACTTGTTAATTGGTCTGTCCACTTTCAGTTCCATTTCATTAATCAGATTTTACATTCACATAGATTTAAAAGCCTTAGTTGTGAAGTGTGCATCCTGTCTTTTTTTTTATTTAAATAAGCCAAATATGAAAAACCGTGTTTTAAAAGGTACTACATTTTTCTGCCATTTAAAAATGTCATTGCACTCTCAAAACTACTAGTGAGTACATTTTAAAAAAATGTATGTTATGTGTTATTCCTTCTAGATAAAGATAGATTTACTGAATCCCTGAAATGAAATAAAACATAGGTAAATTAATATATTTGAGGCAGGATATTTCCTTAGATTATTAAAAAAAACCCCTAACTTTTCAGTCTGGCTCCATTCTGTGAGCTTAGGTTTCTGTAGTTCTTAGGTCTTCAGAATATGTCACTGCTGCTTTCATAAGATGTAGAGAGATTAAACTTATTAAGAATTGAGGTTTTTTGGTAGTTGGGGTTTCACCATCCCAATCAGTTACTTTCTACCTAGGCCTAGAGTGGAAAGGTGAGGTTTGCTTTTCTGAGCCTACTTATTTTGTGTTCATTTGTATTATTATGTCCAAATTAGCAAACGGAGATCTTTGTGGCTGGCTCTTTAAGACGTCATATTAATATACCATTAACTTGAGGCAAATAACTTTGCAGAGTGATTGTGCTGCAGTCTGTTTATAGAGGAGAATTATTCATATATATTATTTTTAGTTATGAAAGTTACTTTGCAAAAGGAATGCTGCTTTGTTCATCATTTCTTCAACAACAAATTTATTACTTTCAGTTTTACAAGGTCAACTGACTTTAAACTTGAGACTTCAATTAATTATTCTTTTCACTTGCTGTCTCAGTGTGAAAAGGCCTTGTAAGAAAGTTTAGCAGTCTTGGCTGTAATTTGTATTTATTCTGTTGAAAAATGGTTTACCTCTGGCAAGACAAGTAAGAAGGAGGCATCCTTCCAACCAAGAAAATTATATAAATACTTCCTCCTATTTTTTTGACTTAAGGGCTTTGAAACTTTTCTGTGAATGACTGTTTCAAAAGAGAGAAAATACAAGGAGAAAGTTCAGTTTGTTAAATCCAGCAACAAATAAACAAAACCGTAGATGGAGGTAACAGATGGAAAGTTACAATACTAGTCAGATTGTTTTGGACTGAACTACATAGGGATTAGAAATTGTGACCTTTGGTTTTTCCCTTTTTTTTTCCCTACCCCATTCTGATTGGTATTTTCATTGTTAAAGGGAATTATTCCACATATCCTGCTTTCTAAATTTTTTTTTTTTAGTAAAGACTGTACAGAACAGTTATCTTTTCCGAGTTCCTTTTGAAAAGGTTTAATGATACAGCTTGATATATTTATAGGCCACTCCTAAGTCCAGGTGCAAAATGTTTCACAAAATATCTGCCTGAGAATTGTACTTCTTTTTTCCTAATAGGAAAAGAAAAATGAAGTCAGGTACTTAGATCAGCAAAAGGAAAAGCTTTAAATTAAGTGAATCCACCCTATTCTGGAGAATGTTTAGTCTGCAGAAAAAGAAAGGACAGCAAGTTGACATGAAACCAACATTAATTCTTTCTCTCTTTGTTTGTTTGTTTTTCTTTTTTCCATAGAGACATTCTAAATCCAAAGGATGTAATCACTGCCCAGTTTGACAACACAAACTCCAGTAAGGACTTCTGCAGCCAGTCTTGTCTTTCTACATATGAACTGAAAAGGAAACCTGTTATTACTATTCATACTAACAGCATTTCAACCAAGTGCAGCATGTGCCAGAAGAATGCAGTGGTAATTGCCAACTGTCATTTGAATTTCCTTTATATCAGGACAACTTGCCATCTCAGAGATGAACATACATATTCTTTCTATTCTTGTTATATATTTTTTTCTTTTCTTCCAGATTAGGCACGAAGTGAATTACCAGAATGTTGTACACAAGCTCTGCAGCGATGCCTGCTTCTCCAAGTTCCGCTCGGCTAACAACTTGACCATGAACTGCTGTGAGAATTGCGGAGGATACTGCTACAGTGGCTCTGGCCAATGTCACATGCTTCAGATAGAAGGACAGTCAAAAAAGTTCTGCAGTTCAACATGTGTGACAGCATACAAGCAGGTATATTTTGACTGAATATTAAAAATATGTCTTTGATTAGATTTTGGGTGTTTTAAGAAATGCCCAATCTATTAGTTGATTTCAGTTACTGTCTTGGTCTAAGATAACTCCTTTTGCTGCTTAATCTTTGCCCAAACATGTTGCTGTGTTTCCCTTACCACTAAAGTGATTACCAGAGTATTCCAGTGTGAGAGAAGACACAGTGGGACCACTCAGCAGCAGTTCACTCACTTTTTTTCAGCCTTTGAGATGTCCCTGTTTGAGTGTTCTCTATTAAATTGTAGGATTAGAATTAAGTGGAGAAGAAAAGTAATAATTAGTTGATAATTTTGATTTTTATTTTTAATATTTTAATTTTTATTATAATGGAGCCTCTTAAAGAGCTGAGCAGTTGAGAGAACCTTAATTTATTATAATGGCTCAATTATTTTTGACTGACTTATTTTAATGCAATTACTTTAGGAAAAATTGCCCTCTGATCAGACAGTGTAACTTCATTTTGTGACTTGCCTCTGCTGCCCCATTATTCAGTCCACTTAGGCCAAGAAAGGCCTAATGAATTAAAAAAAAAAATCTGGTTAAAGTATTTCATCCAGAAAATTATCTACAACATTAGGTGTCCTCTGAAACAAATCTGGAAATTAAATTAAATAAGCTGGAAAGGAGAGGGATTTCATGCTGCTTTTGCATCTCTAATCAGAACCTCATATATGTTACTCTTTCTGAAAATACAGGACATTCAAAGCTTATAAGGTTAAGTCTAATCTATTTTTTAATTGATTTTTAAACACCATTCAACTCAATTGTCAGATACATTCTGATAATTTCTGGGGGCTTGTGGGTGTTTTTAAATCCTTAGAAACATATACTCTGTTCTGTCCTTCTGTGAAGATCTAGAATAGCTGTTGATAGAATAAAGTGCATTTTTAAGGCTGTCATAATAAAATGATCTCGTGCACTGGTTCTCAAAGTTTTTTCCAAACTTAAAGACCTTCAAAACCTTTCAGTGTTGTAAACACAGGAAACGTGTCTATGTAAGGTAGGCTTCTTTTTGTGTCTCTTTTTAAAAGTAGTCTGTAGACCATAGTTTGCAAACTGTGATTATTACTAGGAGATACATCTCTCCCGTATTTTGCTACCAAATACATCTTCAGGGAACCTGCTTCTCTCTGTTTCTTGTTTTCTCATCTATTAAACAGGAATATTGCTTGCATACATAGCTGATGTATTAAAAATCATAAGCAAAATGTTACTTCGCAGTAAAAATATTGAAGTTGTCTGATACAAGGTGCTTGATACTTGCTATTACAACACGTAGTGCTGATTGCACTTGTAGGCCTTCGCCCTGACAGCCTGGGTACTGTTTAAACTGGCCTGCAAAGGTAGCACTTACCTGAATGAGAGATAGCCCAAGCCTCAGGTGGTCAAAGTGTGAATATAGCAAACATACTGGAGAACTCAATTAAGTGTACCTGCATCATAAATACTACAGCTGTAAAATAAGTGGTGTTTCAAGTGCACTGGCAGTCACTTTTATACACATTTTATATGTTAGCAATTTATTTCCAGGTTAATAAAAATATTAAGTTTCAAATGAATGACCGGATTTCTATGTTTCCACAGAAGTCAGCTAAAATTACACCTTGCACACTGTGTAAATCTTTGAGATCTTCAGCTGAGATGATAGAGAGCACAAATAACTTGGGAAAAACTGAACTGTTTTGCTCTGTTAACTGCTTGTCAGCATATAGAGTAAAAATGGTTACTTCTGCAGGTAAGTTTATCCTTTTACTTCTTTAGAACCATAATTTTATGTAGCTCATCTCCAGACTTAATTTGTCTTGAAAGTTAAGGCTCTCTTTTGGGAGGGTGGGAAGTGGCTGTATCTTTTTAAAGGGAGGTGCTGAGATGGGAGCATAAGGACTTCCTACCATAGATAAACCTAACAGTGACAATACAGCCATTTCAGCTTTGTTTTTAGAGAGCTTAAACATGATAATAAACCTTAATCTATTTTCTGCTCTTGGAAGTGCATCTGGTGGGTTTCCCAGCTAGACAAATCCACTTCTGTGGACATATGCCATACCACTGCTGTGACTATTCTGCCCGTTGTTCTCCAGGGTGATTAGCTTAGTTACCTCTGCCTAATGTTGCGTTGAGCTAGGCAAACATATTCTCAGCTATTTTTCTTGTAAAATAGAAGAATGCTTACTGACATCCTAGGGATACTGGGAGATGAATTAAAGGATCTGGCAAGCAACAGGCACCACAGCTGCAGTGTCTGCTTCTGAATCTGTAGAAACTTCCTCTTGGGCTTCTGTGTGTACCTTGGCTTGTCATTCAGATTCTCTGTTTTTGTATGCACAGTGCAAAATTATCTGCAATACAACTTGATGTTGCAAAAATCACTTTTTCTTCTCTGTTTCACCCTCAGGTGTTCAAGTTCAGTGCAACAGCTGTAAAACTTCATCAAACCCTCAGTATCACTTGGCTATGTCAGATGGGAGCATACGCAATTTTTGCAGCTACAGTTGTGTAGTAGCTTTTCAGGTGTGACATCTAGGATTTCTTCTTAGCTGAATTAACAGAATAATAAATTGATGGTGTAAATATCTGGGATGTCGGGTAAAATATGTAATATTGTAAAATAAAGTCTATTCCTCAATTTGCTTTCCTTCAGAATTTGTTCAACAAGCCTGCAGGAATGAACTCCTCAGTGGTACCTCTGTCGCAAGGTCAAGTCATTGTAAGCATTCCCTCGGGGGCAACGGTATCGGCAGGTGGCACCACCTCGACTGTGTCCCCCAGCTCCATGAGCAGTTCAGCTGCAGCTGGTCTACAAAGGCTGGCTGCCCAGTCCCAGCAAGTCACTTTTGCCCGCCCTGTTGTAAAACTCAGGTGTCAGCACTGCAACAGATTGTTTGCAACCAAGCCAGAACTGCTTGACTACAAGGTAATAAAGGTTAGGGCTTTTCAAGCTCATGTTTCTCAACAGAAACCCAAGAAATTGTAGCTTATATGCAATGGTCTGTCAGTGTATCATTTAACCATTATCAAAATTAATACTGATAGTAGCTCTTTGATCTTAAAACCAGAAAAAAAAAACAAACTCAAAAAACCCCCAAATCCTATGATTTCCTGGCTAGGTAAGCGCATTCCTGATTCTTGGTCACAGAGATGATCCTTTTAATTCCAGGACAAAGCACATGGGTGAGGGCTTTCTGCAGAAAATTATGCTGTCTGTTAATAAAGCTAAATGGGGAGACTTATTTGCTAGTGCTGTCTGTTGTTGATTTCCAAGGGCATAAATACGCTTCTGAGTTTTTATTAACAATTAAAACATATTATCTGGGATTTGAAACATTGAAACCAAAACATTCTGGCTGTGTTGCAGGGTAAAACGTTCCAGTTCTGTGGGAAGACCTGCTGTGATGAATATAAGAAGAGGAGCAGTGTAATTGCAATGTGTGAATACTGCAAAATTGAGAAAATTATCAAGGAGACAGTGCGATTCTCAGGCATAGACAAACCATTCTGTAGTGAAGGTAAGAAAGGGCAAGACTGTTTCTCAGACAAATCAAGTCAGAAGTGTTTTCCCTTAAAATTACTGGTGATACTAAGAGAAACCTAATCTTTCTAGGTTAAGAAAACCATTTTTTAGGTTCAGAAAAACAGAACTTTGTTCACACTTTACATTTTAATGGTATGTTTCAACAAATTATTACAGACATAACTGAATACTAGAAGTGCCAAGCAAATGTCATTTTGATATTGAAGGATGTTTTCCGTTTTTTGCTATTTTTTCTTATTTTAGGTTGTAAACTGCTCTATAAACATGACTTGGCTAAGCGCTGGGGAAACCACTGTAAAATGTGCAGTTACTGTTTACAGGCTTCCCCCAAACTGGTCCAGAATCACTTTGGGGGGAAAATGGAGGAATTTTGCTCAGAGGAGTGCATGTCTAAATTCACAGTTTTGTTTTACCAGGTAAGCAATATTCTCATATAGCATCCTCTAGTACACAAACGTGTTAGCAAAAGAACCTTTGTACATTAGGAGCTATGTGGACTGCCTGTAGTTGACTTCTGTGTCCATGGAATATATTGCATATACGTGAGAGATGAGTAAATCCTTCTTAACTTTTGAGTACCAGTATTCTATATAAAGAAAACCTAATAAGGGTCATGGGAAAACAGACACTGAATGTTCTGCTGCTTTGTGTTACACTGCAAAAATGATGTGCCCTTACAGATTTCTTTATGCTGTATTTGCTGAGCAGGGTGCAAAGAGGTTTTTATACACATACTCTTTGTTGCTGTTTACAAGTGTGTTTAATTTCTCCCTCACTCTGTTTTCCTAGATGGCAAAGTGTGATGGTTGTAAGAGACAAGGTAAACTCAGTGAGTCCATGAAATGGCAAGGGGAGATCAAGCATTTTTGCAATCTGCTTTGTATTCTGTTGTTCTGTAATCAGCAAAGTGTTTCTGACCCTCCACCCCCAAACAACACAGGTAAAATAGGCTGGGAATAGTATTACCTTTTGGTGTGCATGATAGTGATATGAACATTTATTTGGAAACTCGATTCAGTGAACTTTTAAAGATGTATCTTCTACTGGGGGGCTTGCCTATTGCCATTGAATGGGCTCAGTTTTAGATCTCTCTCTTACTTCAGACAGTCTCAAAGTTCTGCAGGTATGAAATGAGATTGCTTCATATACCAAACCTAGATAGTGGTTTTAAAGAAGATGAAACAAAAGCACTTGCTTTTCAATCACTTTGATAAAACAAAGGCCCATTTTGTAGGGGTAAAATGTACTGGTATCTATTGAAGACATGTTAAATACCTAGCTTGTCTCCTGTACTTGATAACTCATAGCCAGATACGGTAGAATGTTAATGTTCATTTAACAAAAAAAATCAAGTGGTGAAATTAGTAGACTTACTGGTTGTAAATACAGACTTCCAAATATGCACTTAAAATAGCCAGTTCTGTGTAGTCTGTAGGCATACGAAGAGTTACCATTTCTATGTCATCAAGTGTTGATCCTTGAAGTTTCAATGCCAAGATTAATGTGCGCTGTAGCTGTTTCCTTGCTTATTATTTTAGCAGCTGGAATGGGAAGGAGGGTGGGAATGAAGCCTACAGGAATAGGAACTGTGAGTTTCTGTAGGGAATGAAATGCAAAGGGAAGAAAGGAAGAAAGGCCCACAAAGACAGGAAGAGGAAACGAAACAAAGGGCAGAAATAGCACTGATCCTAAAGAGGGGCATAATCTCCCACTGAGTGATGGTGACTGCAACAGTAAGGTACCCAACAAGCAATAAAGAATATTAACTGAAAGTTTATAGTATGCACCAGGCCATATTCAACTCTTCAACTTTGTGCACATCTGCTGCTTACATTGGTAGGAGCTGTTTTCCCTGATAAAGAGTAATACATAAGTAACTTCATACTTTCAGGCCATAACTATACCACGTGACATTCCTGGTCTCGTCAGCACATTTGGCTGTTGGTAAGGATAGCAAAATGTATGGTGGGCCTGCTTCTCCAGAAGTGTGCCTGGAACTTCAGCTGAGGCAAGTGCAATGCCTTTGCAAAACTGGTCTCCAGGCATATCTCTGAACTGGGGGCTGCCAGGATAATGGAGTGCCTCACAACAGTATTTTCTGATGAAATGTGGTAATTCATGGTGATGTGGTAAGGAATGGTGCTTTCAAGTGGAAAGAACCTAAGAATTCCTCTAACTGTGAGAGCCTCATAAAATCCACCTCATTCATTATTTGTCAGGATCTCAGCTGTCTCCTATACTACATATGTTTGGTACCAAGCACAGTGAGGCATCCAGTCCTCTTGTCTCCTGAGTGCTGCTGTAATACATATACTGTTAGAAAGAGAAAGCTGCCTTTCATACTATGGTGAACTTGTGAAATGTTTCAGTGACTGGGAAACATCTTAAGTTTGCTTGTGGAACCAGCTCCTATTTAAACTAAAACGCTGCAGTTTGACACCTACATTCCCTTCTTGTACAGCAGGCTTTTTCATTTGAAGATAAATCTGGAGGGTGGGTCTTGTTTGAGAAATGCTGTTTTATAAATTATCTTATTGCTTATTTTAGTTTTCTTCTGTTCACTCTGTCCAGCAAACCTTTCTATGGCACCAGCTTCCTCATCAGGCCCTCCTTCTTTGAGAAAGGACTCAACCCCTGTCATAGCAAATGTGGTGTCCCTTGCAAGCACCCCTGCTGCCCAACCTACGGTTAACTCCAACAATGTTTTACAGGGTAAGACTGCTGAATATGATGCCTGTATTTTTAAATCTCTATTCCTGAACATTTATATTTGTTCAGGGATCTTTTCCACTGAGGACAACAGCCACTTCTTCATTATGCTTCACATCAGTGCAGATGGTTGCAGTTTTGTCCTTCCTTTTACATAGGTAAAAATAATGACTTAAATTTGTGTACATACACCAGGGAATGAGGTTTAATGGGAATTATTTTTATTGACCTTGGTAGAGTATGGGCTATGGTCCTTGATGATAAGTACACAGGCTATTGTATGGTTTCTTTCTTCACAGGTGCAGTCCCTACTGTGACAGCAAAAATAATAGGAGATGTAAGTTTTACGAGAGACTCTTTTTCTCACTTTCGTCCAGATTGTATCAATAACAAGTAAAGTATCCAAGAATTTTGCACCGTCATTTTGTAACTGCTTTTCCTGGTTGTCATTGGGATTTAAAATTCATCCAGCTTGCAGATGCTTTTTTTAAAATGAATAGAACTTGTGTGGTATAAAAGTCTTTTTGTGTCCACTGGCAGATTGATAAGATGTTTTAAGGCAAAGCTTGTCAAATTGTAGCTGTTGAGATGGCTGTATTTCTCAAGCAATTCATGTGTGGCTTCTGTACTTGAGGCTACTTTCTGTGCCCAGAAGTGGGATGTGATGTCAAAAGGACTAGCATGGGAGGAAAGGGACCAGCATGGGCTGCTGGGGCTGACATAACCAAGCTCTTGCAGCTTAGCTTTCCTTCCCCACTCCCTAGTAGTGTGGTAGCAGAGCTGTGGGGAACCATTGTCACCACTTATCTGTGAATAACTCCTAGAGTTCCTATTATTGAGCTCTTTGAGGTATGTGATATACGTGTTGCAACTCTCTTAAAATATGAAGATTTTATTATGTAGCTCTTAGGTTCTTGAAGACTGTCATCCTTGCATTTAGCTGAACTGTCATTTATGGATTATGGTATAAATTTTCCCTAATGAAATAGATCCTTTTATTTGAATGACTGAATGACTGCATGACTGAAAATTACAGTTAGCAGGACATTAAATTAGTACAAGCACGAATAGTCAGTCTGTGTGTAATCAGGAAGTGATACTGATACTGCCAGCATTTGTGTTCATTTTTTACTTTTATTTCCTTTCAGTGGTTTCACATCAGTTTACTAAGTTTTTTGGGTATCTGTATCAGCCAGACTTTTAGTCATCAAAAGTATCTTAATGTAACTCCTCTTTATATCTTTTCTGTAAGTAAGATTCCAAGGTCAAAAGTTTATAGAGGTTATTTGATTACAGAAACCAAACATTCTTGCAGATCTGTTCACTGCACTTAATAAAAAAAAATGCCTATTGTTTGATTAAAATAAATTGAGGTGAAGACCAGAAAGCGCCAAATATATTAGCAAGCTGTTTTTGCAATAGTTTCTAAATGATCGTTTTTATCTGCAAGGAGGGTTTTAAATTGTTCAACCTCCCATAGCAGAGAACAAATACTAATCTTACAATATCCTTCAAACCAATACTGTCTCTGCCCTCGTTTGTATTTTTCCAAACAGGCTAGTACTCAGACAGATGCCCTAAAGCTACCACCATCACAACCACCTAGGCTTCTAAAAAACAAAGCATTATTGTGCAAGCCAATCACACAGACTAAGGCCACCTCCTGCAAACCTCACACACAAAACAAAGAATGCCAGACAGGTATGTCTCTAATCTCCTACCCATTTTATAAAAGTCTATATTGCAGTTGAGAGAGTAATGCATGATTTGTGTAAAAGAGAATATTTTTTAATATATTTTAAAACCTTAAATAGTTTTCAGGTTACTGTATGGTATTTTCCAAGTAGCAGCTTGCCTTACAGATGTAAGATATTTGCTATTCTTTGAAATCTGTAAAGCTTCATGTGTGATGAATCTTGAGATTTTCTTTAGATCATCTTTAGCATTCTGCAGTCATCTTAACTGTGGGGAATGAAGTGCAATGGTTAAGTGACATGCAAAAGTCTATGGGGGGAACTTGTCTTCCTGACAACAGAATTTGTGAGTTCTTAGCTCTCACAGCTCAAGCCACAAGAGCAGGCTCACTTTGATAAAGTGCATGATTTTTTCAAAGATTATTTCAACTCTCACTTTCTTTTAGTTATTAGATACAGATACTAAGAATCTCTGAAAATTAAGTCCCTATTTCTAAGATCATTTCATTAGATTCATAGTTGCTCTAAGCTCCCTCTGTGGGAGGCCTAGGAGGAAACAGAAGCACCTTCAAAGGCTATTACATAGTCCAGATTGCCATTGAGGAGTGCTTTTTTCATCATTGTTACTAAATAAAGAGCTTGGGGTTTTTAGCCTTGATGTAAGCCTCTTAGTGAGGAAAATGAAGTTAAGTGGGAAGATTGTAGTTGGTTTTTTAATGGTACCTTCTTGTGGTCTTGTAGTTAGTTGTGAGATAATTGCAATAACATGCCATTTACTTGGGTGCAGACCTTAGTATTTAATACTTACTTCCACTCTCTTCCCTTCCAGTATCGTGTATGTAGTCACAGTGCTGTTTATTTCCAAACTGTAGTATTAATACTTGCTACAACAGTGCTAAAGTGAAAGATGACTATGAACCAAGACACGGTACTGTGCACACTGAGTTACAAGCAGAAGTCCAAACAATTATCAAGGACAATCTGGAGTGTACTGGATAGTCATACAGTTAAACATTTTTTGTTTTGTTCTATCTTTGGTATTACAGAAGAAGAAGAAGAAGTTCAACCCCAGATCATTGTGGTACCTGTTCCTGTACCAGTGTTTGTGCCAGTGCCCCTTCACCTCTACACTCAATACACACCAGTTCCACTTGGAATGCCAGTACCTGTAAGTTATACTTCAGTTCACTAGAGAAGTGGTTTACAGTCTTGTTTCTGAACAGGACGCAGGGCAGTGTCATTGGGTTTTGTGATGAGCCATGCAAGTGGTATGGAGTTGTTGAAGCCATTTCTTTCCTTATCGCATCATGTTTGGTTAAGCATCATCACACAAAACTACTAAATTTTAAGATTATTGCAGAAATGAAACACGTTGTCCAGTCTGGAGTTACTTTAAAATTAGTAGTCCTAAAATATATGTAAGGTTAAATGAGGGGAAATCTCCTTTGTGTATTTGCTGTTTCCCTTCACCCCCAAATATGCTCTAATCATGTGTTCTGTAGGTACCAGTTCCCATGCTCTTCCCAACTACCCTGGATAATGCTGATAAGATCATTGAAACTATTCAGGATATCAAGGAAAAGATTCCCACAAATCCATTTGAAGCTGATCTGCTTCAGATGGCAGAAATGATTGCTGAAGATGAGGAGAAGGAAAAGACACACTCTCACGGTGGTATGTGGTGTTTTTAAAAAGGAAACTAAATGCAGTGAGATGAAGGTCCTCTCATCATGGAAGACAGAGAAATAGATGTAGGGCCTATATTGGCTGCTTCCCAAGTATGCACACCAAGTTAAATGGTCCTGTTGTCTTACCAACATTTATTTTCCACAGTGAAAGTGTTCATGCAGGTAAAGTGCTAACCTAGAAAGAACTATAATGTTTATGTCATGTGTTAGCAATTGTGATTACTTATGCTTTTAAAATGAGGAGGCCTTCTGAGAATTCAGCTGAACAGTATATTTGGAGATAATTTTGCCTCTGTGTACAATATACTATTCTTTGTTTTGAAAACCTATTTTCTTTTAAGATTAATTCATTATTCCTCCATCATTCCTGTCTCAGGTGCTGGTTATAGTTGCACCTTTCTGAAGCTTTTGTAATCTCGCAGAGGTTTGAGCCAGCATTCAGTAGAGCTGTGCTTAACATAGAACCCACATTAGATACTGAGCACTGACAGTGGTTAAAATGTCTTTGCGTTCCCTTCCCCTGATCCTAGGTGCTGATTTGACTTTTGTTGACAGTAACAGGTTACTAGAGGTGGTAATCTCCAGATCAGTACATTATGCATTAGCAGAAGGGGTCAAAGTCAAGAAGACAGAGCAGCTGCTGTACAAGAATATTTTCCTATCAGGCTTTTTATGATGGATTCTTGGAGGGTGTTGCAGGTTAGAGTGTGTTGGGTAGTGATCATCCCGAGTAATGAAAGTGAAACAAGCTGAAAAGAACAAAATATCTTACTTGTCTACCAATGACTCAAACACAGAGGGATGGAAACATTTGGAAAAGCAAACACGGGTTAGTTTTGCATTTCTGTTTCTCCCATAACAGCAGGACCAAGGTAGAAAGCTGTTAGGAGATCTCTAGTGGAGGAGAAGACATATCACGTGTGTTAGGTGTTCAGAGTATTTTATGTTAGTTATGTAAGCTGTCAGACATTTATACATACAGATTTTCTCCTTTTTCTAAAGGATCTCAAACGTCTGAGCATGAGCTCTTCCTGGATCCCAAGATATTTGAGAAAGGTCAGTTAGATTATTTTTTTTTTTTTGCAAATGTATTTTGATCCTGCTGCATCTTTTCTTGCAAACTCTTTTTTCTGCCCTTTCCTATAGCACATGGTATATCTGATCACTCTCATTACAGACCAAGGTAGCACTTACAGTGGAGATCTAGAATCAGAAGCAGTGTCCACTCCACATAGCTGGGAGGATGAGTTAAATCACTATGCCTTACGATCAAATGCCCTGCCAGAACCAGATCCAGAACTGAAGCAGTTCTCCAAAGGTGATGTGGAACAGGACCTGGAGGCAGATTTTCCATCAGGTCTGTATAATGTGAAGAAAAATGCATTGTGGTATAAAAGTACACACAATTTTCTGACTAAGCATAGTACCAGCAGTCTGCTTATGAAGGGTATGTGTTTTCATTTAGTAAAACTGGATATTTAAAGCTGCAGAAATGTATCAGCTCTACTAAAAATTACTATTTTAAAAATATTATTGCTGTCTTTAAAGACAGCATTCTACAGAACCCCAGGAGTAGCAGGTAGTCTTGCTTGGCTCCTTTGAATTTATCACTTCTGTGTCCCTAGGTATAATCCATGCGAGTGGTGCAGAAGAATGTAAGCTTGCCTGAATAAGTACAGCCACTGTTTGGGGCGTAGGCTTTTTTCCTCATCTGAGAATTTACTTTCTTTATACAGAAGGTATATACATTGCCTAATTATTCAAAGGTAAAGCAATATACAGGTGTGATTGCCAACTGTAAGGTATCCATAGTATCTAAGTGACACTTCTACCTGGGCTGTTAATTCATATAATTAAACTCTTAATGGTGTTGATTTGACTTCAGACTCATTTGACCCTCTCAGTAAAGGACTGGGTTTGCATTCACGTTCACGAGCGAGACGGAGACATAGAGATGGCTTCCCACAGCCAAAAAGACGGGTAAGAAAGTACTTCTGGAACACAAGTTCCTTGCATTTCAAATAATAACATTATGTGCATGCTTATTCTAAGAAGTAAAAAAATACTGCTCCAGGGTGAAAATGAGAATTCGATTTAACTACACTATATATTTTTTCCTGTTCTGCTATATGAGATAAGATTTTCTTTCGTGCCCCTCTGCAACTAGGTAGAATAAATGCTCTTTTTAGTGTAGAACATTTTTAAAATGTGTATCGTTTCAAAAAACTCCAAAAGAGATGTCTTTTAAGTAGTGTCATAATGTACAGGAAAGAATAAAACTTTCCTTGTGTGGCTAGAGAGGAATATATTTCTGTGCATATTTATCACAGAGAGATTTATTGTATTTTATTGCACCTTTTCTGTAAAATGTGGTTAATACTTGTCTATGTATTAAAAATACATATATATCCACTCAGATTCTGTCATGGGAGTAGGATTTTGTTATCATGTCAGTATAATGGCCTTTTTATGTGAGATCAAGTTAAGCACCCATAGATGAAGAGCTTATTAAATGTTTATTTGTTTGTTTGCCTGTAGGGACGGAAGAAGTCTGTAGTTTCTGTAGAGCCCCGGAACCTGATGCAGGGCTCCTACCCAGGATGCTCTGTTTCTGGGATGACCCTAAAGTATATGTACGGGGTAAACGCCTGGAAAAACTGGGTCCAATGGAAAAACGCACAGGAGGAACAAGGGGACCTGAAGTTTTCGGGTAATTTTTTTTCTCTCTCAGGTGAAATAGAAATACTTAGTTGAAGAGCAATTGGCGTGATATGTTGTTCAGATAAAAATTAGGATCAGATACTACTGAGTTTTAAAATATCCATGAGTGGAGAAAAGATTTTATGGAATACTGTCTTACATCTTTTCATGCATTTAAAAATCATAGCTATTACCTTCTTAATTGATCTATTACCTATAAAAACCGGCTCTAAAATACCAAATTTCTTTTCAACATTAGAAATGTTAGTCTTCTAACCTCCGCTTTGCGTTCATTTGCATGTAGTAATTCTTCATTTGTAGAAGAGATGCTTTATGCAGCTGCAGGGCCTTTACTGAGCTATTATCAGGCCAGAATTCTAAGTTGACAACACTAAATTGGCCCCATCTTTTTTGTCTGTAGCTAACGCATTCACAAAGTATATGTTTGTCAGCATAACTGTTTGCTGTAAAAAAAATTGTGTGCTACAACATTAAAATCTTAACACCTTATTTCTAGGCTTCACAGCTGGAAAGAAACCTTCCAAAAGTCTACCCATTCTGTGCTGCACCCTGCCTGAAACTAGCTTTAAAAGCATGATAGATAATACTGACAATATAAATGTCACTTTTGTTTGTTTTTCTAATTATGGATTGTTTTATTTTTTTTACAAAAACACAGCAGTCCTGGGATTTGGCAGTGTCTTACTCCCCTTTTCCCTGGTCTCAAATCTGTCTTACATGCTTGCACTGAGAGTTTTGTGGGCAAATCTTCAGAATCAAGCAGAGAATTTAAGTTAGGAATATAACTGAGCTATTTGGGGGATGGTGGGGAAGAGAGCAAACCATATTAAATACTTCTGCAATGTAAAGAAATAAGAGTGCCAGGGCTTGTATAAGAAAGATCTCAAAGAGAAAAATTCTAGGTAGAACGAGATCTGCTTTTTCCTCTCTTATTTGGAATTTTTGTTGTCATTACATGAGAACAGCTGGCTTTTGTCTCCTGGAAGAAGAGTAATCACATGAGTTACTGTGTTTTGTTCTTGTGGCTAAGGAAGCAAATATTACAGTCAGTTCCAGGAAACTGTGTCTATCCCCACCCCTCCCAGAAAGGTTCCCTGCTTAGTCCCAGGGAGGCACTTTTGTGAGGTGTGGAGCAGCCAAGCCTGGTAATTTCATTGCAGATCATTTGATCAATCAATTCCCTGGTTGCTCTGCTTCCCTTTCCAAATCCCATGCATGTCCCATTAAACTCCTTATTCCTTCTCCCTTTAAGGAGTCGAATATGCTGCGCTCAACTCATGTCCAGAACTATTAGGAAATATATGAGATCTTTCCCTCACTCAGGATTTCCGTGAGTCCAGCTGTAGAGGTGAAACCTATTTACGAACTCAGTGCTGCCAGCCTTGAGTACACGCAACCATTGCCATGCCACATCTTTGGGGTCAGCAGACTCTCTAACATTCAGATGTCTTAACTTTAAATACCTGCAGCCTTATTACTCAGTTGCAGCATTTGTACTGGTTGCACATGCAGGTGGTTTGGTTTTTATTGGCCAAATCCTCATTTAATTGTTAGCCAACAGATAAGAAAGAGTTCACAAGTTCAGTCATACAGGGTGCTTCATGTATGAGATAGAAGATTTAATATTTCTGCCTGCATGAAATGATAAGGAATGTGTGACGATTTAATCTGTTGAATTAAGTTAATTTTCTAATAATTTTCTTGGCCACAGTTCGTCCTGTGAAACTCAAGGAGGACATTCTCTCATGCACTTTTGCTGAGCTGAGTTTTGGCTTGTGCCAGTTTATTCAAGAGGTGCGGAGACCAAATGGAGAAAAATATGATCCTGACAGCATCTTATATTTGTGCCTTGGAATTCAGCAGGTAACTCAAGAGAATTAGGGCATTGCTGAGAACATACAAAACTTGCTCTTGTTATTTATGCTTTCTATCCATAGTCCCATATAGCTGCTTGGGTTTTGTAGAAGAAGCAAGAATGTATCATTTTTTGTGCTTTATTCTTAGTCTGTCTTAATCCCATGTTTGAGTAATTTGTCTGGACCTTTTTACGATCAGAGTGAATAGGCTTGTTCTGTACTTGGGAGGAATGTGGCATGGAGGGCTAAGTGTTTCTACCTAGACTCAAATCTTTGGGTTTGGTACCTTTTTGATCCTTTTTCATGTATAGGAATGATTTGCTCCTCAGAAATATTTGCTTTATGATGGAATGTTTTAGATCTAAAACAGTTGCACAATGCTCTTCTAATAGACAAGTTTACATGGAAGACGTTACTCAGCAAAGTCTGAGCTCCTTCAGTGGCTGGACAGATACCTGTTGTGTTGGCAATATTTACAGAAAAAATACAGTGGGAATAATAGCATCGTATTTAATGAATGCTAAGAGTAATGTATTAAGTCCTTGCTAGCTGCCTTGCTACCTGCCTTGAAACCGTTGCAGTACAAGACTAGTATAGTATTAACTTCTGTTTAAATGTCAATGTTCAGTATATTTCTGTTAGGGGGGCTTTTTTTTTCTTTTTAGAATAGCCTGCTTGTTCCTTTCCTTAGACAGTCATTTGGAGGTAAGGAATAAAAAGCTACAGAAGTAGCTGTCATTTGACTAGGCATGGAGTTGGGGTTTTTTTGTTGTTTTTTTTTTTTTCCTGGCTATGCTTGAAAAAAATGTAGAAAGGGTTAAAATTCAAAGTGCCATTGATAAGTTCTAGGAGTATCAGCAATTCTTGTGTGTTCCAGTTTTGACTTATTTATTGATACACACACCTGACTTGCAGAAAACTTTTTGTAACTGCTGCTTTACAAGAATTTAAGGGACTTTTACACTGATGCTGTAAGTTGAGCTACTTCAGCAGCCTAGTGCTGGGCCTGTATCTGTTGTCAGGAAGCATGTGAAGTTCTTTTCAACAGAAAAATACTCAATAACTCTTCTGCTTTTTATAGGCAGACTTTTTACGATAATATTCAACACTTAGAGGATGATGATTTTTCAGCAAACAGCTCTAGAGCTTGGAATATGAACAGTAATTCTTGCCTAGATATCTCATTTCATACTGAGGAGGTCCCAGTCCCTGCAGAAAAGTTTGTTTGGTGACTCACTGAAGATTTCAACACAGTCTTTTGGACCATAAGACACTGGGACATAAGAAAGGAAAAGAATCTGATGTCCTGTATCTTCTCTGCAGTGTTACATAATCACAAACTGTGTCTTCATTTTTTTCTCTTGTAGTACCTGTTTGAGAATGGTAGAATAGATAACATTTTTACCGAGCCCTATTCCAGGTTTATGATTGAACTTACAAAACTTTTGAAAATCTGGGAACCTACAATTCTTCCAAACGGTAGGACAATTATTTTGTTTTGTGTAGCTGCATGAAAAAGCTGTATTATAAATATATTTTCTCAATGCCTTGAGGAAGAATGTGATCTGAGGCATTCACATTAGTCTCCTCTTTCTCCACCATGTAATTGTTTGTGGTAGACTAGCATCATGGATTTTATGTCTGTCTCTGCCAGTTACAGATTACACTTAAATATATTTTTGCCTCTGATCAATCTCTCAACTCCTTTGAAAGAAAGGTTTCCCATTCCAGTAGTCAACATGCTAGGTCTTCTCTTCCCTCAAGTTTTGGCTAATCTTTTTTGAATACAAGTAGCCAGAATTGTATCTAGTATTTGAGATGAGTTACTGCAAATACCATGTACAGTTGCACTGGTATTTCCCTAGTAGTACTGGAAATACTCCTTCTGATAAATCCAAGGATCACATTAGCAAATCATTGGAGTCTTGTCTCAACTCCTCAATTCCAAGTTCTTCTCACCTCAGTCACTTCCAAACGAAGAGTTCCCAAATTCTGCAGATATTTTTAATTGGTCTTCAAGTATGATCATGCAGTTTATAAAGCTGGACACCAGCTGTTTTAGTACATAAGATCTTTTTCAGAATATCAGCAAAACTTGAGTGATGTTGGCAACTCCATGCATGTATCTGTGACTAGCTTTTCGGTTAGAAAATGAACTTTTTATTTAATACAGAAATAATCCAATTACTTAGAGACTGCTGCATACAGTGATGGTTTGGGTTGGGGTTTTGGGGGTGGTTTTTTTTCACAACAAACCTCTTATAACCCCCCATATCTCCTTTTCCTAGCTGACTTATGATAATCACAATGGGGTATTTGTATATAAAGATGGTATGTTTTAAACTCATGCTCCATGTCTTAGGAATTACACATTTTTGCAGTTGGCTGACTGTGGTTTAATACAGTGAAATTAGAACTTAGTGAGATTCTGCTGGTGTCTGCAGTCTTCTTTTATATCCTTCTCTCCATTCTTCAGGTATTGGAAGATCATGCTGTTCCACAGCTTGGTTCTCCATGCTCCCTCTTATGTTCGTGCATGCAATGTTTTTGGTTTTATTGGATTTAGAATTGCTTATGATGGGTCCGAATTTGATCTGATATGCGGTTCATTAATATAGAAGGTTAGCTGAAAGAGGACTTACATGCATCTCTAGCAAAATTTGCCTAATTAATTTTACTCATTTCTGCCTTCCCACCCTGCTCATGTATGATGTTTTCATTGCTTTTGGAAAATTCTGAAAATCTGCTAGGTTAGATGCAGCCTGTAAAAGCTGTTCATTTGTAACTGAACGTGGAGACAGCCCTAAAATTGCATAAATGTCTTTTTTCTTTGCCCATTGTTTCTAGGTTATATGTTCTCAAGAATTGAAGAGGAACACTTGTGGGAATGTAAACAGCTGGGTGCATATTCCCCTATTGTTTTATTGAACACACTTCTATTCTTCAACACCAAATACTTCCAACTAAAGAATGTCAGTGAGCACCTGAAACTATCCTTTGCCCATGTTAGGAGACGCACCCGAACTCTGAAGTATAATACTAAGATGACATATTTACGTTTTTTCCCACCCTTTCAAAAACAAGAGGTAGAATCAGGTGAGTGCTTTCTGATCATCTGAATTTTGGCAATCATATTTGTAGTGTCTGCTCCTTTTTTTAAAAAAGACTGGGGAGAAAAATATGTTCTGCAGTAAGCAGAGCTATGAATATGCTATTATCCTGTACATTTTCAAAATTTGTTTCACTCCAGTAAGGTTTAAAGAGAAATTGTGCATGAGCCAAGGCATCCAGTCGAAACTTAGAAAAGAGGTGCCGCGCATTTGGTTGCAAATTTGTTTAATAGTCTTTTATAACGTCCTAGGCTTGCATAAAGCTTCACTAACTACTGCATGAGTTAAGGCCTTTTCTGAAGTCCTCTTCTCAGGACTTCATATTCTTGAGGTCCAGACCCTTGTCGTGCCCTTTTAATTCCCAGATTTATCCCAGTCTGTGCGGTGAATAAACAAGGCACCCCAAATGGAGAACAGCAGTTTAGATGAAGCTAGGGGCTTGCACATGAGTAGGGACTATCCTCTTGACTTCAGAGGCAAAGACAGACAGATTTTTGTTTGCAGTTATTTTCTGCTATTTGGAAGAGGGAAGTATTTGATCCTATTGGCTTCTTCAATTAATAGTTCCATTGTGTTACATGAACTCTGCTGTATTAAGAAAAATTATATCCTCCCTATTTTTCTGCTAGATACTAGTTCTTGTTGGCTTTCTAAAAGAGGAATGGGCTGTGGACAGCCTGTAGCCTATGCAATCTTTTGCCCAGCCAGCAGGGCAAACCAGTTGGCTTGCATGTGACAGATAATCAATTCAAGTAGTGTCTTTCCGTGTGATGCAAAGTCCCATCACTAGATGCTAGGCTAGGTGACTAGGGCTTATTCTTGAAGGCGCTGTTTTTTGCTGAACTTCTGTGATGCCATTTTTGTGTATCCAGATAAATTATCTGTAGGCAAAAGGAAACGCAGTGAAGATGAGGAGATTCCAACAGCAGTGGAAATGGCTGAAAATACGGATAATCCCCTGCGATGTCCAGTCCGACTTTATGAATTTTACTTATCAAAATGGTAAGTGACAGAACTTGATTTTTGATCTGTATGTAGACTGGAACAGGCATTTGAGCAAGGATCCCACTCAGACCTTTTGTGCCTGTGCTATGGGCTCCTCTCTCCAATTCCTGGTCCCTCAGTGTGAATGGAACCATGCTGATAGGCATTCCAGCATCAGCACTGCTGTTAAACCCAGCAAATAGGTAGTATTTGTTACTGAGTCAAGAGTAGAGTTACAGAGGGAGATGTATTCTTTAAACGTCTGTTTACACATCCACAGGGTGTAAATATGAACAGAGGGCATTACTACAGTGACCATGGCATTTTCATCTCCCTTAATTCCTGTACAGGATCCTTCTTTTGAGAAGATTATAACTAATACCCTGACATCATATTCCTTGTGAAAGAGGGTGGGAAAAGTGTGAATTAGGTAAAACTGCTGATAGCTTTTGCCTGCTGAGATGTGAGATTAACTTATATTTAGGAGTTAGAAAGGAGACTATATAGCAAGGACATAGATATAAATCATTTTGTCTCTCCTGTTTCTATATAAACTTTAGTTAGATCATTGAGCAGGTGGAATGTGATGTTCTTCTCTCTTCAAAGAAAATACACATGCAAAATGAAACAGCATCTCATTAGTGTCAGCTAAAACTCAAATAAATAACCCTCAAAAATGCACCTACTGAGCTTACTACAAATAGCGCCATTACTTAGGCAAAGGTGTGCGTAGCAGCTGTCCTGACTCTTTGTCTCCCTCTTCATACCTTCCTTGTCTTCAATTGCTTATCATTAGAAACTTTTAGCTGTCCTTGGGCTGGGAAAACATTTTCATGCTCCTCATCATATATCATAGCTGAGCCCCTGCGGTGGTGCAAGCAGCAGTAAAAATTCACTTTGCCTTTTTAATGTGAATATTCCAAAGCCGGGCAGGAGGGATCCTTGCTCTAGAGGGCTTTGTGTCTTCCTACCAGAGCCTGAAAGCTGCCTCAGAGTCAGACGGTCAGTCTTTCAAGCAGATGGGCTTACCATTCTTCACCATGAGCAGGCAAGCTAGAATTTAGTTTTGCTAGCTCTTGAACATTTCTTGTGCCAAAGTGCACAGCAATTCTGGAACACTAGAACCAGTTTCATTCAGAGATTGAATGTTAAATGTATCTATCAATCATATCAAAATGTTAGTACCATTAATTGGATGATATTATGACGGAAGAACCATATCTGTAAAGAAGTCACTCTAATTTTCTTGGTTTCTTTATAAGCCACTGGAAGTAACTTAACTGTACCCTAAGTTGAAGGGGGGAAACCAAGTCACTAAGAAAATATTTGAATTATGCTGTTTAAATTACAATGGTGTTGTCTCAATGTAACTTTCGTTTTCTTTGCTGTTTCTCCTTAATGTTTTTGTGAGTAGGGATGTTAACGCTGCCTTCCGATAATGTGCTCTTCCTTTCTTTACATTGACAGTTCTGAAAGCGTGAAGCAGAGAAGTGATGTATTTTACCTTCAACCTGAGCGCTCCTGTGTACCCAATAGCCCCATGTGGTATTCCACATTGCCCATAGACCCAGGAACCTTGGACATCATGTTAACACGTATTCTTATGGTGAGGGAGGTACACGAAGAACTTGCCAAAGTCAAATCAGAGGACTCTGATATTGAGTTATCAGACTAACTGAAGTGGGGTATTTTCCTTTGAATACACATCAGAAGCACCAAACTGTGAATACGTCCAGCCTTTGGAAAATGTGTATCAAATAAGCCAAGATAGTATCACCTACAGGCATATGTTGAACCACAGTGGATGTACAAACTGGAACTGGAAGGAAGCAAGCTGTGTAAGCTGCAAAAAACAACGTCCTGTGGCACCGATAAATCCTCTGAACAAATTCAAGACGAACTAACCTATTTGAGTGGTGCATAAATCCTTTATCTGTTTAGGATTTTAAAAAGTTGTGAGATATTTTTAAAGAAAATGGTTATGTAAAATCTACCATAACAATGTTGGGCATGGAGAGCTAGACTGTGGCTCACGTGGCTTCTCAGCCTGATGGCTGGCAGTCCTTGCTGCCAAAGAACATGTGGAGATCCTAGAGCTCTTCACAAGGACAGGAGAGAAAGTGATGGTATTTAGACAAACAGACGCCTTCCGTTATAAATATACGTACACATATGCTTTTATAATTTTTTTGAAACTGGGATCAAATGTTAGGAAGGCAGAAGCCGCTGGCATGTCTGCCAGGGAAGCTATCTAAATGGACAACTGTCTGGCTGCTGTTAAATGGTCACACGATGCCAGAATCTAGCTCTCGGTCCAGGCTGATACCAACTCTAGCTCTGTTCGGTCTTCAATGTGGAAGAGGTGCTGTAGGTCAAACTTCAGAGCGATCATGTTACGGGATGAACATTTCTGGGGTATGTACAGGAGAGTGACTGTCCTGGGGTATGTGCAGAAAATCCCTTACCTAGCCCAGTAGCTCTGCAGTCTGTCGATATAATCTAGCAAATACTGTGGTGCGCGGAAATTTTTTTTCCCTTAAGGCAGCTTTCCTTTCTCCTCTTTCCCTAGTCCTATGTTTTTGGTTATTTTATAAGGCAAATCTGGAGGGCCTTGTCATTTCAAATGAAAGATCCATGCACTCTTTCTCTTTCCACCTTTGCAACGCGTGCAGTGTTGTACAAAGGATGCAGTATTACTTTTGACAACAGAACTGTGGTAGAAAATTACCATGTGTGTTTTTTCCCACCCCGCCCAAAGAGATATAGTCATAGTGCTGGAAATTGAAAGAGATTTTTTTAAGGCTTGGCTGTTACTGTGTCTTTTTGAAGAGAAAAGCTCCCACTTTGTGTTTAGAGGACAGGACATTATCAGATACTGTCTGTATCTCCGTTTTCTCAAGCTATAGATGTGTGTTTCTGATGACCAGTGGTCACAAATTCATTGGAAACCCAAACTATTTTTAAAGAAGAGAATTGTATGGTTTTTATCTAGCTCTGGTCAGTTATCCATCTTCTGTAACAGGGGTCTGATATTTGATCTTGTCACTAAAATTTCAAGAGATGAAAATCAACAGCCTTGAATTATATTTCCTTTTTTTGTTTTGTTTTGTTTGTTTTCATTTTTTAATTATTTTTTTAGCAGTAACAAAAGTAATTTAACAAAAATAAAATCAGAAAGTAGTCTATTGACGTTGTGTACTCGGTAGTCCTGTCCCTGCCTGTAACAGATTTCACTGATGTATTTTTTAATACAGAAAACTATGTGAAAAGTAAACCTGCCCCTGATTCTGTCTGATCAAAGCCCATCTGTGTCTGTCATTTCTGATCAAAGATACTGCTTTCTCCATGTCCTGGCCTAGCACTCCCCGGGGAGATGTTTCGGCCCTAATACGTACCCTGCCAGGAAACTACCCGGCACTTGGAGGCTCAGGGATGCTTCTCTAGGCTGATTTCTTGTTCTGTGAACACTAACCTGTCCCTCCCCATAGTTATACTAAATAGTGAAATAGCAGGCACGGTATTTTGGATTGGGATGGTTGATAGAACATTTCAGGGAAAATAAAATCCTTTTGGAAAGATTAGTGTGTAGGTCTGTAGAGGGTAGAAGAAGTCCAAGCTGTGTCTGTGGCACACAGGTGTGCCCAGAACGTCGATGTCAGTAGGAGAGGGGAAGGATCCAGGAATTTCTGTATTTCCTGGGTATCCCCTGCAAGAGTGCAGCTGTTCTTGGCTGCAGCAGGCTGCCTTTGCCTGCTCCCTCCTTCCCTGACCGCCCCCAGGGAAAAAGCAAGGCAGCAGTTAGGACAAGCTGTTGGGAGGGCAGGCTTGCATTATGTGGGGGTCGTCTAAAAAATAATACCACATCTGAGTTTTCCCTTAATAGACATTACAGAAATATTCCCATAGAATAAAGTAGTATATTTGTATCTTATGAGTAATGTACTCTTTTTTTTTTTTCTCTGAAGACCCTCACTCATTCTTGTCTGTGAACACTTTCACTCACGTACGTTAATCTTTTGCAGGTACTTGGAATGAAAGATATTTGCCTTTCATATTCTCTCAGCAGGGAAAGTTAAATTGCTTTAAGCTTGACTGGCTGAAAGTTGTTAAAGCTTCTGCTAAGTCCTTTTACTTAGTGGCTCTGAGATGAGAAAGGTTTCAGTGCAGTTCAGTGATACAATTAACAGAACAAGTAGTTTTAGTTTCAGTTTCTCTGATCAGATACCTTCTGCTTGGAGGCCCTTTGGCAATGCCGTGCTTGTCTGGAGTGTGCCTGGGCTATCTTTGCCTCTCAAGGTGTTTCTGGTCAGCCTGGCTAGAATTCACACTGACTTACAAGATGGATTACCTTGAAGGCTTAAAATCTATTTATAGACTATACACATAGGATCAAAGTTCTGAACACTTAGACAAAGTTGTTTATAATAAACATACCTGAATCATTTGCTGACCATGCAACAATGTTTATTACTTGAAATATTCTTTTAAGGAGAAGGCTGTAGTCTCATTGTGGACAGAGAAATGACAAAGACCAGTGTGAGAAAGAAAAATAGAAGACGATGCTTCCTGCTAACAGGGTTTCTATCGCTTGCTATGCCTTCCCACTGCTAGACACATGTTGTTTAACTCCCCTTCATTTTCAGTGTGCAGGGTTGATGCCATAGCTCTGCAGACCCATGTGAGAGCTTGGAAGTGAGTGTGTCGCGTTACTCGTTACCAAGTATTCACAGTTCTGGCTGCTAACACAAGTCTTTGGATTTTGCAGAGATTTTTGTTTAAAATGCTTCTGGAATGTGGCTATTACCTCCACAGCGCTGACAGTTTCCTGGCAGTTCTCACTGCGAGAGGTGCTCGGTGCAAACCTGCTGCTCTCTCCTGGCTTTGGTTGACTAAGGAATGAAACCAGGGGCACGTTGAATGCCACAGAATGAGGTGCAAAAAGAAGTTAATGTATCTATCTTATGAATTATTCTGCCAACTACTGATCTAGAAGAAACCCCTGGACTTCTCTGGCAGTAGTTTCCATCTGAGTGATGGCTCCTCAGAGACTTGAAATAAAACGGCAGCAAAGTCACTCATTTCACATTTCCCCAGGGTGTGCTCCCACAACAGCAAGGCTCCACTGGTGCCGGTTTAGTGCTAGGGTCACAGGAGTGACTCTGAATGTGCAATAAAGTCTTTGTTTTTTGGTAACAATCACAGTAACTCTTCTCAGTCCCTTGAGCAATAGTTTCACTGTTGCCTTAAAAGAAGAAAACAGAACAAATGCTCGTGTATAAAATCCTTATGTTGCTCTTCTCAAGCCACCAGCACCGTGTTCGCTGTCTAGGTTGGACTTTTTTGCTCCCGTCAGCACAACAGGTTCTTTTTCTTTCATTTGTCATCCATTTTAAACATTCCTAACAGAGCAGAGGCAAAATTAAGATTTGCTGTCTTCTATTAAACAGCTGCTCAGCTGCAGTATGTCCTCTGTAGCAGCATCAGCCTTGCAAGATTTAAAGAAATAACAAGCTTTGAGCAGTTGAGCTGCTGAGCAGTTGTTCCCTTCTCTTGCGAGAGAAACTATCCAGTTTTGAGGATGGTGTTTTGTAACCAAGTATGAGCACCAAAAATGTGTAAAAATCACGGTCCATTGCTGAGGAGAAAGTCTAGAAGGAGTTTTAGGAGCCATGAAGTTGAATGAGAGTGTACTCTGCTCTTAGAGTTGCAGGTCTTGCCTCACTGAGGGCTGGCATGAGCGGAGCCAGGGTGAGCCACCGCTTTTCATCCCCTCATCCTTGGGAGATGAAATGGCAAGACTAGTCCCTACACGATCACCTCCTTTCTTGTCTTGAGGTGGTCAGCTGCTTGAGAGAAATCTCTTTCACCCAGCGTGATGGCTGCAGATTTGTTGGGCAGGTAGGACTAACTCTGCTTTTATATCTTCCCCGGGAACAAACAATTGGCTTGAGAAGGAGGGGGTGGGGGTGGGTGGGGGGGGTGGGTAGAGTGGTTTTGCATAATATTATTGTATTTGTTAAGAAGTTGACTCCAGCCGTTTTTTTAGAAGGTGGATTTTTTAAACTAAGGGGGAAATTACACATTTAGTCTGACCACTGGCATGAACAGATCCCCTCTAACTTCATCCCATGGCTCCCATGTCAAGCCCATAGCACCTGGCTGAGCTGTAAGATCTTGCATTTTTATCGTCGGGTTCCTCCCCCCACTGATTCCAAGAAGCATTCGATAACTTTTCTTTTGTGTCGTGCTTTATGAGGAAACTATTTTGGATGTGCCAGAAAAAGTGAGTAGTAGCAGAGCAAGCCGTGGCAGAGGAGCCGTTGCAGGGTGCCAGGAAGGGTGCTTTGGGCAGGTGGGTGATTGTACGCGGCAAGAAACTAATATGAATAATTAAACGTCTAGGTTTCATCATTTTATATTCAAAGCATCTCATTTGGATGCTATTAAGAAAAACTAGCAAATCTGGGCATGGATCACAGATGGGGCAAACTTAGAGAGACCTGAATTTTAAAGCATTTCAGTTACTGCACCTAGCGTGCTAGCTCTTCTGCTGGCTCATGGCAAATTGCAAAATCTGCGACAGCTTTTTTATTTTTCAATTTTTATCAATAGATGCTGCTGCCGTGGAAGTCATTAGCACTCAGTCAATGGCATCAGTGCTAGCTCTGGTCCAGGGAGTGTTGCAGAGTTGTAGAATGGTTTGTAGAGTCATAAAGACTCGAAGGAACTCGGGCATCTTGAATTCTCCTAGCCACAGAACTTAAATTTCCATTGGACATAACATTCACTAAGCTAAGAGTTTTTCAGCCGAGATACAGTTTTTAGTAAAGAAACAAAACCCGAAATATCTTAGATTATCACCTGCTTGGAGGGAAAGAGGGAATTTACTACAATTAAACAGTCAAGCTAAACAAAGCATCAAACACCAAATCTCAGAAGGCATCCCAAGTGCACAATTTTAACACAAGTCCAGTCCAACTTCCTGGTGTTCATACTTATTGATGCAGGCTGCAACAGCCACGTGAACTGTGGCTCGCTTAATTCTGTGGTTCATAGTCGACTATTGGATACACCAACAAATGGCATCCCTAGGGTCCTAGGTCTACGAGTCTTGGACTTCTTATTCTCTTTTCTACATATTTATAACACAAAAAGCCAGAACCGTTTGAAAAGGTCTTTCCAACCTGCTGGGAGCCAGGCTTCTTCCTTTAAGAGAAGGGTGTGGGTGACAACTCTTGACTTTGTCCCATTAAGCCACTGACTCATTAGATAGCCCAGGATCCAGCGTACACGTCACCTCACTACCGTTGTATTGATGATGCCTCATGTTTTGTCCCTTGCCAATCTGTACCTCGGTTGTCCCCATCTGTAAATTGGCCAGACTTTCCTACCTCGTTTGGGCATTATGAGGCTAAATTCTGTAGGATGCTTTGCAGCCCCGTGATGAAAGGTGCTATATAACTGCAAAGTGTTACTTTAAAAGATTTAAATAGGTCACCAGTGCATCATAACCTATATTAAAAAGACTTTTTCTTATATGAGAATTTATAGAGTTCAATGTATGGTATTAATAAGTGAATTATTGAGACCCCAAAAATAGTTTTTGTTTGAATCGTATCTGTATTCTGGAAAAGTGATTAAAAACCTTTAACCTTAATAAAAGAGTACATCCTCATTTCCTGTATGATGTTGGAATCTAAGTTTAAAAGCAGAATCTCACAGATTTTAGGGGCGGGGGGGGGGGGGGGGGGAGAGGGGGTGGTTTAGTTGTTTTTCAGCCAGCATTAAAATAGCAGCTTAATAGCTTCAGAGCAAGGCTTAGTCTTTCCCACATGGCCCTACAGCAGCTCACACTGAGTTTTGCTCCTCTTTGAAGCCTCTGGGAGCGGCTGTAATTAGATCAATCACCAGCAGAGTTTTTTAGACGCCTCCCCCCAACCCAAATGCAGGGGAACTCAAGCAGTGCCCGACACTGTCAGCCAGCAGGAGAGTCCTCGGGACCGAACATCGCCTTTGCCCTGTTGTCCTGAAATGCCAGAATCGCCCAAGAGCCACAGTAACAAGGAAACACCATCGCTCACCTGAGAGCCTCATCGTACAGCACTTGGTCTGGCTTCCAGTAAGGGCAGGGAAAGTCTCGTGGGTTTCTGAGTGAGGTCCCTGAGGCTCTTCTGTGTTGGAAGCCACCAGACCTTTACTCAGTGCAGTTTTTAATGTCCTGATCATGCAGCTGGTTTACACTTATTTTGAACTGTGCTGGTGCACCCACAGCCAGGTGAGTGCCTGTGAAGCCAGTGTAGCATTTGGGTTTTAAAGAGGCTGCTGAGGAAACAGATACAGGCGATCACAAGCAAAAAAAAATTACATGAGTGCTGATTAAATGTTCCCAGCAGCCTGAAGAATGAGCATCCAAAATTATGCACACCCTGGTGCAGCCACGATCACCAGCAGGCATCGTGGATGCATCGTGTGAGTGTCTGGGGGTGCAAGGGAGAGTATTTGTTTTAATGGAGGCATTATTATTATTATTATTACTATTATTATTATGCAGCTGACACTTTCATACCATCATTCGAGGTGAGCTGGGCTTGCACAGGGATAGCTGGTATTCACTTCAGGAGACAAGGAAAATTGGAAATACGATTAAGAATGATGGCGTGTGAAGTGCACAAGTGGGAGGGAAATACCGCGTCTGCTTGTTGACTAACGCTATCGTTTAACGCATTTATTTTAGGTAATTAGTTACAGAGAGTATCGTAACTGAAACCCAGCTGATTGCCAGGGAGAGCCTTGTACACCCGTGCTTGGGACACAGTATGGGACACGTGCCACATGGCAGTCCAGTCTGTCATCCGTCACCAGGCACAATGCGAATTAAACACATTTTATAACAAACCTATCTGCAGCCTTGCCAGCGTCTCAGCTTTTCAGGGGGAGAGAGTACAGGACTGAAAAAACTGCAAGTTTGGGTCTGTTCCCAGCCCACCGTGAACCCAGAGGTGGATACCTGGGCCCCGACCGCACACCAGCCACCACAACAGTCCCACCTGCAAACCACCTTTATTGGTTTCGATGCGCTCATTGCTCAAGTCGATCCACAGATCTTAAGAGGGCGGCCGAGTAGCTGGGGGGTCTGCAGGGGCTTCCCAGCGCCTGCCACGCTGCCCGGCAGAAACCTCGGGCTCAGGCACCTTCTTGGCTTCACTTGCGGTTGTCACCTGGAGTTGTCTTCCCCTTGAAGAGCTTGGCACCAGCTGCAGCACCGAGCGGCCCCAGGGTGGTCGTCAGCCCAATTTTGGAACCAAGAGAGAAACCTGCAGCTCCTGCAAAGACAGAAAAAGGCCTGATGCCCTGGGGAGCATCGGTACTGCCTGCTGAGGGACCGACCACCGGGCAGAGGTAGCCAAGGCCCTCTCCCGAGCGTGCCGGGGAGTGGGCTCTGCTCCCCGAGCACAGCCAGCCCCTTTCTGCTGTCCCTCTCTGGCTCCGACGAACGCAGGCGTTGTTCTTGCCAGAAGAGCAGAAGCCCACCTGCACGGCCCCTGCTGTCCCCAGCCTTGGTGCCCTACCCCAGCGAGTCCCGACTCTTCCTACCGCATCATGGATTTAGGGTTTTGGGGGATGATTCAGACCAATGACGGGTTAACCCTGTGCAACCCTCCGGGGATGAACCCAGCGCAGCCCTCCCCGCTCACCGACGGACTGCAGCACCGACACCATGCTGCCGGCAGCCACTCCTCCGCTGTTGGCGACGGCAGCCGCTGACATCATCTTGGCAGCCACGGACCCGGCGGCGATACCAGTTCCCGTAAACCCCAGCGCCCAGATGCCCGCCGGGATGCCAACGAGTGCCACTCCTGCAGGCAGGCCACTGGGGTGTTAGGGTGGGCGCCCCACGTTCCCCCCCCCCCCCATCCCTGCCACCACTACGCCGGATCCGGCCTCCCAAAAAGGATGGACGTGTCAGAGTGGGGAGCAAGGGCAGTGGGGTGCAGGGATGGGAACACCCCATCCTTGGGGAGGAAAGGAGAGGGAGGGGAGAGGGAGGGGAGAGGGAAGGAGAGGGAGAGGGAGAGGAGAGGGAGAGGAAGAGGGGAGGAGAGGGAGAGGGAGAGGAGAGGGAGAGGGAGAGGAGAGGGAGAGGGAAGGAGAGGGAGAGGGAGAGGAGAGGGAGAGGGAAGGAGAGGGAGAGGGAAGGAGAGGGAGAGGGAGAGGGAGAGGGAAGGAGAGGGAGAGGGAGAGGAAGAGGAGAAGCAATGCAGGGCTGCAGCAGTGGATGCAGACAGATTTCCAGGGCCGCCCCAGCGGATGGCAGACAGATTTCCAGAGCTGCCCCCTCCCTCGCAGCAGCACCCCAAGTCTCCCCGGCACTCGCAGCCCCCCCCAGCCCGGCCAGATCCCCCCACTACCCCCCCGGGCAGCGAACCCGAGCGCCAGACCCTCACCTACTCCCACAGCGGCTCCCACGGCGGCTCTTTTGAGCGTGTTTTCCATCTCTAAGAAAGAAAAAAAAGCAGGCAGGAGGGCGGGTAGGCAAGAAACCTTCCCTCCGGAGGGGCCGGCAGCGGCTCCCCCCAGCCCGCAACCCCCCCCCCCCCCCCCCGGGGCCCCGGTTTCAGCCCCCCCCCCGGGGTAAGCGGCCAAGCGACCGGAGCGGCCCCGCTTCTCCCGGGCCGGGGGGGGGGGGGGGGGACCCGGGGGCACCCCCCCACACACCGTGACCACCCTACCTACCGACCCGGAGCGGTACCGGAGCTGGAACCGGGGCCGCCCCGTCCCGCCCCGTCCCCGCCCCGGGGCCGCCCCCGCTCGGCGCATCCCGCCCCGGACGAGGAGGAAGAGGAGGAAGAGGAGGAGATCTTCCTTGGGGAGTCTTTATTTGGGGGTCAGATACAGCGGGGAGGGGAGAGATGCAGGGGATCGCAGCGAGGTGGGGGGGGGGGGGGGGGGGAAGTGTCAGGGCAGACATCAGTGAGGGTCCCGGGGTGGGGGGGGGGGGTCACAGCAGGGCTGTCACAGCAAACCCGATGGCAGCCCCCATGGCTGACACGGCCACCTTCACAGCTGCGGGGACTCCTGCTGCCCCTGAGGAAGAGGAGGAGAAATCAGCCCGAGTCCCCCCCCCCCCCCCCCCCCCAGCCGCAGCATGGGGCCCCCACTGCGCCCCATTAGCCTGGGGGAGCCCCCCGAGGAGGAGCAGCCCCCCCCCAACCCCCAGACCTCACCTCCCTTGCTGCCAGGCCAGCACAACCAGCGGGGCCACCCCAGGCACCCCAGAGCAAGTGGGATCCCCGGGGATGGGGGGGGTCCCCAGTCCCACCACCACCCCAGGCTCTCGCCACGCCGCCTGTAGCGCCCGGGGAGGCCAAAACACGGGGTCCACGGTGGTGACCCCACGGGCACCCCACTGCGAGCACTCACCGAGCGACTGGGCTATGGCCACCAGGCTCTCGGCGGCCACCCCCCCGCCGTTGGCCTTGGCAGCTAGAGACATCATTCTGGCGGCCACGGATCCGACTGTAATTCCAGCTTTGGTGAAGCCCAGAGCGTACAGGGCTGTCGGCACCGCAACCGCAGAGAGTCCTGCAGCGGAGAGCAGCAGCGGTGACGCTCCTGCGTGTCCCCAGGCTGCAAAACCCTCAGCCCTGGGTCGTTCTTCAGCCACGCGTGTCCTCCTGCCCCGAAATGGGGGGGGGTGCGTGGAGGCAGAGCTCCAGCTGGCCCGGGATGGCCGGGAGCAGAGCGGCTGGTGCAGGGTCCCGGGGCTGAACCTCCCTAGCTGGGGCATCGATGGGGTCCTCCACTTGGGCTTCTTGGGACAGGCCAAGATGCAGCTTTTTGGGGAGGGGGCGGCACCCCCCGAGAGGGGTCTGTGTGTGCAAAGCAGCAGTAGGAAGCCCTGAGAAAGTGATTTATTTCCACGTGGTATCAGCCATCCCTGTGCCCACCAGTGCCTTACCGATCCCTACGGACAGCCCGATGGCAGAGCCAACAAAATCTGTAACAAAGGAGAGATGGAGGGCGGTCAGGCGGCAGGGCTTGAAAGCGAAGGCGAGCTGCTCTGGGCAGCACGGCAAGGGGCTCCTCCATCCCCTGCCCGCACCCCCAGGGCCCCCTTCTGCCCACTAGAGCAGCATGTGTCCCTTGCCAGGAGCATCCCAGAGTCTCACACCACCAGGACAGCGGCTGCTCCCTCTCCAAAATACCAGGGAAGCGAGTCCTTGCCGGCACAGCCCTGATGCCCGCGGCCAGCCCTGGCCCCGTCCCACGAGAGCCCTGAGCCCCCCTGTGCCCTTTGCTCACAAGCAGAGGGAGGTTTGCTGCGCACCCGGGGGCCGGTGCCCCGTGTCGCCCCCGCTGTCCCGCTGTGGGACCCTTGCCCCCGACCCCATGAGCTTACCCATGGTGGGCTGGCGTGGGGGGCAGCTGCCGGAGCAAGAGGTGTGCCGGGTCCGGTCTGAGCCTGGTCCTTCAGGGTGTAAGAACAAAAGTTTCTTCTTAGGGTGGCGCGGGTGGTGAGCGGGGCCGGTGGGGTCTTGTTCTCCTGCCCTGGTGTCCGCAGCCACCCCCCCTCCCACCCCATCCTGCCCCCAAGAGCCCCCAGCCACCCCACAACAGCAGAGACCCTCCAGACCCCGTGTTTCTTTCCCAGCCCATGGCTGCCAGCCCAGCGGGTTGAGCAGCCCCCGCCCCGCTTTTGTCCTCCCCCACCCTTGGAAAAGGGGTGCTGTCCCCAAACCCCCATCGTGGGATCCCAGCACCCCAAACCCCCACTGCGGGACCCCGGCACCTTGCACTACCAACCTGTCCGACTGACGAAGGGGTCAGTGCTGCCTGCCGCCGTTAGCAGGGGCCCCGGGTGACGTCAGGACAGCAAATTTCCAAGAAATCGCTCTGCTGAGTTTCGGTTTCTCAAATTCTTGGTCCGTCTTGGTGTTTACTCGGTGTGCCTGGTTCTGCTGGAGCAGGAGGCGACCGGGCAGCGGGGCTGGGGATCCCCAGTCCCTGGGGGTCGGACCCTGGGGCTGCCCCCCCCCCCCCCCCCCGGGGGAGCCCTCTCTCCCCTCGACCCCCTCACGGGGACGTGGGGACGGGAGGTGACTGGGCTGCGGTTTGGGGGATGTGCTGGGCGGAGGGAGGCTTCTCACGCCTGTGCCGTGGTGGCTGGGGCTTTATGGGGCATTTCCCAGCCAGGTTGGGGACTGGTTTAGCTCTGTGGTTTTTGACGAGGACTACGGGCAGCACGGGCAGTCTGGGCAGCGCAATTTCCACCGGCCAGCAGCGGAGGTGCAGCCCCTCTGGCTGCCTCCCCTCCACCGGGCAACTTCAAAAACCAGCCAAAAATCCCATTTTGCAAACCTCTTTTTCCCCCGCTCCCTGCACCCACTCCTCACCCCGAGCCCCCTCAGGGCAGGACGCATCCAGCCCACCCGGCGGCAGCCCCTCCAGGCTGGGGCGGCGAGGGCGCAGCGGGTGCCGTAGCGCATGCGCCGCTGCAGCTGGTTGAAGGGGACCAAATCCAGTTGCAAGTTGATCTGGTTCCTTTTTACCAGCCCCAGGGACGCACCGTTTCTCCAGAGGCGCCACCTGGGCCAGTGCTGGTGGGTCCCGGCGTGGGGGTCCCAGCCCAAAAATACATACTTCTTAACATTCCATAACGCCGGCCGACTCCATATGGGCATATGAAGAAGTATGTAGGGTTGGGAGGGAGAGGCGGGTGATGGGGGACTGCGTTCCCACAGGGTTGGAACCTGGAAGGAGTCGGTGGCCGCGGTGAAGCCCGAGGCTGGGCAGGGGCTGTGGGGGGCACCTCCTGCCCACCCCCGGATCTGGTCTCTGCCTGCACCCGGTCCCAGGTGCATCCCGGCGGTGGCACTGCCCGTACGGTCCCGTAGCGCCCGCAGCCGTGCCAGAGCAAGGTTCCTGCGTGTTCGGAGAGCTAAACAGTGCCGCAGCCAACGCGCGTGCCTGCGACCCGTAGTCTCTGCACCGGCCCCAGGGTGCTCGGGCTGGTAACACACCCACCACCCGGTGTTTTGGCCGGTGGGTGCCCTTCGCGGGCGGTGGGACACCTCAGGATGCGTCCGAGGCTCGGCAGTTTGGACCACGGGGGGCCGCACCTCCAAGGAGACGGGGCCGTGGCCAAGTGCCGTGTCCCGTGAGCCCGCACTGGCCGGCACGGATGGCGGAGGCTCCTCCGTTGGCCCTGGCTCTTGGCAGAGGTCCCCAGTGTTGCTGCTGCTGCGCTGGTTTAGGATGCACCAGCTGCACCCCCCCACACACTCCCCACGCTGCCCCAAAACCCTGCAGCACCCCAGCACCCCCCCCGGGATCCCCCTGCACCCCACACACCGCCCTGTCCCCCTCCCTTGCTGCAGCCCGTGTGCCAGAGCAGCGGTTGCAGCTCGGTGCAGCTGTGGCCACCACTGGCGGGGGGGGGGAGACCCACATTCCCCACCCCCACTCGTCCTGCCTGGCTCCTTTGCAAGGCTGGGAGAAGGACCTGGGGGTCCAGGCCCCCCCCCACCCCCCCCAGATCTGGGCAGGGGAGGCCAGAGATGCCTTTGCCCAGGGGAGGGGGGGTTCAGCTGACATCTCAGGGGCTTGAGAGCACAACAGAGTGGGGGGGGACGACTCCGCAGCCCATCCGTGCCTTGACCCCGGTGACCTTCCTACCCCTAAATTGGCGGCTGGAGTGGTGCGATGGCGAGTGTAGGGAGCCCTCACGGGGGGTCCCAGGCTTTTCACCCTCCCAGGATGGTGGGGGGGACACAAGGAGTGCAAGGGGGGCCCGGCCATGGGCAGGAGGGACGTGGCGCTGGCCAGGCCCTGCGCGGCCGTGACTCAGCGCCGGGAGCTGTGGCCACACGCGCTGCAGCTCTCCGCAAGGAGCCGGTGGGTGCCAAGTACATGCTCACCGCACCGGCCCCGCTCATGGCACCCCCAGGCAGCAGAAATGCTGCTCGGTGCCCCCCCCCCCGAGCCACCAGCCATTGCTGCAGGGTGCAACGCTGCTGCCAGCATGGCCACAGTCCCCCCCCCAGGATGCTCCACCAGCACCCCAGGGTCTCCCGCATGGCCGGTCCCCAAGGACCCGGCGCTGGGGACCCCAGAGACACAGCTCCCAGGATCCCAGTCCCCAGCCCAGCAGCAGCGGTAGGGCACAGCTTGTCCGGCTGGACCAGCACCCCTGTTCCCCCCAAAAAGCAGACTGTGCGGGTGTCCCGAGGCCAGAGGTTGCAGAGATGCACCCACTTAACCCTTCGGGCTCCGCTGGCCCTGCAGCACAGTGGGTTGCTGCCGCACAGTTTCGCTGTAGGGGTGCAGGGGACCCCGGGGACCGGCGAGGCTGTCGGGGCGCAGTGGGAGCTGAAAGCCGGCGGCTGTGCCCACCCTGAACCCCCAGAGCCAGGGCACAGGGTCGGGGCTCTCGTACCCCAGCCCAGTTCAGCTCCAGCCGCCTCGGCTGACCTTGGGCAACCTCCCAGGACTGCGGTACTAGGGGTAGCCCAGCCTGGGGGGGGGGGGGGGGGGGGGGCCACACAGCCCCATCCGACGGCACGGTCCCCGCAGCCCTGGGCTGGGCTCTCCCAGTGACCTTGGAGGGCCAAGCGCCGCAGGATGCTCGCCGCAGCCGGGGTGCCTCATCTCCCCCAACCCTAGCCCTGGCCACCCCTGGTCGCTCCCACCACCCCACCTTACCCCTGCCCTGCCCCATGGCCCGTCTCTGCGCCCAGATATTCCAGGTCATCAGCGCAAAGCCCCTCTGCAGCCCTGAGGGTGCCCCCACTGCCGCAGGCAGCCCCCAGCCCCAGCACTGCCCTTGACGGCTGCGGACGCATCGTCCGAGCCGAAGCCTTCCAGGGAGCTCTGCCCCGGGGGCAGCCCCTCTTTTATGGCTCCTCTGTACCCCAAGACCGGCCGGGACCCCCCAACCTGGGCAGCCCCCGGGTCCATCGCTTGCCCCGAGAGCGGCTCCCTGCTCCAGGCAGGGTGGCTCGTGGGCACCGGGGGCAAACACAGCCTTGCAGTGGAGAGGCGGAGGAGCTGGGGGGGGGGGCTGGCTGTGGTGGCACCCACACACTTGCACAGCACCCAACAGCCCCAGCCTGTCTATAAAAGGAAGCATCTTTTTTCCCTGCTCCCCCCCAGCACTGCGTGCCCGGCCGTGCTCCGCAGTCGCTGCCTCGCAGGGGCCTTTCCAAGTTTTACTATTCAGGGCTGCCCCCCCCCCAACAGGCTCCCCCCCGGCTCATCCATGCCTGGCAAACCCACTGCAGCAGCCACTCCAGCCACTGAGCGGCTTAAAAAAATACCAAGAGGCCCAGTGAGGAGGAGGGAGGTGGGTGCAAGGAGAGCGCTGGCAGAGGGTGCCCGGGGGAGCACCCCGGCCCCCCGTCCTGCCGCCCCCTCGCCCGTGGGCATTGCCCGTTTTGGGGCTGCGGGCACGTGGCCCGAGGAGCCCTGGTTCACCCGGCCGCGGTGGTCAGTGCTTCCCCCCACGCGTGTCCAAAATACGATACCGAGATGCCCAGAGTTGGGCTTCCCTTCCCGCCCCATCCCACCGGTGCGGGGCATCCCCTCTTTGCGTGGCCGAGGGTCCCCCGGTTCCCTGGGGAGGGGGCGACCAGCCCCGTTGCGGGGGGTCACCCGCAGGCAGATGGGCCGGGCTCTGCCCCGCTGCGCTGCCCGTGGACCCAAGCACCCACCACCCACCACCCCACTGCAACTGGGACCTACTGGGGGTACCCCATTGCTCCCCCCCCCGCCAACCCCACAGAGAGTTTGCTGCCGTCCCCGCTCCTCCACCGGGGCTGCCCCAAAGCGGTGGGGGGCTGCGGTGACCCCCAGCCCTGGGTCTGCCCCCTCCCTGCCCACGCCGAGCCGCTGCCAGGAGCCAAACGTGGGGGCTGCGAGAGCGGCAGCAGCATCCCCAGCCCGAGCGGGGCTCAGCACCAGCCGGGCTGGCTGAAGGTTAAACGCCGGCAGCGGGGAAAGCCCCGCTGCCTCCCGCAGACCCCGAACCTCTCGTCCCGCATGGCCACTTACGGTCTTGGAGGTGACACCGGCCGGGTACGAGCTTGGTTGGCGGCAGCGGGCTGCGGTGACAACCGGCACGAGCACGCCGCTTCCCCGCTCGCCTTGACTTTGCCACAGGACTCCTCCGGCTCGTCCGCAGGAGCTTGCAGCATCCTCCAGTTCAGCGGGAGAAGTTCCTCGCCAGGGAGGGAGGGAGGGAGGGATTTAAGGCAGACTCTGACTGGGATGCGGACGTCTCCAGGCACAGGTGAAGACCCTCCGCTCGCTGGGAACCCCGCGGCCCCCTTCCTCGTACATCCCATCCCGGGCTCGGTGTCCCGGCACACGGCTCGCGGTGTGCCCTGCTCCAGGGATGCTGCGTGGGTGATGTCTGCTGAAGAAACCCTCTCCCTCCTGGATGAGAGCTGCCACCGGCACGCAGCCAGCCGGCCACCTCTGCCCTCCGCCGCCTGCCCCACGTCCCACGGGTGCCTGGTGGGGGTCCCAGAGCAACACCACGGGGAGACCTGACGTGCTTTGCAGGGCCCAGCAGCAGCCCTGGGGGGCAGCTCAGAGGGCGAAGCGGAGTCTGGGGGGGTGACTGGGAGGGTGAAACCTGTCGCCGCTGCAGCCACAGGGGCTCCCCTGGGCCGGGGGGGGGGGGGGAACCCCATGGGGATGGGGATCCCCGGGCTGTCCCAGGCCACCGGGCTCTGGGTGTCCCCAACACCCACGGAGCGGCTGTTCTAGCATCCGGAGCAGCAGAGCCCAGGGGTACGGGGCTGCTGTGCCCACCCTGGGACCCCGCCGCCCCCGGGCTCCTGCCCGTCCTACCTCTGCCTGCGGAGAGCTGGCGGGGCGAGGGGGACCCCCCGCTCGGGGCTGTGGCGGGGGCAGGATGCCGGGAGACACCTTGTTGGGGTTCCCAAAGGGAAAAGCCAGAAAAAGCAGCGCGGCGTCCCTCCCGCGGCGGTCCCGGCGGCTCCCTGCCTGCCACGACGCCCTCCCCACCCCGGGTGCGCTCTGTTTGCCTGCTATTTTTGGCAGCCTCCTAAGAGCTCCTCTCAGGCTATTAATAATGAGAGTGCGAAATTCGTTTGGCCTCTCCTATATAAGGAAAGGTAGAGGCTTAGAGGCAGCTAAATATACTGGCGCGTGCGGGAGCAAGCGGGGAGGCTTTGGCACCGAGTGTGGAAAAGAGATTGTTTGAACAATGGAAAGATGGACTCACTCGGCGCACGGGGCCCTGCACGGACGGACGGATGGACGGAGGGTGATGGTACCCACGGGCCTGCGCCGCAGCACCTGCATCGCGCCCCGATGTCGCCGGGGCCCTGCTTCTGCAGGACAAGCGGTGGGAGAGGAGAGGAGGTGCCTGCAGCAGGGATGCTGTGCAAAGCCACCGTCCCGAGCCAGCCGTGCTCTCCCCAAAATGCCTATAACTAACCCACCGGGCCAGCAGCGACCCAGGGATGATCGCTGGGTCTGTGCCCAGCCAGGAGGGATGTGCGGGGGTGCCTTTTGTGGGGAGCAGGGTGGGCTGCGGCAGGGCGACCAGTTCCTACTGGGACACAGCCAGCACGGGGTCACTGCTCCAGCTGAGTCCCTGCAAATCCCGGCCTCTCTCAGGGCAGCGACCGAACGCTCCTGCCCCGGCTCTGCCACCCTGGCACAGCCCCGGGGGCAGCTCCCGTGGTCAGGGGCCTTGTTGGGGTGCCAGCAGTGCCACAGTGTCCCCAGGAGCCACCAGCATCCCTGCAGCGCCCTTTGTTTGCAGGGGCTGCCCGCACCCATCATCACAGGGATGCTTAATGAGCACGTATCATTACCGTGACCGTGTCACTCCTGCGGCTGCAGGGGCCCCAGGCGAGGCGTGGGAGCTCCTGTCAGTGTGGCCACGGAGGCTGGGGAGAGCCCAGCTGGAAGAGGTAAAGCAGCAGCAATTCAGGGAATCCTAATGACAGGAAGGCACTGGGGAGCAGTGCCAAATCCACATGGTCGGAGCAAGGACAGCGCAAGCAGAGGGGTGAGAACATGTGCAGAGAGAAAAAAAACCGTGCTCTCTCCCAAGGCTCCAGCAAGAGCCTTTTTCTTTTTTAACTCCTCCTAGCCACAGGCGCTGCTTAAGGAGGGAGAAGCGGAGCCAGGGAGCTCGGCATCGTATTTGCAATTACACTGAGCTCCCTGGCTCGGTCACGGTCTCAGCCTCAGCCGGCTGCAGCACCGCAGTGCCAGTGGCCGCATCCACGCACCCCCTTCCCTGAGGGGCCCCGGGGCTTCCCAGGGCTTCGGAGCCACTGAAATGCCACAGGACCGCCACAGCAGTGGGAGGCAGAGTCCTTAAGCTGCGATCACCGCTGCTCTGCCTGTCCCTGCCCTCCCTCAGCCAGGCAGGGACCTCTTGCCATGTGCGTCCCCCTGCCTCAGTTTCTCAAGCTGTGACATTCCTGCAAACCAAATCGATTTCTCTGGGATTTCTCTCAAATAACCAGCCTGGAGTTGCTCTGAGGGTCCAAACCAGACCCAGCTCCCCCACCCAAGGAGGTGACACAGCCGTAGGCAGGAGCAGCTCTTTGCCCTCGGGGCAGTGGGGAATCCTGGCTCTTCTCTCCCCACCCTGCCCTGGGGCTGGTGCAAGCTTTCCCCCCCCCAGAAGCAGAGCCTCGAGAGCCCACAGCTGGGCGACATGGGGGTCCCTCAGCCATGGCCACCACCTCTGTCCTTTGCCATGAGCAAGCACTTGCTGGGTTTCCTCCCGCACCTCTGCAAGGAGCCAGCAAATGTTAAGTGATGCTGAGCAGACAGCAAATGGAAAGGGCAGCCCTTCGGAGAGCTTCCCACAGGGACAGTTGAGTGAGAAGGAAAAAAAGAAATAGCAGAGCAGGGTGACACAAACCAGAGAGCATGAACACAAGGGGAAGGGAGCCAGCAGGTGAAGGGGCAGCAGGCAGGAGCCTTCTGCTGCTTCAGATTTCCAGAGACAAGGGCTGCTCCCAGCCAGGTTTCTGTTGGGGGACAGTGTGGGGCTACACCTGCCCTGATGCCAGGGAGAGGCGTGCTGCAGCAGCAGCAGCTGTTTGATGCCCAGAAAGGGTTGAGGTGGCTTTATTTTGAAGGCAGCTGCTGCCACGCTTGTAGGCAGAGGCAGTAGGCTGGGGAGCCCAGCAGATTTGGCTTCTTGTGTCCTTAGGTGACATTGAGCAGCATGAACTCCAAGGGCTCCAGCACAACCCATAGACCACGTGAGATGCGAATGGACAGAAGGGCAGCGCTGAAGGTGAGTCTCCTCCCCTCTCTGAAAAATCCACGTCCCGTGGTGCCATCAGGTCCCTTCTGGCTGCCGTGGTGCTAAAGTGTGTTCCCTACAGCAGCCAGCCACAGCGACAGCTGGGCAGCCTTCTTAATCTCCTTCAAGGACTCCACTAATTAATAAGTGTTCCTCTGCTGCATTAGGAGGTACAGTTAGCCCAGGCGTGGGTGCAGCTTGAGCCCCAACACTGCTGCTATTTTGCTTTCCAGTGAAATCAACAGTCAGCTCCTGCCTCAGCGGTCAGGGAACAGCCCTGGGCAGGTCAGGGAACTCCGTACCTGGTCAGCAGAAGACGAGGCATAAGAGCCCTTAGGGGCTTAGGCTGAAAGTTGACTTCAAGTAGCAGAAGCTAATTATGGTTGTTCTAAAGCAGGGGCAGGCAAACAAACCAGGGGCCAAAAGACAAGCACAGGGCCCGTAGCATGAGGCTTGGCATCTCATGAAGGTTGCTGCACTGGTCGCTGAGCAAGGAGCGGACTTGGCTGTCTGTCAAGCAAGCTCTTGGCAGCCCCGATAGCTGCGCTGGCAGCAGAGCCCCACCGCACACTACAGTGGCTGGAGCAAAGGCAGTTCCTTGTCCAGCAGCACCCGGTGAGACCCCGCTGCCAGGCCCTGGGTGAGAGGAACGAGGGAGGACTTCCAATTCTTACACAAAGAGCACAGTGGTCATAGTAGGAACTGTCCCACAGCTGAAACTGGAGAAAGAAGCAAGCTGAGCAGCAGCAAAACATCTTCCCTGTTTATTTGCAAGAAACATTTCGTTTAAAAAAATTACTTTTAGTCTTGATCCAAGTAACACTGCAATCAACAAACATTGTTAAACCAAAGTTCAGACAGGTTGGGCAGCCCCCGCTACAGAGAAGAATGAAGAAAAGATTTAAGAGCAAACTATTTTAAAACTAGAGTGCAACATTTGCCTCAAACATCTTAACCAGTGTTCCAATGTTAAAGAAGAAAACAAAATCAAGTGAAGCTGATGGTTCATATAACAGATGTCTCAGCTTTTAACTTCCACACATGGGTAACTTGTAGCCAGTGTCTCTAATTGTGAAATCATAATGCATAGCAATGCAGAAACCTTCCCGAGCAAGGTCAGCCCCACTCATGGTGCTCGGGTAACAAACCAGCAGCGATATTAGTGGTGCCACAGGGGAGGAGGAAACGGTGGCAAGGGATTTCGAAATAACGCGTTTGCTCTATGTGCACACACCTTGGGAGAGGTCTGCATCAATGGTGCGCTAAAGCAGCCCGTCTGGGCCGGGGGGTTCCTACGCTGGGCCAAGAGTTACTGCCTGGGAAGGTCTCCTCGTGCCCCCATGAGGGCTTCACAGGCCCTCGTGCTCCCATGAGGCCGGGGTGCAGTTGCTGCGTGCCCGTTTCTTGCAGCCCTGCGAGGGCTCAGCGGCACCAAGGGTTAACACGTGGAGCGAGGAAGAACGCCGCACAGCCAGGGAATACTAATGGGAGCCAGAAGTCTAACGGGAGCTTGCGCTATGCTCTGTCACAAACCTGCACTCAGCGATGACAAATGACTAACGAGCCGTCCTAACCGAGCCGCTCAGCGCAGAGGGAATGCCACAGCCCACCGCAAAATCCAGCCTTCACAGGCAGTGCTGCCAGCTGACTACAGCACCCCAACCCAAACGTTTGCTAACCCTCAGTGAAATGTAAAGATAAAATTACCCCAGCTAAACAAAGCTGGTGGTAACAGCTGCACAAATTTTAATTCCCTCTTCTGTAACAAGAAGCCAGGCTTGCTTGAAAGCACGCTCTGTGTCTCCCGAGAGGGGTACCGATCTCTGCAGCAATGAACGCCCGATGGCTGAACCACCGCACACAGCCCCTATCTACCGCAGGGGGGACTTTCCCAGGACAGGCAGGAGCAAGAGGCCCAAAAAGCACAAGCCCCGGGGACCAGAATCAGCGAGAGTCCAACAGCTCTCCTCTGACAGCACAAACCACTTTCAGGCACAGTCCCAGGACCACGTCTGATCCATCCCTGCAGCTTCAAAACCTCATTTTCTTGTAGTCTGTTCATCTTGCATCCAAACGAAGGGAAACGCATCAGAGGGTGGCGTCACCCAAGAGTTAAGCGTCCAGCCATCATACAGCTCACAACAGCAGCTGCAGCCAGCACTGGGCTCTGCCCCTTTGAGGCACAACACGGGAAATATCCTGCTGTCAGCCCTTCCAGTCCCAGTGTGTGGTCCCAGGCGGGCTTGGAGGGAAGGAGCCGTTGGGAGAGCGGGTGCAGGAGCAGCCCGGGAAGGGGAAGCCTGGCTCGGAACAGCGGCTGTGCACGAGACAGATAAGCCGGAGGGTGGCCTGTGCTGTGACGCAGGCAAGCGAGAGGCAAGCCCCGTGCCTGCCACGGAGTCAAGAGGGTATGAGGATAATGCCTCGGTACTCAGGAGAGCAGCAGGCTCCAGTGCTGGTGCCTGAGGAAGACAGCTGATTGCCCAGAAAAATAAACTTAGCAGCAGCCATGACTACATTCAGCGAGGGAACATTCCCTCGCATTCAATAGTGTTTAATCTTCATCTAGCTCAACACAAATCAGTAGTGCAGCAATATAAATACAACCAAGGAGGTTAAAGCCTTTTGGCTTTCATAGCTCAAAAAAAAAAAAGCCAATGAAACAAGTTTCCAGTTTTTAAATTAAACACCAAGAAAGGCAATAAACTGCCCACCCATCCACAGAGGAGCAGTGGCATCCTTCATGCCAGCAAGAGGCTGATTTCTGCCCAAGGACAGGGGGGGCAACTCATGAAAGCAGCACAAGTGAGGTAAAGAAGCGGGTATGGGAAAGGACCACCACACGCCTGCCTCCCAGAGCCCAGGCAGCAGAGACACACAGCTGCTTGCTGCTGGCACTCACCATGCGATGCCCTCGGGTACCGAGAGTTCCCTTTTCCACCAACTAAAGAACACCAAGTGTGTACTTCGCACTGCGTTAGGAGCACGAAGGGCTCTTCAGCCGTAACAAGAGGCCACTAAGCTGCCAGCCAGAGGGAGCAGCCAGCTGCTGGGAACTGAAGATATCAACCCCTGTTTGCCCGGTTTGTGCAAATTTTAGGGAAAAAAAACCAACCCAACAACCCACAGTATATAGCATTCCATAACTGAGATATGGTTAATGTCCAGACTCATGGACGGCTTGGCGACCAACAGAAGGTGCTGGGGCCACTGAACAACATCTCACAGCTTTGGAATTAAGCCAGACATTAGACACAGGTACCAAAGGTGGGTGTCCCCTCCCGGCTCTGGTACCCAGCAGGAGAACTTGCTGCAGGAGGGGGTCTCCTAGCCCAGCCAATTACCACAGACAGGTCAGCTTTTCACATCTGAACAGGCACCATGTCATCAACACTCCCAGGGAGAAGAGCCTGACAGTAATTTAGAATAGCTACAAAACCCTCTCCTACCTGCAAGCTGATGGAGTGTGACCACAGTGTTTAGATTCCCCCTCCTCTACACTCCAAAAGCAGCCAAGTGCATGTGAGAGGACAAGTCTAAATTAAAATAGTGCTTAAACCATTAGGGAAGGTGGGAGTAAAAGAGAAGAAAGCTGTTCGACAGCAAAAGTAGCCCGTGGTAGGCTACTGGAGCCTGAAAGGAGCTCGGAGCACAGCTCAAAGCACAGCCTTGACCTTCCTTCTCTGAGGAGCTCCCAAGGCAAGTGAGCTGCAGGTCCATAGGTGTTTCCTCCACTGCAGTCTGAGGTGGGCTAGGAGGGTCCTGCACATTCACAGTTGCTTCAAGTGGTTCTGTCCTGCCGCTCTCCAGATGCCAGCTCTGTCCTTTTCTGATGCTTCGCCTGGGGTTCACAGTTGCCTTCTCCTCCCTTAGATTCCCCTTGAAGTTCAAATTCAAGTACAACCAGTTTTAACTGAATGAAAAGAAACCCACAAAAACAAAGTTATTTTCTGTGAAATGAGTTAGCAGCGTTGTCCTAATCAAACTGGCCTCCAAAGGCCTTTGTAGGATAGGGACGGGAGTGGCCTTTCCCACTGAGCTCCAGCAAAAGGCCACCTGAGGGGAGCTATAGGATTTCCTCCCTCTGATTCTTGGGTTTGAGCATCACTTGTCCATTGCGCAAGGAGCCATTCTGGCTACGCAGCAGTTTCCCTTTTTCACGGTCAGGCCACGTGAAGATGGCTTCGTCGCTGTCCAGTTCAGACTCCGAGTGCATCAGGCTAGTGTTGAGGACCTGGGCTTTCTGTCTGCCACCTTTGGAGGAGAGAGATTCCCAGGTTAAAAATACTTTTAATACTGGTCAACCACCTCACCTTACTCCACTCCCTCTTTAAGTTTCCTTTTCCTATCATGTCAAAGGGGCAGGCTCATCAGACTTTCCTGTGTCTGTCACTTATTCCCTCAAATGCTGAAGCCAAAGTGATCCTGTTTCAGATACTCTGGCATGACAGAGGTCACACAGACACTTCAAGTAGTGCAAAGCACAACGAACAGGTAGGAAAGCAAATTATGTTACCAGAAGGGGCTAGGAGTATACACGGGAGCTTTGTCTCCCTGACCTTGCTCGGGGCATTGCCTAGAAAGCTCTCTGAGGGCTAACGGCTGTAGTAAAGAGAATATGCAGGTGTGAGAGGGAAGATAGCTGTGTTCTTACTACCCTCCCTACTCCCATCTCTGCTTCTCTTGCCTGCAAGGGAAGAGAGATAAATTAGCGGGCTGAATTTAGATTAATACACAAGGACAGGAGAGACACATTTACTGATATTGTCAGCAAAGGAAATATTTAAATTTAGCTTTTCCTTAATGGGGAAATGCAACATTTCCTCTGTTAGCAGAATGCTCACTGGACATATCTAGCAGGGAAAAAGACTTTAGTCAGCAGCCAGTCTCAGAAGAAGCTAGATGAGTTTAGTTACCAGAAAGCAAATGGTTGAGGCACATTTGCTACAGACTGCAGAACAATGAGCCCTTTCTTTAACAGTGGGGCTCTTCTGCTCGAGGTGACAGATGGTCAGATTAAAGCAGAGTTGGGTGCTGAGGGAGGAAAACACACCCGCTTTTTCTTCAAGGGTATCTGTATTTGTGCAGTTGGGATGGCTGGGTTCTCAGAGGAATTGTCTGATCAGCTCTGTTGCTGCAATGCCCTCCAATGCTGCTGTTAGGCACTGTTCACTTTGCTGGAACACCACTAAATGGGATAATACTAGGATGAGCAGTTATTTTCCACTAGCAAACAAGGATCAGGGACTATCTTCCACACGCAGTTAAAATAACCCCTCCTCTAAACAAAACCAGGATGTACACTCTTATTTGAAACATGTATTTCAGCAGCTGAAGTGCTCCCTGGCATTTGGTGAGGCTGTGCTTTGCACATACATTCCCACATTTCCCTCCTTTCCTGGTCAGTCAGCAGGTGAGCACAGCTCAGTTCAGGTATCAGATACAATCGCAGCAAAAATGCTCCAGCCTGAAATAACTCAATGATCTTTCCAAAGCACCTGACAAGCACTCTCCAGGACAGCAATGCAGGAAAATGCTGGCTAAGAACACTGAAGACAAACGACTGCCCTTCTGGAATGGGCCAACAGGCCTGTAGCCACACAGAGCACTGAGGACTTCATGGGTCTCCCTCCTAAGATAAGCATCTGCTTCCTGGAAAAATTAGAGTATGAGCTAAAGCGTGAAACTTTCAGAGCCTGATGCTCACAAGGGCAAAAATGAATAAATTTAGGAACAAGTCACATGGGGTGGGAGAGTAGGGGGGGGCAGAAATAAACATCGCTCTCTCCAGTCCATGAGTATTTTCAGGTTGCTTTCAAGTGGCCCTTTGCTTACCAGCCAAAGTCGATCAGTTTAGTGAAATGCTTAGTGACACTGAATTCATGTTTGGTGTAGAGCATGGCCAAGGAATTGCACGTTGGCAAGAAGCAAACTACCAGAACCCGGTGGAAAAAAACTTTAGAGCAAGAGAAATTATAGTAAAGACCCAGTTTGGGGCTTCCTGGATCAGACAGGTCTCTGCACAGCTTACACGCATCCACTTACTACTTCTGTGATACGAAGTGGAGACATCAGGACCAGGCCAGTTTCAGTCCCAATTTCTAAATCAAAGCAGTTAGATAACTTGACTAAATACCTTGTATACAGATCTGAAACAAGCTCTTAGATCTTCTGAGACTCGTCTGTCAGTGCCTAACATCGCGTTTGTTTCACTCTGTGATTTTAAGTCCACTGAGGAAGAGTATTCTTAGTCAGCATTCTGGAAACGCTGAGCTCTTCCCTCTCATGTTTTACCTGCTTTGGGATTTGGTTTTAACTCCAGGCTTTCTTGATCCGTTGCATCCAAAATCTTGTATTTGCTTTTTCTTTTGGATTTTCCTTTTCGTCTAAAGGGGAAGAAAAGGAATTAAGAGGCAGTCCATTTCTAAAAAAGCCAGAAGAAAAAACAACTCTGATCTTCAAAGCTAGAGTACTTATTTCAGATTATGTTCATATCACAAAGCAAAACATTAAAAACATTGCTTTAGTTGCACATTTATAGGCTAATCCAAATCTTGCTTCTTAACTAAACCCAGAGCTCTAGGACTTCAATGTTTCACTTGAAACACCAAGTGACAAAAACTAACATCCCAGGGCTAAGCAGATGACCTGCTGGGATGACAGGTTTGAACCTTTCACCTCCTAATGCAGCTACTTGGCTCTGAAGCACTGATACAGTGGGGGTTATGGCCTCAGTCCCACCTCTTGCAACAGCAGATCACCATCCAGGATAAGATTCCAAAGGCAACCACAATGACGAAAGATGCAATGATCACATACAGCACACTCCACTCTGAAAGCAAAACACCCCAGAGATAAAGACGTTTTGGCACCTCATACAGTTGACAGTGTGTGCTTTAGATGACTATTCTTGGGAAAGACAAAGGCAGGCCTGACTCTTTGCAGAATTAGAGGCCAGCAACCATCACTGACAGGACCACTAACTCACCTACAAAAGCCAGAGGCTTGAGATCCAGCATGCGGACTTGCTCCACAATAGCATTTTTCAATGTGTGTTGATTTATAAAATTTGCTTTCCTGTAGCAGGAAAGACTCTGTAGAGGCATGACAGAAAAGAGGTGTGATTTATACACTAAGAATGGACTCAACTCTTTGTCAGTGTTCACTGAGAGGATCTGAAGAGGAGTCACTCCCCTATCAAATATCGCCTGTCTAGAAGGTACGTCTAACGAGACCAGGGCAGGGACTATCTCCTTGCGTGAGCATCACATCAGAGATACTGGGAGAAAGCAGGTACCTGTTACTCTGCCTACTCTGGGTTTCAAACACTGCTTTCCGAAGACGAACAATCCCAGGGAGGTTGCACGTACCACAGTTGCTTTCGCCGTCCCCCATCTGCACCCTGATGAAGTTCTCCATCCAGAAGGGGTCACAGACACAACGCTTGGTGAAGGAGTCACAGCGCCCATGCTCAGAGCAGTTCAGCTGACACGCTAGGGACCAAAATCAGCAAGGTGAACTAAATAACTCGCATGTGAGGCAAAAATGGGACAGTATAGTTCGATACAGCCAACCCCCCATAGGCTCTAACTTGAATCTAGTCACTCTGTAGTTCATCCATAGCTTAGCCATAATTGCAAGCAGTAAGAAGTGCAAATGTAAGCACCCAGGCTTCATGCCAAACTAAGAAGCCCCACCTCACTAAGAACGTAACACACAACATGCTACGAAAAAACATGATTTATTAGGCAAAATTTAACATAGAAGTTATGGTATTTGTGTATTTGTTAAGTAAACGTTTTTAAATAAGGTTTTGATTTTCAAATTCAAACCCAGCCAGCGAGACAGACAAGAAACAAACAGATCCTTTAGAGGGACCAAACAGAACCAAAGACTGGCTTTTGAAGGCCACAAAATCGTAAGATCAGGAAGTCATTAAAATAACAACATAATTCTAGTTTAGAATGTCTAGCTGATCAGCAAATATTCCTCACAGGACGGAGCTCATAGAAGAAAAACAGTGCTAATGTAAAATTGTAAAAAAATGATAGCAGGGAAACATTTCCTTCACTTATGCACGTGCTGCAGAGAAAATGAGTATGTTCACAGCTACCAAGACCTGTAGTTTTATTCTTTTCAGTACGACACTCATTTCATTGGCTGTATTCCATTAAGACTATATTTTAGTGTCTTAAGTATCAATCCGCTTTTGATTTTGTGAATTCTTATCTTCCCAGCAACATTACAAGTAACCATTTATATGAAGCTGAATAGTGAACAGACAGAATCAATTAGTAAATAACTGATTAATATATAGTCTAACAGACTTATTTTTCTGTTTCCCATTTACTAACATATGAAAGCTACTGGAGTGAGTGTATGTGTGTGTGCATGCAGATGTTTTTAAGCACACATGAAGGTCCTTATTCTGGGAGGCATCTGAGAAGGGAAAAGATGTTAGCTTGTACCACAGACTCTTACTTACTGACTGTATTAATTTCTAATGCTCGGAAGATGAGGAAGTCTGACTGTTGTTTCCGTAGTTCATTTTTTAGCGTCCAGGCTACCTCTCGTCCTTTGAATATCTGATGGGGAGGCTGGTTCTGCACAAAAAACACCATCTTCGTGCTGCAAGTCAGACAAAAGTTATTATCTGCTGCTTCTCCAAACATTAGGTAGAGAGCTATTTTCCCCAGTCTATCATTAGAGGGACTTATTTAGAATCCCAAATTTATTGTAAGATTAGACTTCTGGCTCCATCTTGAAAGCAATAAAGGTAGACCCAGTCATACAGTAGAAAACCCCTTCAGGACATCTGATCTATCCATATTTTCAAAGCTAGGGCTGGACTGTTCTTGAGCTTGCTAATGGTTTGCTAATATCAAGCACATCTTTGAACCCCCCCCAAACTTTAAGGTCCCACCATTTTCATAATCTCCTCACTGTGGGATCCTTAGACCTCACTACTACACATGGAACTTGGGGGCTCATTTAACTGCTCACCACAAACCTCCAGCATCAGAGAAGTCAGTAAGGGTTTACTGCCTTTTGCAAAGCTTAGTTTGAATGCGCAGAGCGTTAGAGCCAGAAAAAAGCACAGGTGTAGAGGATACTGTATTCTGCATCTTTTATTGCATTAACTTTATGATAGAAGAACTTGCTCCCCTAGGCTTGCTAGCCTTGCAGAGCTCTGTGTATCCTTCAGATGCATGAAAGGATGCATGGATGTTTCAGATTTATTACCACCAGTGAGCCTATGAGTCAACAGCATATTAGTGAAGCCCTCAGAGTATGTGGAAAAAAACCAGCAGCTGGGGGAAAAAGATCTTTTTTTAAACAGTACAAGTTACTTTGATAGTTGAGGCAAAAATGGGATCTTAAAGCCATCTGTCAGAAAATAATCTCTGCTCTTTTATAACACTTCCCACTCTTTTGTCTACTTAATAAACATATAAACAGATGAAGCAGTAATTACAAGAATCCTTTACTTGCCTTACTCAGTGAAGAACAGTGGCAACTGGCCTGGCCATGGCAGAGATAGAAAGGTATTACAACAGAAAGTGCTGGCTCTTCTGTTCTGAGCTCTTTAGGTTTGCACGGACAATGAATTCTGATTTTACTGCTACAGCAGGCAACATGGACATGAAGGAATCGATACATTACTGAACTCAGGGAAGTCTAAAGTATAACTGCAGATTTATTGCTGACTTGCTGCCTGACTTAAAGCACGGAAAAAGATTTAAGGGACATGCTTAATCTACCTTAAAACTACTCCACTTTTAGTAAAAATTAAGTGCAATATTGCACTTATTTCAACAGATTACTACTCTGCCCTTGGGAAGCTTCATGCTATGCCACTCACATGCATGTTCAGGCATCCTCAAACACACCTACAGTAACGATGGACTGCTGTTAGTATGGAGATATGTGCAGCTGTTGCTGTGACAGTGCTACAGCACCAGCCACTGAAGTTTTCTGCAGAACAGTGAATTTCCCAGACCAGCCATTTCTGCAGAGGTGGAAAGCTGAACTCGACCAGGTACTTTCATGACAAAGCAGCATGGCCAGGATCCAGCTGGGCTGAACCACCCCTTGTGTGACTTGCCGATTACTGTACTTGGAGCTGAGCAACATTGTCCAGGCAGGCAACATGACCCTGGCCTACAGCCCTTCCTATAAGCAAACTTCCACTTGTTTAGAAGAGACCAGCTAACTAGCAATCAAACCCAAGTTCTCCTTATCTCTTCGAACAAAAAATTACATTGGTTTTCAACATTTTATTTTACATTAAATTGAAGCAGTTGTGTAGGCAGTAAAGCTAATATAAAACTACAAAGTTGGCATGCAGGGCTACTGCTAAGGGGATTGCTACAGCACCACCCTTGGTGTGGCATCAGTGTTTTACCAAACCACTCCCGTACCAAGCCCCATTATTTCTCCAGTTATAAATGACAGCTGTAGAACATCCTTCAGATAGTCTTCACAATTTTCAAAACCAAGTAAGATTAGTTCTTATTTCACAGATTTGGGGGGCAAAAACATTTGCAGCAGCAAACAGCTTTTGAGGACAATGCACCATCTCCAGAGGGGAAAGATACCCAAGACCTGCTTGGCAACACACCTTCGCCTACCCGAGCAAGCAGGAATATCAATTTTAAGCAACATCTCCACACATTCCGATTATCCAATCTGCTTCCCAAAAGAAAACAGCCCTTGGTTTACTAAAGCCTCAAGCAATCCCCCTCCATGTACACTCACAGAAGAACCCTACCTTTGTTCAGTGTACGGCTGGATCTTCTGCACAGTAATGTCCGAGTCGAGGACCCCCAACAGAACGCCTATTTGTCGGATGAACATACCCTTCTGCCTCTCAGTCAGCTGGCTGACATTAACATCCAGAATTATCTCCACAAGGTTATTTTTCCTAGGATCTAGTGAGAATGTAGATAATGCAGATCTTTAGCAATTCTTTTTAACAGTCTGGGTACGAGTCAGGTTTCTAGTATCCTTTCAGAATGTTTCTGCTTTGAACACAAAATTACAGAATCTCGACTTTCACAGGTAATGGCAAGCAGTAAGAGTCAGCCCCCCAGAACCACATGAAAACACGATCACATCCTCCAAAACCTTTGACCTTTTATAGTTCTGAGCTGGACTAGACTACACACTTTATCTCAGTACACTGTATCCAAACGAACAGACGGTTTGCTAGTGCACTGTAGGCGAATGTGGTACAGCACAAAACCCAGCCTCACCAGGTTTGACTTCCACTGTGGTCCTTTCCACATCACTCTCTCCTTTAGCATCTGTTACTCTGAGGTGGAATGTGTAGGTCCCTTCTACCAGATTGGACAGGAGAAGTACAGGATGATGGTCTGAATTATTTAAGACTTCCTGGAAGGCAGAGGAAAATAAGTATCAGGAAACAAAAGGATCAAACTAGCACGATATATCATCATACTTAAGGTTATCACTAAAAGGTAACAGGTGCAATGATCAGCTTTACATTTCCTCAGGAGCTGCCAATGCTACCTCTCACTGATTTTTGTGATGCTGCAGACTACCATTTAAAAAAAAAACCTCACCCCAGCTGCAGGGCTCCCCTCATCCCGGGTCCACATGTAGCTGACAATTCCCTTATCATCAGAGGACTTCGATCCATCCAACTCAGCTGTATTTGTGGGCAAGGTGATTACAACATTACCAGCAATCTTTGCAACTGGTGGCTTGTTTATCTCTAATCAAACAGAAAGAAAGCAGTTGGAGAAAGATCTGGTAACACCCAATCAAAAACTACTGCATTAGGTCTCCACTGTAACCCAGAAATCCCTATCTAACCCTGGGGGATGAGAAGGGAAATCACATACTGTGGGATTCAGCTGAAGATACTGTTCCCCCAGAAAAGGTTAAAACCCCGACTTAAGGAGGGCCATTTTGGTGCTATCGACATTATTTTTCACCCATTCCTTACTCTTATTGTGCCTCTGAACACAGGTTTTGCTGAACTGCTCAGAGATAACCTGTCTCGGGCCACTCTGCTCATGGCTGGACATACCTTCTTTGACAATGACGTTGACCGAGCTTTGGCTCTGCAAGTTCCTTTCATCTTTAACTGTTAGAGTAAACTCGTATGTCCCAACTTGAAGGCCTGTTACAGTGGCAATGCTGCTGTTGGCATTCTCCAGCTTGACACCACCTGGGCCCCTAACCAAAGCACAAGAGGATCAGTTTAAATTTTGCATAGACCATGGGAGCTAGCCTCACACCGAACAGGAGGCTCAAGCTCAAGCAGAGTTTACGGGGATGCAAACAGACAGTTGCCTGGAAATACAGAGTCCATGACAAAAAGCAAAATTATTTTCATAGAATCATAGAATGGTTTGGGTTGGAAGGGACCTTAAAGATTGTAATTTTCTCCAGTTATGGCAAGATAATCAGAAGAGGAAGTGCAACATCCAGAACAAAAAGCATAATTTCTGGTGGTTTAGTATTTTGGTTACTTTTAAACCAGGGGAGCACTGATACCAGCATTTAAGTAGGGTTTACAAAAAGTGGTACTTTCAGCAAAATTGGCTTGTGAACTGCACAATAAGCCAATTTTTTTTAAGAACAGGTATACAGCAAAAATAGTTCCTTCATTTATAAGAGCTTTGCACAGACTTTGCATTAGCAAACAGAAAAAGCTACTGCAAGTTGCTCATAGGCTTTTTCCTGAATTCCCTAAACCACTTCAGGGAATTTAGAATCTGAAGGGAAGCATGACAATGAGAAGAACACTGCCTCATTCAAACATACTGAAAAAACGTCAAGTTAGAAGACCCTGCTGTTGTTTGATTACAAGAGTCACTCTCTTCATAAGACCAAGACCACGTGTGAATCAAACATGGTTGGTCTCCTTTACAAGCTACAACCATCCTAAGAATGGGAATCAGGCCTAGCGATGAAGGTAAAGCTATTTCTAATGCTCAAACAAAACTCCACATCTCCCTAGTAAATCATAAATCCTTCTCTCATTGTAGTCACTGGTAAAGCTTATCAGGCCCAATGTGACCAGGATTTAACACAAGGGAGGTATGTGGGGGTGTGTCTTGTTTTAAATGAAAGACCCAGATACTTGCGTAAGAACAGTCCGGAAGATGCTACATACCGTGTTTTTTCCCAAAGAAAAGAGACTATCTTCTGGTCATCTGAGCTCTTGCTGCCATCTAGAGTGGTGCTGTCCACAGGAAGAGTTAACTCTTTATCTGGACCAGCATCTGCCTTTGGGGGTTTATTGTTCTCTGAAAAAGGATGCAATATTTTTTTATACACATGCCATAAAAGGTTGAGCTTAAAACCCCAGCATGAAGAATTTTCCCCATGGTCCCTATTATATTTCTTGCCCACTGTCTCAACCTTGTACTCAGACAAAGTAAGGTTAAAAGCAGTTAAGAGTTCAGATCAGTGTTTCATTCAGACATCTGCAATAAAATGAGAATGAAATCTAGAAGTTCTGATTTTTGCTCTTGTTCTCTAAGTACTACTCCGCTTTTCCTGCTCCTGTCCCATGACCTAGCACTGTGGGTAGAGACAGCTGCTTGGAAATACAATCCTGCCATTATGGTGAGATAACTTCAGTTAGACTACATTGTGTAAAATAAGAGAACAGCCTAGAAAGGTAATATGCCTAGAAACTTTCTTATGTTCATTTATCAGTAATATACCAGCCCAGAACGGTCCTAAATTAAAACAGCTTTTCTGAAAGCAGCACACAGCTACCATAAGGGCTAGAGTATGTCAACAGATTGATGCTCACCTCTAACCCCTGGAATAGAAGTGGCAAAAGCAGCTAAAGGCAGCTTACCTGGCTGGACTATCACAGTGACCTCTGCAGTGGACTGGTGCCCAGCAGAATCAGTCACTATTAGCTGGTAAGTATAATCACCTTCTTGCATTGCAGAGAGCTGCAAGACTGGTGTCCTCACCCCCTTAGAGGAAAAACATATTCATGTATTAAAAACCATCCTTACACAGATGATGATAAACCAGAAGACTCTGCTTCTAAAACAAGTATTATCAGCAGATGCTAGGGGCTTATTACTAACTCTTGCTATGGGGCCAGAAGCCTGTGCCACTTAAGCATGCAAGACACTTACAGCTAAATTTATGCACAGCAACAAGGACACTGTTTTGGAACGTAACAAGCGTAATGCCATATAGGTGTTCAGACCTTCTGAGATTCAATAATTAGCAACTCAAGCAAAACCTCTGGGGAATGCTGTGCAAATCGTACACATTGTGAATCTGATTCATGGCCTTTCTTATTCCATAAATGCGACAGTAGTAATAATCTTTAAAAGAAAGCAAGTTCCAGCTTTTACTGTTTAGGACTGAGGAGAGTCTGGCCAGTATCAAAGTTTAGACTCCAAGGTCCAACTCAAAAGATCCAGACCATTGTGTCCGCCCAGCTTAGGAAACGCACAACCTGGCACAATGGGTTATCCTGTGCATCTAAATGCCATCCTGACTGATAGTTACCTAAAAGATCACACAGTCTGGCTTCCATACCTGCTGATAGCACTTAAGCATCCCTACTATATCATCATTGATTTAGCTATCACTGATGTTCTGAGAAGTCAGCAACTGAACAGAGAAAGAACACACTTCCCTAGCAGCCACATAAGTTAAAGTGAGATACATGGGTGTGACCACGCTGTACTGAGACCTGTTGTATGGGACATCAGAACCCAAAGCCATGAAGTTCCCATCTCTCTCAATCATCTGTTCTTCAGCAGTATTTAAAACTGCATTGCTCAAGAAAGAAAACAGGATGCCAGTGAAAACCTATGGCTAGATCGGTGCACCAGCTCAGCCACTAAGCCAATACCAGCTTCATGGGGATTTAGTTGTAAGTATATATTTAGTTATCGCGTGCTTGCTCTGTACGATTATAGGCAACATTTGCTAACAGTCAATTAAAAATTGTTTGATTATAGAAAAAAAACAGCTAGAGAGTAATCCAGGTTAAGTACCAGCCACCTGCACTGACCTGCATCTCCATCACCTTCCCTTTGCTGTTGGGGCTGAGCAGCCACTCATAGCTGACAATGCTGTGATCATCAGTGCTCTGATTCCCGTAGAGGGTGATGGAGTTCTGAGGCAGGGTGATCACTTGGTTTGGGCCCGCATTTGCCACTGGAGGATAATCCACTGCTTTGTTCACAGTCAAGTTTGCAGTGGTTGAGTTGCTGGCACCATCTGAGTCCACTACTGTTAGACTGAAGAAGGGAAAAAAAAAAAGTGAAAGCAGTGATGAGTCATGATTATCAGAGCTGAATACAAAACACTGACTGGAGTTAACTGAAATGCAAAAGTAGAGTTAGAAAATAAAGATACTTTTAAGGACAGGATAGTAATTTTTTTTCAGAGTGAAAAATACCTATTGTTTGAGGCAACTGTCCTCTTCCTGAATAGAATCTCCCCCCAAATGCCCAATTATCAGCCTCAAAGCGATGCAAGAAATTAAATAGTAACATCCATCTACCAACTAGTTCCAAGATAAAGCTAGTGAAAGATCATCAGCTTTCACGTACACAGTATGGAAAAGACCTCCCCGAGTATGACACTGCCTCCCAATAGGAGGCATTCATTAACATGGACACAGAAGTTCATTACTAATCCACAAGTGGCCTGAACACAGTATGCCTCTTCAGGTAGGCTAGGACCACAAAATAGAACTGCTTTTTGCTAAATCTAGATCTGAAGATTGATCAGATTAGTTCATATACCAACTGCTTAAGACGAAAACTGTTCAGTTATAGGTACTCAGGTTCATTTTATTTTAAATAGATCTGCTGAGGCAGTGCATGGACATCACACCAAAAGGCATACAAAAGGAAAAACATAGAAGTAACATGAAAGTAAAATGAGCTACTATCTATTACTCAGGTATGTGCGTAAAACCATTAGACCTCATTCACTTATCTGGGACAAACACATTGCATTTAAAAACTGGATTTAAAGACTGCATTTCTTCCTAAGCCTTTACCCAAACAGTTTAGATTTGACATTTCAAGAGACATTTTGTAGCGCTGGCAGACGATTTGTTCCCTTCAACCATCATCTTAAAGCAGTGCTACAACTTAAGAATAAAAAGTAGCTTGATAGCTTATCTCTTCTGAAGTGAAAAGCTATGAAACTACCTGAAAGTGTAGGAGTGGAGAGAAAGAGTGTATCACACAATAAGAGTTCTCTCCCTGTTGTTTGTTTTTGTTTGGTTTGTGTTTTGTTGTTGTTTTTTTAAAACCAGACTAACACTTCAGGAATCCAGAAATCTTGTACATTTTACTCTTAATGGATGAGAACTGATCAACTCCTCCAGGTGTAACCTACCTGAATGTGTAATTCCCAGGTACCAGGTTGGTCAGCGTCAATATGGCAGTATCGCTAGAAACCTTCTCCTCCCGCAAAGGACCCTTCAGTTCTTCCCAGTGATAGCTGACAATTTTATCATCATCAGTGCTTTCTGTTTCAATCACACAAGAAAATGCACATACAAGGAGTTGGAAAATGCCGCTTCACAAACCCCAGACATTCAGTCCCCTACTTCAGTACTGGGCTTAGTGGGCAAAGGCATTTTTGGTCCAAGCTCAGAGGTCTCCATCATGCTTAGATACATAAACTGTATGTTCTCTTCTACCCTGTTCATAAGCATACTCAAACACCCTTAATCCCAGGTTTGCTGGGAGAAGACAAAAAAACCCAAAACAAAACACTAACAAAATAATACTAGTTGGGAGTAAGACAACCTGAATATATTTAAAGAAACTCCTGAAAAACTCTAGTGCAGGCCAGGATCAGTAAAGGTGGTACGTTAGCTAACTAATACATTTGAAGCTTAACACAAGAGGCCCGTAATTTTGACTGACAGTAATTTTTTTTATTCTAAGCAGCAACCTCTAGAGCTTTTCCTTTTTTAGGAGATTGGCTCAGGCCAGTGCCCTTCAGAAGGAAACATGGAGAGGTGCTGTCATGTGCATATTCCCCTCTCCTGGCAGGAGAGGCTGATTCTTTTCACTGAAGTGTGTTTGACAGCATCACAGCCAGTTCCTCTTAAACTTTATCCAAAGGGCCAGCCCAGAACCAAACACACAGAAACCAGGCTTGCTAGACTACTGCATATAAAACTGCAGGTACTCACGGCTGCCATCAATAACAGTTGAAATGGTTGGCAGTGAAATCTCCTGGAACTGTGGGGACACGATGGCAACAGGAGGCTGATTCACCCGAGGCTCTGCAACAATAACCGAGCTGTTACAATGACATCTACAGGCAGATCACGACAAAAAGCCCTGGCCAAGGAACTCTGCAAAACTACTCTGCCTTTGTGCGCCTGGAGTAGCAAACAGAATACATATTGCACATCCTCTTCCCAGCCCTATCTACCCCCTCAGCCCTGCAGTTATCAAGTCCAGGAGAGGAGTCCAAAGTGTGGAATTGCTGCGCCACACAGCTCCAAAACAGCCACCGATCAGACTGACTGCAGATAACTGCACAGTCAACAACAGTGATCCATGCTTTCAGCAAGTTATGCACCAATTTGGGGCAACAGTGCTAACCAAAGGGATTTAAAAAAGAAAGGAGGTGAACTGCCACCACACTAGTACTCTGGAAATGTCTGCACTGCATCAGTTGTCCCATACTGGGTCAAGCATTCAAGCACAGACCATTCTAACAGCACAGCACCTACAGCTTCTTGCCGAAATTTGGCTGCTGCTCTGAAAAATGAATGATTTTGTTGCATGCTGCCAGCTGCAGATTCACTGCTTATAAGGAAACGATCGGCAACAGCATCCAGAAGGCCAGCCACACACCCTTGCTAATTTAGGGAGTGCAAGAGCACTTCCTTGCCCACCAAGGTTGTAGAAAGAGTCTTGCTGGAGTGTGCAAAATAAAGGGTTTTTTGCATAAAAGGAAATGCAGAATCTGTGGTTGCCTCTTTATACAGGGCATCTAAAAAGTGAGACTTGGTGAGACAGTCACCACAAGCTACTGTATCTACACCAGCTCATCTGCAAACCCTGTCTTACAGTAAGGAATGAGATTTGATTTTACCTGCCCGTGGTTGGGAATGATATTCTTTACTGGACAGGGAAGAAAAGAACCTCTAAAGGAGCTTCAAAGCCCTGGCTTCCTTTCATTTTTTGCTCACACTGCTATAAGCATTTTACCAGGTTACAGCTAGTTTTTATTGAAGCAGTGGCCTTCCAGGGTGAGGCATTTGCCAAGCACTTTTGTATCAGCATTCCAGCTCTTTTATTGAGTGGTTGGCCTGTATGCAGTATAGCAGAAATAGCTATGTGTATTAGCAATAGTTTCACATCTCAGGAAATGACTTAATACACATACATATATACCGAGTTCACAGCACAACAAATTTTTCACTACGTTAAACGAAGCTCCAGTCAAATAAGCAAAACACCATGACACAGGTATCATGGCTTGTCAGAGACAGATGAAGTTAAGAAAAGACAATTCCACCAACTCACTTGGATTCACTGTTACATTCACGTAACCCTCTCCATGTGCATTTTCCCCATCAACGACGACTTTGAATTCATACAGACCAACAGTAAGCTGGAAGTAAACACAAAAGATTTACCTTCAGGATGGTAGCACCTTGTCAGGAGCTATTAGAAGGTCAAGTTACCATGCTTTGGCACAGTAGCACATTAGCAGCATAAAACACAGGCAATTATGCTTCAACCTACGCATACACAGCAAAGGAGGGTTTCCATGACAAAATGGTATTACATCTTTTAGTTTACAATGGCTATGCTGAAACCAAAGACTAATATTTCTTTCTACCACAGGATTGTCAGTCAAGATTTATTTTCTAGCAACAATAGGCAAACAGAACAGAGATAACAGAGATTAGTTCAGGTTGTCTGGCCACAGGAATCTGTACTAGCAGATTGCATTTGAGATGAGAAAGGCTGCATGTAAGAGAAGAAAAATATCTTCTTGTGTGTTTTTACAAAGGAAAGTATTTCTTCTCTTCCTTCTAAGTATGACATGAGTCGGGCAAGTCACCCCCTCATCATTCACTGCTGAGCCAAGATGAGAGGGCGAAGGACTAGGTGCTGGACAACAATCATGATATCCAAAAGGCTGAAACCCTGACAGAGATAGACACACTCCTTTCGAAGGGCTTTTCTCTGCATGATATTGTGACAAAAGCCCGTAGATTTTTTCCGAGTGCAGCAGAATCCAAGATGCTCAGAGGAATGTCTCAAATACAAACTGTATATTCACGCAATATTTAAAGCCATTTCCTTGTTAAGAATCCCCATGTGCAGAAACTGGCAATTCTTTCACTGTTAGAGCTTGTCTAAAAGCAGCAGGCCAGGAACATGCTCCAAGGTACTCCACAGCTCTCATTAATGGAATCAGCAAGTCCCTTTTTCTGTGAGTAGTAGAAGGCTTCAGACCCAAACAGACCACCACACTGTTTCAGTAGCAGAAATATTCACAACCCATTGTTAGTGTTAAATTGTGCCATTTGTATGGCTTGACACACTGCTTGTAGGCAGCTTTTAGATCCTGAAATCAATTTCTTCTTTCCCTCATGCCAGATCAATCTCCTTCTTATAAGAGACTCAGAAGAAGGCTTGCAGTCAAATGTTGGCTGCCTGCCCATCATGCAATTTCCTATTCATCCTGAAATCACATACAAGTCTTTCCTGGCTGCCAGGGTCCCCGTCTTCTCCACTTGGGATTTAACACAACAGGATACGAAGCAGCAAAAGCTTTACCTTAGATAACTTAAGGGTCTGGGAGTGTTTCCCTTCCATTTCTCCACTGTAGTCTTTTGGATGAGTAATCAATTCCCACTCATAGGAATAAGTGGTTCCTTTAAAAAAAAAAAATTAGTCCAGACATTTGTTTTTAGAAGACTGCCTTTCTGTCATGCTAAAGAAAAGCAAAGGTATTAAACATTTACAAGGCACATTCTGCTGCACTATGGAGAAATGAGACAGCTTGGAATTTGGGCTGCAGCTTTTTGGGAATATACCCAGGAAGAGAGACAATCTGTGCTTCTAAACACATTTACTCTGGAGCCAAAACCCATCCTTCAACCTCTAAGGCATTAAAGAGCTTTGGAACAATCACAGCTCCAGGATAATAATAGAGAAAAGTCTTATCATGCCCTCAAATCCTGCAGACACAACATAATGCCAGTTTTTGAACAGGAACACATCTATCCTTGTTGCTGCATAACATGTAACATGGTTGCCTCTCCTCTGCAGTCTCCCACTACCACTGTGGACAGAGCTATAGATAAAAACTTTACAAACACCTGAGAAAATTTGCATGATGAAACAAGGAGTGTATAGAAATGTGTTTCTCAGCATGTCGACCCCCCAAATCAGATTTCAATCCACCAAAGGAGACATCACTTGCTAAGACAGCTCGTCACCTATCAGCAAATACCACGAATAGATGCTGATGATCCACTGCTTCCTCAGATACCACTTTGAGAATACGCCATCCCCCAATTCCAATGACTTTGTAGCACTTTTGATGTTTTTTGTGTCTTGCTATTTTCTCTGAGAGGCAGCATGAAGTAATAGCACAGAATGAAAAATTTCTACAGGAAAGTGTTCTGTGACAAAAGACATTTTCAAGATTGTCCTTAATTAATGCAACATATAATGTCTATTTGCCATTTCACCATCACAAGCCCTTAGCAAAAACCCCAGGGAAGCCTTACGAGGTGGTGGTTCAGGAAGCACAAACGCATTCAGCTGAACTTCATTCTTTGGCAGGGTCACTTCGACACTGTCTCCAGCAGAAACTACCAGCTCCTTCACAACTGAGAGGGAGAAACACAGAATCAAAAGAGGAACAGAAAAAAGTTATACACATACATAAAAACCACCTTGGTTTCACAGTCTGTTGACTAAAAACCAGCTATAAATGGCTGTATTTTGTAAACATACCATCATTCAATATAGCTCCCGTTTCAGGTTTCGCCCTCATTGTTAATGCAAAAGCACTAATGGGGTTTTACAATTTTAAGGCAAGCCCAAAATCACTCAGTCACCTCTTTGCAGGTACTATGCAGTTTCTACTCCTTTTCTGAAGAGCTGAAAAGTGACCCTCAGGCCCTGTACAGGGGAATTTATTCATCCAGGTCCAGCAGGGTGGGAAGGGTTTTACCTGACAGGTATTCGGCAGAGAACCCAGCTGCAGTCTCATGGCACAGCAAGACAAACACTGTTATTTACCAAACTGCAATTCCAGATCTTCACAAATATATGAAGAATCTGCGGTATTTCTTTTTGAAAAACTGCTTGGGGGCTAAGAGATTTTTTTTTTTTTAAAAAAACCAACACATAGCTACCACACTGATGGAAACTCGAAATACAAATCTGTTCCTTCTATTTATATTTTCTCTTAAACCTCTGCTTAAGAATTTTCTTGCCACTCCATTTCATATAAATTGACAGGTAGTTTGTTGTTAAAGACAACAGGGTAAAGACTTGAAAACTATGGCCAGTGACTTTTTTTTCTGCTTGTTATTAGCATTAAGGTAACCAGAAAGTTGACCACGTTTCTTAAGAGTACCTCTCGGCCTCCTCATCTTCCTCTTCCCTTCTCATTTGCTTTATTTTTGTCTTTTTATTATTGGGCTTGGGAATTATGCATAGAAAACAAGAAGTAAAGTTGCTTCACCTTAGTTTGACCCTGTCAAAGACAGTGTTTCAGAGATGTGCAAAAAATCCCAAGTTAAAAAAGATGGGAAAATATCATTAAACATTTAGCCTTTCTTCCATCTGTTTATTAGCTACTGGAATTAACCAGTTAACTAAAAGAAAAGAAATTTGTCAAATTTTTTTTCCCCTCTCAATTACTGCTGATCTTGGGATATAACAACTCCATTGGTCTTTCAGCTGCAAAGAGTTCCAAGGCAAAAGGGATCTGATCTCAGTAGGGGAAAAAAAAAAAAACCCAACAAAAAAAACAAACAGACAAAACCACAGAACACCGCTTGGAAAAACTTCCCTTCACATCATCTTTGTATTATTTAGCAAAACGAGGAGGCCCTGACTATGTTACTTTTCCAACACAAGCCACTGAAGATGTTTAAAATATATTTTTCAGTTTCAGCTGGGGTAAGCCCTTAAAAAGAACACTAGCTTGTTAGCACAAGCATCCAATGAACTTCCAGCCAAAAACGTCTTTGGATGCAACATTTCCTTTACACTTCCCATTTGTTCCCTTGTAAGGGAAAGGAACCCTAAATTCAAAAGAAATTCAGCTGTGAATACTTCAGCAAACTGGATTAACTGAATTCTGAGACATCACACAACCAGTATACACCGTTCACTGTACGTACGCATCCTTACAGGGTGAGCTAATGGCCTGGGTGAGTTAACAAAGCTGTCCAAAGTGCATTTTGGCTTTTATACATTTTCAATAGTTTGTTTTAAGAAATACCAGTGTGAATACAAACATCTTTTTACTGCAAAACAAAGCACGGGCTAACAGCCAAGTACACTGCTCTCCGTGGTTGAATTGTGCATTGACATTTCAGTGACAGAAAAGAAAAAAAACCCAAACAGTTACACCCCATTTTGAGCTGACATTAAGATTCCTGCTCAACTTGATAGACAGCAGTGTGTCAAGACTACTGTAAGAATGTTTCATGGGATTATGCCTTACCTCACATCTCAACTTTCACTTTGGGAATTAAGATACCACCATTACTTTCAAGCTGTTCTTGGAAATAGATCCAATAGTCACATGCAGATTTATGATGCCAAAGTCCCATTCTCAGACCTCATGAGTTAATGGGGTCCAACCGGCACGTGTGCTGAAGCATGTATCTAAGCATTTTTTCAAGGGTACCATAATTTCTGAAATTATCTCATATTTTTCAATGCTGCAATGACTTGTCACCAAAACCTGAATAGATGGCATTTGCTGGAGCACTGCATGTTCTCACCTGGCGTGGTGGCAGTAGTACTTGGTGATGCAGCAGTGTTAGTCTGGATTGTAGAAACACTGCCATTTGTGGGAACTCCACTAGGCACAGAAGTAGCTGTCTGCATCTTCATTGTGCTTTTTGCCAGCATGGGGCTGACTGTGGGCAACACATCTGAGGAGTGAGGATGGATCAAAGCATCATCTGGCTGCCCAGACTTCTCAGTCTTCCCTGTAGCTGTCAAGCCCTGTGCCACTGGACTGGAGAATGTAGCCAACGCTGATGGTTCTGGTGCAGATGTTCCCGTGTGGATCTGTAAAGGAAAAGGTTGTCTTACTTTGACTTGAATATTGAATGTCAGTTTTGTTTTACTGTGTTTAAGTTGCACTTCACATCCTTCAGTTTGGGAGGCTGAAAAGTCCCTGGTTTGTTTTTCCCAAAAGCAGGACATTTTACTGCTTCCTGTTCTCTCTTCTGAATTGTTTCTCCATGTTCTTACTCCACAGCAGATAGGCCATTTCTAGCTCAGTTAACACTGGTTAAGACCATAGCTTTAACTACAGCATCTTAAGTACCATGGCTGTTGATGTGGCAAACGTGACAGACGATCTAGGTTCAAAGTTTCAGTGAGCAGAGCTAAAAGAACTGAGAGATGGGATAAGACAGAAGCAAAAATAAAACAGGTACCGGGAACTGGGGTTCATTTGGGACATTTATTTTGGCCGCATATTCCTTTTTCTAAAGCCATGCAGTTGGCAAGCACAAAGCTGGAGGATTGCAATGGCATTTTTATGTAATAATCAAATCATTGCAGCAAGAGGAAATTTATTTCAGAATCACTCTTCAAAGCACAGTGACCTGACACAAACAGCTCCCTGCGTGCATGCCACAGGAGATGCTGCTGGGGCAGGGAGCTGAGCTTGCGGGCAGAAAGTTTGCTCACATCCATGTAGGATGAGCTGCTTTATTGAAAATAATCAAAGTGGCAAGAACAATTTCCTTTCTTTCATCAGAAAATTCCTTTTACAGTACCTAGCCCCATTCCAGTTCTTAGCCTGCCAAGCAATACTCTTGACAACTTACCTTCCACCGTGAAGTACATATGTATAGCACATTTTGTTGAGCTAAGTCTATTTTGAGAACATCTGCTAAATATTTAAAATGGAGCAATTTACCATCTTTGACTTGGAGCTGAAATGCCCACCACTACTCCCCACCAGAGGAGCTGATCAAAATCTCATATTGGAGGAAATATTCTCAAGCTTTTATACTATGCTGTTGGCATTCAGTCCAGGAAACAGAACTGGAAAAACACTCTAGACCATGGTGGGCAACATCCTAGTCAGTAAGTGGGCTGGGCTTCAGAAAACATTGAATGCCGATTGTAAAAATAAAGCCACCCTGCACGTACTGCAACAGCCAGCCAGGCCAGGAGTAGCAATGAAGGCATTGAAGGCTCCTCTGCAAGAAGGCTTTTTTGCAATCTTGGGCAAATCGTTTCCTCTCTGCATATCTCAGCTAACTTCCCCTCAATCACAGAATGTAAGACATCTCAATTAATTTGTGTGTTTGATTAACATCTGAGCTTTATGGACCAAAGAACCAAGCACTATTTGTTACTGTTACAGACGCAAGTTGGTTTTCCTCTATTTGCTTGCTTGTTGATGGGCTCCCTTTATCTTTAACAAAACTACAGATTCTTTGGAACAAAGATGCACGCAAAATCTGGCGTACTGCTCTGTGCTGCTCTTCATCGGTGGCCTCAGGACAGCTGGCTGTCCCAGGCAGTATCATCTTACACCCATTCATAACTCTGGTCAACTCAAGATACCGACTTCCTTTTACCAAGTATGCCAATAAGATAAAGTTAAAAATGCTGGCACGAGAGGGAAACAGCTAGGCAGGAGACAGACTTTTTAGGAAAGGCATAGGAGCAGAAAGTCTCCGTGACTTCACACCACTATGGGAAACCACTTTTTGCTTAGCAAAAAATCAATGCAGACAGGTCACAGGAACAGCTGTCACAAACAACATGCAGGAGACCAGCATCTGCCCGCTGGACACAGCAGCCGAGCCTCCACTTTGCTTGGTGATATTTTCAGTGAGCCAGATGCTTCCTTGACTCCCTTTTTAATGCCTAAAAACCCCCTTTACAGTTAAGAGAGATCCTCTTCCTCCCAGAAGTCTTCAGGATGAATTGACAGCCAAATGTCTGTGGAGAGCACGAATTAGATAAGCTTTGCCCGAGGCAACATAACAGTCAAAAATGCCTCTAATGCTTGCAAGCTGAGACATTTCTTATCTTTACTCCATAACCCTGAATTCTTTAAACAGAAGATTTCATTCTTGGGGATAAACGAGGAAGAGACTAGAAGTTTGCCAGCTGTCCTATCTGATTAGTTTAGAAAATAGAGAGAAGTGGCATATTGGCCTGAGTGAATGTAGAAGTGTCAGACACTTTTGATTCCAACCCCTAACCACCTTTGGCCTGGGACAAGGGACCTGGTCTCCCTGTCTGAGAGTCCTATGTCTGTAAGATGGAACTAGAACAACTATGTGCATCAGAATCTGCACTGAACCTAAGTTACTTCAAAGAAAAATACCTGTGTTCCGGAATTTTCTTTTCTTTTTTAATTTAAATGGGCCCTACTTTGCTAAGCCTGGTCTGAATTTACAAAATAGGCTCTTTTCAGCTTAGACTGTGTCCTTAATTGTTCACACTAGGTGCCACGTCTGTGAAGTTCCTTAAGACACAAAAATGTGGGTAATGTCACAAACCATTGCAGAGTTAGTGCTGGCTGTGAAGAAAGACCTTTCCTCCCTCCTCGTAGAGTAAAAAGCACCCAGCAATAGCAGGAAGCATGACAGCAAGAGTCAAACATTGGGGTTGCTAAGGCCAACAGTAGCCAGAATTGTGAGTGCAGGAATGAGGTCTCTGGCTCTGTTTTAACAACTTCACTTTAAAGGCTGCAGCCTTTTCCAGTCTGCCTGCAGAGCTCCTGCAGTGCTGCAGCAGCCCGTCTCATCAGCAGTGCTGCGCTTAAATACTTCTCCTGATTGGCTATTAAATGCACTGCTATATTTTAAAATTGACAAGTATTTCTACAAGGCAGAAAAAAATTGGTGCCTGGAAAATGTCACCCACTTTAATGGAAAAACATATTTCTCTTCCTTAGGTGAGGACTGATGAGCAGGGTGCACTGTGGTTTATCCTGGTACATTCTACTTCACCCATCTCTGGTTCCATAGCATGAATACAGTAAAACCACAAATTAATGCTAGCTGCACATTAGCAAATGACATTGCAGATGGCTATGGAGCTATCAGAACTGCAAGAGGAAAATAAAAACTCAGTGAGGCAATGTTTTCCTAAAACTGTCCCTTGACTTCTCCCTGAGTCTCTAGGAGCAAAGGAAAAGATTTGCCTCCCACACATTCAGTGCTCATCAACAGAAGAGAAAAATAGGCACATTAATTTCTTTCTCCCCTTTTAGAAAGGAGTTAAGAGCCACTTTGACCTCAGACATCCTTTCTCACTTCAGATGTTTGATGGTCCCAGTATGAACTGCTTTGTATGCAGAAATGATCCAGTATTCTCCCCACCTTCCAGCCCACCTGCCAAACCTTCTTAAAGAATACAGTATTAAATGCCCAGCATTCACCCACTGAAGCCACACGCTCCAGGTACTGGACCAAATCTAGCCCAGGTGAAATTCTACTGATTTCAGCATGTGTGTAACTTTACTTATTTTTGGCCCATAACCAACCCAACTTGGAAAATTCCCTGCTTTAGCATCTCCCTCCTGGAAAGGCTGGCCATGTCCCAGGTACACAGCCTTGAATGTTATATCCTTGGCCTAAATTAAACTGCTCTAAGATCAGAAATGCAAGGACAGCTGCATAGCTTGCCTTATATTTTGCAGGTGAAAGTTGGATGGTTCAATAATCAAGGAATTAGCCTAGGGCTGAGTAGAATCAGCTTCAGCTCAATACTCCTGTTAAGGTGGATTTTTTAATTCTTTCTCCTCCTCAAAACTCTATCCTAAACCTCAGAAACATGACTGCCAGGAATTACATCACAGCCAATATATTTAGTAAGAAGTTTTTATTTTGATGAACCTGCATTTTGTCAAGACATACTGACTTTCTTACTAGCAAAAACCAGTAAGGAAAAGAAAAAAATGTTCCCCAGCACACATCCAACAGTGTACCTTAATGACAATGGGAGCACTTCCTAAAGATGGGAAATCCTGGATACTCGGCAATATTCAGAAGCTGATTAATCCATGGAATTTAATACTTGCAACCAGTTTACTGGATAGGCACCGAACGGTAATAATATGACAAGTCAGAATGCAATGCTGCAAACTGAGCAAGCAGGGAGATAACAACAACTATTACCCAAGAACAACAGAAGACATTTAAGACTGGCTGCGAAGAAGTCTCCCCAGACACTACATGCATAACAACTGGGAGAATGGGGTCACTGTATAGATCTCAAATATTAGGAGAAGGAAAGAACAGGCAGGGTAGAAACGTTGCAATACTGCAGGGAAGAGAGAAAGCTAAGATCTTGAGTCAGCCCTAAATGCTGTGGGGTTCTGGAAAAATCAAACATTTGTAAAGTTTTAGTGCATGATTTCACACACCACCCAGGCTGCCCTAGAACTCTCAGCAGTGTCCCTTGGCTGCTCTCCATATCCTGCTCTGCAGGGTGGTGGCTCAGACCAGTCACAGCCCTACCTGGAACCAAGATTTGAATACAAGGGAGAGAAACAAATTCAGTCAAGTTTCCAGAACAAGACCGTAACTACAGGAAAAGGCATCAGGCTTCAACAGTGCCAAATCCCAGAAACAAGGCAAAAGGTATTTAAGGAACAGTTTCACCAAGTAGAATTCTTTCTATTTCACCATCCCAAGTGCATGGGCTTTTTTGTATGATAAGGCTCAAAAAACTACTTGCAGATTTAAAAATACAAACATTATTTAACAATTCAAATGTGTCAATTTCTCTTTAACACCTAGATTTACTAGCTTAACATTGTACGTGTTTGGAGTAGACTAAACTGGTTTCATTCAACCAATGCCAATGTAAGCTTTTGTGGATTTGAGGAACTGAAGCAGTCTTCAAAAACAGAACAAAAAAGCTGGCATTAGGGTGCCAACTCAAGCAAGCAGGCTGACCTGAAAGTACACTGGAAAACTCTATGCATGAGTCTATAAAATAATGTATTTAACTGCCTCAATTCAGCACCCAAAGGAAAACAGCTTATTTTCTTTTGTGGTTCTAAAGGTACTTTTACAGGTAACAGTTTTCAACTCCCAGGCACTTCCCACTGACATCACATCTCACCTTTCCTTCTCATCTGGCAAGTACATTGTATGATTATACAGAGGATAAGCATTATCATGACCTCCATCTCCCCTCACCTTCGCAAAGACAGTTTATCCCAGCTAGGAGGAGGAAGGGAAAAACTCTACCCCCCAAAAAACAAACAAAAAACCCAACCCTTGGCCTTGCCTTGTCAACAGGAGGCTGAAAACAGGCATCCAGAAAGGTATCCTATCACTTAGGCAGTTTTAAGTCAAAGTCTACATAAAGCAAGATTGAGCAGGAGCGTGACAGCTGTCCAAGGCAGCCCCATTTCAGTTCCAGCAATCACACTTACCTGTGACAAGCCAACACCACCTGCATCACTTGATCTGTTCACATTATTGCTTTCAGGAGGGAACAGGCTTTTGGTTTTCTGCTCTCTTGGATTCTGTCCATTTTTCAGTGAGTCTTTCTTTTGATTTGGATGGCCTTCAGGAACAGGCCTGTCAGCCACTAAGAGCCTCAGTACTTGATCCTTCAAGCGCTCTGTTTCGCTTCGGCTGCTTCTAGATTTGCTGTCTGATGCTCTGGCTGCAGCCTCACCACTGGGGTTCGCTGCTATATCCCTTTTCAGGAGTTCCACCTTGTTACCCGCCAAGCTCCAATTCTGGAATGACCTCCGCAGTCTTTTTTTCCTCTGGACAGGAATGCCCCAGTCCAACCACTTGTGAAACCAGGTCTTCACGTCACCTTCCACTTGAAACTTTAAGTGCTCTGTGCTTCTTGATTTCTTTAAAAACACCAAAACAGAGTCAAAAAAGCCAGTCCTGTTTGCCTGACACATGCCAGGCATAGTGCAATTCACCTGGATGCACCTTTTTTTCAAGAACCAAAAAGCATCACAGGTGGGGCTCTGGCAGCAAGCAGTCTGACAGGACCGTAGAGTATGAAATCCTTCCAGAAGCTGTAAATGGTGATCTTCCCACGATCTCAAATGGCCACCAAATAGGATCTTCCCCGGCTCACATTTAGATCTGTTCCAGTTTGCATCTGGAAAAGGGGAGGAAGACAAATAAAGACAATTCTCAATCCTTTAAAGCAGTGGACAACAGATCCTCATCACTATTGTCAAGATTAATTTAGGGCACAGGAGTAATGTGGGAGAGTGGGTACAGGGCAGTAAAATGGGGGCTTCTCAGAATCTATACCTAGCCTTGGTATGCAGTACTTACACAAGATTTTTAGCAACAATCTGCACCTCCTACCAAAGGGACCACCATTCTTTTTATATAATAATAGAGCTAAAGCCATCTACAACAAAATAAGTGAAAACAGAAATGTTCCTGTTTCAGAAAAGACTATGGCACAGACTGAACAGTGAAAGCAAGGTTATACAGCAAGTTAAGAGCCAGAAATTGAGCCCAGGAATCCTGAGTGCAGCTTCTTACTCTAACCAGTAAACAGCATTGCCTCTCTGCCCATAGTTTGCCTTGAAGGAGAATTCTGGAAACAGTGACACTGGCTTGGTTCATAGTACAAAGGCATTTTTCCTCTTCCAAACTGATGTTTGAGTTCAGTCACTTATTTTGACTGAAACTGCTCTGCTTGAGAAGTTGTTACATCTTCTAGAACAGAGGTTTGCAACGCCTGTCCTCGCCACCAGCTCCACTGTAGTGCTTTCTATAACAGAAATTGTGTCAAACATGGTTGGGTTTTTTTGTTTGTTTGTTTTTTAAAGTCAAGTTACTTCAGATCTCAGATCAGCAGTAAAGCAGCAACTGCTCTGCATATAGATTTTTTTTTTTTTCCTAGCATGAAAAATTAGAGTGCTTGCAGGGATCAATGGATTAAAGGCTTCCAAAATTCAGAGCTCTGCAGATTAAGGACTCCCTAAAAATAGACTAATGACCTATGGGACTGTTACACTGTGCTGTGTTCAGCATCCAAGGGATAATAGGTCACTGGAAGATAACTTTACAAACTATGTCACTGGACTCTGAGTAGTCCAGCTGGAGAATATGCTCCAGATCTGGCTTCCTGTGTGTCAAGAATGCAGTTCTTGAACACAACACAAATGGGAAACTTTTTTCTCCATTAAAATAAAGAAGTCTGAATTTAAATTATAATACCCTGATCCCCGTTTCTTGACAGCATATAAAAAACAGTTCAGTAACATATTACTATTTCAGTAACTCTGAATGAATACAGACTTCATGTTGCATTATACCCACAATTCACTAGAGTGGGAACTAAAATTAATAAGCATGGATGTAGAGGCTACTGCTCCATCTATCTGCCTCCCCTGGGAAGAATTCTCACACCACTTCTCCTGTCACTTCCAAGTTACAAACACATTGAAGATCGAATATGTTGAGGCACAGGAAAAAGACCACACAGATCTCCATGTCTCATCCACCAAATAAAAGTAATTTGGTGATGGCACAGCAGTACGTTTTATGATTCTTGGAAGAAGTCACGTGAGGTCCCCACTGCCCAGCACAACTCCAACAGCCCTGAGCCACAGCAGGCTCACATAGCCACAGGAAGCTTTCCAAGTGCCAACCATGACACAGACAGAAGTGCGGAGGGGAAAGTATTTTTCTGATCAAGTCTGGAGCTCACTAGCAGTGGTCAGGCTCAACCTCCTGAAGCACCACCAATCCTGGAAAACTGTAAGACTAGAACAGTACAGGCAGATGCAGCTGTCTTCCACCCTGGCTGTTTTAGGCTACTTGAAGCATTTGACTTCAGGACTTTAAACTCCTGCCACAAAGACACTTAACCTCACACTACTGAGATGGCAAGGAACTCTGACTCTCTGAATCACAGCTAATACACAAGGTTAGTGATATCAAAGTGCTATGATTTTCCCCTTCCTCCCGCACCAGGGGGATGGTGCAGGAGGAGGGGGAAAATCACAGCACTTCTATAACCTTGTATGACCAAAGAAAGCAAGCGGGGAAGATGGAGAACATATTTTGTTGTAATTGAGTTATCCCAAACAGCACAGTAGGTGTAACAGCTTTATTACTCCTGATCATTAAAGTTATCCACATATGATGATTTTCTCACCCAGAATGGATTAGCCACTTGTTTAAAACGAAGGACGATGGCCATATTCACGCGCCTTTTGTGTGGAATCTCTTGCTACACCAAGAATTTCAATCCAAAAAGGGAACTCCCACCACCACAAGGAAAGGTTTATTTTTGAGACATCAAAAAGCTGGAAGCAAAGGTGTTATTTATAGCTTATTGTGAAACAAGCTCAGCAAAGGCAGTTTGAAGTCGAGGCTCCAGAAAGCTAGCATCAGCTGCAACAGAAAGCACTCGAGATCTGTGACCAAGCCATGGGGGACCAGAGCTCCCTGTGGGTGTCTGAACCCACAACTGTGCAGAAGGTGAAGCAGCTCTTCACTCAAGCAATGTCCACTTGTAACGTGTAAATGAAACTTTGCATATGTTCAACAGAGAAGTTGACATCAGCACCTTTAAAATCATCACCATCCTTGTCACACTTCATCAACACATGGCACTTCCTTCGAGAGCAAGCAGACGGGCAGCCTGTCTGCCCGGGGCAACAACTGACCTCATTACACTCCAAAGTGCTTGGACTGACAGTCACCCTGACACGACTGTGCGCACAAGCAGGGACAAGCACCTGGCACTAACCTGATGGACCTGGAATTAGGACAGAGTATGCGGTGTGGCAGGCATATACGCACAAAAGGTGCACATATGTACACACACACTCTCCAGACTTAGGGAAACAAGTAACAAATGGAAGAATAACGCTACTGCTGTGAATTTCAAGAGAATCTTATCCATTCAGGCTCAGTTTAGCCTAAAAAAAGAAATTAACTTTATGTTAAAGGTGAAGCACTGTCCCTAATACATCCTGTGCAAAAGGGAAACATGCTGCTTCCCACATCCCTAAAATCCCTCCTCTTCCTCGACCAGTGTTCATGCACCTCTCCCCAGATGTCAGCCCTGGCTCATACATACCACTCAAATTAAGTCTTGATATAGGACCCAGTGAAATTCAGCAGCAACTTTCTAGTAGCAGGCTTAGAACTGGGGCACAAACAGAATGGGGCATATTTAAGAGAAAAGTGTTCACAGGGAAGATATCCCTTGTGAAAAATCACTACATAACACAAGTATTACATTTATTTATCTAAAATGTAAAACCTGAATCCCCATAAACACCTCCTAGGTATGACAGAGCCATGACTTAGCCCAGATGACACAACACTACCATGCTGAGAGAATTCTGCTTCCCTTTTAACCCACTGCTAAACCAAGATGCAGAGATCTGAATTACATTTTGGCCAGATTTCATTTCCAGAACTCTGCTAATGCCCACCTAGGACATGTTTATTTGAAATTAGCTAATATGGTGTCTGAACTGCTGTACATGAATAGCTTAAAACTTGGTTAACTCTCAGGAATGATAGCGTACAGGCAACTCAACATGCCAGCCCAGCGTTCTAGACGTACATTTTCCACAGAACCATACTGATTTTCATCTAAGCAAGTTCCCTGGTCTTTGGTGGACATCACACATTCAGACAACTTAAGTGCCATGGCAGAAAGCAGAGCTCCTCGGTCTACCTTGCATTTCATCTCTGGAAAGAGGAAAGACTTTTCTGCCAGGAAAAATCCACCCGGCCTGTTCATAAAACACTTCCTTCCTGCAAGTCCTGCAGGAACACACTATGGGCCAAACAAATTGTTGTGATGAGAAGCCACGTATTGCTATTCGCAGTCTTGCAAATGGGGACCTCCACAGAATCTGGTGCAGCACCTGGATCTGCACCAAACAAGAGAAGGCAGCTGTGAGTACCAGCAGAGCTACTAACTCCTGCTTACTGGGAGAGCAGCCTGTTCAGTCCCTTCCAGTTCCTTGTGCTGGACCCTACGCAACCACATGCAGCAGTCGTATACAGGAACTTGTAGGTGGGTCAGACCAGCAAGCCAGTAGATCTGGTCACTGATAGCATCAATGCCAGCAGTTTCAGAGAAAAGCACGAGAAACCCGTCAGCAGGAACGTCCCTGAGGACGAGTTCCCTCCTAAGCCCCAGCAGCCCAGCCAGCCTAGCACAACACAAATCACAAGACGCCTGCACAGTGGGTGTGCTTAGTCACCTCTCAATATTGTTTTTGTCATATTTTTCTTCCCTAGTATATCAGTATAAAAACCGCTGCTCTTCTCAGGAGTTCCTGTCCCAGCCATGCAGCTCACAGCTTTGCTGAACAGCAGGGGAATGGAAGGGAAGGGACAAGAACAGTTTCTATTAATAAGCTCAGGTTCACAGACTTGCTCAGGCAGTTAATCCCTCCTGATATCAGATTAATGATTAAAGACTTGACTCTATAGACTTTTAAAATCTCTCACATGTAAGCAATTATGTCAACATAGTTCCTCTTACGTAACTCTGCAGGATCACACTAATTTCTAGACAGCCGTAATTCCTCCTCAGTTTAACAAACTGCTGCCTAAGTGACACAAACAAGACCAGAGGAACAAAAACTCTGCAGTGGAAAAAGCGTCCACATCAGGATAACTATGTCTCATATAATTATTTCCGCACATGCATCAGCCTTTGTGGTTTTAACTCTCCCAAGCAGACCAGCCCTCAAACACAGCAGCACTGCCCAGAACACCCTCCAAGAGCAACATAGGATTCACAGCACCAGCTCTAGACTTCTAAGATATTACTAAAGACAGGAAACACCATGCAGGAAACCCAGTCTACAAGAAAACACGCGATCCACCTGACACACCATCCAAACACACAGTGCTGAGAACCCTTTGCTAGGACTAAGAATACAAATATGTCTTTCCTGGTTCTAAATTAGCTGATTAAGGTCACAGAGCTCGTTAGCTTAATCAAATCTGTCATTCAGTAAGTGTCCAGAAAGGCCCAGTGAAACAACAGAGATGCTGCAGCAGCCTAGCGAACATGTCCACATAACCGAGAAACAAAGCAAAACAACCCCCTTCTCAAATCTTGCTACCATTAAGGCATAGCAACCTTCCGGCAAAAAGAAAGCTGCTGGCAGCTGTCACACGGGTTGATATATACTGAGGTCACCACTGCCTCGAACCTATAATTTACTGCAACTTGAACAAAGAGGGGGAAAAAAGGCACATAAACTTTCTTAACTAGGATCTGGTGAAAGCTACATGCATGCATGGGAAAAAACGAAGATGTGGCCTCAAAACACTCAGAGGAACTTAACAAGTCTTTCTGAAAAGTCAGAATCTGAACTTTAAAAAAAAAACAAAACAAAAAAACCACCCACACAATCCATTACATGAAAACTTCCATACAAACACCTAACTTGGTTATTTCCTTGAGCAGGAGGTTGGTTACTCAAGTTTGAACAGGAAATAAAAAACCAAACATAACAATTGCCTGTAGGCAAACAGATTATTGACATACCACATTTGGGGAAAGTGTTAAACATCTGAGGGCTAAAAACACATCCCTGCCTTCCCAACTTGCTTTGAGTATTCTTTAGATGAAATTATTTTGCAGATTATCACTTGTTCCTTTTGGAAAAAAAAAAAGAACAAAAAAAGATTCTCAGCTCAGAGAAGGCTCTCTATGAGATACAGGCAAGCGCCTAAAAGCCAGCACCGCATGTGAAGATGCACAACAGTAGCTGTGGGACAGACAGACACCCTGCTGCTGACCACTTCCTTACTCAAAATAGCAGCTGGTTATCAGAGCAATACAGTGTTATAAGAAGGGACCCTCTTGTACCCCACATCTCTCCTACCCTTTTGACAGCTCATTTAGTAACTATTAAAAGGTGAGGGTTGGTTTGTTTTTTAAACCAGCTACAATGTCTAGCCACAAATAATTTCACTTTCCTCTCAGAATATTTTAAACAAGCGAGAGGGATAAATATCATAAAAAAATTCAGACACAGTCCCAGAGAGAACCGAAGAATCACCTGCTGAGGAGCACAAGGCACACAGGCAAGCGCACAGGTAGAACAGCTGCAGACTTCTCAGCTCTCTTGCAGGTTTTCCCAGGCAGTATCGTGACAGAAATTGGGCGCTAATGCTGAACTTGGCTTCCAGCCTCTTCTCCATGGCCTTTGTGGGCAGCAGTGGGGTTCTAGAAACATATAAGATATGAAACACAAAACATCCACTGGCAATTGATGTGTTCTTGCATGGATTCAGCTGACATTATGAAGAGCATGGAGCATTTGTGGAGGAAAAGGAATGTCTTATCTTATCTGCTGTGACTTAGTCCAGCTGCTGCTAAGTAACTATCGATATATGATACTGAAGTAAAACCTGTGGTAGCAAAGTTTCCAGTGCTGAACTGCAGCGGGCCACCACGATGGCCTTTCCCATCACCCTTGTGATTTCCTCCTCCAGACCCCACCGGTTTCAGTGGCAAAGTATCTAATACCACAGTCTTTTGGACTCCAAAGAAGCGTTTGAGGAAATTTCAGTTTCAAGTATGCCGTGGAGAACGGATGCCCAGCCAGCACAACGAGCATAACACTGGCACTGATAAGCCCAGCACATCTGCCTGACAATGTCATTGCTTAGATGTTGGTGCTGGCTGGTACCAGCCAGAAACAAAGAGAAACGAGAACACAACAGTGCTAAGAAACGTGGAGCTAAAGATCCGTTTTTGCCTCATGTTTTGCTCCGTGGAGCAGAGATCACGAAAGCACCGATGCTCCTTCTCAGCCTTTCTAACGCCAAAGGCTCTTTTACAGCCTCATGTGTTACTGAAATTTAAATTAGCTCTAAGTGACGTGAGATAATTAATGTTTTCATAGCACACGTAATAAATACTATCTATTTTCAAAGAGGAACGAAGCGCCATCAGGCACAAGGAGTTAAACCTGCCATTTCTGAAGAACCAAAAAGGAATATCATCACAGATCTGTCTGACCTAAACCTGGCGGGGATTCCACCCGACCCCCCCCCGGGCAGCCAAGACCCCCGAGCCGCAGGAGCACGGGAAGGGACGGGCGCAGGGGGTCAGCTGGACGGCGGCAGGTGTAAAACGGCGGTTCTTCACCCCGCAGGTCCTTAAGGAAACTTTTCCGTCCCACTCCAGGTCTCCGCTCCGCCGTTCCCTCGCTCCCACGGAGGGCGAGTGGGGGGGGGGGGCGTCCACACGGGACGAGGACCGGCCTCGCTCCACGCTGACCGCCGTGACTCGGGGCCGGGCCGTGGGCGCCGACCGGCCGGGCTCTCCCCGCACCTGCCCGGCTTGGCAGAGGAGACACCGAGGGCGCAGGCCCCGGCGCGGAGCGGCCCACAGCCCGTCAGTACCCCCGAGGCCGGGAGAGGGCCCCGCCGGGCCGGGCGGGAGAAGCGGCGGGCCGCCGGCCGGTACCTACCAGGGGCTCATGGCGAGGCGAGCTCGGCGGCTCCTGGGCGGCCTCAGGCGGGCGGCGGGGCCGGGCCGGGCCTCCAGCGCGGCGGGGCGGGGGGCAGCGCGGCCTCCTGCCCCGCGGCCATGGCGGCGGCGCCTCGGCGGGCAGCCGCTCACCCCTCACCCGGAAGCTGAACGGCCGGCCTCACCGGGACCGGAACCGGGACCGGGCTCTGCGGACACCCTCCGATCAGTGCCGGGGCTCCGGAGCCGGCTGTCCCGGATCACGGCGGGGCGGGGCGGCACCGCCCTCCCCACAGCCGGCGGAGCGAGGAGGCTTCGCAGCTACAGGTGATTTTCCCGTAAAGCCGCGCGGAGGCGGTGGCTTCGGGGACTTCCCAACAAGGCGGCAGGCTATTGGCCGTGCCGTGCGGTGGCGGCGCGCTGATTGGTTGAGAGGCCACCCCGGGCGGAACAGCGGTGAGGGGAAGGGGCCTGAGAGAACCCGGGGTAGTTGCTGGGGAGTGAGTGAGTGAGTGAGTGAGTGAGGGGGGGGGCGGCGTCTATCCGCCAAACCGACCCGCCCGGCCATGGCCTCGGACTCCGGAGACAGAAACCCGACGCTGAAGAAGTGCCTCGCCGTCCTCAGAGAGGCGAGAAACGACAGCGAGCAGTTCGCAGCCCTGCTCCTGGTGAGGAATGGCTGCGGGATGGAGCCGCCGGCGCCATCGCCTCAGGAACGGGCCGGGGAGGGGGAAGGCGAGACCCGCTTCTGGAAAGGAGAGAGCCCGAGCGGCGTTTGTAGCTGGGCTGGCTGGCGTTGGGAGCTTCGGGGCAAGGTGCTGCGATGCCTCGGTGTTCCCGTCAGCAAATGGAGGGAGCCTGGCCTTGGCTCGGGTGTGCTGAGGGTTAGTCGGCGTTGCCGCACGCTTGAAGCACTCTGGTAAAGCTCTGGATTAGCGCTTAGACTGAGTGTCCAGCTCAGTGGTCAGGGGTTCACTTTTCCGTACTCATGGAAGTTGTTTAGGCTTCTGATTTTCCCCATTCCGTTCTGTAAATTTAGCAAAGCCCCTTGCTGTGCTGCGCGCTCACCTCTGGTTTGCCCTACAGGTGACCAAAGCGGTCAGAGCTGGAGAAGTAGACGCCAAGACCCGTCGCCAGATCTTTGACGCAATTGGATTCACGTTTCCGAATCGCCTGCTCACCTCCAGGCAGCCCCCGGCAGGCTGCCCCGAGCACACCTTCCGGGCGCTGGGCCTTACTCTGTTGGCATGTTTCTGCACCGATCCAGAGTTAGCTGGTCACTCCCAGATCTTGAACAAAATCCCAACCTTCAATGACATCCTGGTTTCCCCCTGCAATCCAGACAGCACGTCCATGATCGATGATGTATACCAGTGCCTGAGCGCTGTCATGGCCACTGCCAGGGGCCCCAGAGAGTTGGTGACCAAAGGGACGGTGTCTGCCCTGTGCCAGGCCTACGTGAATTGCAGTTACGGCTCTGACCGTGCCTTGACGCTGCTCTTGGGGCTGTTGGCCGTAGCAGAGGTGAAGTGCTGGCAGAGAGATGCTCCACACCTCCTGGCCGTGCTGAGCAAGCTCTCTGATGATTTTCTCAAGGCTGAAGACATGACCAAATTTGAGTTGTGTGAGGTTCTGCCTCGCTTCATCCCCCTGTCGCCACCGCTCGCACAGGACTCACAGGGCTCTGAGTGCCTCCATAAACTTTACAAAGGGCTGGCTAACATCTTGGGCAGTAAACTTGGCCAGTCACAGCGGGACCCTGCTCTGAAGCTTGCTGCCTGCCTTGTGCAGGCCTGTGGGTCAGAGTGGATCCCAGCAGGGAGTGCTGGAAGTAAGTTCCTGGCCTTGCTGGTGAACTTGGCTTGTGTGGAGGTCCGCCTGACCCTAGAGGAGCCAGACCCCTTGGAGGTGGAGGGGAAGAAAGAAGTGGTAACGGCCTGCTATGTCCTTATTGAGATGGGGATCCAGGAGTGCCTGAGAGAAGAGAAACCGCTGCTAGAAGAGGTGCAGAAAATGCAGCTCATGAGGATCATGGAGGAGGCATTTGGAGCTGTAATATTCTATTTGAAACAGGTAATGCAGGGCTCTCAAGCAAAGAGCATGTTTTTGTGGATTTTTCTGGGAGACTTTGGTTGCTGTTCTCTGGGACGCTTCATGGGTGCTCAGCAGCTCATGGCCATAGCTGTGTAGAGCAACATGTGCCTCTTGGCCCACTGTGTTTTTCATACCTGCAGTAGCTCAATAGGACAGCAGCCCTAACGTGTCATTTTCTGTCTGCTTTCTTATTCATGCAGGTTAAACAGGAGGAGCTACAAGATCCTTTCATATTTGCTTCTGTTCGAATCCTTGGAGCCTGGATGGCAGAAGAGACGTCCTCCCTCAAGCAGGAAATCTGTGAACTTTTGCCTTTCCTTGTTCATTATGCCAAGAAGCTTTTCAAAGAGGGTAGCCCAGCTGTGAGTCTTCCCCAGCCAGAGCTGGTCAGCACCGAGGGCTCTGGCGTACCCCAGGATGCCCTGAGGTATGTATTTTAAGCACAGAGTTGATTCATTTTAGCGCAAACCTGCTCAAATCTTCTTCTATTTTCTGTTCTCCCTGCAGTGCCAATTCCGTGACTCTTTCCCCCACCCCCAGTTGGATGTAAATGCAGGGCTTAGACCCGTTCTGCCTCATGTTCCCAATTTCTTTCCCCTTCCAGATTTCTGCTACCTGGCTTTTGCCATTTAACAGCAGAGGACAGGCCCCGGGACATCCTCATCTCAGAAGGGGCACCAGCACTGCTGTCTGAGTACTTCCTCTATCAGTGGGAGGTGCTGACCTCCAAGCCCGGGTCCCTGACTCCCCTGACAAACACTGAAATGAGTCTACAGACTGCGTGTGGGATTTTCCTTAACCTGGTAGTGACTGCGCCAGACCTCATCAGGTAACAGAGCTGCAGGAGCTTGCTTTAAGATTGTCAGTGGAAAGAAAGAGGGCGCATTGTGCAATGAGCTTGCAGGATGTTTTAAGACACTGTGCTGAAAAAGGGATATCCCTTTTTCAACACCAGTTACATTACTTTTTTGGTGCTGCATTTAACCTTGACGTTTTCAGGTGCTTCTGGCCCTGCTCAGGAAACGTGTCTCAGGGTTTGCTTTCTCTCTAGGCGAGACAAAACCTTTTCGTCCTTGATGGACATGTTGCTGAAATCTCTTCCGCTTCTGCTGCCCCAGAAAGATCACCTGGTTCTAGCAGCCAACATTGCCACTCTGGGCCTGATGATGGCCAGGATCCTTGCAAGTTCAGCAGGTAAGAAGAGCTCCCCCTGGCAAAGTTGCGCATTGCTCTGCCCGGGCAGAGACTGAGGTCTGCGTGGTTGGGCTGGAGAAAGCAAACGCAAGGGAAACGGGTCCAGTTTCTGTCATTGGAAAAGTGACCAAACCAAAAACCTGGAGGAACAAGGAATATGCAGAAAATTCAGCAGGGCCCACCAAAGGGTCCTTCCTTTGCCAGGCGAGCTCTGTATTGAGTCATTCATTTCCTTTTCCTTTCAGCTCTTCAGGGGACGCAGTCTGCCAAGGAGTTTTTCGGAGCTGCCATTTGCTTCCTATCACAGGCCCACACCGCCCAAGCAGACCCTGGTAGGGAGGGCTTGGCTGCGGCCGTGTCACCTGCCTATGCGAGTGCCTGGGCTGACATCAGTGAGCTCTGGTTCCTGGGGATGCAGGCCTTGGCCGGCTGCGTGCCACTTTTTCCCTGGCTGCCACAAGCTGTCCTCCAGGCACGGTGGCTGGAAGGCCTCTCGGAGTTACTGGCTCGCGTTGCTCCAGCCTCAGTGGATTTTGAGCTCATTGCTGCTTTCCAGGGCGTGTTAGTAGAGCTGGCCAGAGCCAGCAAGCCATGCAGGGACGTGATCCTGTCACACCACGGCAGGGAGTGGGCCAACCTTTATGGTATGGCAGCTTTGGAACAGTGTCTGTCTGAGCAGTGAAGAGCTAGCGGCACCCTGGTGTGGGAAATGAAGCCAGGCTCCTGCACAAGATCCGTTCAACATTTCTCACGTGCCCTTTGGTGCCAGGTGGGGACAAAAAGCGTTTGAATGACCAAACTTTATAAAACTGGAGTGATGCAGCAGAGCTCAGCGGGATTTGAACTGTCCACAACCTGATGTGCAGAACTATTGCTGCCTCAGAACATTTCAATGTACACCTGCTTGACCTTCTGTCAGTATTTCTTTTTAAAACCAGACTGTTTTATTATTAAAGATGTTTTCTGTTGCTTTGTTTTTCAAACTTCTGGAGTGTTGGGATTTATTTCTGCCGAGGGCCCTGAGAGGTTGCCAGCTTCTCCCTTTAACATGGTCTCCCAATTTTGTCACAGTAAGCCCTTTAGGATGTCACCTTATTTTATGTCAGAGACCTGCACATGTTAGTAAAGTAACTTGGCACTACACATAGAAGCCTGCAAAAAGCAGGAACAGGAAAAGCTTTAATATTTACCGATAGCAGTGAGAATAACTCTGTAACTTGGCACAGACCTGTCCCCTTCTGGTATGAAGATGCACAAAGGCCCTTTTGCCGTGCTGTGGTATGACACACACCCCCCCCCCCCCTCCCGGCTCATTTCCACGACTGGTACCATCCCAAATTCATGCCTAGAAACCCATCACAGCACCGCTTGCTGTTGCCTGTTTTGCCCTGTGACACACCTACACAAGGCACAGCCACGGAGATGTTTATTTGCTTGGGCTCCCTCTCGCTGCAGGGATGGGAGGTATGGAGGGGATTTTTCCACTCTTGCAAGGCGAGGGATTCAACCTGCAAAGGCCTGGGCTCTTTAGAGCCTTTGGGTACAGACTGTGAAAGCAGAAATAAGTGAATTACACCTCGCTGACTCCCTGCAGACCAAGGAGTAGTTTGCTTTTCGGAAGAGAAAGGCCACACGTACAGTGAGAATAAATCACTTGTACCACTGGCTTTGCAGCCTAGGCTGCCAGCTCTCGGGTATCCTGTGAGCCTGAGCCTAAAAACTCCCACAAAGAGCAGCCGGGACAGGGTGGTATTCCAGAGTTTTTCTGACGGAGGATGGCTGCGGCCGGAGCAGAGCTCCCTGCTCGGGCTGCAGCCGGGCCCGGGAAGGGTTTTCCACCAGGTGTCAGCCGAGGAGCTCGTTGGGAGCCGCAGCCTCGCCGGGGAGCGGCTCTCCTGCCAGACCAAGGCAGGGATCCTGGCTGCCCTCAGAACTCATGCTGGGGAATCGTCTGATTGAGGGAAAAATCAAGCGAGGAGCTGTCTCAAAAGGAGGGCTGAGTCTGGCTGTATTCCTGCTCTATACCATATTTTTAGCTCGCTGCTTTATCAAAGCAAACGCCTTACACAACTGCAGAGGAGGCGTCTGCTGTTGCTCAGGAAAAGTATCTTTCTGATCTTTCCAGCTCAGCCCTGAAAAGTTAATGCAAGTTGGAACAAAGGTAGGTGCTACCAGAAGAAAGCGATGCAAGCCAAACAAGCAAATGAGCCTCCTGGCCTTGGAAAAGAGCATAACTCTGCTCGAGCGTGGGCTGGGAGAGTCTCCCCGTCCTGCCAAGAACACCTCATCCCTGCACCGCGGGGAAACTTCAATGCATTGGACGAGTCAGAAACGCATTTCAGATTGTCAGAAAAAACATCCAAACACTCAAATGCTTTACCTTCGACTGTTCCCAGTCTCATAAGCTCTTCTGCCTCTGGTCAAAGGGTGTGGGCTTTCCATTAATGAAAGGCTATCATTAGTGCTAATGAGAGATAGGCACCTGTATCAGCAGGAGAGCGCTCTCCTCTCTCCCCCAGCGCTGCACTGGGCTCACTGTGGTTATCGGCACCGGCTTGGCCGTCGTTCATCCCCACGGGCAGTGGTAGGAGCTTCCACAACACCTGACCGGAGATCCCGTCCGGACCTGCAGGACCCCATCCAAGACCAGAGCAGTCCTAGACCCGCAGGCCTTTGGCTGCCGGTGTTTAATTCCCAGGCAGGCTACCTGGGAGCAAACCCAGGGAAGTCCTCCAGTTTATCCTTCACCACATCCCAGGGCAGTGGATTTTGGCCGCCAGCAGGTGCCTGGGGAGGAGCACCTGTCCCTCATTCTCTCACTCTTCGGTGGAAAGTCCCGTCAAGTGTGAGAAGGACCAGCCATGCCTTGCCAGAGCTGCACCCTCCCAGAGACCCCGATGGCTCATCATATACTTGTTTCTTTGCACAACACGAAACACGTTCCTCTTGGCTGCCCGTGGGCTGACAGAGGACGGGGTGAGACACCAGCCTTGCTCTGGGATGTTACCGGGCTGAACGCCAGAGGGGATGCTCTGTGTAGATGCCGGGGCTCCTTGAGAAGTATCACTGCTCTCTTGTCCCTCGACACCACCTTCCAAACACGTTCTTGGACAGAGCACCCCTAAAAGGTTGGTTCTCCTCCCCGAGACCCCTGGGCTCTGACAACAGGGAGCACAGCACCTTCAGGAGGGGAGAGCACAGGAGCTGGCGGAGGCCTCCTGCCTTGCGGCTGTCTCCGTTGGCTCTGCTTGTGCCGGTCTGCAGGTCCTGGCGTGCCCGAGGCGGCTCAGCCCAGCGCGAGGGAGATGGTGCCCCAGCAGCCTGGCCGAGGCTTCAAAGGCTGCAGGGTGACTCCTCGGCCACCACGAGCTTTGGAAGCCCAACCGCAGGTTCTGCCGTCGGCAGCTGGCATCTGTGGGCATTGATCCGCTAGCGCAAGAAAGGTGGATGATGGCATCAGCTAACGTCTTCCACAGCGCTTTGAGATCCCAGCATGGAGTGGGATTGCAGCCAGCAACACCCAGAGCAAACAGTGCTTTATCTCCCAGTGCATTTTCAACACCAGAGCGAGCTCTCCAGGAACAAGATGATCATTCACCATGGCTTGGACAAGATGAATAAGGCCCCAGAGGAGCAGACGTACATTCTGTTTCGCTTTGACAGCTTAAATGTCATAATGCCTTTGCAAACCCGACCATGGCATGCGTTTTCTTACGGCATTTATTCATATCACCCCAAAAGCACTGGCAATAAAATTAAATATTTCATAAGGTTGTTATTCGGCTGCTGCACTGCAGGAGCCAAGCGCAGCCCCCTCCCACAAACCTCTTGCTTCGAGATGTAGCAGGGCTGGTGAGGGTGGGATGCCTGAGCAGCGGGGGGGGGGGGGGGCTGCCCCGTTCCCTGCCCACCCCTCGACGGGGCCCTTGTCCTTCTCCCCAAAGCTCTGCCTGGCTCTCCAGCCCCACGGCAGGGAGCTTCCTTCCCCACCTGGATAGCTGGCGGGGGGGAGATGTGAGAAATGATAGGAGCAGCCAGCATTTCTCTGAGGTGTCGATGGGAGCCGGGCTTCTGGGGAAGAACCAGTCCATCTTCGGCTCGGGCAGGGACCTGTGCTCACATACTTTTGTTTCCATGCCCCTACTGCCCTGCTCCGTCGGTATTTTCGTGGCTGACCTCCGAAAGCAGAGGTTGCTGCCTCAAGCCCCTCGCACGCTCCTGGAAGAGCCGACAGACACTGATCTCCCTGGGAAGGAGTACTGGGACCTTTGTTACAAAACCAGTTTTTCAGAGATTTCTGGCTTGGGTGTGAACGCAACAAGTGGTCCCTGGGGTGGAGACGTGGTGGCCCAGACTGACAGCGAACGCTCCCCATAGCTGGGGGGCGAGCGGGCAGCTGTCATGTTGAGCCCCTCGCACGATTGTGGCATTCTGTTAGCAGACATGAAGGACACTTGGCAGAGCAAAACGTGAGCACAGCTGGATGTGCACGTGGTCCTTCAACTGCGGGGCTAAAGAGCAGGTAGTGGAGAGCTGTGTTTTAGCATCCTGTATTCAGATGACCCCCAGCAGTTGCTCTGGCCATGCTGAACCAGTAACGGGACCGGGCAGCTGCTGGGACAGCATGTGTGCAGCACCCGGTGTGAGAGTCCTTGGCCCTGCTTGGGACCTCAGCACAGCGGGTTAAAGCGAATAATTGTTCATCGTTACCATTAGTGGCTTACCGCCTGCTCCCTGCCCATGGGAGGCCCATGGCTTTAGCTCGCCCTCATCACCAGGTGGGTAAAAACACTCTTAGCAACGCTGGATGGAGGGGACGGGGCAGTGAGGGACTCGAGCAGGTCTCAGGCATCTTGCAGGGACCGTTCGGGTGCTTGCAGGGCTCGGACTGTGTTGCTGGGCAGGACCCAAAGGCTGGGAAGGTGCTGCTGGTGCTCCCAGCGGAGAGGGTGCCAGGGCAGAGGAGCTGCTGGGGGCTGCACAAAGGAAGGGTCGGAGCTCGCCTTTGGCACGGGCACACGCAGCCCCCAGCAGCGGTCGCAGCCGCTCGCTCTCGTCACCTGCGAGGTCCTTTGTCCCCTTCCTGGGCACCGCTGGGCTGGGGGGGGGTGAGAAGCCCCGAGCCCACCCCCTGGCAGCCCCACCGGGCTGGGGCTGCCCCGGCCCCCTGCCCCAGTCCACCGCGTTGCCAGGAGCCCAGTTTGCCTGGCACGCTTGGTGGCAGCGGGGCAGCTTTGCCTTTTGTTTTTCCTTCCCTTTGTCTGTCAGTGTTGCAGGTTTTCTCCGCTCGGTCTCATTTTTGGGTGGAACCACGGCTTCCCTCCGAGCTGCTGCCGGGGAGCATCCTCCCGTTCGCCCCGCGGTCCCACACGCAGGCCGGCTCGCGGCCCTTCGCGCCCGGATTTTGCACAGTTTCACCTCTTTCAGACGAATAAAGACTTGACATTATACGGACTAGACGAGCAAGGGATGTTAAGAATGAACTGGAACATAACTGCAAAATACAGCATGTCCAATCCAATTTTTCCTAGCGAATGAAACGGATCTGGTGGAAAATAAATACAGAACTTTCAGGAGCAGCGTCCTTGAACAGCATTTGAGGGGGATGAAGAGATTTGAATAGATCAGCCCCTTACACCTCTGCACATCCCTCCTCCCTCCCTTAAATACCATCTTTAATAGAAATACATTAGAATAAACGATCAGCCCTTGCCTCCTAAAGACAGGTGGCAGGGTAATATTAAAAGAAATGAATAAAAATTCATTTAATGAGCATTGTTAATTAAACCTGGAAATCAAAGAGGTCTGAGTTGTGGGAATTCGGAGGAAAAATGAAAATGAAGGGAGCTGTAGCTCGGGGCAGGAAGAGTGGAATTAAATTAAATGCAATGTGGGATTGTGTTTGTTAATGTCGATCACACATCACGGTGTATTACAGTTGGGGGTAAAGGGTTTGTTCTCCGCTCGCACACAAATTACACGCTGCCACCCATGGAAACTCCTGCGCGGCCATGGGCAGCTCCCGCCGGGTGGCACGGTGAGACCGCGGGGACCCCGCGGGGACACGGCCGCCCCCGAGCCCGGTCACGGCGCCCGTGGGCCACCGTGGGGGGGCGTGGGGTGGGGGGTGGGGGGGCTGTGGGAATACGCGCCCGTGTCCGTGGGGGGTGTCCGGCGAGCGTGTATGGGGGGTGGGGGTGGGTGGGTGCCGGTGCGGGTGCGCACCCCCGTGCATCACCGTGCGGGTGCATCACTGCACCGGCGTGGGCGTGTGCAGCCGCTTGCGTGGGCGGGTTACCGGCGGGAGGGGGGGGGATTGGGGCGGGGGGGGGGGGTGGCAGGACCGCCCCGTCCGACCGGCTCGACCCGCCGGTGGTGCCCGGTGCCCGGTGCCGTGCTCAGGGACCCGGTGCTGCGGGCCCGCCCCGCCCGGCCCCGGAGGGAGGATCCAAACAGAGGGCGAGGGAGGGATGGGGAGGAGGAGGGAGGGATGGGGAGGAGGAGGAGGGAGGGATGGGGAGGAGGAGGGCCGGCAGGGCGGGGAGGCAGGCACGCTGCCTGTCGTTGCTCCCCGGTTTCCCCCGGCTCTGTCTCAGCCGGCGCCCGCCCTCCCGCCCGTCCCCTCGGGCAGGGAGCCAGGTGCCCGGAGCACCCCCCGACAATTCTCTTTCTCCCCGAGCCCGGGCTGGGGTTCCCCGCTCCCCACCGCGGAGGAGGGGGGAAGAACCCCGGGGAGAAGCCCCGGGCTCTCCCGGCAGCACCGGCCCCGGGTCCCGCTCCGGCCGCCGTCGGGCGGAGGTGGCAGCTGCCGCCGGAGCCCTCGCCGTGCTCCCGGCCGGGGAAGCCCGCTCCCCTGCTCGGGCTAATAAAGTCGAACCGTAGGGCATCGCCGCCGTCCCGCAGCCCGCCCGCTCCCCCGGGCCCTCCCGGCCCTCGGGGGCTCGGTCCCCGGTGCGGCGAGGGTCGCTCCCCAACAGGGCTCTCAGGCAGTGGGGCGGGGGGGGGGGGATCCGGGGGTGGTCCCGGGTACCGGGGCGAGGAGGGGGGGGGGGGAGGCGGAGGGTGAGGGGGAGGCGTGCGGCACCGTGCGACACGACGGGAGCGGGGCCGCCCGACGGCGCGGGGCCGCGCTCCCGGGGGGCGACGATCGCCCCTGACCCCCCAGCCCCGGCCGCCCCCCGCCGCCCCCCGCCGCCGCCGCCGCCGCCGCCGTCGGGAGCCGTCGGGGGCCCCGCGGGAGCGGGCGGCGCGTCCCCGTCCCCCGCGCTCTGACGCGCGCTCCCGGCGCGGCGGGCGCGCCCCCGCCGCTATAACTGGCGTGCATGGAGTCGGGGCCGGCGCAGAGGAGCGGGCGGGCGATGGGAGACGCCGCTCCGGCGGGATAGAGGGGCGGAGACGGGGGCACCCCCGGGGCCCGGCCCGCCCGGGGCTCGCCGCGGGCCCGCACAGATGCTAGTGCACAGCTACCCGGGCATGGTGAGTGCGGGCCGGGGCGCGGGCGGGGCCGGGCCGGGGCGGTTGGGGGGGGCGGGGGGGGCCCCGGTTGGGGGGGGTGGTTGGTTGGTGGTGGTGGTGGTGGTGGGTAGAGGGGGCCGGGGGTCCGCTCCCCGCCTCACCGGCTCGCCCGTCTCCCGCCGCCGCAGGACCGCGCCGAGGGGCTGCCCGGGGCGCCGGCCGGGGCCCGCCTGCCGCAGCTGCCCGCTCTCAACCAGGCGCCCTACGGCTCGGCCCCGCCGCTCTGCCACACGCCCGCCGCCGACTTCCAGCCGCCCTACTTCCCCCCGCCGTACCCGCAGCCGCCGCTGCCCTACCCGCAGGGCCAGGAGCCCGCTTACCCGCACCTGGGGGACCCCTACGCGGCTCTCAGCCCCCTGCACCAGCACCAGCAGCCCGCCTGGCCCCCGCAGCGAGGCCGGCAGGACGACGCGGGGCTGCTCTCGCAGACCCACCGCGCCCTGGGGCTCGACCCCCGACGCGAATACCCCGCCGTGCCCCGTCTGCTCCACGGGCTGCCCGACGGCGGACACGGCCTCGCCGACGGCCCGCTGGGCCTCCACGGCCTCGGCCACCACGGCATCGAGGACATCCAGGTACCGGGGGGACGGAGGGGAGGCCGGGGAGGGTGCCCGGGGACGGGGGGGGACGGGGGGGAACACACGCACGACAAGGGAGCGGCACGGCGGGGACCCGTCCCGCCGCCTCTGCGCCCCGGGCCGGGGGGGGGGAGGGCGGCCCGGCCGGGCCGGGTCGGGCCCCGCGGTCTCCGTACCCCCCGGGCGAGGAGGGCCGCCGGAGCGGGAAGCCCGTTACCCGGGCTCGTCCGTGCCCGAGCGATCCCTCCCGGCCGGCGGCAACGGGTCGACCGGTCCCCGGCCGCGCTGTCTTGTCCCCCCACGCCCCGGGGGGCCGGTGCCCGTCCCCAGCGGGAGCTGACGGCTCTTGCTTCGGTGCTTTCAGGCCGTGGACGACGGCGGGATGAACCTGCTCGATCAGTCCGTGATCAAGAAAGGTAAGAACGCGGCGGCACCGCGGGACGCGGCACCGGGCCGGGCTCCGCACCCCGCTCCTGCCCTCGGGGCTCCGCCGCGTCGGGTCCCCGTCCCCCCCCGCCACCCGGGACAGCCGCCCCGCGGGGCCGCTCCCGTCGGGAAGGGCTCGCTGCCGTCCCCGCCGAGGCTGAAAACGAAAGCGGCGGGTCCCGGCTGGCCACCGCGTCCGTCCGTCCGTCCGCCCGCCGACCCGCTGGGTTCCCTCGGGCGGTACCGGCGCCGCCGCTTCTTCCCGGTACCGGGAACCGAGGGGCCCGGGACACAGGCGGACACGGCTATCGGGGAGCCCCGGGGGCCTCGGAGGGTTTGCGTGGGAAGCCCCGGGGCTGCCCCGGAGGGGCTCGGCGGCAACTTCCACCGCTCCCGGTCCAGCCGCCCCGGGCCGGAGCCCTGAGCCCGGCGGCGGGGGAGGCAGCCCGGGCCGCGCACCGCCTCGGGCGGGGAAAGCGCTGGGCCACGGCGGAGCGGGCCCGTTCGGCGGGGCTCGTACCGGGGAGTGGCGGGGATGGGGGAGAACGCTTTTAACGGGGGCGAGGAGATGGCGCGGCCGTAAGAACCGGGGCATCCCGGGGACATCCCGCAGACCCCCGGGCAACCGCAGCCGCCGGTGTCCCCCCCCGCCTCGGCAGCAAGCCGGGGCCCGCGGGGACTCCCCGTCTGCGGCTCCAGAAACGGGGCTTTGCCCCGGGGAGCGGCGGGGAGGCCACAGCCGTTCCCTCCCGGGGCCGGAGCGGGGAAGCGGGGCTGCGGGCAGGGACCCCGCACGGCCCCCGGGGTCCCCCGCCGCCTCTCCTAATTTAACCGCCGATTCTCCCCCACTTGCTAAACAGCCCCTCCGCCTCCAAACAAAGCCCCGTGGTTAGAACAGCTCAACTCCGTAAAATATTTTTCGAATTAAAAAACTTTACCGGCGCATTGCCGGGAGCGGGGGGGGGGGGGGACGGGACGGGACGGGAGCCGATCGTGCGGCCGCTCGGGGCGATAACTCCGGTGCCGTATTCAAGCGCTGCTCTTGGTTTCTCCCCGCGATTATTTTTTTTTAAAAACAAAAATATGCCGATGGAAAGGAGGTGTTTAACTGCTGCTCCCCGGTACGGTCGGGCAAACGAGACCGCTGCCGTCCGTGCGGGCTCGCCGGGGGGGGGAAGCCGGGCCGGGCCGGTGCCCGCAGCCCAGCGGGGTGCGGGGTTGTGGGGTGAAACGCCGAGAACCCCGGGGGCAGAGAGGGGGGGGGGGGGCTGGCTCCGGCCGGCCCGGGCCCGGGCAAAACGCCGCTAAAACCGGGAGATTTTTAGGTCGTCGGCTGCTTTCGGGGCTGCAGCGAGCTTCGGTGCCGGCCCCGGTCCCGGCTCGGGGGACGTGTCCCGGGGGCCCGGCAGCAGCCGAAGCCCCGGTAACTGTCCAGCTCCGGCAATTCGGGAAAAATATCCCGATGGTGCGGCTCTTTCCCCGCCGCCATGGGCGGTGGCGGTCGTTACACGGGGGGGGAGCAGCGTTCACGGTGCGTTACAGCCCCCTTTTCCATGAAAATTGTCATTCTAAGAACACAGCTTTATTACACGCGGCATTTCAGTGGAGCATTAATGACCGTAATTATTTTAGCTTTAATTAGAACACGAGAGGCGTTTCATTAAATAGCCTTGCATGAGAAATGGTTGCAACAAGCTGCGGGGTGCGTGTGCGCTCCGGCTGGGCAGCAGCTCCGGCAGCGCCTTCGCTCTTCTCTGGGTGCCAGCAGCACTCGAGGTACCTTCACAAACCCCTCTGCAGCCAGAATATTTGTCTGGAACTTCGGTTGAAGTTACGGTGGTTTGGTTGGGTTTTTTTTTTTTTGTTTGTTTGGGGTTTTTTTTAAATTTTTTTTCCTCTTTTTTTTTTTTTTTTTTTTTTCCAAAACGCGCCATGACTTAGAAATTTTCGTCTCCCGTCGGGAGGATTTGTTGTTGTTTAGTGCCAGATTTGTGCCCGGAGATCCTCTAGTCTCTCCTTGGGGGAAAAAAATAAAAGAAAGAAAAGCAAAAAAAAAAGAAAAGAACCCTGGCTGAAAAACGGGGCCTGTGGGCGCAGGTCGCCTGCGCCTCCGGCCCCTTGCTCTCCCCACTCCGGTTCTCTTATTTTTTTCCCTCCTGTCTTTGGAATAAAGACGCAAAAGTACGTTTTGGGGAATCGCCCATTTGCCCGCAGCCGTGAGGGCGATGCGCTGCTCGGGTGGCCCCGTCTCCTCTCGGCAGCTCGAAGCCCCCAATTTGCTGGAGCAGCTGAGAAATCGATAAAATCCAAAGCAAAGTGCGTGTTGGGGGGGGGGGGGACGGGACACACGGACGCGGGCGGCCCCCCCCAAAGCGGCCAGCAGTGACCCCGGCACCGGCCGGGACAGAGGCGCCGGGAGGGGGGGGGGGTGTCTTCCACCGGGACCGCGGTTCCCTCCCGGGGCAGAGGCGACGGCTGCACCGCGGGGCCGCATCCTGCACCCGGTGTCGGGGGCTCGGAGCGGGCTCCCGGTCCCCCGTTCGCCCGTATTTCGATGGCCGCGCTCGCCCTTCTCTGCGGGGCGGCCCTGGAAGAGATGTCCCGAAAGGGGCGAGTTCGGCTCAAAAGCAAACTGGGGAATTATGGAAGCTGTAGCCGGGGTGGGGGGGTCCCGGATCCCCGGACCAGGTCCCGGGCGGCAGCCGGGAGCGGTGGTCGATGCCGTGCGGGTCCCCGAGTAACCGGGCGCTTTGTCCCCGCGTCGGGGGAAAAGCTGGGCGCTGGGGCTGTCCTCCGCTCGAAGCGGGCGAATTAGTTACTGGGCAGTCTGCTTTATTTAATTTTATTTTTTTTGCAAATATCTGTAATACGGCGTCGTTCTGACTTCGCTGGTTCTGTCTGCTTGGAGCACGACGCGGGGGGGGGGAAGAGGTGAGCCCGAGGCGAAGCCCCGGACCCCGCGGGCGGAACGAATTACACCCTAGGAAAAAAAAAAAAAAAATTTAAAATATCAGAGACAAATCCCGAGCGCTTTCCAGGCAGGCGGTGAAGGGGAGGGGGTGTGCAGCTGGACAGCGGGGGTTTCTCGGGGTGCCTCTCTCCGTGGGGAGTGAGGGTAAACGTTAAAAAGCGCAGTTTTGGCATAAATCGCGCCGAGATCTCAAATACCGCACCGGGGGTGATTAATCCTTGAATTCCTCACGGTATGGCCCTCGGACAGAAACCTGATATAAATCTGTGCATGTGAAAACAGATAAATCTCTCCTTAATTAGTTGCCGAGATACTGTTGTCCTGCTTCAACAAAATATTAATCACCTGCCCCAAATCCCTAAAGCCACCTTTTAACTCCTGTACTTGAAGGAGCTTTTAATTCCAGCCAAGCGCAGGGACCCCCAGTCAAAAATAGCACGAAACGGGGAAGGAGGGGGGGGGGAAGCGCCCGCAGCCCCCGGCGGTGCCCCCGCAGCCTCTCACCTCCCGCATCCCCGGGGGGGCCCCGGGGCCCGTCCCCATCGCAGGGGCTGTAATTGCAGATGTCGTGTGTGTCCCCCCCACCCGCAAAAACGGGCCCCCGCAGCCCCGTGCCCGAGTAACCCCGGCTGCGAGTTTGCTTTTTCCCCCTTTTTTTCCTTAAATAAACTTTAACGGTTTTAGCATTACGGGGCGGGGGCGGCCCCGGGGTTCCCGTCCCGCAGCCCCGGTGGGGGCTGAGCGGTTCCCGCAAGGCGGGGGAGGCGGGGGGGGGGAGCCGGGTCCCACCGGCGGGGACAGCACCGGGAGGCAAATTTGGGCTGAAAAGAGGCGATCAGAGCTCAATTTCCACCGTGGCTCTCGGGATCGGCTCCGGTTCGTTATTCCCGGGGGCGGCCCCTCAGGCTGGAGGAGCAGCCGCCGGGCGATGCGGGGGTCCCGGGGGGGGGGGGGGGGGAACAGAAGCGGAGGGGGGGGGTCCGGTTCGGCTGCAGGGATGGTGTGTGTGCTGGAGGTAGAGCTGGGATTTCCCTCGTGAATAGCACTGAGAAACGAAGGATGAGCTTCCCCCCGTACTGGTGTGATAGATAGGGGAGATATTTAGTTTGGGAATTTAATGGATAAAATCTTGGATTGGGCAGCAGAGATTTTAGGAATATCTTTTATATTCATGTTTGTTCCTTCTTCCTCTTTTTCAAAAGTACTTCAGAAATGGGTTTCTCTGCCTTTTTTTTTTTTTTTTTTTTAGTTGTTGTTGTTTTATTTGTTCGGGTTGTTTGGGTGGTTTTTTTCCCTTTTTCCTCCCAAGCATTTATATAAGACCAGGAAGATATTTGGCTTGAGAACAGTAAAATTAATTCCGAAAAAGTTTAGTCAAGGGCTTTGGCTGCTTTAGGCTACAGCAGCTACAGGCATTTTCTGCCCTGTTCACCTGCTGCCCTGGTGTTTGGATGCCCGGGACAGCTACTCACGTCCGGACGTGGAACCCCCCAGACAAACGGCTGGAGACCCAGCGAGCAGCCGTTGCTCCTGCTGCGGGTTCTTCCCTCGGCTGGGCAAGGAGAGCGTGATTTTCTGTTTATGAAATCAAGCATTACGCCGTTGCACTCGGTAGCAAAAAATCCTGCGGCTTGGTCGTAAAATAAGGAGGGGTTTTACTGCTTTGACATCCTTTCAGGATCAGTGGAAAGCTTCTGATAGAGCCTTTTTATTACAAAGGAAAAATACAAATCTCTTTCCCTGGCACCCGGAACCTGGGGGTGCAGGCTGGGGTGCAGGAGCGGCCCGGGGTCCTGCCGGCGGTGGGCCGGGGTGAGTCGGGGCCCTGCGAGCCGCGGGAGCGGCGAGAACCGCAGGGGCCTGCACACCCCGCTCGCGGGCAAGCGTTTTGGCTGCAGCGTTTTACGAGCCGGAGTACAGACGGAGCAGGGTGTAGCCAGCGTGGGCTCACGCTGGCACCCAGGCGTGCGTGGCACATGGGTGCTGGATGGCTGGTGGGGACTGAAGTCCCCTGGCTTCGCATTGAGGCAGCAGGATTTGGCCGCTGTGCTCTCCTGCGTGTTTGTGACTTGCTTAAATTTCCATCCGAGGCTTTTCAGCTGCTCCCGAGTGGCAGTGCTAGCGTTTCTGCTCAGGAATGTGGACCTGTTTGGCTGGATGCTGGACAGACGGATGGAAAGCTGTGCCTCAGAGTGCTCCGAGCCCACTTTTAGAAATATTGCAAGTAGTAGCTGTCACTACTAAAGAATGCAGCAGAGGAGGGAGATTAAGACCGAGATCCTTAGATCCACTCGCCACCGCACGCGAGCTCCAGGTTTTGAAGCAAAATCTTCCCCGTGGGCTTCGTGTGTGGGACTGCCGGTGGGACCGGGGTGCTGGCGTGGCGGCAGCGGTGCCATTTCTCCTTTGTTTCAGCGCAGAGAGGGATCGAGCTGTAAGAAATGCCGCATGAAGCCAGATGTGGCCGGAAAAAAAATCCTGAAAGAACGGTAGATTAGATAAACATCATTTCCTGTGACGGGCAAGGTAATAAATGAGGTCATCCTGTAAAACACCCGGGGCTGCGAAGACACGTCTTTTATGAGACTGTCCACGGACGTGGGTGGAGGTGCTTGGACTCCAGTCAGCTGCAGGGTGCTGAGCTCGGCTGGCAGAGCCCTCCTGGCTTTCGGCAGCTTTATCTGCTGCGGTAGTTTGCCTGAGTGGGAAAAGGGGCTCACCTGGGACAAGCCGGGTCTTGACTGGAGGCTTTGCTGCCTTAGCGCTGCTCACAAAGGCTTTAAAGTTTAGACAAGCCCTCGCACACACCACGAGATACAGCGTTCATCAAAACACAGTCACACCTCCCGATCCGGGCGCTTCTCCCTCACGCACACACGCGTGCGCGGCAGGAACACCTACTAATCAAACAGTGAAACTTAAAAGAAAGTTTTTACTCTGAACTGCATCCAGATCACCATTCCTCCATTAAAATTATATTTTTAATGTCCTATAATTGCACCAGGATAAAACCAGGTGTGTGTTCATGCGAGATAACACACGCGGGTACCGGTGAAGGCGCTGGGCTTTGTCTCAACCTCCCTGGTGCCTCCCAGGCATGTGTTATCTCCAAGTTTCATGTACCTTGTCATGACTTACTGTTTAATTAGATGTTTTTAAATGAATTTTTTTCTTTGTTAGAAGTAAAAAGCACTTCTTAAAGGGTAGGTTCAGAAAAGCCAGCTTGGGTTGCTTTTTGGCATGTGGCTTGTGAGTCAAACCAACAGCCCTTCTCCTCCAGGAGATGGACCCCAGGTGAGGCTTCTCCATGGGACAGCACCGAGCGAGGCACCATGGACGTGCTGGCCTGGCTCCGGAGCACCTTTTCCTCCATTTCTGGGGCCGTGAGATGCTTTCGCAGCTTGGTGGCTCGGCCGGTGCTCAGCGGCCGCAGACCCGGCTCGTTGGGCAGGCAGGGCTGCAGCCGTCCGTGCTCGTGGGCGAAAGCGTCACCAGGGGCTGGCTGTCCCCAGCCACCCCGTGTGCTCCCTCCGTAATTTGAAGAACTGTGTAAAGGCATGAAAACTTGCGGGGAAGAGCACAGCACGTGCTCCCACCCTCCCGGGTAGCAGGTCGCTGCCACGCCACAGCCCCAGCTCCCACAGGGGCTGCTTCGTCCACCAGTGGGTTGGCAGGGGGGCCAGCAGGAGCAGCCTCGGCCAGGTGACATACACCCCACGGTGTTCAGCCCCATGAAGGAAGCGGCACCGAGACCTTAATTTTGTAGGCAGTGCCACGCAATAGGCACGTACCTCCCTGGGGTCCCACGGGGCACCCACCCACAGCAGCGCAGACGCCGGTAAGACCCACGGGGACCTGTTCATGCGTCTCCAGCCTAGGGACGTGCCCAGCGTCACACCAAATCTGCCGTAGAGCAGAGGTAAACGTCGACCATTCCTCCCTGTTTAGTAATATTCCAAGATACGTGATTTCAGAAAAAAATATGTTTGCAATCTGTCTTAATTATTTGAAGAGCCTAAATGAGGTTCTCTGAAGTCCTAGACTAGCACCCTAACCACTAAGCTATCCCACCCTTTCCTGTGTGATCCTAGGGAATTACTCATTCTTGCTGTCCTTCCATTTGTTTGTTTATTTTAATTCTTAATGGAAGAACTAATTAGCAAATGTGGATATAATGCTTGGAGCTGCTGCATGCTCAGCTCTCATCTCCATGCCCTGTCCCAGACCCAGCTCTACCATGTCTAGGTGTCATCTTTGGTTTGGAGAGACTTTAAGTGTTGTGGCTTGGTGGAAAAGAGCAGAGAAGCACAAGGGAGTGAGAAGGAATTGCTAGAATTGAACCCACGCTACCCATTGCAGCTGGATATCCCGGAACACAGCATGCCTGCAGCTCAGGAGCGAGGGGCTCTGGAGCGGGACGAGGGGGGCTGCAAGCAGGTTCACCTTTGCAGCCTAAAAAGCCATCACAGCTTCTGCGGTGCGTGCTTGGGATTCCAGCCAGGCTGAGTCTCCCCACCCTCTATCTCAGGCATTTATCTGGCATCAGTCACCCAACTGCCGAGGCGCCAGGGAGCGAGGGATCGGGTCAGGCCCTATTCCCTCCGGACTGGTTGGACAGGTCCCAGGGAGCAAGCGGTGTCCCCAGCAAGGTGGCTGCGTGGGGACGGCGCGTCCCCAGGGCTCCCTAGGAGCCCCGAGATGGCCCCATGCGCCGGGGAAAGCGGGGCCGCAGTCCTGGGGCTGGGGAGGTGGGAGCGGAGGATCTGACCAAGGGTATTCAGGGTTGCTCCAAGCGCAAGATCCAGGTTAGCCAGAGATGGGGGCAGTCACTGAAGAAACATCTTCAGAGGGTTTGTAGACGCTGCAAGAGCTGCGCCGCAGTCACCCGTGTGCAGATGTGCCCCATCCCGCACAGCTGGCGGGGTTCTCCCGACGCTGTTTCTGTGGCTGTCGGAGATGTTTTCCCCGCGGGAAGATGTGGACCTTGCTCCTTCCCCGCGGCTTCTCCCTGGCACCGGGGCAGGTCCCGTGCCGCTGCAGAGGCGTTGCCCGGTGTGTGCCCTGGCAGGGGTACGGCGCTGGCCGGGCTGTGACACGTCTGCTTTGCTGGATGTCCCGCCGATACTTGGGTGTTAGAAACCCAGGGCGTCTTCTGAGCAAGGAAAAGTAAAAGTGGTTTCGCTGTGATAGTGAGCAAGCGGTGCCGATCCCCGGAGCGATCCCCGGGCGAGCCGGCGACTCCAGAACGGCAGGTGAACCGACAGATTTACATTGCTGCGGTCTGAGGCTCAGATCGAAACCCTCCCGCACGCTCTGCAGATTGGCAGCAAATTCCATATGAAGAGAAGTATTTTTCTATTATTATTCATGTCTAATCTTCGCTGAAGGGTCTTTTGCCCTTCAATAATCTAAATACATTTTAACAAATTGATAGCAACATTACCATGGCTTACACGGGATCCGCCGCCGTTCGCAAAAGACACTGCATCTTTGTTCTCCCTTTTTAGATTATGTAGATCCAAGCCACACAAATTCAGGCGCTTCTATAGGGAATACAGGGAAAACCTCTCAAGCATGTTACTGTAAAATGGATTATACTGTTTAAACACATAAAGATCCCGTAGACTGGTTGCCAAAATGTAATGGGAGTTTGTGCTGCTAAATGAATCAACCTGTGATGGTTAACACTACAGGGCAGAGCCGTGGAGCGTGTGCAGGTCCGGGAGCGCTCGCTGCCGCGCGGCACGGCTCAACCAGGCTGGGGGTGACATTGGATGAGAAACTTTCCTTGGCGTCAGCACGGAGCAACGCAGATTTCCAGTTCCTTTGGCTTAAATCCTTGGGCTCTCCAGCCTCCCGTTTCAGTTTCTTGCCTTGCCGACACCTGCGTGTTTTGTGCTGCGAAACACACATATTCTGTACAAGCAGAGGCAGAGCTGCATAGGTCCATCCAGAGCAATTAGTAATTGAACTGAAATGTAATTAGTTATTATTTTTCTAATGTAAATATGAAGGGGCTTAGCTGCAGATTCAGAAAAAAATAATTTTGAATCAAGGGGAGTGAAATAATCTGGATTACCACACTAAATTGACTTTTGAAATGAAGTTGCAGAGGTACGGGTGAGAAGGGCAGCGTCAGGGGAGGGGACGGGGGCACTGCTCTATCTGAGCAGCTCATTCAATGAATAGCAAAACCCCACGCAGTAAATAGCTGCAAATACACTTGGACGTTCAAAAGCAGAATCCAAATCCATTTTCATTCATTTCCTGCAAAGGTTCGAGCACTTGGATGTCACTCGTTAGGGGGACATTTTAATCATTAATATTTGCTGCTTTCCAGCAGGGTGTTCTTGAGGTTACTGTTCAGGCTGCTACATCAGAGGCTTCCCAGGCAGCACGGCCCAATCCGTTAAATGAAGTACAGCAGGGAAGTGCGTGGGAACTCACAACAAATTGTTTGTGAGCAGTTTCCAAAAAAATTCGCAAAATATTCTAAGCAAGCAGCTCATTTGAGGCCGACTCATTCCTAAATGGTAGAGAAACACATTAGCTGAAATTATTAATTGCAAACCATTTACTAATCCCCTTCCCAGTCCTGAAGGAGCACAGGGTGCTTTTGCAGTGATCTGAGTAAATTTTGTTATTACATTGATTGGCCATTCCTATCAAGACACAATGTACTAAGAGGGTACTGTCCTTAACCGAGATGTTGTATCTGCTGGTCTCGGGGAGGCTGAACCTTCCTGCCCCATCGATCCATCCCAAAGCTCCCCAGGAGACACCTGCAGTGACACATGGCAGGTACTTTGCTGGGTAAAAGAGAGGCACAGAAAGAAAAATGCAATTAATATCACATGGCACCTTAACATTTAGCTTGTAACCTAATGTATTGATTTGCATGGGAAACCAAATGTTAAGTATGGGAGCTTTGCATAGGCATGGGACCTCTCCTGATTAGCTTTCTCATGGGAATAGTTTGAGGCTGCCGAGTTGTATCCCTGCTCCCTCTCTTCTTCCGAGGGTCCGAGATTCATTCCCTATCGGGACTCAGCAATCTGGAAAGCCCAGAGATAAAACCGAGATTCTTTCCATCCTTCCATTTGAAAAGGCCTTTGAGCCGATTACGGCGTTTCCTAGAGAGGCTCTTTGACATGGGGACTTGGTTCAGGTTGTGCATTCAAGATAAAGAAAATACCTGTATAAACCCCTCTGGGAAGAAAGGATAATTACAGACTGCGGGTTTGAAATATAGCTGATGGCACTGACCTCCTTCCCTGGCCCATCAATAAATACCTCTCTGCTGAAACACCAGGAAATTGAAGCAGCTGAACTCTGCAGCACCTCCTCAGTGAAAAAGAGCTTTTAAAGGGATGGTAGGAGCAGTTGCCTCTGGCTCACACCCACATGCAGATACTTCTTTATATATGTATCTCTGTCTTATAATTTACATCAGAGACATTCAAACGAAGGTTAGATTAGTTCACTCTTCCTGAAAGACAGCAGTAATCCCTTCCCTTGCCGAAGCACCTTTCATCAGGGGCTACGCACAAACATCCATCAGCCGGAGCTTCCCACCGCTGCCTGCCCAGACCGGGACAGAGCCGCAGGAAAACCCCATCTACTGCAGGGAACAAAACCCGGGGAGGGGGCTCAGGGCTCTCGTCGCCGGACCTGCGAGAGCACAGAAGCAAAACTTCAGCAGCTGCAGCGAGGAGCGGCCGAAATAGGTTTGCACAGTGCAGGTGTCCCCTTGCAGGGCAGCTTGACTCGGGCCTCCCGCGGCCTTTTTTTGGGCTGCGCTGGATTTGCAGCGGTGCCCGACGCAGCCGAGCTGACCGGTGCATGGCCCTGGAGAGGGACCAGGGGCTGAGATGCTTTTGGGGTGGCTGGAGACAGCCCTGTGCCTGAAGATGAGAGATTGCTTTGTCCCAGGTAGTCTCCTACAAGGATTAACTGATACCCCTTTAAAATGCGATCTAAGCTGTAGCACACTCCCACTTTTGAAAGAGATGTTGCAACAAAAGCTCCAATATCCAGGGATTCGGTGCTGCTGAGGAGGAGGGTTTACCTGTAATGTATCTAAGGAGAGAAGAAAACAGACTTGTAAGACGGGCAGCGATTTGCATGTTCCCTCTGGACTTGTTTTTCCCCTCGCAGTACCCTGAGCTCCAGCTGGAAATGGAACTGAACAAATAACACCACGATAAGCAATTCAGTTTCCAAGTACCACAAATTTTCCTGCTTACAAATCATTTTGCAAGCAGGTAGCGCATTTCTTGTATGGAAATGAGTCAGTACTTTTTCTCTTTTTCTAGGTAAGGTCTCTTTTCCCTTCAAACCAAAAGTTGATGGTGTGCAGTCAGCCCCCGAGCACGGGCAGCTGCTCCCAGCAGCACCCACACACAGAGCCTAAGCCCGGGCTGCAGACGTGCCTTTTGCACTGAATATTTGCACGTAAAAGTGGCTGTTTCCAGGAATCACAGTGGTGATTTCAGACACAAATGTCTGTGAACACAGGCGAGGAAAGAGAGGGAGTGCAGGAGCTTGGGGATGCAGCATCGCCACCCTGGACCACGCAACAGGAGAGGGATGAAGAAGAAGCAGAGGTGTAGGGCTGCAGAGCCGTCCAGGCTGAAACTCACTGGGGAAAAGCAGGAAACTCTCCAAGGCTTTCTAGCTCCCTGGGTAAAAGCCTTTGAAGAATGGGTTTCTTTTGCTCCTTCTCCTTTGTATCTGGAACTTAAAAGCCAAGGGACCCACCTCTGCAAACCAGAACAAAAGTGTCAGAAAATCGATGCTTTATGTTGGGACACCTTGAAGGCACAAGGCTCCTTACTCCATCCACTGGATTCACAACTGAGCGATCATCAGTTCAGTGGCGTTTCTCCTTTTTCACTCCGATGCCTGGTATCTCCTGAAAAGCCCTCACAGAAACAAGGCCACGGCATCCCATCACACCTGCAGCGTCACTGGAGGTATCAGGACATCACATTCATGGGCATTGCCTTTCCATGCCTGTCTGCCTCTCCAAGGAGCATCACCGTGTCCTGTCCTTAGACACTGGACCAACTCCTGGGGACTTCTCACCTGGAGAAATCTTTCATCCAGGGATCACTTGGCAAGTTTTAATTGGGTACGGCAGCATCCCTCCCAGGTAGATATTATCTCCATTTTATTGATAGGGACAGTCAAGCCCAAACTGGGGAGGTGACCTGCCCACTGTCATAGAACAATTCCCCAGCAGACCAGGGAGCCGGCTGCAGCCATCCCAGCCTGCGGGCTCCCCGCTATCCCCGGGCTGCTGGCTGCGCAGGACATGGGGAGACAACGGCACACAGGCAGGGTGCTCTCCAGCTCAGGAAAGTCAAGGGAGAAAGGCTTTGGTGTTCTTGGAAACCAGGACCCGCTTGGAAATCACTCGCTCTCTCGGAATCAGGGGTTTTCACGCCACAGCAAATGGAGTTGTGCGAGTTTCGCCATCTGACAGTTACATCCAAGGTATGTTTAAAAGACAAAGTAGATCTGACTCGGCACAAAAAAAGGAGCATCTCTGATGGGAGATCACAAGCATCCCGGGTTCAAAGGGAAGACGAAGCCGCATGTACCTGCTGCATAGCACCAGGACAGGCGGCTTGTATGGGAGTTTGTGTCACTCTGCACTGCTGCTCAATGCACTTGCAAAATGTATAATGTATTGCAAGTGGTACCTGCTCTGCAACATTAAAGGAGGCAGCGAGATGCTGAGCCTCATGGAAATGCTTCCTGTGACATTATACAGAAGAAATGAGGACAGCTTCCCTCCCCACCTTCAGGAAGACATCGTATGGCTATTATTGACATGCTGCTGTTCTCAACAGCTAACTTCAAAATACAGAAGCATCATGAGACAAGACGATGCAGTGACAAATGTTTCACCGCATTAAAAAAAGTCTGGAGTTATAAAAGCAGAGGCCATACTTAATCAGTTCTCTATAGCTGTTGCCCAAGTGTTAGGAAGTGCTGTAAAGCCCAGCTTGCTTATAAAAGCATTCCCACAGACCAGAAGTGCCTGCATTCAGATCATGCCCAGATGCCTGATCTTTGGTAAATCATTTAACTTGTTCTGTGCCTTGATTCTCCCCAGCTGCAATAATGATCCAGCTCACACAGGCACTGGGAGTGAGTTAATGACTTAAGGGGCCGGTCGTGTACCAGCACTGGGCTGAGGATTAGCAGCGTGTGAAGCTCTCTGAGGTCTGTCAGCATAACCTTATTTCAAAATCAGTTTTCCCTTTCAAATCAGATCCCTCCGACGCTCGTGCTGCACAGCCCCGCAGTGCTTACCTGCATCCAGCCCTGCTGCTCCCTAGCCCAGCGGCAGCATCCCCAGGACTGGAGGCTCACCAGGGCAAAACGCTTCACTGGGGCTTTAGTTTGTGAAATCCGCAGCCAAGCTTACCTCTGCATGAGAAGCTGAGTATCAGCCAAACCAGTCAAGACCTTTTGGATTTGCTGAATTAGAAGTAGCAGGATTAATCTGAACTAAGCAACCCTCCCGCAGGGGAAAAAAACTTCTCAGGAGCACCTAGCAGCTAAAGGAAAGGGCAAAAAAACTTTAGGGGGACAAAGTGAAGCAACTGAGCCTCAATGACTGAGGGGTTTCAGGGAGCAGACTAAGATTACTTCCCCCCCCCCCCCCCCCCCCCCCATATAGACACACCTACATTCTCTCCAGTAACTCACCCTGCTGGGACCGTGCCCAGGGCTTTGGTCCCTCTCCCACCAGCCCCAGCTCCCTGGGCGACACTAACCCACTTGGCAGCTCGTTTTCTCAAAAGTCCCCCGCACTCACAGCATTTCTTGCTTGAGAACAAGTCTGCCAGAAGCACAGCACGGATATTCAGCCTCTTGCTCCCCCAGATTCAGCTGTGTCTTTGCCAGGAGGGTCCTGATCAGCGGCCACCAGCACCCGTGGGGCTGGCTGCAGCTCCCAGCTTTTGGGAACAGCCTTTCCCCAGCACTGCTGCAGGCTCCCCAGCTCACCCCCCATTACACCCATCTACCACGCAGCTTGCAGAGCTCACGCAGGGCCAGTTAGGAAATAATAAGAGCAGAGAGCAAAGATGGGCATAAGAGGAAAAAAAAGACCTCACACTCCCCAGTTTTCTGAGCAGTTGCTAAAAGCCTAACGCCCCCTTCCTCCCCTTTCTTTGGCTGAATCAACGCAAACACAGCCTCGCAGAGGAAAACGCAGCTTGTGTCCTGTCCTTTATAGCTCCCTGGGGTGGGGTGACCCAGCTGAGCCCTGTCCCACTCATCAGGCAGGGCCTGGAGGGAGGGGGCCAAGCACCTGGGCACCCGGCCATTGGGGTACCAGCATCTAATCCTTTCCTCATCAACCTTGGTAATGCGTCGGTCCATCACTGTATGAACGAGCATCTCTGGGGTGTGTTTCTGCTGAAAACTCCGTCCTTCACGGTCATGAGTGGGAGCTGAGCTTGCCCAAGTCCCTGCCACGGGGATGAGCAGGGCGAGAGCCGGCTCAGTGAGCAAAAGGCAATGTCTTGCCCCCGTGCCAAGGACAGGAATCCGCTATGGCCAAACCCAGGAAACCTCAGAAGGGGTGACCAGCGCAGTGACACCGGTGTGACATTTTTATTCCCAGCTACAAAGCGCCGTGTGGGGCTCAGGTCCGTGCTTGCCCGGCCGCTCCTCCGCTCGGGCACGGTGGCACCGAATGCCTCCCACTCGCATTGCGGCTGTTCAGCACCCGGTGCCCAGAAACCTCGTTGTGAAACCCCCGTCTCTGCCCCGTAGCTCGGACGAACCCTCGACACGAAGCTGTGCGAAGCAGCACGTAGCGCTTCCCAGCGGGGCCGGGCGCCTGCATGCACCCGTCTTGGTTTGGAAGGGTCCCGCGGCTCCTGCCCGCGGCGGCAGCGGACGCAGGGGGTCGGCGTGCTCGCGCGCCGGGGCGTTGGGCTGTCGGCTGCGTGCCGTGCCGAGCCGCAATGGTCTCATGCTTCCTTCTTGTCTGCAGGCTGGCTCAGGTGCTCCGATCACCTGCTGCTTGCGGGAACAGGAAAGCAGCAACTGAAGATCGAGGGGGACTTTTGGTTTACTCAGATGACAAGAGACAATTTTGGTTCCCCAAAAGCCAAGGAAACAAAGCTGTCAGGCTTTAATGGTAGCTTGTCTCCTTCCTGCAGCATGTTTATGGGCAAACAAGCTGCAGATCAGACCAGGCAAACAGCAGCAGGTGAGGCCAAATAACAATAATTAATGATTAATGGCGATTGTGGCTATGTTTATTCTTGTTGTATTGAGGCAACGTTGTCTAATGGATGAAGCACTGTTACAGGACTCAAGAGACCGGCTCAGCTTCCAGCGCTGCCGCTAACCTCTGCGTGATGCTGGGCCAGCCACCCGTTCTGTTTCTCCCTTCGCACTCTGGGTGCCCCGCTGCTGAGGGTACAAGCTCCCCGCGACGCGGGCGGCCCCGTCCCACGCCTGCACGTGCCGAATGTGACGGGGCTCTGGCCTCGGCTGAGGCCTCGAGGCGGAAGAGCGATGCCAATATTCAAGTTTTGTTACGGGCGCCCGGTGCCTGCATGGTTTGCTTGTGGCACGCAGCAGGGCTGACCTGACTGCTCTGGGCATTAACCTTCGCAGCAGTAGGCTCCGGGTTTACAGCTTTCAAGGGGATTTATTTCTGACAGTAGCATCATTCCTAAAAACGCTAGTACGTGTTTCGAAAGTGTTGTGGTGTCTCCGTGCTGTGCATCGGCATCCATCCGTGCCTTCCCTCCGCCCTGCCCTGTCCCTCCCCGCCCGCTGCCGGTGTGTGCGGGGCGACTCGCAGACACGCCAGAGCTGTATCGGACCGATCTCCAGCCCAGTTTCCCGTAGGCTCCGGTGTTAACTCACGCTGGTGCCAGCTGGGTTTGCCTCGTCCCCAGACGCCGTGTTTCATGGAGCTGTGTGGTGAGGCACGATTCCCCTCTCTCCTGCATGGCTGTTCCGTCCCTCGTGTGTCCCCAGCCACGCATGCGGCTTGAATGCACGCCACCGCATGATTTCAGGCATGCACAAATAAGCAAGTATATAAATTACGCAGAGCTCTTCAAGGACAGACAAAGGCTATGATACTACAAGCAACACCTGCTCTCCAGGGGTGTCTGGTTTGGGGGTGGCCCTTGGTGCAGCAGAACCCACATCCGCTGGGTACCTGGCCCCGAAGTGACACGCACCTTGGCAGCAATGCACGGATATTTGTAAAACATGCTCTGACTTTTTATTTTAAGGCTGTCCCCTAGAGACAAATATAACCTGTTCTGGGACTGTGGAAGAAAGCTTTGAAGTTGCTGCTTCCTGGAAATAGCTCTGGTTTCCTACGTCTCACGGTGATGTTCCCGTATTTATTCTTTCCTGAACATCCCTCAACCAGTTACAGTCGTGGCAAACACCAACACCGCAGCTGCCGACTCCAGCCTGGCACCAGTGCATCTTGCCCTTCAGTCCCCTGACTTTGTACAAGTTTCATGCTGAGAGGAAACTTAATGTACCTTAGCTCCTTTCCATTAATCTTTTAGTCTTAAAACATTAGCCATTTTTATGTAACATGTGCTACTTTTTTATTGCCACTCTAACAAGTTGTTGAGCTGTATTTACAATATGCTGATTGTAAGCGCCCCCTAATAGGTCCAGTCTATGTACCCTCCCCAATTAATTTTCGGGTTTTCTGTTTCATTTTGGGCATGTGTATTTCCTTTATAAAACCTGCATCTCGCCCTGGTATTCGTTGCTGCGTTACTTGCAGGAACCATCTGAACGTGCCTTGTGGAATGGTCATTACTGAGGAACCACAAAGAATGCCAGGGCTGAAATGATCTGGAGCGATGGCATTTGCAGTCCTCTTTGGATTCTTTCAAAACCTGCTTTTTTCCAGGGTTAAATTGGTTATTAATTTCAGAACATAAAAGCCAAAGAGATTTGGCACAAGTTTCAGCCACAGTTTTAACCTATAAACCTTTATTGCGTCTAAGAACATTTCTTACCGGAATGACGTATGGGAAAACCGTGCCCATTTCACCCTGGTTGTGATGCCATGGGCCCGATGCGATGCTGCAGTCACCATTGCCTGTCTAACCTCTTGTGTTAACTGACTTTTGCCCATTAAGTGAAAGGAAGTCTGTGCTGGATTAATTGGGTTTGATCTCCTCAAGCTTCCTTTAAGCCAGGGATGATGAAAGTTCAGGGCTGGGGCTTGTTGTGGGGCTAATCCCAAAGCTGAAGTCAAAGAAACTCTTTCCACTGGTTCCTGTGGGCGCATACTGGCAAACGCAGCTCTCGGCCACTCCAGCATCCCCTGGGTTTTATGCAGGGTATGAAGGTGGTGGCTCAGCCCTGCTGATCCTGTCCAGCGGGACGCAGCCGTGCGCCTGCGCGGAGCTGGGCTGCAGCTGCGGTCCCGTCCCAAAGCCAGGAGAGGAATGGCACCCGGACCAGCGCGATGAGCCGGCGCTTCGCCCTGCCACCCCACCTCCACAGAATGCCCAGAGCAGACAGGGAGGGGAAGCTGGTCACAGGTCCAGACAGCGATGCTGCGGACAGTCCTTAGCCTTCCCGGAGACCAGCCCAAAACCTTGAGTTTAATTACAGTAGAGCTGGGAGGCGTGGGAAAGCAGGCGAGAGCAGAGTCCAGGCCTCTTCCATTCTTTTTTTCTTTATTTAGTTTAGTTTCATCACCCCACCTCTCTTCTTTTATTGAGGAAAATAAGGAACTAACTGATATCCCAGCCAGCCATGCTGATGTCTGCAGACGGCAGTGCACGGGTGCTGGGGGCTAGAAAGCTCCAGGAGAGTCGCTGAGCAGCATCCCTGGCTCCGGAGTCTCTCAGCCATGGTCTCCTCTTCTCTCTCCCTTCCTTTTCTCCCAGTGCCCATCCCCTCGAAGGCCAACGGCACCACCATTTCCACCCTGTCAATGAACAAAGATGGCCTGATTGGAGGGGTGACGAATCCCAACGAGGTCTTCTGCTCCGTGCCTGGCCGCCTCTCTCTTCTCAGCTCCACTTCCAAGTACAAGGTGACTGTCGGGGAGGTGCAGAGGCGACTCTCGCCCCCTGAGTGTCTCAACGCCTCTCTCCTCGGAGGAGTCCTCCGCAGGTAAGCTGCTCCTAAGAGCCCTGGGACAGCCCAAGGACGCAGGGCTGTGCTGTGTGCTGAAATGCAGGGGGTAATGCCGAAGCAAGCGTTGTCTTCACCACCAGCTCTTACCTCTCAGATTAATGGAGACGAGAAATTCTGGTGTGTGGTATATTGGGGAATAGCATTTTTGTTGCTTTTTCTTCTTTCCTTTCAAACCTAAAAGCTTAAACTGGAATTAGTTATAGTTATTTTAACATTAATTATAATTTTTTTCCTCTCCGTGTTTTCTCTTTTCAGAGCAAAATCAAAAAACGGGGGTCGGTGTTTAAGGGAAAGGTTAGAGAAAATCGGACTAAATCTACCTGCGGGAAGGCGCAAAGCTGCCAACGTCACCCTGCTGACGTCCCTCGTGGAAGGTAAGAGTCGCTCTGCACTCCTGCGGAGGATAGGAGGGCCGAAACTTCAATACCCTTCATTTGCAGCTTTCCACAAACGAGAACACTTAAAACCAAGTATGCAGCAGTCACCACCGACTGAGGCTGGAATTATCCCCGTGTAAGCCTCCATGCTGATTCAAGCACGTCTGTCTTCGGAAACCGAGACATTTCTGTAGACCAGTCATAGCCCATGGGGAAAAGGCATCCACAGCCTGAACGGGGCTGCGAGCTTTCCTTTTGGCTACAGCTAAGCGTACCGTTCATTTCTGTGAACTAGTTCTAATAACTCTTAGTCAGGTTCACAGAAACCAAATACAACAAAGCTCGAATAAAGCTGCCAAGTATTCAGCAGCTGTTCTGTAGCACTGTAGGCAAGGTTAGGACACAACTCAGGTGCTGCCGACCGTTCTGTCGAGGCTCCATCACCGCGCTCAGGTCCGTGTCCTGTCTCCCGTGCGAAGGCAATGCCCCGTATCTGAGTCCTGCCCTTCTCCCCCGGGACAGCAGGGGACAAGCGAGACATCAAGGAGATGCGGCACAGCTCTGAGGTCTTGCAGGTGGAGGTAAAGTTCGTAGTAGCAGTCCTCGGAGCGTGGCATTAAGGGCTAAGCTATGGAAAATGTGCTGCGGGCAGCACAGCCTTGGCAGGCAGCGTGCGACCTGCCTTGACGTGTGAGGTGCCCCGGCTTAAAAGCCGCTTGTTTATTTGCTTCCCTCCTACTTTTTGCACTATGGAAATGATGATGTTGCCACCGCATCTTGGGAGAAAAGGACACGGGACGCAAACAAATGCAATGACAGCTCCGACTCCCTTCGAGCTTTGGAATCCATTGTGTTTGCACCCAGCGTGTTGGAGGCAGCTGCCTGCAGTTTCTGAATAGAAAATCATCTCCATTGTTGCCAGCAAATTAAATGACCCGCTTCATTAGGCGGAGGTTGTTACTGAGGGCAGTTGGTTCGTGCTGAATGAAAGGCTGATTTCCATTAAAAGAAAAGAAAGAAAAGAATGAAAGAAAGAAAGGAAGGAAGAAATGTACATTTTGATTTCAGGTGGCTGCTGATGTTTCAGTTACTGCTTACCAGCTCATAGTAAATAAAAGAGCGGTGCCATGTGTGCTTGATAGATATAATTTCCTCCTGCACATAAGTGTTATGGTATTGGGAGATGTTTCACCCAGAGGAAGGTGCTATTGCATCGTCATTACTCAGCACGCAGAAACTGGCTTGTGCCCCTATGCCCCAGGCATCCCCTTTCTTGGACATTCGCTGTCTTGGTTTAATTTGTTTTCTCCCCTCTGCCTTCCCAATATCTGTTCCTTTAAAAAAAAACCACTGGATATTTTTCTGAGTGCTAATGATATACTTTTTCTTACACTGACCCACAGCCATTTGTATAGATGGGGAGAATGGGTACCGGGGAACCCAGGGAGCACTACGAGGGCTGCAGGTAGAAACACAGCTTTCTTTGGGAGCCTTTGCCACGTACACCGAGCACTTGCCCGCTCCTGGGCACCTGCTCCGTGAGAGTAGCTCCAGCACGGACCCCAGGGAGCAGCAGGGCTATAGTTCAACTCCAGAAACATCCTTAAGCTCTCAGAAAGTGGTGTGCATTCAGACAGGCTCCTGCGGCCCCTTTGCCTGCTGTGTCCTCCTGCCCCACGAGTTCTCTCCTACCCTGGGCTCTGGCTTGGGGTAGATTTAACACCACTTTCAGAAGCTGGACTGCCTTCTCCCCTCTGCTGAAACCTCTCGAAGCCAGCATTCAAACTGCCTTTAAAGCATTCAGCTGTGTAGCCACTCACACACATTCATGGAGGAAATAAATCCTGGCTCCAGCCTTGGCTCCCACCATGAGGTCACACAGCCCTTTTTTATTCTCACAACAACTGTTTTTTCTGCAGCTATTCCTTTCTGATTGCTTTTTAACATACAACCAACTGCAGTTCTGATTCTCTAGGTTTACCTTATTTGCTCCTTCTTTGGAGGAGGAGATGAAGTGGAAAGTATTATCGTTGTATGGGAAGCACAGACACTTTGACCGTAACATGGCTTCACAGACTGAGCTCCGGGAGCTGGGAAGACTGTGATGGGATCTAGGTTAATGCTATTAGGATGGATGGCCTAATACGTATGAGCAGCAGGGGGGCAAGTCAAATTAGCTCTGCCTGCCCGACCAGGATTTCGGGTGTTGGGCATGATCAATTGCCATCAGCTCTGATTATTTCCACGGGGACGCCTGGAGATGGATCAATTCCATCAATGGGTGGGCATTTCCACGGGGTGATGGATACGCTGCCTGCGCGTCCAGCCCGAGGGCTCCTGCTCACCGCGGGAGGATGTAAACCCCTTCCTTCTGTCCGTTTCTCACATCCCTATTTTGTCTAGCGGTCACAGGGTTAAGGTCACTTTTTCACCCTCCAGCCCCTGTTTAAATCTCTGCTCATTTTGGGGAGGCCAAGCAGGAAATTTTGGAAGAAGGAGGGAGAGAAAGATGCAGCAAGGGAAGTGCCTAAGTGGCCCAAGCCACATCAGTGAGACGGCTGAAGTTGCTACAGAAAGCGCTCCCCTTCCACGCAGGCGTTGACACAGCTTGTTCATCTCTCCTGCTCGTAGGTGAAGCCGTTCACCTGGCTCGCGATTTTGGGTACGTGTGTGAAACAGAGTTCCCAGCCAAGGCGGCGGCAGAGTACCTGTGCCGACAGCACTCCGACCCCACGGAGCTCCACACCAGGAAAAACATGCTGCTGGCTACCAAGTGAGTACAGATGGCAACGAGCCACCGCTGCGTTAGGTACCCACAGCCTGGAAGGGCAGTGTTAGCCCCAAAAGCTTACTCTTCTGTGGGGAAGAGATGGCCTCATAGGCTGCACGCAGGTCTGAAAGATGTGCAGCAAGGTGAATAATTGGCATGGATGGAAGGGCTTGCTCCTACACGGGAGAGGTTAACCTCACCCCAGGGAGCATTTTGGCACTGCCACACGTGCCCCTTCGAAGAGCAGCAGCAGCCGCACCAGCTCCGACTCTGCACCCAGGGTTTTTCCCCAGGCTGGAGCCAAAAACTCCCAGAGGGGACAGCGCTGCTCGGGCGGGGAGCGGGAAAAACGACCCCAAACACACCTACATCCCTGCAGCTTTCCAACAGCATTTATAGTAACACAAACCTCTCCCTTTCAGGCAAATTTGTAAAGAGTTTGCAGACTTGATAGCCCAGGATCGCTCGCCGCTGGGGAACAGCCGCCCCTCACTCATCTTAGAGCCTGGTGTCCAGAGCTGTTTGACTCATTTCAGCTTGATAACCCACGGCTTTGGGGGCCCAGCCATCTGTGCAGCGCTCACAGCCTTCCAGAACTACCTGGTGGAGTCCCTCAAGGGGCTGGATAAAATGTTCATGAACAGCACAGGGAACGGGCACACGGCCGGAGACTCCAAAGCGTCAGAAAAAGAAGTGAAGCATCGGAAATAACGTGCTGTCTCCCTCCCTCTCCCTGGTGGGAGCTTTCCCCGGTCGTGATAGATAGCACTGGGGGGGAAAGATGATACAGTGCACTGTTTCTGTACTGCTACATTTGAACTTGGGATGAAACTCATAAAGCAAACAAAGAAAAGACAAAAAAGAAGATTTAAAGAATTTAAGAAGAAAACAACTCTAATGGACGTAATGAGATTGAGAAAATAAGCCAGGTTGATGGCTTTTAGGTTTTGCCCTTTTTTTTTTTTTTTTTTTTTTTTTTTTTAAATCGTGGATGCAGGAAGCCAAGTCATGTGCAATTTTATTTTGTTTTGTTCTTTAAAAACCCATAGTGAAATCCTGACGTGCTCCAGGAATTTGTTCCAACTGAAAAACTGAGAAGAAAGAGCAAAAGCCTCATCAATGCAGGAACCAGAGGCGTGAGCAGCAGAGGGCAGGGAGTTGGATCGCTGGCTGTACCTGGATTTATCAGCTGGTTTTGACAGGCAAATACACAGGAAACCTTCCTATTTCCCCACCTACAGCCCAGTCCTAAAGCCAGGCCAAGAGAAAATTGCCAGCAGAACTGCTTTGGATTTAAAGCAGTTTCAGACTTTGTTTACAGTTTTCAAACTGAGACTTAAGGCAGATTTTCCCCCAGGCTGAGGAGCCCTGAGTCGTACCATGAGGGGAGGAACAAACCGCACACCTGATGGTTCCCAGGGCAGGAACCGATCGAGGAGAGCCTTCCCAACTGCTACGGTCATAGCTGGGGATAAAGCAGGTTAAGTTAAACCCAGGACTAATTAAAACTCCACAACCTACAGATAACAGCACACAAGTTTCTAAAATTAATAATAATTAATAAAGCACAAGGAGCAGAACTTGAACCAGGCCAAACTGAACTGTTCTAAATCTGTATATATTTATTTATGTGTAATTAAAATCTGAAAGTTTTAAAATGTCCAGTGCAAGTTATTTATATCAAATTGAGTTGGTTTTTTTGCTTTGCCTTTTTTTTTTTTTTGTTGTTTTGGGGTTTTTTTTTTTTGAAAGATGAAAGTCTTTGGATTTTCTGCCATTAGAAATGGGAATGAAGTTTTGGATACACAAAACTGTAGCATGGACAAGATAGGCTGTGATGATAATGACTATAGAAGTTCTGCAGGATTTTGTACTTGCTGTTGTTTCTCTTAATGCTGCAATAGATGTACAACACCCACACCACAATGTCATTCTCATTATCTTAATAAACCTCTTTTTATTTGAAGAAAGCACTTCCATCGTCTTTGTGAACAAGGATCCTTCTGCCCCTGTGGTTGTATCTTGAAATATTATCCAGATTTAAGAAACAGTATCCTCCAGTTTCATGGCTGACATTTGACTGATCTGTGCAGTCACAAATGGAGAGCTCAGAGAATGACAGGAGCTGGCGTTAATGCCCTGATCTCGCAAGCCATCGCAGCCGAGCCGGCCGGCGCCTCTGGTGATGAATAGTGAAATGATGTGTTTGCAGATATTTCAGAACTGCTCAGGACAGTCAAATCTAAACCTGTCTGTGAAGAGCTGCAGAAGGACTTCATGGTATCAAGACAATGAGTGATAAATTAGCAGATAAAGTAACCCTACTAATCTATATGCAATGACGCTCTCCAAATTAGTTGCTATGTTTGTGGCGTTATGGATAGAGCTCTAAAACCAGCCACCTCGTGCTCACAGGAGCTTAGAAATAAACAAATTGATGGGAACTGTTAAAAAAGGATTAGCAAACCAGAAAACAGATCATGCTGCGTGACATACGTGTTCTTGCATGATATTGCTCTATCTTGAATGCCACTTGCAGATCTGGCCAGCCCAACTGGTAAAGCCACGGAGAAAAGCAGCCAGGGAGATCTGAGGTGGGAACTGACTTCTGTGCGAAGAAAGACCAAGGGATTAGAGCTGCACGACTTGTAAAGGACATGAGCAGTATATGGGAGAGGTGTGGAAAACAACAGTATAAAAGAATACAAACAGGGAAAGATAACACTAAAACTAGAGGCAGAACACCAAAGTAGTCAGGAAGATGGTTTAAATAAATGAACAGCAGACAAGTGAGAAGCCGTTGGGATTTCATGGAAGCAGACGTGTAAATGGTTTTTGACACAATGGAAGTGGGGTGATTTTAGAGAGCATGCGTGCAATCTTCCCTACACATCCATTGCTCGTCACAGCTGGAGACTGGGCGGATGGACATGGGTCTGAGTCATTACAGCACTTGTTATATTGGACCTCTCTCAGAGTCGTACCCACCAGTTTTCTCTGGAGGTTGCAGACTAGGCTGATGATAATGGAGAAGTAACCAAACTGTCCCAAAAGGGACCACAGGAGGTTAGAAATACAAACCCTTCTCCCTTTCAGAAAAGTGTGAAACATTTTATGTACTAATATAGTTTGTGGGGATGGCTTAGAGTCAGAAACTTGCATCTAAATACTCCCTTCAAAAGCTTAGGGATGCATTTAAATTGGGAATCAGATTGAAAATGTCCCTCAGTTTGAAGGGGGAATGAAGTTTGTGAAAGGAAGGACCTAAATGACGGGCTCTGCAGGTCTGGTTTTGCTCTTGGACCTTCCCAGAGGAAGAGCCAGGGAACAAGGAGCAGCCAGGGAGCAGAATGGAAATACTACAGACACATTGGAGGCTTGTTTACACTTCAAAGCTATTTTGGATAATGCAGGGTGTGAGCCAAAAGCACAAAAACTATTCCTATTTAAAATTATTCCAAAATAGGAGTGCCCTGTTCTGCATCAGCATAATCCATGTTTAAAATGGATTATGGTAAAGGAGAGTAAGGTGCTTTTGTGCTACAATACAGGTTTCCCCACATGGAGTTATTTAGGATAACTCTCCTGAAGTAATTCAATTTGTAGACATGCTCTGGTGCATGGTATCAGAGAAGAGCAAACTACACTCTGATACATGATGAAAGTATATGTGTGCACACTGTAATATACAGGCGTGAAATATAATTTCATAATGTAATCATATTATGAAAACCTGTCTTGGTTAGGGCACTCTTTGAATATCAAGGAATTCTTAGACACAGCAGCAATGAGCAATAGCAACAAAGAATCAGGATATGCCTACAATAATTACATGCTGTGTCCATCGGGTGGAAAAATACCTCCCTCCTCATTTTCCTCTTTGGGTAACTGCAAGTCTTTTGAATGTTTTATGAGGAACAGTCTGGTGCCTGAAAGGCCAGGATGCCACCAATTACCTTTTAATTGGGAGGAAGTTTGATGATTTGGATTCACTTGTCGATTCTGCCAGAGATGCTCAAGACTGACGATAGACGTGTCACGTAGGATCAACTTTCTAAAAGCACTGAGACTTCCACTTCCCAAAATTTTGGACACCTTCATTTCTGCAGGCCCACAGAGATACCAGAGAAGAGCACAGCTCTCAGAGGGTGTGCCAGGCCAATTCTTGTTCGTAATGATTTAGTACTGGAGTTACCCTCTCATCTCACTGTCAAACAAGGCCATCCCCTGGTGTGTTCTTTGCCTTTCCATCCTGAGAGAAAGAAAGGCATTTTACACAATTCAGGGCTCAACGCTGGTATAAATTCCCACACTGATTACAAATATTATCGTGGGAAAATACGTGGGATTGTGTCAAAGAGTAAAAATAGATTCAGGCTCATGAATTCTACGCTTGTTATAGAACATTGGAATTTCAATCCTAAAGGGGAACTGAAAAAAAAAAAATCTTTTTTGAATTAATTTTGAATGAATGACAAGTACAGAGAAACCACATGACAATCCTTGACAAGCGAAAAAGAAAAAGAACATTAACAAAAACTCTTCATTCCCTAACAGTCAGCTATCCCAAGGGTAAACTGAGGTTAACATTGAATTGTGAGACTATACTGTATCATTAATGTAAACAAGCAGAGGTTGCGTTGGCATTCTGCATGGCTTTGGATAGACTAAATAATTACCTTTAAGCAGGCTACCTTAAAAGCAACAGGGTAATAATAGCTCTCCGTATAAAACAACACAATAAACAGACTTTGCTGACCTGTAGTTAATGCATTCTTTCATATATGAGAGAGTCTACTGAATTCCAAACTTCACATACAGAATCCAAGGAGCCACACCAACAGTGAGCAGAGGAAGTTTTTCCTGTTAGTGCAACTGAATCAAAACACCAAAACCAAAACCATTTTCAAATCAGGCAGTAAAACAAATGTTATTTGCAAGGGTGACAAAATGCTTGCTTCAGAGATTATTGATTTAGCAGCCTAGACAGACAGCACAGTGTCAGTGTGCACCATACGACTATAGCCTTAATTATCCTAACAGACTTTGGGGGAAACAGTCTAAACACATTCATTACACAGTATCTGAACATGCTGAGCTAGAAGGTATCATTTTTGTCTTCCTGCCTGACCTCCTTTATATTGCAAAGAATTCCCACTGTGGCCACCTGAGCATCACTGCATTTTCAACAGGATACCATAAATAGCAATAATAATTCCAGACATTGAATATACACCCAAGCTTTGACCCCATAATCGCAGTGCTGAAGCATCCCAGTAACCTCTCTGAGGTAGGCAGGCAGCAAAATTGATACCAGCGTTATTCTAGATGGCTCCTTTTTATGTTTTTATCCAGACACCTTCAGATGCTTCTCATTTGATTCTTTTCCGCAGAGAAAAGGCTAAAATTATATCCTGAAAATCAGAAGTATTTCCCATAAGGATAGCTTCATTTTAGTAGCAAAGGTTATAGCCAAAGATGTTTTGTTAAATGGAGACAACTCAGCTTTTTCTGTGGTGTGAAATGAGTTCAGAGAAAGATCAAGCTATTGTTCCAAGTCAAGAAGTTCTGCAGCTTGTCAAGATGTGTTGGAATGCTACAGTCTTCTCACTTGATGATGGGTCTGTCTGTGCAGAAGTGCCTTGGGTTCCCCTTGAGTTTCCCCACTGTACAGAGACTTAAAATGGCTAAAGAATCCCCAAGATTCTTGGCGTGACTGAATGACCTGCACTCAACAAATAACAATCATCAGTCCACCATCCTCTTCTGTCCACACCCAAAACTTCACATCTTCTATGTGGTTCTATTCCTTATCTCACAGAACAGATAAATTTAATCTAATTCTGCAATGGCATCCTGGATTTATTTATTCTCAAGTGCATGCTATAAGAAGTAAATCACATTCTTTTCCTTGGACGCTCAAGGTCTTCCACAGTCGAACTTCTACTCTGTTACACACCTGATCAAAGTGGATCCATGGAGTCTTTTTACTGGATGAGCTGCAGAACATCAGTGGCTGAAATACTGCATGCTTTTGTTCTGGAGTTCATGAGAGTTTCATCACACCTTGGAGACTTTACTCTGACAGCTGTGTGGAATTGTAAACAGAGAACTTATCTGTATTTCCTGCGCAGATTGTATCATCCAAGGATGTTTCTTTTCCAAGAGGTTTACTTCTCAGCATGCAGCAAATATTTTCGAAAGAGCACCATTTCCTATGAAACCATTTCATCCAATCCAATACAATCAGCATATCTGGCTACGTTTCAGGAGGGTTACGTTTACATTCCAGTAGTACCTTGTGCCATCAGACATCAAATTATCATTGTATTAGGCCCTGTGCAAAGAGATCTTACCCCCAAATTTCTGTTTCAGTAGACAGGATTACAAAGGAAATAGTTACCTGCACCTTACAGAAAACAGATGCAATATACAAAGTTAAAATGATTTGCAGAGGGAGACATAGGGAGTTTGGGAAAAAGCTAGTATCCAAACCCAGATAATTCAGACCTAGCACCATAACTACAAAAATCCCCAAATTAGTTTCAACAGTCTGTTTCAGACAAAGATATAGCCTGTAAGTTTATTATTTTATTTCCAATGATAGAAAGTGATGTCCTTTAAGAATCCCTGTTCTACTTTGCTGCCTGTTGGTTCATTGTGAAAACAAAGGCAGAAAAGCATTCAAACTAGGAAAGCAATACATCAAATACTTGTGCTGCAGGTGCTACAGGCACTGCTGAGGAGGAGACTAGTGGAAAGGCCAGTTTGCTCAGTTCGGACAATGAAAACAGCCTTTCTTACACCCTCTTTGTAATGGGCTGCTGTTTTGACTCTTAAATGGACCCTGGCACCACAGGGAATTGCTTCAGCCCAGGCCACCCACTCCTGACCCATTTTCATTTCATTTCCTCTCCCCCAGCCTTGTCATATGTCAGGAGCATATTATACCTTTTAGAGTTTCCTGCTAATTTGGTCATCACAAGGAGCCTCCAGAAGAGCACAGTAATTAGAATGCTAAATCAGACTAGTCTTTTAGCACAGATAACTCTGACTCTGCCCCATTCAGGATCCCTTTATGAGGAAGACAGAGTTTGGCACAGTTCCCTGGAGTCAAAATGGGAGCAAGCACATCCGCAGCCCTGCACGGGATGAGGAGCCCATCACTGCCTCAACATGGCGCGGCCATGCGTGCACCAAGCAGAGGGGCAGGTTTCAGGCAAACTGAGAAGTGTTCAGCTGTCCCCGGGAAAATAAGCAAGGCAAAAGAGGTGGGAAACCTGTCCACCCTATGGAGCATCTTTCATAACATTTGGAAGGAAGACGGACAGTTTATAGAGTCTACACTATAGGCCTTATCTGGTAAAGTCTGAAGACTTTGATGAACAGGTAAAAAAATAGAGGAACATATCTGTTTTAAGGTACTCTTAAAAAAAAGTTTTCAGTGCCTTTGAATCTGCTGAGCTAAGGAGTAATGCAGCTGAGTGCTGTGAGGAAAAATAGCTCTGTTCAGTTTGGGACAAAGTTTTTTTTTTTCTATTAATGCCACGTGTTAATAAGCTTTTTCACAGCTTTTGAACATAAAGAACCTTTTGGTTTAGTTCTCCGCAAATTTTGGAGCCAACACGGAAACCAAAACCAAAAACGTATGGCTTTACAGCTCCTAAAAACATCAGCAGAGGTTAACCTCAAATCTTTAACCAACTTAATGTAAACACCTGAGACGAAGGCAAGCTGACCTCTGGCAGTGTTCACACAACCAACCTTCCTGATGTTTCATCAAAGCATGGGCCATAAACACTAAGGTAAATACTAATACACAAACCTAGGAGTATCAGATGTACCAGACCAAAGCACCAAGTGTGATGATTTGGACAGGTTTCTCATGTGCTTTGAGCGAATGCTGTAAGACAAATGAAATTAGAACCCAGTTTTAATTGTTTTCTTCTTGAAGGTACCCACTCAGAGCTACATGATTTTAAGGATGATTATAAAAAATGAAAAGAGAAACAGGTTTGAAACTTATCACTTTGAATGAGAGAAAATAAGAAATAAGTAAACTATGGAGATCCTTTTATACCCTGTATTTGGCCTTGCCCAGTAACAGAAGTTTCAAAGATTCAAGAAACGGTTGTTCAAAAAAATAAAAGAAAACCACAAAATGATCTGACAGCTTCAGAAATGTTTTCCCAATGTCCAGATGCCAGAGTCTGGTTATGTACTTTAAAGTTTGATTTCCATATACTCCAACTGCAGACATTTTAATTATACAGACAAGTGTATTTTCTGCTAAACCCAGGACGATAATGATATCTTTCAGCCATGGTCTCAACACACTACATGTTTGCTGGGTAAAAGCAAATGAACATGCTATAATATTCCATGTTCCCAAACAACCATTTCAGACTTTTCCTGATTTTTCTTCTTAAGCAAATTTTGCTGTGGGATCACAGAAAGTTCTGTGAAAATAGCATCACATGGTGCTGTAGCTTTTCCTCCCCAGCATACTTTTGCTGATAAAATGCTGTGCACATCCTCACTTCAAGCACATAGTAGTAAATGTCAAGAGCACTTTTGCAAGGGAGAATGGAATTATCTAAAAAATATAAATTAAAGATGTACTTCAACTTTACTTCTCTACTTGTTAGCGCTTGGACTAACTAGTAGAGGATAAATTCCAGTTACTCTTTTTGGTTGTTTTGGCAAGTCACTAGCTGTCTTAGCCTTCACTTGTGAAAACATGGATAATTATCTGTTCCATGGGACAACTGCCCAACACTTGTAAAAAATAAAATGTGCATCTTCCAAAGGAAGAAACAACCTTGTGCATCCTATCTGCCACTGCTGGACAGGGCATTAACCTATTCTCCATAACTCTGAGTTTCTGTGACCATCAGATGATCTGCACAGAGATGAAGAGGCCAAACACAGTTTGTAAGGAGGCAGCAGTGTGCATGCAAGATCACTGCCCTCTGCTGAATGGAAGAGGCTTGTGAGATGCACAGGTTTTCTCCACAAACTGAGTCCCAAGAGCTCTGGTAGCAGGCTAATGGCATCTTGTATTTCAAGTGCAACATTTAGCAGGAGGCAATCAAGCATTGCTTCAGCCCACAGGCATCCTGATGGTACTATAGTAGGATACTGTCAATAATCCTAAAAATACTGACACAAAATATGATGGAGCCTGCTTTGTCTTCCGTAAATTAACTAAAGAAGATGCCCTATTTTCATGTTTGTGAATAAACACTAGAAATATTTGATGACATCAAGGAAGCCTCTACTAAACAAAAGGTACTTTACCCAAATCAAAAAAGACTTAGCCAAGTCACCATTTCAGACAAATAGATTATTAGGCTGGTCCCACCTTGTATAGTTGCCTTAGAGTTAACTTACAGATCCAAGCTTATACTATATTTGCTGGTATTCAGATCTATCCACATTTTATTTCACCTCTCGATAGATTTGATCAGCAGAATTTCGTTTTTCACAAATCTTGCTAACCTTTAATGCTTTACTATATTACATGGGGATGAAGAACATACTGGCAATTCTGAAACAGATCCTTTTAAACATCCTTTCCCCTCTCATCACTCCTCAACAGTAAAGGGTTTTCTCTATTCCTACCACAGCTGTCTTGAGTTAGACTACATGAATAAGCTTATTGGATAACTACCTAATTGCACATTAGCACAGAAACAAAACACTTAAACTGTCACTTCACATTTTCAAGACAACTAACTTATTTTTTTAACATAGTCCTCAGCAAGTCAGGAGTACGCAGAGATTCAAACCAACACAGTCAATAGCACAGAAAATAGAGAAGTTGCATATTTTAATTCTACCATTTCCATTTTGCTTTTTAAAAAAATCTGTTAAAACAACTTATGTCTGTTCAGTTTGATCAGTGCTCACATGAAAATTTCCTGCACTTAATTGCTGTTGATGGCAGACTGATAACGACACACGGAAACTCTGCGTAAGGTTAAACCTTTAAAGAAAAAGAATTAAAAATGGCTTGAAGGATAAATTTTTACAGGTAGGATAAACTTATTTTTCCTTACGGACAATATGTACAGTGTTTCACAGGTGGCAAAGTTAAAGGTGTTTCCTTCCTTAAATGTCAAGCTATTTTATACAAAAGGAATATTCTGTCCCTGCTTCGGATTGGGAACTGGAACCAATCCATAACGTCAACTCTGGCATCAACTAGTACTTCTTGTAAGAACCTACTGTCAAAACTAGAGACAAGTGCAAAGGAAAACACATCCTTGGGAGAGTTTAGCCTGATCTCTCCTCTCTGCTCCTACATTTTTACTCTGAAAAGGGACAGCTCCATTTTGTTGCAAAAAAAGTTTCTGCCAGCAACTGTTTCATCACTTCACCATGAACAGAAGTCAAAGACTGCTGAGAATACTCTAAGGCATTGCTCCAAACATGCTTTATTTCTAGATCTTTGATTATTCTATTGCTGTGTAGTCTCTACATAGGCTCACTAATTTCTACAAGCACTCCTGCTGAGGGCACTTAGGTTTAAACAGAAAAAGCAGTCCCTGCCCAAGGCTTTTCACCTACCCATGGCTGAGCCATCTCTTGGTTTAACTGAATGGGGTCATGGATTTCTTGGACTTGGAAAAATCTTGGGGAAACATGTAGGTGAATCAACTTGGGGTGCTCTCCCCCACCAGTAGTTCCACATAAAGGCTGAATACAGCAATAAGGGAGGTAGTTTTTAACCTTTCAGCCGTTTCGATTTGTAATTGCATGTCTCTGCTCAGCTGTCATTTGCCATCCCATGCAGGTAGAAGCTTCACCACTCAAGACAACTTTGAGACATCTAGTCACTTTTAGGACTGCGTAACTCCTGACGACATTATAAACTTGCACTAAGTACAATTATGCCAGCCAGCTGTCTGAGAACCGATGACATCCTTAGTGCCAATGTTTCCAAGTATGCATGAAGGTCTACAACGAAATGCAGATTTTCTTCCATGAAAAGGTATAATTAACACCAAGAAAAAGACCTACAAGCACTGCACCTACACTCACATACTTCTTTCAGCAAAGCACTCCCAACATAACGTGGCCTAAGGCACAGAGGCTCTGTTCCCTTGTAAACTGATCTTAGAACAAACTCCAAGCTCCTGAAGAGATGAGCTGGTGCAATGATCTGTTACATGCATGCACAGTGCTCAGGAAGAGACCATCTTTAAACAGGAAACCTAAAACGAGAAAAAGTGCCTTGTTAACTCTTTAGGCCCTGAGGCTTTGGGTAGTAAAACATATGGTCAGAATTACCAGCCAAAGCACAGCAGAACAGCTCACTGCGGCTACAATGCCCTAGGAATAGGTTACCTTGGTTTACAACATTAATTTTTTATAATATTATGAACAAAAAAAACCCTTATTAGTAGAAAGCAGTACTTTCTTGCAGTGCTCAATTCTTCCAGAGATTTCTTATGAAAGAGAGGCCTGTCATGATAAATACAGATGCTTTTCAAATGGAAAGGTGAATTCTTTCCAAAAGGGATTCCTGGATTCTAGGCAAAATACAGTTTCCAAAAGCTTTAGGGCTAAATTGAACCTGGTAAGTAGTTTTCTTCTCCTTGAGTAATGCAAATGGAAAACTTAAAACATTGATTTTTCAAACAGATTCTATATATTACTGTCAAAAATGAAAACTGAATGAAAGATCAGCACTGCAGACCTTTAAAACAATCCAAAGTTACACAGCAAAAGTATCACTTCTTTCCTTAAAAGGTGTAAATTCTTGGGAAGTCCTCAAAAGACTCTACTTCATTAGAGGCCACAGTCCAATCTCATTTGGGGCCAATTCTTTTGTTCTACTGGTTTGAAATAAAGGTCTGTATTTATTCATTCCTAAAGGTTGCTGCTCTGTTGGCTTCTGATGCAACCCCTTGTATCTTTCACTCAATGGGGGATTCAGATCCTGGGCCCTGCCTTCAGGCAAAACATATGTTCCACTCCAACCCGAATCCAGCAAGGGTGTTTGCAAGGGAGTAATTGTTTTATGTTTATTAATCACCTGCATGCAAATAGGTGCCAGTAAAAACTCCAGGCAGATTCTCTGCCAGTCTCACATAATCTAATAGCACCACACCCCAGTTTCGGTGTCTGAAACAATGAATACCTCCAATAAAGAGGCATTACTACTTTGGTATGCAGTGACAAAATTATCACATCAGCTCAGCCACTCTGCAATGACGATTTTGAAAAAAAAGAGACAAGAAACCTGCAAAAACATTCAACATCAGTGGTAAAATAAATTAGAGATGCTGCATATTAACCTAAACAAATACATTAATGCAACATGAAGGGGTGAGATTTCAAGCGCAGAACTAGAACACTCAGACTCTACTCATGTTAAATGTGACTTGCCAAGAGAAAATAGTCAGGCTGGGAACTTCTTTTCTTGGTGTGAAAAAGTTTGAAAAGGTTTTTAAAACATGAAGTAAATTTTAGCAAAACGTTTCAGAGTTATATGCCACTGGCCTTCAATAAAAGCCATTGCAGCCATAACTACAACAAACCCAGCTAATAATTAAACTCATTCTGGAAAGAGTTAAACTACAAAGCTTGATGGGACTTCAGTTCAGAATCAGATTTAAGTAAGGGCAGTCTTGAGAGGCAGGATGAGTTAAAGCACTGGAGCTGCAAATTTATTCTGTGACATTAAGCTAGTCTCAGTCTCTAATCCAGTTCTCACCTGTTCAGTAAGATGGGAATACTTGGCCTTTAAGAGTGACAACTTTTGGGGGGGAAGAGACTAACATTCTCAAACACTACTGAGGCAAGACCAAAAGAGCTTTGACAAATACAGTTAGGTCTATCACTTACCTTTCCCGACTGAGAACTTAGGTGTTATGCCCTGCCACACAATTAATACAGTCTGCATGCAATCTTGTACATATGCATCCTTCTATTTCCAAGATTCTTTTTCCAAGCTTATTCAAACATAAAATAAGCACACAAACAGAGCATTTTATATGGTTAACTCATTCAATACACATGAAAGTAGGGAAGTGGTCTCAACGAAAAATTACTCTCAGAAGAATCACTTCTGGGCAGACTGTAAGTATCAGCCACATGATAATTATCTGAGGCTGTTCTGTGAATGGAGTTTTTATATGGAAGCATCATCCAGAGCCTAGACAGATCAGTGATTATTCTCATGGAAACAAAGCTCTAGCTAGTTGAGATTAATTCAAAGATTTATAAAAAGTGCGGCCGTTTTATTTCCACTGAACTGCTTTTACTTCTAAATGTAGATAACATCAATTAAGAAAAATCATGTAATTGATGCATCAGTTTATATTTAAAATACTTAATGTAGTTATGAGCCTACCATGCCAGCAGGAGAATATTCTTTCCCAGTAACAGAACCATGGCCAGGTGAGTTAAAAGTGACACTAGCATTTTAAAATCTACACTACTTGAAAACTCCTTTTCAGCTTTCACTTGGATTAGATTGAAAAAAGTATAAAAAGAGCAGATTAAGCCTTTGAAAACCTGATTATTACTGTTTTATAAAGCAAAAAGTGGTAACATCTTTGGAAAAATAAAGTAGATGCTGTATGTTTAGCATGAAACACTTGCCCAGTGTTTGTTGAGCTTTAATTATGACAGTAGATGACAGCACATTGTCATCTAGAAAATATAGTACCAGTTTTTCCCCACACATACAAAAACTTGTGTATGTGTGTATAAATCTCAGAAGAGGAAAGAAAGATAAGTAACTTGAATGTACATCCATTAACAGTAAATCAAGTTTCACCTTCACCGTTGAACAATTTACTTAAATACTCTCAGGAAGGATCAGCGGAATAAAAAGATAAAACTGGCTATATAAATGTCAATCTTTATTCGATCTCCCAGTGCAGTACATGACTTGTGTGCTTCAAATGAATAGAAAAAACCCAGAAGTGAACAAAAAAGATGACTGCTGAAGAAAGATCTCAGGGGTTAGGACATCGCTTTTGCAAGAGGTATATTGTCCACTTCATGGATGCCATCTTTGTCAATGAACCGGGCATTGAAAGAAGTCAGATTTAGGATGAAGCGTTTCTGAAGCTGTTCGACAAAAGACAAAGACAAAAGAGATGAGATTCATTCAAAGCTTAAATAAAAGAGGAGAGAATAATTTAAGGGATATGCTGTTGCACATCAAAATTTCTGTCCTGGTTCTAGTGACCTGAAATATCAGGAACTAGAGTGTTTTTTTACTGCTCAGGAACCAATCAGTGTGAGTTTGTTCTCTGTTATAAGACCATCCATGTTAGACAAGCCTAGGCTAGAGATGCAAAATGCACAAGCCTGTTAACAAGGAAGACATTTAAGCAGGAAGACTACAGTGGGCTACAACTTAGGGCACAAAGTATACGGATCAAAAAGATACTTCAAACAGAACCTCTTTAGACTACTACTTCCTGATGTTCCCCAGCTGTTTCTTCCCAGTTACATTCAATTCAATCTCTCAAAGACAAGGGTGAAGAATATTTTCCTACAATAAAAGCCTTGGAGTCTGAAAGGTTATGTTTACGCTAAAATTGATCATGAACTTTTAAGGTCAAATCTTTACCTCGGTTAGATATCACTTCACAAGCTGGAAGAGAAGTACACTTAGAAGTACATACTAGTTAAGTGTAATACAAGTAACAGAAGGATGCTTGCATTATGTTCAGAAGAAACATAAAAGGAAAAAGTCAAAGACTGTCTGTATCAATATTATGCTAAGCATGGAAGAAGCAGAAGTACAGAAAAGAAATTAAGCTTCAAGTTTACGTTCTGGAGGACATTAACCATGCTAAGACAACGCAAGTGCCCACAAATCCTTCTCCTCAGTAGCTATTCCACATCTGGTCAATGTGCATTTATTACCCCTTCTGGCAAAGACGGCAAAAAAATGCAACAAGAGGAACAGGAAAATATCAGCAAATGAATGCAAACAAACATTCCTTTCTCAAGATCATAAGGGCCCAAGTTTGGCAACTCACCTCCTCTAGACATTTTTTTAGGAGCTCCACAGCTTCCTCACGTGTGATACCTGAAAGAGAAAACATCCACAGATTGATTTAATTAGAGGCCATCTCTCTCAACAGAAACTTTATTAAATTTAAACAACTTTTCAGCTGAGCACCAAAACCTCTCCTTCCCAGCTCACAGAAAACACTTTCCAGATGTACTGAGGACGCCCTGCACCGAAGCGCTCACGCTGCAACAAGCCATTGAGAATCGATTTGTTACACTGAATGGGAAGCATGACGGAATTTTGCCTCCCATGGCCAGGGACTGGGCTTCGGAGAAGTCCAGCCGTCTCTCTCTCCTTGAGTTTATTACAGTTTTAAATCAGCTCCATCTGTCCACAGCCGGCTGCAAGTCAGTGACAGTAGGCGGAGATTGGTTTTAGTGCTACATTCCCTGCTGGGTATTAGTTTTAATAATGGGAAAGGCACGTGTGTGATGCCCCTGCTATTCTCACACATTAGGATAAAATCCAGTACTCTGTAGGGATGACAAGCCATGACAACGTATTGTAGCTCACTATTTTTCTCTTTTCACAAGGAATGGTGAAAGTGGAGCAGTATAATTTTCAAGGGACATGACTGGAAAACAACTAAGCTCTTCTGATCTCACAAAACTTGTTGCTAGAGTTTGTTCCAGACCTGCATCCACTGTTCAAGGCAGAAGTCCCATTGGAATAAAATCATCAGTTTATATCTACATTTCTTGCAGGAGATAGATGAAGAGATTACTAAGCGAACATCTCTGCTATGACATTAAACACACCTTTGCACACAGGAGTAAAGTAGTTTTGTAGCCAAAGCCAAAGATGTCAGATTAACAATATCCCAAGCTTTGTACATTTCCTCATCTGTAAAATGGGGATAGGGCCACATTTGTTCCTTGGTATTGTAAGAACTGGATTATGATTCTAAAATTAAAACTTTAGACAGGTACAGACATGTACAAGAACTATGATCAACGGCTACCACATGCATAAAACTAAACTAAACCAACCAATCTTCATCACCACCACTTCAGAGTACTGAAGATAATTTTACCAGAAATATCTTTTCAGTTGTATGTTTTTAATATATCATAAATCCAATCCAAGATATGGAGCAATAGGATCTGGGACTGCCCTCTGAAGATTGATACTCTGGGAAAATGTACGTCATAGCCAACAGACAAGCAAGCAGAAGATAAAGTTATCAAAACGTTATTATTAAAAACAGACTACTAGCAGCTAATGGTCAAGGAAAGTCTAGTCATGTTTTAGAATAAATTGAAACTTCCTTTGCTTACAGTCTGTTATGCTTCAAACAGGAAAACACTTTAAGGAGTTGACTAGTTTCACATTACCATTTCAGCAAAAACAGAAGGCAATCTTTAACAGCTACGTTTATTCTAACAAAAAGTCAAATTCAAATCTGTATTATCACAGCAATTGTGCTGGACTATCTGACTCACCAAATGTCAATCTCTCAGCTTAAGCCTTTAATTTATTAATCGGTAACAGGAGAATTTTCTTCTCCAGAGACTCCACTTACTTGGCTTGTAATAGCGGTCAAGGATGCTGAGGGTAAGGAACGCACCATATCCATGTGCTGCGAAAGGAGCTTTAGCCAGAGCCGCAAGGTAATCCATGTAATAAAGGGCAGGACCTTCGTGGTCATCATAGCCAGCCAGGAGAAGGTTGACATGGTAAGGGGTCTACAAACAGAAACGATATTTTCATTAAAGCAGCCACACCCAAACCTTTGAATCTTAATTCCCCATGCCACCTACAGAATAGCAACATAGTTGGTTTCACAATTCTTTGCCATAAAATGCTACTAGCAACTACATCAATACTGTCTGCAGGAGATTATGGAACTCAATCTAAAACCGATTAGGTCTTTTGATATGGAATGCATAAGCAAATAAAAACATAAAACTCTGATTCTCCTGAAAACTAGTGTGGGTTTTTTTTAAAGCTTTCATGGCACATTCAAACTTAAGAAAACTTTAATTATGTTTTCACACCAGATGCTTTCATCTCAACATAAAACTTGTGGATTTTTACTGTCAACATGTGAGCACAATGTGAACATTTTGCAATTTATAAGAACTTCTTTGTTAATTTAGCATGCTCTTTTCTCAGTCACACTACTGTTAACCATAGACTATTTCAGCACATATGAAAGCTTCCATACAGCGCAAACAGTCATACAGTGTTACGCTGTCTTGTTAACTGGCAGTTAGATTTTTATTGCACGTACGAAGTTTAATCTTTAATATTAGGCTAACTTGACCAAGTGAATGAAGAAGATCTAAGGAATTGGTTTATTTCTATTCAAAACTAACTACTAAGATACTGCAACATCATGTTAGCAGTAGCTTGTTTGGTTGGAAACAGTTTTCTTAAACTAGAAATTTAGTCTGCTTTAGCTGCTGTCTTCTCCGATTCTTGTTTATGACTTCAGCAAGAGCCTATCAAATATGACTAAGAAATACCTACATCTTATCCAAAAAGACCATGTAACCACATTAATGTAACCATGCCTTTTTATCGTGCTGTACTTGCATGTTTAGCAATTCCTTAGCCGTTTCCTTTGTGTTTTAGGTTTGGTGTGTTCCACCATAATGAATAAAGCAGATGTCTCTATACATCTTCTTCCAAGATGTATACTTCATAAGATCATGAAACATGCATGCACTGTATTATTTTTAAATGTAGGCTCAGAAGAAAATTTTAGAATTGTATATATTTTTTAAAACAGCTTTTATATACTTCCAGTATTTTCATATTTACATAATGTTTCTTATTAAATTAATCATACTAACAGGATATCTCTTAAAATGCTGGAAAGCCTAGATCAACAAAGCAACAAAATAAGATAAAAATGATGATGCAACTAACAATGATTAGAACAAGCAAACACAATTACACCCTAAAGCCAAAACATTAACTTTAGCGTAGGAAAAAGTTCATTTTGATATTAAGCACAGTGAATTTACACTCAAAAAATCATGGGATATTATATTTTTACTTTCACCAGATAGTAAGAGAGAATAAAGCAGGCTACAGTTATATATCAAACATATCACTGTAAATTGTGTGATTTAATCTTCAAAGCATTCAAGAATATTTGGAAACAAGTTACCATGCAGCTGTATTCGTTTAATTAGTCTGTATTTCATCATCTATTTATTCTGAAACATCACACAAGTTGCTGTTTAAGAGCCATGACACAAGATCACTCAAATTATTGTGTGACTTTGAATTACCAACATTGGCATATGTGAGATACTCAACCATAAATAAATGGTGTTATACAGACTTAAACAAATCTGTAAGCTGTTTTTCAGTTGCAAGTTCTCCCACTAATGGTCTGAGAGACAACTTCTTAAACTCAAATGTAAATAAAGTGTTCTCCATGCCTTCCTACTATTCAAGAAAGGCAGAATTTAAACATTAGAAAACATATATAATCTATTTATTACTACCATGATTACAAATCTGCAGACAGCACCTCTTAGTGCTCTCCTACTGGGATGAACATCTCTATGCTGGGACTAGTATTCCTTGTACATCTCAATCCTCTTGTCCATCCCACAAGCAGCCTTGGCTTTTGTAACTAAATCCCTGCCAACAGTTCTAAACTCTTTAGAAGACTGGTGTGATGGATGTGTGGTGGATGACTGACACTCCAGGATAGATTAGATTTTTATTTTTTTCCAGGCATAACCTTCCTATTAGAGGCAATATTTCTCATCCCAAGCAGCTTTACACTTCACGCTGTTTGATTTAAAATAACTACAGCAATTAAGAGATGTGTGAAATTCTTCAGAATTTGCAGCCCAAGAGAACAGTTGTGATAAATAGACTAAACCAACAAGTTCAGCAGTGGGAGGCTGGGCGGTGACAAGCAGCGGTGTGACATCTGGCGGAAGCCAAAGTCACAGCAAGGGGGAGAAAGGTGGGCGTGAGGAAGCATCCTGCCAAGTGTGGACAAGGAGAGAGGAACTGACAGTCTTCCTCTGGACTCAGGCCAGACCCTGTCACCTATAATTAAACATAGCATCACAACAAGAAACTGAACTTCATCACGTTTGGAGGGGCAAACAGTTATTTTCCTATTCCCCACCACCACAAAACCTCAGTAGTATGTTAAATGTACTAAACCCACAGCAGGTGAATCAAGTGAGATGCTGGAGTAGGTACCAGTGGAAGAGGAACTGACCTATGCGAAAGCTAATTGGCTCCAAAGCAGCTTGTAGGTTTGCCTCAATTGTAACAGATAAATGGAAGCCAACAAGGATTCTTCTCAGGCCCTGCTTCAGAGTATAAACCCCAACTTTTTAAAAACGTCGTTACACTTGATAACTTTCCACCAAAAGAACAACTTCAAGGCACTGCCTTACAAGACAGCCATCCCCAAGATATCAAGAACTTGGACTACATGAGCCACAAAGTTCATAAATGAAATCAAACTGGATAACAGAGGGAGGAATCCAGATGATGATTAACAACACAGAACAAACTCTATTTTGGGCTGGGCCACAACAATATAATGCCTGAAAAATTACTGTTTCAGTGTTAGCCACTCCCCTTCACATACCTTCTAGCCTTCCATAACAAACAGCTTCACACAGTGAGTGGCAATACAGCAACAAACTACCTTCTCCCCCACCAAACTTTTTACTTCTAAGCTATTTTCCTGCTCCTAACAGGAGGTAGTGGCATGTTTTACCTTTTCATTTTTTATTTTTATCATCCACGTAATTAAATTAGTAGCCTCCAGGAATCCTATATGCAATTTAAATAGATACAGAGAGCTAGAGTTAATCCTTCTGGTATCCCACAAATTATGATGAAAATATAACAAAATTCAGGGGGAAAAAGATTCTGATGGCAAGGTTTGTATCATCAAATTCTAAATCCCACAAACAAATCAGTAAGTGCTATGTTTAAAGAAAAAGAGTTCTCCCTACAGTATAGAGATCACTGTAGTGTGACAGTAGTGTCAGAGTGCACCGCTTGCTCAAGGGCATTGCCATCTGCAACAGCACAACATTTTGTCTCCGGTAAATAAACACATCTGCCTTTGCCAGTGTCCTCCCCACTGTGCTCCCCATCTGGAGCAGGTGAGCTGGAAGACAGGCACGGGCTCAGGAAGGGGGGGAGACACAGGGAGGATCAGGCCTCAAGGGACACGGCACAGAGGAAGACAGTAGTGCCACATCAGTGCCACATCCTGCTGGCCAAGTTTACCAAAAAGCCTGTTAAATTACTCCTGTTAGAGGTACTTAAATCGTATGCAAGAAATAGCTGCTTCTGCCTAAGAGGGCCAGACATTCAGTGTCAGCCTCACCTATACCATCTGTGCGGTTCAGATGCCCTTGAGACAAGCCACCAGCACCAGGCAGCCAACAGCCATCTGGGCCAAGCAGCTTTACTCCTTCACATCAACCTCAAAAACTGCACAGAGTTCCACAAAACACACACAGGCCTTTCAGATCACATCTGAGCAAAAGCTAAAGCAAGCAGCATCACTGCTAACCATCATCTACCAACCATGCTTAATCCATGTAGTAGGCTGAAGTCATTTAAACCAGAAGAACAGTGTTTCATGTATAAGACTGAGGCAGGACCCTGCACCGCATTCTACTCACTTGCTCTAACTTTAGTAACTTGACAACTTGCTACCTTCAGCTGTCATCCATGTCAGAAATGAGAACAGTGATCTCGGGTTGTTCCTGCAGATGAGTTCTTGAAGACTGGTCTGGGCCTCACTCCACACATGTATAATTCTCAACAAAAGAGCTCTGATGTTAATACTGGCCTTTATTTGCTACTGTAAAACAACATTTCAGACCTGTGCAGTACACTGTTAGAACAGCAACATAATTTATCCCATGCCCTAGCCCTGACAGTTGTTCAACTTCATTCTCAACATCCTATTTCTTCTTGTTTTCTTTCATATAGAACATTGAGAAGAATGCTAATGAAATGCTTCCTAACCTTGGATCTTTGAAAGTCCATTTGCCCCTTCATGACATCTTTTCATACTTTGAAAAAATTACCATAAGAAAAACCAGTAATTGTAGTTTAGTAACTTGAAAATACAGCTCCAGCTTGGATTTGATATTTACTGAAAGCCTCATGTTGCTGTTTACAAAAGGGACTTGTTTTGCTAAGTACATCAAACAGCTTTGCTCTATTAAATAATTTTCCAAGAAGATTAAACGGATTCAGAGCATTTGCATGAAAACTGACAACCTTATCTCGATGTTAAAGAGGCTTAATTCACTTAGCTGTCTGCAGTGCTTGTGACAAAATGTTTATTGGGCCCAAGGCTGGAATTTTAAGACTACAGTTGTATCAGTTATTGATAAGTGATGTGATAAGTTTTTTTAAATAAGCAAATCAAGTTATATTTTAATAAAACATTCTTTCAGCAAAGTGAATTAATTACTAAAAGACAGAAGCTGCCACCTTCTTCATCAGACTCCATCACTTGAAAATGGAAATTTTCCCCTTTAAGCCTTTGCCAAAATCTTTCACCTATTACTCACTCGACTCCGAAGATAGTCAGCTAGATTTCGTCGTGTAAAGTTTGCAGCTGCAGTAGGAGACAATTCATAACCTGGAGAAGAAATGTGTGTATTTGATAACAGTACAAATCCATATTCACATTTCACTTCCTGACTTTCCGTTTCTATTTTGAAATAAAAAGATATTCTTTAGTGACACAGTGTTATGCCATTTGTCTAATTCCAGTTTATTCTAAAAGCTACAAGCATAAACAGGGCCCTCAACATCCGGATACCTCATATCTGTATAGACCATTAAAATATATAGCTTCAAGAAATTAAAATATTATGGCACATAGCCTGAATTTTTCAGCCCAGTATATCAGGAAAACTGGTAACAGTTGTCATGCAATGGATGTATTGAGAGAAATATTTTACTAACAAGCCCACTACTGTGTCATTTATATTACAAATATGTTATCTAGGCTTCGGATAAACCTCTTGGTTTATACCATATAATCCAATCTCCATTTCTTCTTCCTGCCTTCATTACCCCTTTGCTTGACACTAAAAATGCAGAAATCCTTAAAGCTAGAGAAGCTTTGAGAAAAGCACTTTCCACCAACATTGAACTGTGAACTATACCTAACATTAACTCTGCTTCCAAAACCTCAGTGAGTAACTGTTCTCCTTCACTCACCATTTCTCATTTTGTAGAGCTGAACGTTTTTCTGGATGTATTCTGCAAATTGTACAGTGTCTCCAGCCTCCCCAACACACAGGAGTAAGATCTTTTCACTCATCTTAAACATTTTGTCATGGTCTAGGCAAAGAGAAATAACATTAAGAGCCATAGTCACAAGAATGAATAAATTATTTTGCCAATATCAGAAGGCATCATGATTTCTTTCACAAGCAAGAAAGTAAGAGGCTTGGATAACTACATTATGACCTGGAGCACTACTGAAAAAGTCTTCCTGAGCAAATCCTAACATTCAGGTTCTCACAGCTGGTGAGAGAGTACACAAGACCTGTTAAACACATCACCAAGAGAAACAAAGCTGAAATGCACAAAGTGCTTCCCTTCAGGAAGGGAGGCATTTCAGAAATACATGGTCTTTCTTACACGGAAAGACTAAAACTTCACACAGAACGTTGCGTTCAGACAAAGTTTAATGTTTTATGTGGTGCCTCTTGGGTTCAGGAATAAGAATTTTGCTCAGTGACCATTCTACTTTATCTAAACATGCTGCATCAGAAGCAAATCCTTTAATATAAAGCTAAAATATCAACACATTGAGCAAAAGCAATCTTAGGAAATCCAGAACCAAATTCCTTGTCAAATGGTCCCCTCTTCCTGATATCCAGCACTATCTGAAAAATCAGCAATTTAGGCAAGTGAGACTTCTTCAAAAACAGGTTTTTATTTGTCATTATTTTTTTTGTCAAAAAAGAGAAACATTTAAGTATTGATTATAAATTATAAAACATCCCACTGACACGCACAGAAATTAACTGTAAGCTACACTTACTCATAACTGCAGTTTAAAAAACTTGTCTGTGTTTATTTGAGGGAATCCAAGTTGTCATGATGACCACACTGAAAACAATTCTGCGCTCATTCTAACATTGCAGTCTCATCTAATTGGAGCAGACTGGCACTCAGATATACGAGACAGAAAAACTCAAGTAGCTAGTGGTGTGAAAGGAAGACCACTTCTCCATACTGAAGGTAGGTCTACAGAACAACACTAAACCTCCACCTCTGAACTTCACTTTCAGTTTACTATATGCTGCTGAATAATCTCTGCTGCAAGACAGGTATGATCTGTCACAATCCTCCAAGACAATTTTAAGAGTTATTATATTAACCAGCAGCTGCACAAAAGCTGCATGTCTTGAGAGTTCAGGGAAGGCCACTGACACTGATCAGCCCTTACAATCTATTTACAAATTAAAGCAATTACTAGTACATGCCAACATTCTAAACAAATACCTGAAATTTGTGGGGTTCCCCCCCCCAACACAAATAAGTGCTATGTTCTAAGTACATCTTCCTTAAAGTTTGTGAATAAGCCTATTTGGAACTAACTTTAACTTACAAAAATGTTCTTCAAAGTGATTATATTTGTATTTTGTATGTGCCACCACCTTTCACAGCCATCCTTCTAACACGACTCCAATTGACTTTTACAGACCTGAAGTGAAATATTTCAGGTAGAAGCACTGCTAGATATAGCAGTCATGATTTTATGGGGTATTTATCAATACTACAATCTACAACTTAAAAAAGAACAACTTCTAAACCATGGTATTTAGATTTAAAATATCACTACACCTTGTAAGCAAGCTTCAGTCTGGGTTATTATAACAGTAGGCAGAAAAATTAATTTTAGAGAATTTCAAGGGCATGATAATCCCCCAGATGTTTTACCACATTAAAAAAAGGCAAAAAAATGTTACAGTTTGGCTTGTATGCTTTGTGCTATGAATTTCACTGACGCTTTTACTTCCAATAGTTCCCTTCTTCCACAAATTACACTTTACCAGTGAATTAGATGCAACCAAGCACTTAATCCCGCCCATCATTATCCCCGTGCTGTTTTTTTAACACATCCATATTGCGGTTTGGGTTAACAAGTCAACGCTTACCTGAACTGGTAAGTTAATAAGACAACCCAAGACAGCACAGTCATGTTGGCTCAGGCTTGGAAACTTCACTCTGAGCAACGGGCCCTTTGAGACCTCGGCTCACTCCGAGTGACAGAGACCAGCCAGCAGCCCCTGCAACGAACAGAACCTACACCGAAACACTCCCCCACACCTGCCGATTTTAACAGTTTTTCCTCAGCCGCAGTCAGAGCCAGAGCCTCAGCGCACCCCCACCCCACACAGGGAGCTCACCCCTGCTCGCTTGGCTCATGACTAGAGCCCAAGGGCACCCTGCCCGCCCAGGGCCGCTCCGCCTCGGCCGAGGCTCCCCGCCGGGCCTGCCCCGGGGAGGACAGAACTAACGGGCCGTCTCAACCCGGAGCAGCGGCGGGGCCGCTCTCGCCGCGCGGGCCTCGCCTCTCACCGTGCTTCATCTGGACGATGCTGGAGGCCGCCACCGTGTCGGCGGCCACCAGGACGTAGTCGGGGCCCTGGATGCCGATGAGGTACTCCATGGCCGGCCGCGCTCCACCGTCCCCTCAGGCCGCGCCGTGACACAGCGAACCACCGCCGCCGCCGCCCCCTCCTCCTCCTCCTCACCGGGTCGACGCGCAAGCGCCGGCGCGCAGCGATGACGCCACAGCTCGCGAGAGCCGCCGCCGCCGCCGGCGGGAAGGGGGGGGGTCACGTGACGCGGGGCAGAGGCGGCAGCGCGAGCTGCCCGGGCTGGCCTGAGGCGATGGGGACGGCGGGGCGGGCGGGTGGTGTTTCCTCCCCCCCCTCCCCAGTTTTATAGCCGCCTTCACCAGTTACAGGGCTGGCCCTAACGGCACCTGGAAGGGGTACGGGTCTGTCAGCGTCCCGCGGGCTCTTCACGGAGCCCGGCGGCCCGGGAACGGAGCTCTGGGTTGGGGGGGGGGGGGTGGGGGGTGCTGATCGGCCGGTGTGCTCCCACAGAGCTCTGCCCTCGGCCGGCACGCTCTGTGGGGACAGGGGTGATCCTAAGCTGTGGGGACGATGTGGTTTTCGGGCAAACCTGGCTTTCCCGTCAGGCAGATTGTCCTCGGTTTTTTGGTTTGGGACAAAAATCCTGTGAGTCTGGGTCTTTGGCGCCATTCCCGGCCAAAGCACACCATGTTTGCTATTAAAGAGCACGATTCCGTGGCAGAGTTCTCAGTGCAGAAGATGGAGTGGTGATAATCACATCTCCCGCTTCTGCCCCACACTCTTTGGAATAAAACCAAACCGGCTTGGCGGTCTCAGCCAGAGCGAATGGCTAGCTGCTTGCTGCCGGCAGTCTGTGGAGGTCCAAGAGGAAAGAAAACCACTCTAAACCTTCCTTGTATGGCAACTGTTCTTGGGCACAAACTCTTCTGGAAATAAATGACTGGCAGTCCTGCAGCCTCTGATCTATGTAGTCAAAGGGAACTGAACTGTGAAGAGACAGTGAAATCCTTCCAGGAGCGATGGAGTGATTTATTTGCTGCCCATCTTTCTGTGTCAGGAATAGCCAGCAGTGCCAGCTGCATGCGGAGCCGAACTCCAAGCGGTTTGCAGCAACAGCCTGCTGGTCCGCAGCCGGTAACTACAAGTGTGTGCTCAAGCCCTCCGGAGTCCCTCCTGCCGCCCCGAACACCACTCCAAGCAGAATCCCCCCACAGTCAAAGGGACGAGCCCTGGCTTGACTCACCTATTGAGCCAATAAAGGATATTTTTTTTTCTGTCCATGCCAGCCACCAAGGGAAAACAGAGCCACAGGCGTGCCTGCGGATTTTTCTCTATCAGTTGATGGCTTCAGAGCTCCATAAGCTCAGGTAGAGAGCTTGGATGGTATCTCTGTTTCATCACCTGCCTAGACGTGGGTTCTGACAGATGGTGATCAGCAAACGCTGTTCCCTGCTATTCCCTTCTTTGCCCCCCCCTCCCGCCCCCAATCTTCTTAAATTTCTCAGGGCAAAAAATGTCTTAGGTGGCTGTGCAGCACCCAGAAGCTTCCAGGTGTGGCTGTAATGTAGATAATTAATAACAAGAGAAACAAAACAAGTGCTCTAATTGCCTGGACATTGTCTAACTGCAGGCGCCATCCTGACGAGCAGAGTAACTCCAACTGGCACTTGGTTTATTGATTAGGCTCTGCCCCTGCCCGAGCCCCATCTAATAGGTTCACTAAGTGCAGCTCCACAAAGACCCAGCCCCACGCTAATGAAAGGGGCCATCGAAGCATTAAACCTCCGCAGCAGTTGTCGTGAAGGAGGCAGCCCCAGGAAATAAAACTCTGGATGCTACAGCACGTGGCAAACGCCCAATTGCACCTATACCAAAAAAGTCACTGTGTAATTATGAGAACTGGGCATAACCTTTGTGTGGTTTAAAAAATACTAAACATGCCAAAAAGCAACAGCAAATTGTCTTCAGGAAACAGTATAAATGAGTGTAAGCAGCAAATTCACCATTTTGACTGTTTTCCAATTGCCTGTAGCTACACTTGTTAAATTGAGTGCTGCGTGCATAAATCAAAACAGGATGTTTTCTTTTACCTAACAATGGCCAAGCTCTGTGCCAGTGCTTAAGTATTTTTTATGTGGATCCAATCTGAAGTTTTAAATACATTTTTCCTATAGATCTCCGTACATATTGCATATGTATGTACAGCCTGCCAGTCTAACTTAGTTATTTTTTGAGACCTTTTTAAGAGAAGGTTAACGAAAAATCAACAACTACCATCCTTGTTGATCTTTATTGAGCCCTAGGGTACAATTAAATGTTAAGGTTGTTATTGAATTTTCTTGACAGATTGAATTTCCCTGTTTAGGAAGCATGCGTGCATCCAGTACACACCTACCTCTCTTCCTGGGGTGAAGCCACTTCTGACATTGCATCAGTATAAGAAGGACAGCAGGACATCTCTGCCTAGCAGAAATTGGGGAATATTTTCCACCATGAAAGTGAAGTTGTCCAGGCTTTAGTATGTCTTAAAATTGAACAGGCCTTTGCCTATTTTATTTTCAAGACAGATATTGCCGTTATGCATATTTATCCGTGTGTGTTACACAACCTTGGTGGGGGTTATTCCAAGAACAAAAGCTGTGAGTAGCACAGAAATGCTAAGCAGCCCACATAAAACTCATATGCACTGAGACACCTGATATACAATACACGGTTTCTGATACTGAGATCCTGTACCCAATATACAGAGATATCCAAAGACACTGAGGGGCTCGGAGTATCTTTTCTCTCTTGGTCCAGGTAAGTTATGGAGCTGAAGCATCCCAGTACAAAGCAGGAATGGGAGCACAGAGAGTGAGAGTCTGTGACAGAGAGAGGAGCTCACCCTCCCATCCTTCTATCACAGCTTCTAGCAAGTAAGTGTGCTTTAGCTGGAAATGTGGTATCTTCTTAAAAAGGAAGGCTGATTCTGTACGGAACCCTGAAATTGAAAGAAAAAAAAAAGAAGGATCACCCACAAAGGAGGAAGCAGCTTAAATTTATTATGCAACTTGCCATAATTCCCTTTTGTCCTGTCCTGTCCCTGGACAGCTTTACGCCAACAAATCGCTGTAAAGACACATACAACGAAGGAAACTCAGCAAGGACAGACTGGTTGAGAAAGGGCAAAATGGGAGGGCTGAGACGTAGATAGAAAAGCTGTCAAGGATGAATAGCTGTCATGTTTTCGACACAAAGGCAGGCAAGTAGTTAGTCATGTGGGAAAACCTATAAAACAATGAAAGTTAGTAAAAGGAGTCCTCAGTGCAGCCCAGAGAGTCAGCTCTGCACTGAATGTAAATCCACTGAGCCCTGTTGCGGCCACTGGAGCTGTTCAGGGTGACAGCAGCTGTGGATCTGGCCTGGGCAGTAATTGCTCATCTCCAGTGACGCGGGCTGACCAGTACTTCTTAATTAAAGATGATATTTACAGAGGAAAACATCGCAGTCTCTTTACTAGGTGCTGATTGCTCCAGCAGAGAGCCCAGAGCTGAGCAGAAAATGCGGAGAAGTCATTGCATCAACAGTTGGAAAACAAGTGTCCGTGAAAACATAAGCTGGCTTTGCAAATTTTTCAGCATTTCTTTTTCCTCCCCACTATCTTTTTACCCCTTCTTCACACATTGTCCGTGAGATATTGCAGTTGTTGTTCTTACCTTTGCACAACAAGCTCACTTTCATCTGATCAGGCCGCACACTGCTGTGCCAGCCAGACGTCAGCTGCCTGGCTACCCTGAGTGCAATTGCTCTCCGACAGCGTGTGGTTCTCATGTTAATGCTTAGCAGACTTACCATGCTTCTGACATTTGTAAACAGCAACACACTTTATGGAGGCTCCCCACAGGGTCCATCCCAGGTCTGCATACACCCGGGGGGCACAGGGACTGTACGAATTCACATGCAGTACAGGTACAGCCCTGCCATAGACAGAAGATCTGCCGTGCAGAGAAGTTGTGATACGTTTGCGGTCACTCGGCCAGAAACAAGCACTCTGCTTGCTGAACTCCTAGGCTGCTGGCTAATTGCTTGATGACTGACATCCATCCCTCTTCCACCTGTTATAACAGCAGAACATTTTTTAGAGGGGACACAGTGCCCTAAATGTGGCAGAGGAGGAGGAAAACTGCAGGTTCTATCTCTGTCTCCTAATCTGGCAATCCCAATTCCTGTTCTCTTTCCAGAAGAGCAATGTTGAGCCCTCCTGGGCGTGTTGCCACCGCCTTCTGCTAAACGAAAGCTGGGCAGTGCTACCTTGAAACACCTGGACTCAGCTTTCTGCTCTGTCCCCAGCTCACAAAGCAGCCCAGCAGGCGTGGGGCTGTGGTATGATGCACGACTGCGGTATGGGAGGTATTTTTCATTCCAGGGATTGTTTGACTAGTGTTTGCACTGGCTTTTGCCCTTTGCTGTCATCTGTCTCAATATGGTATTAGTAAAGATGATGTTACAGTTACTGTAATGCCTAGACAAGGTTTCCTGCTAGGATCTCACTGCTTTCCAGAGACGAAAAGGATCCTCATGTTCCTGCTATTTCAGGTGCAGGAAATGAAGCCGCAGAGAGGAGAAGTGATTTAGTGGAGATCACAGGGCAGGCTAGCGGACTGGATAGGAATAGAAACGTCTTGATTCACTGAGCTCCTCTCTAGCTGCTGAAGCATGCCGTTTGGATCACACAACCCTGGAATGAACTCTGCGAGGCTTACATGGAGCTTTGCTCTTAATCTCTCCGTCTGGGCTTCACAGAACCCCTCGAGCTGACTTTCTATGGGTCTAAGCATGGTATATTTAAACAAATTCTCCTTAGGGATGGGCAGGGACAAACCTTGCATTGTTCCACCTGTGCCCAGGCTGGTGGGCAGTCCCTGGTGCCAGTCTGTTTCTGGCTCTGTTCTCCCCACCAAGATGCCTCTGGCTCAATGGAGAATAACTGTTGCTGAAGTTTCAGCTAGTAAAAGTTGAAGAGTCTTTCACATTTGTTTTGACAGATGGGTGTTAAACACTACCTGGATGGAGGGGTTTTGTCAGTGGTATTTAAATCATGAGCCTGGCTCTTCTGGGATGCAGAGTGGACTGTTAGCATCTCCCTGCAGTGCTTGCTTTCAGGCGTACAGCAGCTTCGCAGAGGGATTGCTCTGAACTCAGGAGGCCCCGTTCACCTCTCCTGCCGTTTTCCAGGCTGAGGTCAGTGTGGAGGGAGTGGGTCCTCCTTGCCCACCACCAGCAAAACTTCTTCCTAAGAATCCTCGTTCTTACTGAGCTTGTCAGGAAATGTCAATGTCTGGCAGCGTCAATCCTGCAGGCATCCCACAGCACCCCTCCACTGTGGCGGCGGGTGAGCGGGCTGCTCTGCTTCCCTGCTCCCAGGTCTGTTGCAGAGTGTTTACCCTCCACCTGTGATGGCAAGAATGGGGCATCCATTGGAGTGTGCAGGTGAAAATGGATTGTAACCTGCCATCTGCCGTGTCAATAGAGCTGATTAGCGCTTGTATGTGTCTCTGGCAGGATTGATCTTGCAGGTGAGAACGTTTCAGAGACCAGCTGGGGCCCCTCTCCTCAGCGGGATGCTCCGTCCTGAGTGGTTCTGCAGTGGTCGTCGTTGTCTCCTTGCGGTGGGCAAGAGGATACTCACTGCAAGAAGCTGGGATGCCCAGGGACAGGAAGCGTTATTTCTCAGTTTTCCTATTTCTGGAGCCTCCCTAGCAGTGCAGAGCATCACGGCTCCCTCCCACTGTGGTAACTTTTGGTTCCCTCTCCCAGCTTGATATGCTGCTGAAACCTTCTTGGTGAGGCAGGAAAGCAACAGGCACTGCAGGCTAATATTGCAAAAGCTCAGTGATGCAAAACCAGGCTGGTGATCCCAATACGATGTCTAGCTTTGAGTGGTGTGTGACCCATAACTGTACAGCTCTGTGGGGTCTGGCAGGATCATCTATTTCATAACTGTTGCTAATTGTAAAATTAAACCATAAAAAGAAAAGTTGCTCCAAGTCATTGGATAGGGTTTTTTCCCCACTGAGGAGGCACAAATGAAGAAATCAAAATGTTTAACATACATAACAAACAGAGATTTCTGCAGTATTGTGGGAGGTTTATAGACAGCAACATCTAGTCAAGGCTCCCACTCAGCTTCTCCAGCTCTGTCCTTCTGTTTGAATTCCTCCTAGTCACTGAATTATTACTTTTCTTACTATTTCCTGTGCTTTAAAAGTGGGGAAAGCACAATCAAATTATCGTCATGCTCATTTGGTTAAATACCCATTTAGTTACTTATTCAGTTCATTAAAAAGACGCTGGCCACTGTCAGTTTGGAGGAAATTCAGAGAGGCAGGCAGTTAGGAGACAGGATATAGGATGAAATAGGCCATTACTCCGGCCCACTGAATGGCAATTTATATCCCTTCTTTTCTGCTACATCACTTCTGTGCACAGTTTGTTCTGGATTTAAAAAAAGCCAACAACCAACAAACAAATGAAGAAAGCATTCTGCTGGAGATGACCATTTCTTGTTAGAATCCATTTAGGTTTAATCCAAAGCTCTGCAGAACACCAAACCACCTATTTTAGGACTCCTTTTTTCGGCTGAGAAAAATGTGCTGCTCCACAGGTCATAAGATGCCTGTAATTATGACCCTGAATAGATAGAAATGTTGCTTCTTGAGACAAATTCTATCTGACAGTTTTTACAGTACGTTCGTTCAGAGCAAAATGCCCTGTCCCCTGTCACCCGGATTGAAATTATTAAGAAAGACAGACATTTCACTGACAACTCTAGCCTCAGGGGGGAAAATATTCCTTCTGTTCCCCTCTGAAGGTCAGAGCTCACATAATGCAAAACACTTAGAACACGCGCATACACATGCTCACACACATGCAGAATAAAACTTTCTCTTCAGTGGAGCTCTGGATAGATTTTATGGAAGACAGGAATCCACTTCACATGCGTCTCAGAGAATTTTGGCCAAAAAAGATGAGTCTTACATTTCTTCAGTGTTAAGTTCTTATTGTCTTGTAAATTATCTCTTTCTTCTTTGTGTGTAAAATGCATCAGTAGATGGTCATGTGCGCTCACATGTTTGTACTTCCACTCACATGATACATACCCAGACGTGGCACATCAGTCGCTGGCAATTCCTCTGACAATCTGGAATCTGCGGGAAAGTCACACTTCCCTGGCATCTGTTTATTCTTTCAAAATATTTCCTGGCTGCTCTTCCTTACTGATAAAAGCCCATTTGCAACTTGTATGTCCCACTTATCACTTAAACCGCATTGCCAGCTGTCATTTGGCCCAGTTTGTCACACAGAAGTGTCCCTGTGCTGGGGATGCACAGGTCCTCTCCATAGGAGCACCAACTCCTGTCTGTTCAAGAGCCTTTTTGTGCTGGAGGAAAGGCAAAGCCTGGCCCTTCAGTGCATCTACAGTCCCGGCTCAACGTGTTAATACAGAGGTATGCTGCTGCATATGAGCTGTCATTCACCATGTCTTGCCTGTGGATCACCGGGCTCACTTAATCTAGGGCTGAAAATTGGACTTGAGCCAAGGTGACTGGAGGTGGGAAACCAGACTGCAGTTCATTAACCTCTTCCCATTGCACAGGGTAAGGCAGCGGCTCCGTCTTCCCCCTCTTTCCAGCAATTTGGCATGCACCAGGCTCACGCCAGGTCCCTGCTGACCGCATATGTGGCCTGGTGTCATTTGCACCGAGTTTCCCTGGTTGGACCCAGCTCCCAAGCACCGACCCTGCTTTTTCAGCCTGTCTTAAAAACACTTTCTAAATCAGGGTGTTAATGGGTAGCTGGTTTGCAGCTCCCCTCCCAACACCCCAAGACAGAGCCCTTCTGAGATGCTGGCCCATGCTTGTCTTCCAGAAACCGCTGGATTAATGTCACCATCTGCCCGGGGACCTGAGGGGACCCCAACTGCACAGACCAGCTTGTTTCTTTGGCTGGCTGTGTAAGTGATGTGCCTCAAGTCGCACACTGGCATCAGTGGCAGAGCTGGAAACGGAGCTCGGAAGCTTTTGTTCCATGTTTACTCACGGAAAAAGAGTGGAAAACGCAAGCCCTGCTCTATACTGCCTGCTCCGACCATCCCATCCCACTGTGGTCTTGCTCGGCGGGAATACAGCCCAGCCCACATCTCATCCCCCCATCCTTGCTTTATCCATCACCTCCAAAATATTGCAGGAGCTCTCCGGGACACCAGCGCCTGCCAGTCCCCTCTCCCAACATGTGTGTTGGTTTCTGTGCTTGTTTTTTGACACCGTTGTTGTTATCCACCAAGCAGTGTGGAGACGCAGGGGCTGCAAGGAGGACACAAACACTTCTCCGGGGCTTGGGGTGCCGGTAGCACAGGGAGGCTGAGCCCTCCCTGGAGATGCTGTGCGGGAGCTGCGGAGGGGACCGAGAGGTGCTTGTAGGTCTTCCCGGGTGAAGCCAGGGCTGGTGAGGAGCTGAGCGGGGAAAGTGGAGGGCTGAGCACCCCGAGAGCAGAGGAGGGAAGGGGAGTGCTCCGGTTGCCGGTCTCCTGCCCCAGCAAACCAGCCCATCTCCCCGACTGCTCTTCCCACAGGGATGCCAGTTTCTGCACAGCATCTTCCCTCAGATCCGCAAGAATCTTAAAACTTTTCTTTCTTCTTTCTCTCACTCCGTCTTTTTCTAAGTTTAATTCTGAACAGCCGGCTGCGTTCAGCCTGACTGGTTTGTTATGGCTTATAATTTGTGTTAGGATTAATTAACTAATTACCGACAAATGTCCGTTGGCAAGATTCTGCTTCTGCTTGTCAACTTGAAGTATTTAATTATTTTAATCATTTACTTTCATCTTCAGAATTTATGCTCTTCCAAGAGCGTTTCTAGGCATCTTTTAATTATTATTCTGATTTTTTTTTCAGAGGGGTGGTGAGCTGGGGGAAGAGAGGTGGGGGATGGTATAATTTCTCATTAACTATTTCAGTGAGGTAACTTCCTTGGAAACTCATCCTTGGTTCTCAAACCCTGGTGCAGAGAAGGGATAGTCTGAAATGAAGGTTGTGGGGGGATGCACAGAGAGGGCTGGGCTGGGCTTTTGCTTCCCAGTTAGAGTCCTTCCTTTCCCAAAAGGATTTCAGGGATCCAGACTGGGTGATGCCACTGTACCCGTTCCTTGGTCTAGGGGCTCGAGCCGGCGTTGATTTACACAGCTGCTTCCCTCACGAGGAACAACCCCCTGACTCCAGGGGAGAGCTCAGAACACCCCATTAGGCACAGAAGAGTCTCTGCAGAATCAAAGTCCAGGTGGACTCTCAACCTTTGCGCCAGCAAGTAAATAAAACCAAAGATCACGGGAAAATGTCCATTTATACAGATTTTTCATCTCTAAAATATCATGAATTGCTTAAAACCCACAAACTGAATTCTGCTTTGAGCATCCCACAGGTTTGAATGGGGAAGGCGGGGGCACATCAGGACAGATTTGGGCTGTGGGCATGCACGGCAATCCCAGTCCCTAGATGTGCTGCCAGCGGTGGGATGGGAGGGCAGCAGGTAATGGGGACAGTGGAAAATTCAGCCAGGGACATCTTGCTTTTACAGGAAATTCCACAGAGCTGCCACAGTCAGGACCCCACCTGAGAGCACCCTGAATGAAGAGTCGATTTGCTCAGGAAACCAATGGACACCCTTAAAATATAAAAAAAAATATTGTATACATTCAATGTATTCATTTAATTCCTCCCTTCCAGACTCACTGATCCTTGCTGTTCCTTCCCAAATTTGATCTCAAGGTAGGGCAGCATGCCACGGTAATGCAATGGTACGGTTTTTTTCGGTCTGCACGCTTAGCACCCGGTCTGTAGTGGCACAGGCAAAGTACCACTATCCCAAACACAGAGTGTGCTGTGGGAAGCTTCCCTCGACAGACTTCACACTCGCATGGAGCTGCAATTTAATCCCAACAGCGAGAACCCAAGTCTGCACAGGTCTGCGTGCCGCACCCCGGAGTCCACCCACGGGTGTACCGGCACAGGAGCACGTCCACCGGGCAGCCGGCTCTCCGGCAGACTGAGCTGGTTTGGAGAGCACCGGGAGGTGAAATGGCAACTCAGCACCTCCCCGTGCCCAGGCAGATCCCGAGAATACAGCCTCACACTCAGGGCTAAGCAGCCAAGGGATCTAATCTCTCTTTTTCTTTCACACATCAGAGCTGCAGCACTTCTGTGGGATTAAAACATGAGAAAAGAAAGCGTGATAAGCTGATAAAAGACAGTGAAACTCAGAGTCTTTCGCTGATACTTTCCAGCAGATTTCCAGGCTTTTTTTCTTGCCAAATGCTTTATGGTGCCAACAAACCAAATTCTGAGGTGCTTGCAAAAATCCTCCTTTGGTGGCCAGCTGCCCAGATGGGCATAGCCCCGTGTCTTTGAGTGGGGCACGCGTACCCTACCGACTTCAGGAGGAGTCTCTCTAGTAAAGACTAATGAAGGATTCAGCCCCAAGAATATTTCTTTCCTGAAACAAATGAATCCCTTGGACCAGAGCGCTGATGAGAGTGTGCTATTTAAAAGGTTTCTTGAGGGTACATAATTATATTGAAAATAATTAGGGGCAAGGCAGCAGTATTATTACTACTTATCATATCACTCTAAACTTAATCCAGACTGATCTATGGGAAAGCATTGGGAATGCCGAAGACCAACCTTTCTTAAGTAAGATGAGTCCATAACGTTGCCAGTTTACTGAGCTGACGTGGGAGGCAAGAGGCCAATTTCCCCTTAGGAGTCACCTATTGAGGCTGGTAGCTTTTACAAGAAATGAATGGAGGGAACCAGGAAGGCTGAAACAGCAGTCCTGGCATCTCTGGAATCTGAGATTCAGTGCTGATCATCTGGTTCTTTAGACAAACAAGTGTTCCAGGACCTGTTAGCCTTTCAGGTGACATCCCAGACCCTCGCCCTGAGACACGACAGCCCCTGGGATGTGGGGTGTGAGCTGCAAGGTGAGCGAAGGCTCCCCAGGAGCCCAGGGAAGCAGCATTGCCCTGGTGAGCGCTCGTGGAGAGATCTAAATGAGATGAGAAGGATTGTCTTAATTAACTTCAGAATCCTGTTAATTAGAAGCTTCTCTGCATTAAAAATTGCTTCAGTGACCAGACCAAGTTGTGGCTACACGTGAAGGCAGAGGTACAGGCAGGTCAGGGATGGATGACACCCAGGTCTCGTTTAGGGTAGAGGCCGTCAAATGCCACAGCGTTAAAAATGCACCTGGACCACCAAGGCTGCTCTGGAAGCCAAGCCGAGGACCCCCGCAGCAGCTCATGGCACGGCAGGAGGAGAAGAGGAGTTTTTGGAGAGCCTAAGAGCTGCTGTGGGACCTTGAGAGAGAGAAGATGTGACCAAGGCCCAAGGAGAGCTGGGCTGGAGGGGCCTGGAGAGCCTGCAGATAGGGAAACTGAGGCACAGGGGGAGCACGGGGTCGGAGGAAGGTGCTGCAGAGCTGTGAACAGCCTCTGCTTCCCCCAGCTCCTGGGCCGTGCTGTAGGTACCCCACAACCCTGAAATCAGCCCTACGGAGGGCACAGGGGGTTGCAGGGCTCCGGAGGGTCCTCCGCTCGCTCCCAGCAGAAGGGGAGCAGCTCTGGGGTCACCAAGGTGCAGGAGCCGGGCTGGGTCTAAGGGTACGTATGGGTCCTTGTGGGAAGGAGAGCCTTGTCCTATTGAAGGCTGACAGAATGAACTTCAGTTTATGCCCCTGGCAGTTTTTTACAGCTCAGCTATTCCATTTAGGGCTTGGGAGCCAGTGGAAGGAAGCTCGGATCGCTTCACTGACCAGCCATAACATCTAGCCAGTACATTAACTGCCCTGCTGCCCTGATCTGATGTGGTTTTACAGACAATAGCTACTGGCTATTTAGGCAATGTATAAATTAACATATTCTGCACAAACTAGGAGCATATTTAAATTAAAGGAGAGTGCCCTTTATTTGTCAATCATTCAACATCCACATTTTTACATTCCTTTAAAAGGACAATTTCAGCCTTCTTAATCCTACCTCAAACCGTTTGTCTTCATGAGGGGAAAACGTTGTTTGATTGCTCAAGTGTTTCTTTGCCCCCCTTCCCCTGCCTCTCTCCTTTAATTAAAACAATCCCAATCTGCTCTCCTGGAATTTCTTTCCCAATTCGGCTCAGTAACTTGTGACCTTCGAGTCAGAGCACCTTCATTTCTGACCAGGCTGGAGTCTGCCTGGCACGCAGGGGTCAGAGATGCAGAGATAAAGAAGTCACCTCACGAATGAGCCACCAGAATACGGGTGCACAGCAGCGTTCGGGGCGGCCGCAGTCGCGTGTTGTGCAGAGGAGATTGCCAGGGCTGTTGCAGCGATAAACTCTATCTGCTGCTATTCTGATATTGATGCCTGACACTGTGGTAAAGCAAGAAACAGGCATTGGAGATGTATCGAACTAATGGATTGGACAAAATGGTACTCAAAGGGGGAAAAAAATGACCTGAGTGATATTTTGCAAACCTGCAGCAGCCTGAGTTCACTCATCTCGCAAGTGCCATTTCCAATAATTTTAAGAGCTACATGATACTGGTGCGAGAGCCAGGGAGTTTCCCATTTCGCATTTCCAAGAATCTCGGGGTTTCTTGGAGCTCTGCGGCTCTTGCAGGCATGAATTGTGGTAGCTCAGCAAATTGTCAAAGGGCTTTTCTCCTGCCAGCAACTGTCAACAATAAAGCACCTTTCCCTGCTAGATGGTCTGATTGGTTAACAGTGAGACGTCTGGTGGCTTTCAGGAGGACAATACTATTTGAATATTTGAACTCCACCTCAGTTATTTTTCTGTCTACAGAAAACACAAGTTAAAGGAGAAAAATGCAAAATAACCCCTGTCCTGAAACCTTCCTAACTGCCACATCCCAGCTTTTGCCTGGCTCCCATGCCACAATGCTGACAGGAGAAAAAATGTATTGCAAAGAAATGCCCGTTTGGCAAAGTTTGCCCTCTCTCTGCCTGTCAGCCAGATGCCAACACCTCGCTCTTCCCTGGCAAACCAGGGCCAATGTGTTTATTTAAGACTAAAATCAGCATCGATCAGGGCCAGTCACTCTCCCGGAATAAAGTGCTGGGGATGCAGCAGGGTTTGGAGCAGGGGGACGGTAATGGACACACGCTCGAATGAGCTTGCAGCCATTTCACTAAATGCCTTGAGGCTGGAATTCTTTTTTTATTATTATTTAGAAAATAAACATTTTGTTTGTTAAGAAACTGTATTTAAGGTGCTGAAATGGAGCTTTCTTTAGCACTGAGGGGGCCTTTCCCGTAACCCTCTGCAGCCAGGCAGCTTTGGAGGGCATTTGGAGGACCTGGCTTGGTGCTGAGCCCGGTGCGTGGGGCGGCCCCAGCTTCTCCTGCAGCGGTACTGGGAGGAAGAGGAGGGAGAAGAGCTGCTCGGGCCAGGCAGCATGGATCCCGCACGGCTTTGCGGGGCGCGCGGGCAGCAGCGAGACGCACAGTCCAACAGCATCGTGGTGCTGTGCGGGACCTGGCTGTTCATAACGTGCCTGAGAGCCGTGAACGCGGCAGCATACGGGAGGCTCCAAATGAGTAACAACACACCAAGGGAAAACCACCCCAACTGCCCTCAAAACGGAGCTGCCTCCTCCCTGCTCCCCTCCTCCTCCCACCTGCCTTTCATTTTTCCTCATGCATGGAAGGTATTAATTACCCAACTTGCTTTAATGGCTCGCAGGAAGTGCCCTGCAGCAATCCCGGTGCGGAGCGAGCTTTGCCCGGTGCAGCTCTGCGGCGTGCACGGCCCCTGGGTTGCCAGCTGAGAACGAGGAGCGTGGCGTGAAGGGGTAAAAGGTGTTTCCCATGGCCCCGTGGAAGGGACCCTATTTTTCTGAGCCCTCTGAGCAGCTCCCTTTTATCTCTGGTGTCCAGCTAAAGCAGCTCCTGTGCCCTCGGGGTGGCTGTGCGGGGTTTGTTAACCGCCGGGACATGCCAACCGCGACCTCTCACCTCCCCGTAATAAGCACGGCCGCTCACTGGAAGATTAAACCCGAACTACTAATTAAAATAAGAGATTGGTTACAACGGATTGGAGAAGCGCCACTGAAACTGTTTCAGAAAGTTGACATCTTGAAGGGATATACTATCCCGCGATTGATTTACTTAGCAGACCAAGCTGATGTAAAAGCAAAGTACCTAGAAGAACTCGACCTGACAATTCGAACTACGGCCACGGAGTGGTTACATCTACCTCCTAGTACCTGCGATGCCATGCTCCCACTCACTAACTTATTATTTGCTGCTGCTGGGCTGCGCCTAACCTTCCTGAGCTGTGCCTAACCTTCCTGATCTGTGCCTAACCTTCCTGAGCTGCGCCTAACCTTGTTAACCTGCTGGGGAGAGCCTGGGGAGCAGGACCAGGTAACTCGCCCCTCGCTGTGGGCGAGCAGAGGAGAGACTCATCCCCCCGGGAAGGGCTCCGTCCTGCAGCTGGATGCAGTGCCGGGATCGGCAAGTGCTGCCGCAGCAAGGGGGGGCCGGGAGTCCCCCCCTTTCTGCTCCCAGCTCCGTGCTCCAGCTGTCAGAGGAGGAGTTTGGGCACCGGGCTTGTTTCTGGCACAGAGGGTGGTCACCGGCTCTTCTCCTGCTCCGTACGCGGCTCGCAGGGGCTGCAGGGCCCTCCTACAAAATTGCGTTTGTACCAGCAATTTTAATAAAGGATTTGGAAAATAAACGGCTAGAGCAGCAGGGCACAGGGGATTTTTATCCCTGGCAATGTCTACCTCAGCACTGACATCTGGGGTGCAACTCCCCGGGGACCTCCTGAGCTTAAATTTGGGCTGTCTTCCGCTCCCAGACACTGCTTTCCTCGCACCAGCCTAAATCCGAAGGCAATGGGCTCATCAGATTGATCTGCAAACAGATCGATACGGGGCAGCTCCAGCCTGTCTGAGCAATGTGCACGTGGCAGGAGCCGGCTCCGAGCCTCAGCCCAGGGATTCCTAAAACCCTCCGGCCCCGGACAGCACACAGTGCTGAGATCCTCTGGGAAGGAAGGTGACAAAAATTCCCTCTCCTGGGAATGGCTGTTAATTCATGGACCATTTCATGGCCAAGGACGAGTCCTTGGGTTAGAGCCCTGGGTCTGCCCTGCCCTTTCCCCGCACTCCATCCCTGCTTTCGGCACCGGGAAAACCGATCGCCGTCCCCTGCAAAGCCAATTGCCTGGTGCCCACCGGTGTGGGACCTGCCGAGGCAGCAGGGCTGAGCGAGGGGAGCACGGGAACAGAGCAGCGACGCACGGGAGCAGAAGGGCATTAATCACCTCGGCGTGATTAGGGGCTCACTGAGCACAGGCTGCCTCAGGGCCTTTCTGCTCCTGTACCTCCCAGTGCCCCAGTTTGCCGTACTCTCAGACAGACGCAGTCCGGGTTGCGCGCACGAGCCCTCGGTCCAGGGAGCGCCGGCTGGTTTGAATTCGCCGGCTCAGCTCCTTTCCACCCCCTGCCAGTTGCTACGGGAGGATGTGTCGCCCCGGTCGAAATGGCCGTTTCTTAATTGCTTTTAGTGCTTTGCTGCACGGGAGACCAGTAAAAGCAGAGTCTGCCTCCCACGCTGCTCCAACTCCCGGCTGAAAGTCACCTTCCTTGGGCTTGAAACTTTAGCCCAATCCTGGCCACCAGAGCCTTCAGCCCGTCCTTCATGGAGGATCGAGGTGGTGGCAAGGGCAGGGTGGCTGAGGGCTGCCCGGAGGCTGAACCCCCAGGAAGGGCCATCAGAGGACGGGCCAGGGAAAAGCTGCTGGAAGAGTCGGGCAGAAAGCGGGGACGAGGGGTCATGATGTACCACCAAGGGAGAGGGCGGCCCGGGCCACGTTGTCCTGGGGAAGAGCACCCAACTCAGAAAGCCAAGTGTCAGAAGATGCAGAGATGTTTTTCTTCCATCTCGAAATACACAAATTTATTCACTTGGAGCCATCCTTTTATTGCATGGAGATGGATGTGTACGCACACATTATTTTAACTTCACGGCTCTCCCATCCGTACATAAAACAGCCCAGGGAGCCAAAGTTGATTCATCTGTTTGCCACAGAAGATGGATCAGTTAGCAAATTATTTTATTGACCCGCAGCTCTGCTCAAGGTCATTTGTTTCAGTGGACAAGGCAGCATGCCTGGCATGGCAAACAGGGCTGAGGAGGGAACCTCCATATGTGATAGCCATGTCCAAGCCCCTGGGAAACTGGCCTCGTTGCGAAACCTTCAGCATCACGCTGGACCCCTCGCAGCCCGGCTGCGCTTGCCGGATAAGCTCGGCATTTGGGCTTTAATGCTGCAGCTTTCTCAGCTGTCTCGAGGCTTTTATCCCTGGCTGCTGCTGGGAAAGAAAATCCCTCCTTCTTCACCAAAATGTGGTTTGAAATCTTTTTGCTTTGTTCTTAAAGGACAATGAAAATAATTTCTGGTGAGGAAGGGAGGAAATAGAATTAAGTAGCTCAATCCTCATCCAAACTTAACCCAGGTCTGTAGCCCGTAGGGACCAGACATGCACAGAAAACCACACTGCAGAAAAGCCAGGCCCTTGCCAGAGCTGTTGATCCGCACCTAAAGTCAGACGGAGAGAAAAATGCAGACTTTCTTATAGCCTGGGAGTGCCTGGGGGGTTTCTCTGCAGGGAGCGGGTTTTGTGAGGATCCCTCCTGCCCCACGTCCTTGTGAGGTCCCACCAATGTGCAGAGAGCCCGGCTGCCCTGGCACGTCTCTCCCTTGGCTCCCGCATCCCGCATGTCTACTGGAGCCCTCCGCTGCTCCGGAGCATCTCTGCTTTTTGCTGTCCTCCCTGAGCCTCCCGTTGAGCTGGGGCCTTGCTAACCTTCATTGACTGCGCCTAAACATTTATTAATTGATCGCTGCAGGGTTACCACAGGCTTCTGCTTGCATTCGGGGGAGATGAGATGTCCACGGAGTATCCTCGCGTGAACTCCCGCCGTACCTCCATCTACACACATTCAGTTCTGCATCTGCTGCTCTTGCTGTTGAAGCAGCTTTTAACCAAAGACATATGGGGCCCATTATCACGGTTTTGCTTGTTTGCAGAGCCCGAGCTTAGGAAGAACCGGCTGATTTCGGCTCATAGTTAAAAATCTCAAGCCTGGATACAACTGGGTGCAGAAGCAGAGACCGAGAGCTGGCGCGGGCCTGGCAGCTGGCCGTCGGCACACGCGGTCGCATCAAGCTCGGCACGGTGGCGGATGAGGCTGAATCCGCAATGGACACAGACCAGGGTAATTATGGCAAAGCCATTGATGTTCCCTTTCGCCCAGCTTAATGCTGAGCCCTTCCTATGGTAGGTCTCGTCCCACCTGCAGTCTGCTCGGATGGAAGGGAAGGGAGCTGGGAGGAATGGCCGGGCTGCAGGGACTTGCCACATCCGCACGGCTGCAAGAAAATGGTCCTAATCAAAAGTACTTGGGCGGTACCTCTGCCCCTCACCTCTGCCTCAAGAAATGGATCTGAAATAAAAGCTGGGCTTTCTCCATCTGTAGTCCCACCCCAGTCTTCACACTTTTTTTCAACTTTACAAATGTGCCAGATATTAACAAAAAACAAACAAAAAAAAGAAAAAACAAAAAGGGAAAGTAGCACATCCCTTTGTGCAAGGCTTTCTTAAAATCCCTGTTAAGTTCCTGTACATGCTGACAGTTTTACAATTTACATGACAGCTGGCTTGCTTGGAGGAGATCTCTGTTAATTAAAATAACACAAAGGGAAAGAAGCGAAATCGTGTCAGCGGATAATTAATTCGGAGCAGGGCACCAGGCTGCGCGCCGATCCCGCTAACAAAACTCTGCAGGAATTCACAGCTTTACGGGGCCAAGCCCCTCTGAGCCTCCCAGAGCCGCACTCGCTGCTCGGCCCCCCGACCTCCGCACCGGGCTGGTCCCCTTCCCAGCGGGACACGTGTCTCTGCGTGGGACCCGCCGCCTGCCGTGCCCTGGGTGCAAGGCGCCGCATCCCAGGGCGAGCTGGGATTTGGACACGTACTTTCCCGAGGGGTCCGGGTCCGGCCCCAGCCCTCTTGCCCTCCTCCTCGCTGAGGCTCTGCCTCTCCAAAAGGGATGCTTTCTGCTCCTGCCCCTTCCCTTCATCCCAAAGGCCGTGGGAGAGCATCTCACCCTCCCCACCACCTCCGCCGCTCGACGCTGGGGCTTTCCAGGGCTGCCGGCAGGGACTCCGGCCGTCGGCCAGCGCAGCCGAGGCCAAATCATTCCTGGCGGCAGCCGGGGTGGGTTATCTCCCCTCTCCAGCCCCGCTCAGCCGGGGAGGCCATCAGAAGCCGATCCAGCGGCAGCCGCGCTGCTGGAAATGAGCTCTGTCCCCCTTGGCCGAGCGGCAAATCTGCGACGGGCTGAGCTGTTTCGGTGCCTCCCGAAAATCCAGGATGGGATTTACGCGAGAGGCGAGGAGTGGGTGCACGAGGGGAAGGAGGATGGGTCCAGAGGGGGGTCCAGTGAGCCCAGGGTGGATTTGGGGAACCCAAGGGGGGCCAGGGGAGCAGGGAAGATGCTCCTGCAAGGAGTAACAGGATTTAGTGGGACTGAGGGAAGCGGAGCGAGCCAAGCCCTTGGCTGTCGGCCGTGGCCCCGGGGCGCTGGCTGGGTACAGGCTGCATCATCCCCGCACTCGGTTCCCCTCCTTGCCGCTCCGGTGCCGGCGGTGGCACCTCGCGGTGCCCCGATGCTCTCCGTCCCCGGGCAGGGACGGCGGCTGCACCCGGCGCCCTCCACAAAACCAAAACCAGCCACTCAGCAACTCGCAGTTAAAGTTAAGCTTAGTTAACTATTCTGCAGCTCACTCTCGTTGCTTTAGTGTGCTGATCAGGCGGGCTTGGAGATGGGGAAAGGGAAAAAAAAAAAAACCACAGAAAGGAAAGAGAAAGAGCAGCCCAGGGCTCCAAAGCAGCTGAGGTGTCAAAGACAGAGATTTAATGAATGTGCCTGCGGTTCACCTGAACAGATGAGCACAAGCTAGAAGGAGAGAAGGAAGAAAATGGAAAAAAGAAAGGATCATTTTTCAGATTGGCAGCTCCCCTCCCAGACATCTTTTAACAAGAGAGGAAAAAAAAGCCTTTAAAGGGCCAGCCAGCTGCTTCCCTCTGCCGCAGCGGGGACCCGAGCACCCTGACGCCCGTCACAGGGGTCGGGCTGGATTGGTGCTGTGGCTCCCGGATCCCCCGTCCCCCCTTGGGGACCGGCTGCTGCTCGTGCGCTGGGGGACCAGGGTGCTGCGGGGCCAGCGGCAGAGGAAGGGCTGGAGGGGCAACCTGCAGAAACGGCGTCGAGCGCAGGCAAACCTGTTGGCTCATCCATCACCGTGCGCCAGGCCTTGTTTGAAGGCAAGCGATAAGTGTCTGCCTGCGGAATAAATCTGTGTGCTGAACATGTTAATAAACAGAGGGGGTTTGCAATAGCCAGCCCGGGTCAGCGGCTCTCCACGCTGTCCGGAGCCACCCCGGCACTCCGCAGGCACCGGCACGAGCCCCGGCAGAGCCCCCCTGGGGCATCCCCGTCCCCCACCGCGCCGCGCTGGGGCTGGGCTCCCTCTGCTCCATCACTTGGTTCTGCCTCGGGAAGTTGCACAGGGAGCCTGGGAGAGCTTCAGTTCTGGAGTTTCTTTGCAGTTTACCAAAAGAAAGACTTTTTTCCCCAGTGGCTCTGGGCAGCTCCTTTTCTGTTCTCCTTTGTAACCGTTTCCCATGCATAAACCTACTCTCTAATCATGTCCAAGCAGTTGGCCCTGAGTTTTATCCAATGTTTCTTTTTCAAATGTCTAGAGGGAACTATTTTAATAAAATCGTATTTAATTTAATACAACTGTATTAAATACAACATGTAATGTGTCCCGAGCCAGCAGTCCCCCCTCTGCTCCTTCATCCAGCAAAGGAAAAAGAAACAAAACACATAAGAATATCCCTTAGAAAAGTCACGGCCATGAAGGGGCCAGCTGGCACAGGACAGGGAGCTGGGGGCACCCCAGGGGAGAACGGGCAAGGACCCGCTGTCAGCCCAGCAGTGTCCCAGGCTGTGTTCCCTTCCAAGGGCAGAGGAGAAACCGTGGCTCTTCCCAAAGCCTGAGCAAACTCTTGAGCTGTTCAAAACTGATTAATAAGAAGCTCTTGCCTGTTCTCAACCATCCCTGCTCCTGAGCGCTCGTTAACCATCGCAGAGGAGGGAGCGAGGTTGGCACCAGGCAGGAGACAGGCAGCATTTCGGGTGCCGGAGGCAGGCAGACTCCTGCCTGCACCGTAGCTCCTGCCTGTCTCTGGAACCATCGGTGGCCCAAGCAGGAACACCGTGCCCGCCGGCGGCAGAGCCGGGAATGCCGCCTGGCCCCGGGGCACCGCAGGCGGTCGTAGGGTCACTGCGGCAGAGGCGGCTGGGAGCAGCCTCGCTCCACGCTGGGCTTGGTGCCGTGGGTCCCTGCCGGGGTTCTTCTACAGGACCTGATAAAATCTGGCTATTCCATACGTGAGCAAGCAGGGGGCTGGTTTAACGCAGAGAATTCAGCACAGCTGCACTAAAAACTGCACGACTGGCTCTGACGACTGAGCATCCCACCCTGGCTTGCGAAGTAAATGACAGGAGATTTAGGGCTTATTTTGCCCTGTGTCACCTGCAGTTGCACGCACAGGCACTGTCAGAAGAAGTTGGTTTAAAGGTGGCCGGTGCAGACCCTCCTCACCCTCGTCCACCCTTTGCACGAGGACCAGCACCGTGTTTCTTCTCATTTGCACATCGCTCCCAAGCTCTGTGGGCCCGTGGGAACGGGGGCAGGAGTACTCCAAAATAAAAAAAAGCAAACCCAGCATCGCCCTGGTGTTCCCATCCCTCCCGGCTGGGTGCTGGGACCTCGGGGTCCCCCTGAGCCCATCCTCCAGTGCAAGGCCAGCGCTTGCTCCCGTGCCGCGCCGAGCGCTGTGCGTGGCTGCCGCAATTAGGGCTATCTGGGTTTCTTCGTAGCTGCAGGACAACATTTTTGAAGGCAGGACTTTGATCTTATTTCCTAAGAGTTTCTCTTTCCCTTTCTTTTCATGTGTGTTTTCCCTGGTTTTTGTCTCATTACTCAGGTGAAGGCTGATGTTCCCCAAGGCAGCCGTGCCGGAGCCGCAGTCCCCGTCTCGCCCCCCGCCGCAGCCTCGGCCGCCGCAACCCGGAGGCACACGGACGGGGCATCGTTTCGTCTTGGAGCAAGTTCGTCCGTGGGCCTCTCCTGGGCAGAGGCTGCCAATTACGCTCAATACACCGAGCTCTGTCAGATCAGGTTCTTGTCAGGGAAAACACTGCGCTGGGGTCCTTCTTCCCCCCCTTTTTCCTTTTCTGTGGTTGCTTTTTTCTTGATGTTTTTAATGATTTTTTTGCCAAGGAGCCTTAACGATGGAGATGAGGACGCTGCTCGTGGGTCCCCACGTGCGGCTCTGGCTCCCGGTGGCACCTCTGTACCCTGGGGACCGTCACCCCCCAAGTGCCGGTCCCCCCCCGGCAGGCGATGGGGACAAGAACGGGACAGCCCTGCCGCCTGGGGGATATGCCACCAAAGACTGGGCAGCCACAGGGAGGCTGCCAGCCTCTCGGGATGTGCTGTCAGCTCAGCCCCTGAGTATCAAAGTCAGCCCGGATAAATAACTAACTAAATCTTGTCCCCTGAACATTAGCATTTCTTCTTAAAACAGGCCCAGCCTTCTCGTAGCCGTAATCCTCCCCAATGCCAATCTCTGATTAAAACTCTGGTGCTGAGTGAGTCGTAATCCTTGCCACCTCAAGGCCATTTTATTATTATTATTATTTTTTATCCATTAAAACCTGTTTTCTCTAAATGAAATAAAATAGGGGCAGAGATAACAAAACTCATTGCTTTTTCATATATATATAAAAGAAAGAAACATTTCGCATTAAAAAAAAAAAAAAAAAAGTTAATAAATGGCCGAGCCCCAACAGATGGGGGTGTGTGTGGAATTTGCATTTTTCAGATTAACATGCACGAGCGAAGATAGAAAACGCACTTGCCCCGGGGAAATAATTTGAGAAATCTTTGCATATTTTATTTAAAAGCATGCCGCGTTAGGCAGGGTAATAATGCAGAGCGATGGTGATTAGGTTAGGCCTGGAGGGATCGCAGCCTGGGACCCTCCCTCCTCTCTCGCTCTGTCTCATCCCCCCTCCAAGCCCCCCTCAAACCCTCGGTATTACACCCCAAACACCCAGCCTGAAAGCCAGCCTCGTTGGGGGGTTAGTGCATCGGTGGATTTAGCCCCGTGGATTTGGGGCAGCTCCCGCCGCGTGGTCCGTGCAGCTCCGAGCGCCGGCAGCGAGGCTCGGGATGCTCCAGCCCCACGCGTGTCGGTAACTCGAGGAAATCCTCCCTCTGCGCTCAGCCGTCTCGCAGGTGAGGTGCCTTCCCCGGGGCTCTGCAAAACCCCTGGGATTTACAGCATCCCGCAGGAGCGGTCAGGGGTCCCGGCGCCCCGATCCCGCAGGCTGCTTAGGAAATCCCAACCACGGAGTTCGGATCCGGCAGCACCGAGGTCCCGCTTCTGCAAAAGCGGGCTCAGCTGGTGCGAAAGCATTTGTACCGTCGTCTGCTGTTTGAAGTCAGGTAGTAAATCAAGGCTCGTCCCTTAAAGTGCATCTCAGCCTGGGAACACTGTATGCGGAATATGCTTTAAAAATGCATGGCCTTTGTTGTGGGGATTCGGGCAGCTTAAAAGAAATTGGGTGATCTCTCATCAACTGCTTGCGCTGAAGCGCTAACAGCCTGCTCATCACTTTTCTAGATCTTCAAACCGCTGGATCTGAAAGCGCTTGACAAAGGTGTTTTGTCTCCCATCCCACGACCCCACAGAAGGGGAAGGTGAAGCAAACTGCACGTAGCGAGCCTGCAGCTGGGTGCCAGTGGCCCCTGGAACCCCCAGAAGCCATTCCCCCCTCGGGCTGCAGATATGGGCAGCCTTTTCCCTGCTCCAGGGTTTCCCCCCCTGCACAGCCCCGCGGGGTGGCCCAGCATCGTCTCTCAGGGACCGCGCTGCTCCGGTCCTTGGGGTTTCAAACCGTCCTTTGGGTTCCTCCTCGCTAATTAATACCTCGCTCTGGCAAAAGCCCGGGCAGATGGAGATGCCCCTCCAGAAACCCACCCCTTGGCAGAACAGGAGCTGAGCCCCCGGAGGGTGACTGATCCTACAGCTCCCATTAACACCAGCGGTGCGAGGTTGGGTTGAAACCTGCCGTGCAGAAGTCTGAAGATGAAAGTCCCCACAGCTGTGCAGTTTAACAGGGTGATAATTGGGCAGCGGGAGGGGAAGGAGCATAAATAGGAGGCATAGCAGGGACAGGGGCTTTTGCACTGAGCTGGAGGTTTCTTCCTTTGGGGGGGGGGACTGGGGTTTGGCCCCTGCAGTCCAGGGATGTCTGGAAGCTGGGCTGCTCCTCTGTGCTCTGCTCTTGCTGGACAGGGAGTGGGTTAATGGTGCAGATCCTATGGGATATCTTTTCCCGGGGGGGGCTCATCCCATTCCTGCTGATGGGAAGGTAAACGAAGGGAGAAGCCCAGAGGTCTGTCCTGCCCAGGGATGAGCAAAGCTTTGCTTTCCCGTCCAGCTGATGCGTGCCAAGCCTGCAGCCTCCCCTCAGGTCAGGGATGCTGGGCTGGGGGCTGCGCGCTGCTGGCCTCGCTGCTGGCTACAGCCAGAAGCTGAGCAGAACCAGCAGCAAAGGTAGCACCGGGAGGAACTCTGCAGTCCTACCGAAAACGGGGTAAAAGCACCAAAACCAAGGCCATGATGCTGCTTTAGCCTTGAGAAAATTCTTAATCTCTTCTTTAACGTAGGCCTCTTCGTTCCGGCATTTAAAGCTTAAGGTCTCGTTTGTCACTTTTTTCCAGGTGATGAGATCTTGCAGTTATTTAAGAAATGCTTCAACTGGGGGCCGCAAGGAAGACAGCCGTGTGCAATGCAAGAAAACAGCTTGGAGCAGCCGAACCAGCCTGCCCGAGAGCTGGAGCGCTGCCCTGCTCAGCCCATCTAGAGGGTTCCCAGGTGCTCGGCAAGCCCCTCAAGCCATCCCCGTCCCCTCGCTGCCCACCAGCACCTCCTGCAGCCTCCAGAGCCAGCTTGAAACATGGCAAAAAACCTCCTCCCTGGCAAAACCAGGCCCTTGGAAAGCTCCTGCCACTTCCCTGGCTTTGAAATCTGACCCAGAGCCTGGCGCTCTCCCTGTCTGCTCCCATTATTAATAAACTTTGAAGGGCTCTCTTCTGTCCTTAATGAGATTAGTGTTATTTTCATGCATTGCTGCAGGGCAAAGGACTGAAAAAGTGGCTGATCTGTAAACTAAAGGGTGCTAATCTATAGAGGGTGGGTCCCCCCATTCTCATGGCCTCGGGGGCTGGGTGAGAGTAATCAATTAAAAGAGGGGATTAGAGGTGCTGTGGTCACCTACTTTATTGAGGTCACCCTGACACCCTCCCGAAAGCAGGCGGCCGTGGGCACACTGCGCTGGGTCCAGCCCGGTCATTGAGGCTCTTAGAAGGCAAAAAAAAAAAAAAGCCTTAATCACCAGCCCCTGTTTACACTCTGGACCCAAAGGAGCAGTGGGGGAAAATCTGTTGTTAATATATTAATGGGCACAATTTGCTTAGCGGGTCTGTCTGGGCTTTGTAAATTAATGCTAATTTAAAGCACAACCTCGCTGTCTTTTTTTTTTTTTTTTTTTCAACTTTATTCAAGCGCTTTCATTTTATCATGAACTTGGGAAGGAAAAATATATGACCTGACCAAATACGGTATTACAATTGCTTTGGTTTCATAGAGGTTGTTTTCAATGTGGATTATTTTAGGGAAGGAGAGGGTGGCCTGGCTCAGACTGAGCGTATCGAAACATGGTACCAGCGTCCACAATTGTGCACAGCAGAGATTTTCCCGCTGCGCTTTTTCCTCACCAGAAATACCTTGGGCAGCTTTGTGCAGGGGTTGAGTCGCTGCCCACGCTCTCCGCTACCTGCCAGTTAGAAACAAGCCGTGCTGCTCTGACACCAGTGATCACAGTCTGCTCCCAGGATCTCCATCCTTCCCTTTGGATCGCAAACCTGTGTCTGAAAATGGCCCAAAGCCCTGACCTGCCCCCAGCCCGTGTTTGGGGAAAGGAGGGAGCAGTTTGCGTGCTGGGCGCTGACAGTAATTAAATGCTTCTTTGCGACGAGCAGGAGCCTCGGAGCATCCCGGGCCAGGGACTGCGGCACACCTGAGCTCTGGGGAGTGGGATGCAGCACATCCCTCACCTCTCCTCTAACGTCATTCCCTTGGGACATCACAGCCGCCCCTGGGACACCCCGGGGAATCAGTCGACCACGAGCCCAGCGGTGCTTTCCATCGCAGGCAAGCCGTGCCGTGACCGCAGCCGGTTTGCAGCGGGCACGGGGTGAGGACGTGGGCAGCGGTGCCAATTAGCGGTGCCGCGGTTGTCACCCGCAGACATGGCTTGGTGGCATTGTGCTAACGCTCATCCACCCTGAGCGCCGGTGAGGAGCCGGTGGGACGTGTCGCTGCCGCTGTAACGCGTCCCCCGACACCCTGCGGCACCCGAGCGGGGTCCAGAACTCCCCCCCGCTTCCCGGCGAGGACCCTCCGATGCTTCTCTCCTCGCTTCCACGTGTGAAAGGGATGTCAGTTTGGTTTTATCCCAAGCCCTGTTCCTGTCTCAGTGATAGTTATGGGGTGCTAAAGGGATTAGCAGCCCCTGCCGTCTGCTGGGTGGGCACGGTGCCTTGCTCCGGCAGGTAACACGGGAGCAGCAATGCAGAAGCGGAGACTGCAAAAATCATTACCTTAATTTCAAGACCAACTTTAGACAGCGGAGAAGCCTGATGCTATGTGGAGAGACAGCTCCTGTCCTGGGTGCTGGGGTGAGCGTTAGGCTCAGAGAAAGGAGCTTTTCTTAAAACGAGGGTGGGCAGCGTGCACCAGGAGCCAAGACTGTGCTGGATGCCGTGAGGCTGCAGTCTTGGGGTGGTGAGGGAAAGGCATGTGAGCATCCCGAGTCACCCGTCCCGGCGGTCACAGGACTGCTGGTCTCGGGGGGGGGGGGGGGGGGTGTGTGTGTGGCTCACCCCGTTCCTGCCCCCCAGGGGAGATTCCCCGTCATCGTAGCCTTGCGTTGGGGCAGTCGGTACCAGCTCCTGGTGCGGCACTGTGTCCGGAGCTCGGAAATAGCAGCCGTAAGGGACAACCAGCCGGTCCGGTGGCTCACGGCATGGGCTTGGAAGGCCCCAAGTCAGGCAACTTAGCAGCTGCCGTTTGCCGTTAACACTTCATAGGATTTTGTGTAAAAACAGGAGGAATAAAGGATTTCTTTTGGGAAAGTAATAAGAGGGCAAGGAACCAGGCTGGTTGGGTGTCGGGGGGACTGTGACCCCCTATGACTAGCGACAGACATTTATTAAACTGTCAGATACGTCAGTCCTATCTGAAGGGCGCCCATGGCCCACCCCACCGTGCTAAAAGGTCTTTCTGGGGCCCCGGCCCCATGGCCACGCTCTCTGCCGGTCCTTGCTGGCTTCTTTCACCCCTTGGCGCAGCTCCGTGCCATTTCTTTTCAGATCCTTCATATCTTTGTGCTTTTTCTTTCTCACGTGCGGCATCGACAGCCTCACCGTGGGTGCCTCCAAATGAGCAGCTACAAACAGCAGCAGCCGTCTAGGATGGGCTGGGAGAACCCCAAGGTCTTGGCTGCAAGAGGTGACCGGGGCTGGATCCTGCTCTGCGCTTCCCCAGGCTGTTGCAATTATTCCCTGGGGCCGGAGAGGCCGCTGGGGACACGGTGGCTCTTGTTCCACCCTCAGCATCTCTGCTGAGCCCAACTGCATCAGTGGTTTTGCGTCCTCAGCTGGCTCCCAACATCCCACCTCCAGCCTCCGCGGGGTCCACACCGGCCTGAGAATCGTTGCCGTTCCCCCCGGGAAAAGAGGGGCTGCTTCCACCCCACCTCCTGCATTGAGCCCCCGGGAGGGGACGACCGCCCCCGGAGGGCTCTTGCTGCAGAAAAGCCCCTTCTGGTGAGCCTGGAGGGGGGACGACACCCCTCGGCACCCCCTCCAGCCCCGTCGCTAAACCCTCCCCTTGGCAGCGGGTTTAATCCTCGCAGCCACGGGGTCCGGGCTGCATTGCCATGGGCGCTGGATTAGGGACCGGCCCCGCAGCCCTCCTTTGTCCTCCCTATTGTGGAGCATTTTGCTCGCCTCTGCTTTAAACCTTGTAACCATTTTGCTGCCTTTTAAAACCGGCTTGAATAGGGGGTGGGATGGAGAGGGGTTGGGGGGAGAGAGGAGCCGAGGCTTTGAGGTTGAAGAGAAGCATTCAGGCTGCAGCTGCCCCGTCTCAGCACATTCCCCGTGACCCCCACGGGCACCGCGGCGGCCACCGAGCATCATTGGCAACTCGGCCGCTCCGGGACAATCCACCTGCTTGCTCAGGACAAGCACTTTCATGCCTATTGGGATTAGAGATTTTAAGTGTCGTTCCAAATTGTGCGGATAAACAGTCTTGTGAAAACTTGTTATCGTGGCGAAAAGGCCCCCGCCACCACCCTTAGTCCCTGGCCTTTTGTTTGGGCAATTTTTATTGCCGGATTGGATTTGATGAGGTTTAAGGTTTATTCTTAGGACTCCATTGAAGAGCTGATCCTTTGTCTCCCACCGTGGAGCGTGAAGAATATGAAACGTAGGCAAAAATAAATCTGCTTTTCACACGCATTAGCCCCTGGTACACGCAGGGACCACCAAACGCAGCTGAGAGCCGCAGCAACCCCATCCCTCTGCCCCGGCCCCCGCCTGCACGGGGTCTGCTCCGGCCTCGATGGGCTCCGCACCCTCTCCCCGAATCCCCTCGGCCCCCACCAAGCGGGGACAGACCCCCCATGGCTGCTGGCCATAGATGACCTTCTCCCAGTGCAGTCCGAACTGCAGGAGCTAGGCAAGGGCTGGTTCGGCGATACAGATTTAGGAGGTGCCGGGTCTGCAAAGAACCCCAAACGTGGCCGGGTGGGGGGGAGAGCATCCCTGCCTGCCCGCCCCCTCCAAAAAAATCCAACCCCACTGGCAGGTCAGTCCCTTAATCGCTTCATTTATCACCAGTCACTTCGGGAGAGATTAATCAGCAGGGTAATTCCTGAGGAAAGGTTGCTCCAGGGGCTGCCTTTCATTTGAGAGAAGCTCCCTGCGAGTTTCACCTTTATTGCGGGGAACCTGCTCCGACACGCTCCGCACCGGCACGGCCGCGGCCGCCCAAGCACCGGGGACGAGCCCGCGCCCCGGGCTTCGTCCCCACCTCGTCCCTGCAGCCACAGGGCTGCTGCTGGGCACGGGGCAAGGCTCGTGCCCAGGCTTCAAGCTGGCGACTCCTGAACAGCCTCCGGGGCAGTTTTGGCAGCACCGGGAGCCGGCGGCAGGCGTCTGGCACGAGCTGAGAGGCTGAGTTTCTGGAGAGCCTGGAGCTGGAGGCAGAAAATCATGCAAAACTTGGTGGATTGGGCTGCTTCCAAGCAAAAAAAAAAACCAAAAAAACAACCAAAAAAAAAAACCCCCGGGGCGTGCAAAACCTGCTCAGAGCTGTACCGGAGCAGGGCTGGCCTGGAGGAGCACAGCCTGTTTCGAGTGATGCCTCTCCCGGTGGCTCCCACCGTGGTGCCGGGAGGTCTCCGGACCCGACCTCTCCGCCTGCCAGGTCCCACGGCCGGGAGCTGCCGTGGCCTCAGCTGCCGAGGGAGGTTGCACGCTCAGGTGCAGCCCTGCCTGACGCACGCCAGGTCACCACGGTGGGACAACTGGACCTTCAGGGGACCCCAGCTCCCCTGCAAGAACTTTGGGCACGACAGCACGTCTTTACTGCTCACAGCATCTCTTTGGCCAAGCCTCATCCCCTGAATGCCCGATCCTTAAATAAGAGTGAAAACTAAATAATGAAGTTGGAGGGAGAGAGGAAAAATTGAGTGGTGGAGAGGTCAGGGAGGACAAAGCTCTCCTCTGGCAGGGCTTGAAAAGAGATGGCAAGCGAGCAGGATGGGACAGGAGCGTGCCGTCTCCAAGCATTTAGGATGCAGGATGCCCTCGGTGGATACCCGCTGCCTGGGCAGTTGTCCCACCACATACCACATCCGTGGGAGGGACAGCAGAGGAGGAGAAGGACGAAGGCTCAGCCTTCGGGAGGCAGGACGCAGTGCCGGAGTCAGCTTGGCTGGAATGCCCAAGCCAGTGCCACAGACTCAGGACGCTTCTTGGCACACTGTCCCACCGGGTAGGCACGGGCAGGGACGGCATCGTGCTCCTGGGGCGGGGAGTGAGCCTGTCCCCCCATCCGCTGCATCGCTTCCCACTTTGCATCTAGCATGATGATTCCCTAGATACCCAGTGATGTTCTAGCTCCTCCTGTTTGGATAAAATATCTGTAATTACATGCATGCCTAATTTGAATTATTTCCAGAGTGCAATCCTAGCGCTTTGGACCTTACTAAGCAACTTGGCAGGAGACGCCCTTGCTAATGGGGAGAAGTTAGGTGGTGGCGCTTCTGCTCCTTGGGTGGGTGACCAGCATGGTCATTGGGTGGCCACCACAGGGTGCTAACAGCTCATTCCCAGCACCCTGAGAGGGTCTTCCCTGGGGTCTGTCAGGGTCCCGAATGTTCTTTAGATGTCTGATCCCATAGAGAGGAATAGAGAGGGGGATTTCTACACCTGCTCTTAGACCTGCCATGGTCATCCCCATTTTGAACCTGGGAGGTTAAAATTAGAAGTTAATTGATGTGCCCAAGGCCTCCTTTGTAGCTGCAGAGACGATGGCTGCTTTCCCAAAAGCGATGCTGCCATCAGAAATTGTGGGGCTGGTGGAGAAGGTACTGAGTGACTTTCTTTGGCCCATGCTGGGTAAGACATCAAATTCGATTCTCATCATGGTCCCTTCTGGCCCTGCAGTCGATGGGCTCAGAAGTGGGGTTGGCCGGCAAACAAGAACTGTTTCATCAAACGTTCAAGGTTTTAAAACTTGGTTTTCTTCCAGCGTGCAACCCAACTGAGTCCTTTTGAAAGTTTTCCATGCCGAGCCACCCCAACACGAGCATGTCCCAAAGAGCTGGGGGCTGCGGGCAGAGCCCACCACGGGCGGCAGAAACCTCCGCGCTGCAGGCAGGGTGTTTTGGGGGGCAGCCCGCTTCCCAGCAGGTCGGCATGTCCCAGCGATGACCGTGTCCAGCCCCGAGCCCCCCTGGTCCTCTCCCGCTGCCTGCCCCGTGCACCCCGATCCCGCTGCTCCGGCGGGTCGCTGCCTGCCCGCTGCCCGCGCTGTCAGGCAGCATTGTCTCCGCATGGCGGGTTTCTTTCTGTGCGGGAGAGTTGTGCATCCCCTCTTAGCTGTGCTCAGCAGCCTTTCGCTGTCACATTGCGTTATTTGCTCGACGAGAAGTGACTAACGAACCTTCCTCCCTTCTTCCCCTGCCTGCAAAATTCCCGGCAGCTGACCGGCATCGCTGGGGCAAAGGAGGGGGACAGCGGGCGAGGGGACCCCAGAACTCAGCACCTATCGCTGCCCCCCCTTGCCCACCAGCATCCGCAGAGGCAGCATGAGAGGCTCGGGGATTGGGAAATGACATCTCAGCTGGGTTTCAAAGGCATGTCCCGATCCCCTCTTGCGGATAGCGTGGGGTGGGCATCTTCCCACTCGAGCTCCTGCCCGCTGCTGGTTTTGGGGGCGAGGGTCCGGGCAGGGCTGAGCCCCTCATCCATGGCACGACAGCCCCCCCTCGCCGTTTCCCCCAACTCTTAATTCGTTCTCCATTATTTTTGTCTTCCTCTCCTCCCCCTCTCCGTCTCAGCTGCCTGATGAATGAAGGATGGGTTTTTAAGCCTTTTTTACCCCCAAGGCCCGCAGCTCTGGCTTGGCTGCTATCGCTGGGATAAATGCAGGCTTTTCGGCCCGGAGCAGCATGCGGCAGAGCCGTGCCACCCCCCCCGCGCCGGGTTATCAATCCCCGCTCAGCATCGCCAGCGCCGGGCTGGGTCCTCTCCACTGGGAGCCCTTTTCCTACCCTCTGGCCACAAGAAAGACCAGTGTGGCTTAATTCTGCACAGTATCAACACCAAACAGACTCAGCCCAACGCTACTGGCTTCTCTTAATTCGTCTTTGTATTCCTCGTTTTTCATGAATTTTTAAAAAGTTTCCATTTCTCTCCGCGCCTCCGTCTTATCCGCCGGGTTTCGGTGGGTTTGCGGGAGCGTGCGTGCCCCTGTGCCTGCCTGGGCTCTGCATCCCCCCTCCTCGCCCTCCCGGAGAAAACAAAGGAGACGGAAAGTCAGCTTGGATCTCCCCACCCTGGAAAGTTTTTGGATGGCTCGAGAAATAAAATCTCTCGCAGCTCAGCAGATGAAAGGGCCCGCGTGGTTATCAGATCCACGCCGCTCGGGTCCTGGCACAGCCCGGTGGCACGGTGCTCTCCCTCTCACCGGCAGCAGCCGCTCCTCCCGCCAGCATCACTCAAACGTAAAAATACAGACGGAGCCACTTGCAGGGCAGGGCTGGAGCCGTGGGGTGGAAGGAGACTTTTGGAAAGCAAACCAAAATTATCTGAGTCCTCGATGGACTTAAAAAACCACCAAATGCATTTCTTTGTTGTTTTGTTCTACTGCAAAATGCAGCCTCCATCCATGACTGGGAACTGGAAGCTGCCTTCTCCCTCCCGGCCCTGTCCGGAGAGCAGAGAAATTAAGGCAAGATAGAAGAAAATGGAGATTCCAAGATGGAAAACACAGATAGAGCCCATGAACGCGGCCAAGCCAGGCTTGTTCAGAGCTGGCGTTTCGGTTTGAATCTAAACACAGATAAGCCAGGAGCTCCCCTCCACCCACCCCGACCTGAGCCTTCCTCCGCTTCCAGCAGGACGCAGCATCCCAGGCCCGCGGGGAGCTCGCTGGCCGGTCCGGCCGTCCCCGGGGGGACCACTGCCTCCAGCCGGGCTGAGCCTGGCTCCGGGGGTCTGCAGCCCCGGGGGTTCGTGTCTGCAGAGGTTGGCAGCAGCGGCAATGCCGCGGTCCCAAATGCGTCGCCGCTGAGCTGGAGCCCGTTCTCGGCAGCCCCCGGCCCCGGTCTAACGTGCAGCAGCCCCCTGAGCATCGTCTCCCCCGTCCCGGGCAAAAGGAGGCAGCAGATCGTTGCAGCGAGCCCTGTTTGGTGCTGGGGAGGTGTTTCTTGGCCGTCCAAGCAGAACCTTTGTTTTTAAGCCCTCAATCAAATGCTCATAGACAGGCAGCTTGCGTGGCACTCAGATTATTATTCCCTTGGAGGAATAAAGTGCAGCATTGAGGCTTCTGGGATTCAAACCGATGGTTCCAGGGCTCTAGATATTTCAGTGCTGATGCTTAAAACCAGGAAGGCATTCCCTCCAGCCAGACAGCCACTATATCATACAGGGAACGCGCTATGAAATAATGATGTACAACTGGCCTTGAGGCACTCTTTGCAGCTTGATTGGCCTCAATGGCAGAAGAATAACCGAGAGTTTATTGCTTCTCTTCTAGTGATCTTTACTCCCAGCTGTTTTCTCAGGGGGGCCTGGATCCCTGTACCTCATCCGAAGAGCTGCTGGCGAGGCGCTGAGCACAGCCAGTTCCCGGGATGGGGCTCTGCTCTTGCAGAGTGGATCCCTGCAGGAAAATCCCCCCGACCTCTGCCCAAGGCAGGCGATGAGACCTGGGCATGTCTTAGACCCCTTTCCCCCTCCTCCTGCGGGTGCAGTGAGCTCCTGGAGCAGCACCCAGCACCCTTGGCTCCAGCACCCAACCATACTGAACAGAATGCACCCGGCTGCTCGTCCCTTGGCGCCACATCCCCTTCACCAGCACCCAAACCGCCCAGCGTGCCCGCGCCTCGGTGCTGCACCTGGGCAAAGCCCCTGCGACGGCAGCGATGCCCGAGAGCCGATTTCTGCCCACTGAAATCCCTGCTGCCTGGGCAGGAAAAGGGGGCAAAAAGCATTTTCAGGCAGAAAGTTGTTGGCGATCCCCAGCTCCTGGTGCCGCTTGCAGAGGGCAAAGGTTAGATGGTTGCAGGTGATTTTTTCCCTTTTCTTTTGAGGAGCCGTGCTGCAAATAGCCAGATTTCTAAGATTTCTCTATCATTAAAATGTAAATGAAAACAGACACGAAAACAATCTGAATTTCCAGCCGAGTTGCTCTTGCTTAATATTCTACCCCGAAGGGGGATGTGCGGAAGCAACAACATTTCAAAGGGAATCATTAAAGAAGGCAGGCTCAAACTGCGTTTTCATCAGATACCGTGGCAGAGCCGAGCACTCGGGGTCTTGCCCATCCCGCTGCTGCTGGAAAGGACGAGTGGGAAAGAGCTTTGGAAAAAAAGAAAAGCCCAAGCCAGAGCGAGGAGGACCCGCACACCATGCCGGGGCTGTGCCGGAGCATCTAGCTGCCTGCCTGGCCGGCGAGGGTCGTGTCCCGGCGAGGTTCGGCTCCGGCTGCGGGCGGGCAGGCAGCGCGTGGGGCTGCGGGTGCTCCGGGCGCACGTGTGCGGGTGCACGGCTGCAGCGTGATGCGTGCGAGCCCGCGCCATCGAGCTGGGACAATGCCCGGGTTTTAATGCACCCCGAGTTTTTAGAGACGTCCTGGAAGGGCAGCGGGGTTTTGCGATGCACGTTAACAGTGCGGGCAGGGGGAAGACCCCAATACTTCCCAAACCTGCCTGCGGTCTCCGTCCATCCCAAGCTCTTGGCATCGGTGCTGCTTTGTTCTGTTTCAAGCAGGAGGCTGGGGTGACGGCATTTATACCGTCAATGTAATGCATTTAAAATTAAATACAAAATATCGGGGAGGGAGACTAGCTTGAAAAATCGCGTGAATCTTGGTCCAGACATGCACCAGAGCACCTGGGGTAGGGAAGGAGCTGAGCGGTTTTGAATCCTGAACGCGGTACTTGCTGCCCCAATAAGCTGAAATGCCAGCAGCGCTCTGGCTCGGCTGGCACGGAAACCCAAGTTTATATTTAGCTTTCACAGAGGTCACCGACCAGCGGCTGCGCAGAGACCCGCGGGGTGCAGGACCACTTCAACCAGCGTGGTGCAGGATGCGGCCCCGGTGCCGGACTCGGCTCGTTGCCTGGCCAACGGCTCCAGGGCAGTGCTGCGGGACGGCTTTGGCATCACTCTGGGACAGTCCCCAAACGCTGCAGGGACAGGTCCGGCACCCAGGGAGGTCCGTCCCAGCGGACATTGCTGGAAGAGGAGGGATGCACCGAGGCTCGAGGCCACACACGAGCCCCCAGGACCTGCCTCCAGCCCTCAGGTGCCCACTGCTCGGTGCCACTTACCCAGGGCTGCAGGAAGACGAAGCCTGGCTGCGCAAGGAGCATCTCCCTGCTAAGAGGCAGGAGCAGCAAAGGCATCCTCTGCTCAGAGGTCCCTCCAGGCCACCCATCTGGGCATCCCATGGGCGATGCTCGCCAGGCAGGAGCAGGGCAGGTCCCCTCCGACCCCGGACCCGGACCCGGACCCGCTCCCTTTTCCCCACTGCCTCCCCCATCCATGCTTCCCAGCCGTCTGGAGGGGGCCGCAGGATCCGTGCCGCTCCGTGTCAGATAAAGGGGCTGCGTGGAAAAGGCTCTCAGCCGCCTGGCTCAGATGCCCGCAGGCAGGACAGCTGAGCCCGGCCCGGGGTGCAGCAAGGACAGAGCCCCTCTGCTCCCCGCCACCCTCCCAGACCTCCCAGGCAGCGGCAGGTGCTCCCGGCACGGCGGCACATATGGATCCTATAAGGGCTGAGATCATCTCTCTGGGCAGCCTCAGCCCCCCGTGCACCGGGGAGCAGCGGGGAGGGACGGTGGGACCCCAGGGCTGCCCGTGGAGCCCCTCGCCACGCCGGGTCCGGCGTTTGGGGCGAGGGGAGCAGCGCCAGCTGGGCTCACCCTGCCAGCCGAGGGCAAAGGAAAGCCCTTTTCCTGCCGTAAACCGAATACGTGAGACCTGCAAGTCTCCGAGACACAATAAACAGGGGATCCCGGGATGCTTTAAGTGTGTCCCAGCCTGGGTCCCTGGATGTTAATGGCCCGAGATGATTAATTTTCTTTTGTACTTTCATGGCATCAGTTATCACATCATTTGATTTTATTTTTAAAGACTTTTTTTTAAGCCCACAAAATACTGGAAAGAGTTAGAATGGATTCAAATTACAAGGTAAAATATTTCCCTCCAAAGCTTCATAAATACTTGATATTTTTTTTTAATGCTATTATTTTAACTTTCAAAGAAAAGCAACGTTCGCCAAATCTTGCTTTGTGCAGTAAAACCAGCCCAGTGTTACAGGGATTTAATATAATAATAACAATAAACTTTCAGAGGAGACCTTAAAAACAAAGGGCCCTGTCTGCTGTGCATGGAAATTCAAGCTCACATGCCCCAGGGTCCATAGGAGCTCGTTTTCCCCCGCGTGCCGGGGAAGCGATCACGTGCGAGCCCCGTCCCCGACACGGCTCCCCACTTCTGCCCGGCCCCGCTCAATGGCCTGATCCAGACCCCACTGGCAATGCTCAGTCTTCCCACCGACCTGGGGGGATTTTGGAGCCGGAGCGTCTCCTCCGAGCCGCCGAGAGCCACGTTATCCATCTGCGAGCCCCTTATTTACCGAGGCTTGGAAATCCCCGAGGATGGAGATGTCCCCGCCATGGTCCTCGAGCGTCGCACCCATCCTGCGCGGGGACGGATCCGCATCCGCAGAGGGAGCTGAGCGCTGGGCGCCGGCGGGGGGGTTGCAGAGTTACAGCCCCCCAGGGTGTGAGTACCCGGGGGGTGCAGAGCGAGGTCCCGGCTCCCCCCAAGCTGGCCCAGGCTCAGCCTTGCAGCTTTTTGTGTCTTTATTGTTTTTTCCCCCTGCAGTTGGTTGGGTTTTTAATTAATTCCCAAATCTCATTTGGGCACCGAAGCTGGGGGTGGAAAAAACCTCTGTCTGAAGTTGATTTTGCAAATCAGCACTGGCCATCTCAAACCAGCTCTGGGGGCATAAGCATCGGGGCTCCCAATAACCGAGGAGGAAGCCTCTTGCTTGCGGAGCAGATCCACCACTTTGATGTACTCCCGCAGTTATTCTTTCATTTCTTGAGCAAATAATCTGGATTTTCACAATATTTACCTTGGAAATAATTATTTGTGTAAAGCATTCGACCAAGATAAACAGAGAATCGCTCGGTCTCTCTGCGGGGCTGGGAGGTCTCATGTTCCCCTAAACCTGCCGGAGCGTGTGCTCCGCGGGCAGCAGCCGAAGGTGGAAAACGGGCCTTAAAGCCGAGCACACGCGTGTCCTAACGAACCTGAACCCGCCGAGGGCTGGGGCCAAACCTCCCGGTAGCCCCGGCTGCAGGGCATGTATAAGGATCGAAAAATGCAGCCGCTCTGCCCTTCACGAATTGCTAACCCAGCCCCCGAGCCTGCAAAAGGGGCTATTGCGTCCCTGAATTCCCACAGATGCAGGGGCTGTAAAGGAGAAGCAGAAAGGGGGGAGGAAAAAGGTGAAGGAAGGTTCAAAGGCCCGCTACAGCTTCGGTTTTTCATCTCTAGTTAATCTCTGCAAGGCCTGAGGCAAAGTCACCTTTGGGTCAATATTCAGGTGTTTTTATCTGCCATCCCCATCTGCCCGGAGCTGCCTCCCCATCCCGCCCGATTAGCCGGGGCCGCAGGGCAGGGTGGTTGGGTGCCCGGGGAATCCGGAATCTGGTCACCCCGGTTCAAGCCAGGCTCTCCCGGGGCGGAGGGTAAATCCTGCACCCGCGCTGCACCCCAGCGCCGGCGGCTCCCCGCCACCCGCTGCCCCACGGCCACGGGGAGAGACGGGAGGAGCGACGCGCTCGAGGTTTTAAAAGCAAAAAGGCTTTTGAATTGAACACGAACTGCCGGTGACGGTACAGCGCGTCGCCCGCTGGCACGTGCCCAGGGATGCAGGGGTGGGAGGAGGGTGCCAAGACCCGCGCCCTCGACCTGCCGCTGCTCACCCACGCACCCTGCGGCGAGCACGGGGCGGGCAGGCTTGTGAAGGGCAATAAAGGAACGAATCCACCTGGGGCTCAGCTCAGAAGCTCCAAGGCTTTTATTAAGGTGTGCAACATGCCCACGATCACACACGTCTGGGATATGACACAGGCAGCAGGCGCTGGACACGAGCGAGGAGGAGGATGGCGAGGCAGCGAGAGCAGCGCGAGCCTTGCGGGGATGCTGCCGGGCTCCTCCGGTCCCCAGCGCCGGGTGCAAGGGGCCGGCATGGGCCGCTTTGAGCCAAGTCTACCCTGCACCACCAAAACGTCCTTTTCAGAAGCAGAACTTTAGAGATATCCATATTTTACCTATCGGCGGCAGCAGCCCTGGGCAGGAGCAGAGCCCGGCCGTGCCCCGGTGCGGGACGGGAGCATGAGCGCAGCCCCCAGCCCCCGGGTCGCGGGGGGCTCGGCCGTGATTACGTATTTGCAGCGCGGTAGCATCTAACGGTCGGTGGAAGCCGGGATCTGCCAAGGCTGCCGAATTGTGCCGTCCCGCCGGCCGGGTGCCGCACCCTGGCACCAGAGCGGGGTCCCGGCGAAGCCGCGGCCGCCTCTCAGCTCCGCTCCTCCGACGGCAGGAAGAAGTTTGGCTACGGGGACACGGCAGCTCTGAAATCTCTCGTCAGCCTCCTTTTGCAGACGAGAAACAAAATTAATGCCCAGCTTTGCACAGCGACTCCGGGCAGGACGGGGAGCGTGGTCCCCTCCAGGCTGAGCCCTCGGCTTACAGCGAAACCGCCCCGCTGCCGCTCCTTCCGCATCGGCAACTTCAATAGAATACATGTCATGTTAACACTTAGTGAAATACAGCAAACAAACACAGCACCTCCTTTTTAATCTCTACTTAAGAAGACTGTTCTTTGTATTCTGTATGCAGTCCTCATTGGATAAAATGTAGATTAGAAAAAAATATTCTCTTTCCTTTCAAATGATAAATTAATATAAACACCAACAGCACGAGTCTGCAAGCAGCTTCCTGATCATGCACCGTGTTAAAGCATCTCCCACGACAGACAGATGTGCATACATACACACTGGCTGTAAGGAAAAATCTAAATTAACTCTTCTCTAATACTGAATCGAAAAAAAATATACTGGGTTTGGATGAGTTGACACTTAAATTTATTTTTAAGCATTCTGAGGTCACTTTTCAGAATGACTTTTTTTCTTCTCTCATTCCATCTCCCTGCATGAGTTTAGATCTTATCTGCAAAGCTTTTACACGTGCTTCATCAGGCAGTGCACCCGGGCAGGTCCCGAGGAACGGCTCAGGACACCTTGCTCACACCGAAAGCACGAGCAACATTTAGCGGTGGCTGGGTCGTTTCCGTCCGGGCACACCGGTGCGGGTGCGACGCGGGGGATGAAGTGAGCTCGTGCTTGTGCCTGAGCACACACATGAAGTGCTTTGCCCAGGTACGTTTAAAAGCGTCACTGCCCCGAGACCCTCGCTGCCAGGCGGCTCCCGCCCGGGGCGCTCACCGCAGGGCCCGTCCCGGCACACGCACGGCTCAGCCAGGTTCATACAAAGGACCGTAAATTAGATTTAAAAGATTAGCTTCATCACCCCAGGCTCAGCAAGGTCCTGAGGTCTACCCAGCGCCACGGCCCACGGTCCCCAGACCGGCGGGACACGGTGCAGAAGGACGCGAGTTCCCGCGCAGAGGTGAAAATCGAGACGAATGGTTCGGGGACTCTCAGCTACGTTGGAGAGAGATGGGAAGGACAGGGCGGGCACCCAGGCGCCCGGCGAGCGCTCCGCACCCCCGTGCGGCACGGAGACGCCGCCAGCCAGCCCCACGCCGGCCGAGAGGGCGAGGGTTGGCACGGGGCAGCGCCGGCGGCACCTCAGGGGCTGGGGGCGGCCGCGCCGGCGGGGCACGCCGGGCCGCGCTGCATGCAGCGGATGAGCTCCTTGCGGTTGTCCAGGATGGTGTCGAAACTCTCCTGCAGCCGGTTCTGCTGGTCCACCACTTTCTGCTGGAGGCCGTGGATCCAGCGCAGCAGGGCCAGGCGCCGGTACATCACCAGCTGGATGTGGTGCTTCTCCTTCTCCCGCTCCTTGAAGCGCTCCTTGTCCTGGAGGTGCTGCACGGCCTCCGCCAGTGCCGGGAAGAGGGTGCCCGGCTCGGGCTCGGCCGCCCCCGCCTGGGGTGGGCTCCCGGGGAGGGGGGCAGCGGCGGCGGGAGGGTCCCAGGAGCTCCCGCAGGTGCTGTCGGGGCTGTCGATGCTGAGGGAGCTGCTGGCGTAGCCGTTGTCCTCCGCGGGGGAGCTCGGGGGCTTGCCGCATCCCCCAGCCGGCTCCTCGGCGGCGGCGTTTTGGCCCCCCGCCCCGCCGACCTCCGCTCCCTCGGGGGGGCTGCGTACCCCCGGCTCGGGGAGAGGCGGCCGCGCGGCGCCCGGGCTCGGGACGGCGTCCCTAAGCCGGCCCTGGACCATCTGTCTCTGCATTAATAACAGCAGATTATCGGACGGATTTGTGGTGTTTTCGCTCCGGCTGGAGCCCTCCTCCGGCGGGGTCCCCGGCGCTGGCCGGCTCCAGTTCTCGTTGCTGTCACACACCTCTCCCACGAAGTTGGAGTTGGAGTCCTGCCCGTGCCCGGACCCCGGGATGGCCGTGCCCAGCACCAGGCCCCCCCGGCCCTGCCGGAACGGGGCGTCCGGCGCGCAGACGGCAAACATCTCGCCGGTCTCCTGCCTGCAAGAGAGAGACGGAGCCGTAACGCGTCTGCGGGGTACGCGGGCTGGCCCAACCAGAACTCTGACCAGCTACGGCGAGATAAAATATTTGCTGACTTTACCTGCCTCTCTTTAAAGCTACTGAACCCAAGTCACGGGGTCATCCTTTCCCGGCGTTTGGCCGCCGCTCTCAGCGTGTGCCCAGGCAACGTCGCCCAGGGGCAACTTCTCACCTGACGCAAGAAGCTCAGGGCAGGGATCTTCCACCCTGCTCTCCTCCCTGTGAGCTCCTGCCCAAACCCACGCTTCCGTGGCATCCCTTGGGTGCCCGTCGGAGGGCATCGCGGGGTGCGGGCGTTCGGCCGGCACACTCTGCTCCAGCAGTGTTAACGCTTGCGGTAGGTGCAATTAATTCAGTGCTGGTAGAGGTTTGCTTGGAAGGAGCTGCTTTCCCAACAGCAATAAAATGTATTTAAGCAGGTGAGACTGCCTGGGCTCCTCTGCACAAACTCTGCCATCTCCCCCGCGTCGGGCTGTGGGTCGGGTCTGGTGTCCGACCGGTGACCCTGGCCAGGCCGCGCTTCCTTCTCTGCAGGACCGGGAGCAGACGGGACCAGAAAAGGAAAAGTTAACCCAGCATTTCTTGCCGGGTCATTGGCGGTGAGAGCCGATCTCCGAGCTCTCTCCCAGCAAGGACGTGCTCCCAAGAACCGCGTGAGGGAAAACCCATCCAGCGTCCCGGTTTCACCCCTGGAAAGCAGCACAAGAGGCAGGAGGGCTCTGGGGCGCAGCGTGCCCAGCTCGGGGCGTGGGACAGGGGCTGCGGGCAGTAACGCCGTCCCAGCCAGCGGCGGCCGTGAAGACCCACCGTGGGGCACGCGGTCCGACCCCCCGGTCCCGCCGCTGGCCCGTTATCCCCAGCAGCGGGCACGACGCCCGGGACAGGCGAGCTCACGCCAAGAGCCGCCGGTCGCAAAAGCAAGGCTGGCACCGGAGAGAGGGGAGGGCGAGAGCCTGCGCCCACCCGGGAGGGGGGGGGGGTCCCAAAGGCCTGGCACCCCGACACCGCAGCCTCCCCTCCCGCTGACACCGGCAACGAAGGACCGGGTGCCACCGCCATAGAACGGCTGTGCCTGTGTCCCCCCACCCGTGCCAGCCCGGGACAGTGGGGGGGGGGGGGGGGGGGACCGGACCGCAGCCCCGGGGGAAGGGCGAGCCGAGGAGCATCCCTGCACCTGCAGACCCCCCCTCAGTCCCCATACCGGCTGTAGGCGGGGGGGAGAAGCGGCGGTGGGTGCTCCCTGCCCGCAGCCGCACTGCGCCGGGAAACAAAACGGGAAAAACGGGAAACCGGGAAGACGGGAAAACGGGAAGACGGGGGCGGGGAGGGGAAGAAGGCGGCGGGCGGGGGGCGAGGAGGGGATGGGGGCTCCAGTTCCCGAGCCCGGCCCGGCCCCCGCCGCCCCGGTAGCCAGCACTCACCGCCGCCGCCCCGGGCTCGCTCCGCCGCCGCCGCCGCCGCCGCGGGTGGGAGCGGAAGCGGCCCCGCGTGGGGAGGTGTCACGGCCGCACTTCCGACGGGGCTGCGCCGGGGTGGGGGGGGGGGGTGGGGGGAACGGTGGGACGGGGCTTACGGGGACTCGATGTCTCTATACGGGCCGGGGGTCTGTCTGCGTCCGCAGCATCCCCGCGGGAAACTCCCTGGGGGGGGTCCCACCCGTGTCGGCCCGGCCAGGGTGGAGGGTGGGAGAGGGTCTCAGGGTGCAGGGGGCTGTGGGGTGAACCCCCCTCCCCCCCGCCCCCCCGTCACCCAGGACCCCAGCGTGGGGTGGGTGCGTGTGGGTGCATCCCGCCGCGGGTGGGGCGGCCGGGTTTGGGACCCACGGACTCCTTCCCAGCTCCCCGTCCCGTGGGTCCCGTGAGGCTCAGCAGGTCCCCGGCGGGACGAGGGGGACGGCGAGACCCACGCTCTCAATGGGGCCTTTATTCCCCTCGCCCAGAGCCGGGGTGTCTGCGTGCTGGGAAAGGAAAAGGCTCAGCAACCATCAAACGGCTCCCACGGCCGCACACGGGGGTCACATGAAGCACCATGAGGGTTTGGGGAGATAAAGAGGCTTTGTGGGGCCGGGGCTGGGCAGGGGAGATGCACTGCACAGTGGTGAGGTCGGTGGCCTGGGGCTGGGAGATGGGGTGGGGGCAGCTGGGGGTGCCGCAGACCCCCCCCCATTACCCACAGAGCTGCCCCAAGCTCTCCGGCTGGGTCCACCCGATGTGGCCTCCACCAGCGTCCCGTGGTGGTTCTGGGATAGACGTGGCATGAGCACAGCGCCGTCATCCCAAGGGCTCTGCAGCCCAAACCCACCCTGTCCGAAGCAGAGGGCTCGGCATCTCCCACCCACCCTGAGGGGGAGGAAGGAGGGGATGAAGGTGCTTTTGGGGCGGACAAAGATCCCCTCTGAAGCTCTGGGCTGTTGGAGGTGGGATGTGGGGGAGAAACGCCTAGAGAAAGTGTTCCCCCACGACATTGCAAGGGTTAGGAGCAGTAGAATAACGCTAATAAGTGATAAATAAATTCTTTTAACTTCCCATCTGCCTCACAGGTCCCTCGGCAGCCTCTCCTGCTCCGAGCTGCTCCAGCTCCAAAGGCTTCGACACCTCCATCGAGGAGAAATCGGTGGGGTAGGACCGAGAGCCGTAACTGGGGCACTTGGGCTGCAGCACTCCTCCTAGGAAAGCCTGCGATTAAAGAAACAAAACCTTCCCGTCACACAGGAAAGGCAGAAACCGACTCGGACGCGTCTGCGACTGGGCAGGAAAGAAAAAACAGTTTGGACAAACAATGGGCTCAGCTCTGCTCTGCTCTGCCCTGAGCTGAGTGCTTGTTAATGCTAGTTCGTGCTTTGCTCCCATTCGGGGCCTGAACTCAAAGCAAAGCAAAATATTCATCACTGAGAGCAAGGAGGAGAGCTTCACCCGTTCAGGGACCTTCTCCTCCAGTTTACTGAGAGGAGGCACATCTGAAACAGGCCTTTTTCATCACCGGTTTAGACTTCAACAAGCAAAAGAAAACTACATGTTCAGCTGAAGTTTGGCTTGCGGGACAGGGGCTGGGTTTGCTCCTCTCTCGGCTTTACTCATCCCCACCCCAGGAATTCCCGTAGGGCCGGTGGGTGCGGACGTGCCGGAGCCTGCTGCAAACCTGCTGCATTGGCTCCGGCTCCGCTGGCGGGAACCTCCCCGCGTTTGGGGGTTCCTCCCCCAAATGCCGCCCATGGCGGGAGCCAAGTCGGTGCCGGGTTCACGGAGGGAGCCGGGAGCAGTGTTTGCCGGGGTCTGTCTTCTCGCTGGGGTTGGTTTTGCACTGGCGCAGCTCAGATTGAGCCCAGCACCCCCAGCCCTGGGATTATCTGTATCTGATGGAGACCGGAGGGATTTGCTGCTTGCAATGAAAACAGCTCCGTTCCCCTGCGAGCCAGCCGTCCCCTCAGCCCCAGCCACCCCTCGTCCCAAGGACGCTGCCAGCGGGGACGGCTGCGGGGAGCCCCAGCTCGGGGTGCAGGAGAGAGGGGACGTGGGGACACGGGGAGGGCTGGGCCGATCCCTTTAGGGACAGGGGGAAAGGGAAGGTTTGGAGGTGGAGGGGGGCCTAGCGATGGACTTCAGAGTCGTCTCCCCCTCCCCTTCCCTCACGTTGTTCCAGAAATAAATTAGAAGCGCTCCCTCCAGGAAATTAAAAATAATTTAAGGCTGAGCGCAGGACCTGATTCGCTGGGGTTTCAAAGCTGGGTGTCCTGAGTGACATAAGTGCAGTGCATCTCGGGGCTCAGAGGGGAGAAGGGTGCTGGGGTGACCCCCCCAGAGCCGCTCCAGAAGGCACTGGCACCAGATTTCTCCACCAAAGCAAGCCCTGGGACTCTGGATGCAGCACCCTTTCCCTGCGCTCAGTGTCTGACCCGGCCGCGGGAGCCCCCTTGCACCCAGGGCACTTCCACGACCGCTGGGACCTTGCACCAGCAGAGACCCGGCACTGCCGTGGGGAAACACCGGAGATGGGAGCCCGGCACTGGCCGTGGTGGGAATCGTCCTTCAAACCCAGCACCCGGCTCCCCGTTCCCCACACTCGCCCCGTGTGCTGCTGTCTGCTTCTCATCTGCCGTGCGTCCCGCTAACCGATGCAACGTGCCCCGGGCTTTGAACAAAATTGGTCCCAGAAAGAGCCCTCGCACTCGGCCCCGCGCACGCGTGATGTCGGCCCTGCGTCGCGGATGTGGCGGCGGTGGGTGCCCGATGTCTCTGCCGGGAAGGAGGCACTGGGGAGTACAAAGCCACCCCATGCGGGATGGGTTAGGGGCTGCAGCACCCGTGGGGGGACAGACCCATGCGTGGCCGCGTCCAGCCCCACCAGCAGGGACCAGTACTGCAGAGGGAAGGGAAAGGACCTTCGGCATCAGGCAGGGACCTGTGGGGAAGGACCCTGCCGCCTTGCGGGAGAGCTGTGGGGTGCAGGAGTAGGTGAGCACCGGCATTGCTGCTCCCCAGGTGCTGCATGCAGCCCCTCTGCCCAGTGCACCCGCTGCACGCCCACACGTGTGCATTGCACGCCCGCTGTGTGCACACCAGCGCCTGGGCTGGGAGGGCAAGCGAGCGCTGGTGCATGGGGAGGCTGCGTGCGGGGGGAGGCGTGTAGGCTGGAGGCTGCAGCACTAGAAGGAAATGAAACATGTTTTTTTGGGAGAGTTCCACATTCTTCCCCTCCCTGGGCTCCCATCGGTTCCCATCTCCCGCCCTGTCCCACATGGGGCACCGTCCCGGCTGTGCATGTCAGGAGCTGGGCAGGACCCCTCGTGTGGGTGATGGCCATGGTGGGGCCATGCTCAGCCACACAGCGATGCTGGGACCGGCTCAGCCAGGTGCCTTCGTGGCCAAGAGCACCCGGGCACCAGCCCACCCAGGACACGGGTCACCCAGGACCCACTGTCCCACGAGCGGACTCAGCCTGGGACCCCAGTGCTGAGATGGGGAACCCGTCCCGAAAGAGTTAAGGGTGAAACATTGCAAAAAAAAAAAAAAAAAAAAAAAAAAAATTACAAAAGAAAAAAGTGCCCTGAACCACATGCGACCTAACCTCCCCAGCGGCTCATCTGAGTTTAATAACGGAGGAGGGAAATCTCCCAAAAAGCTCTCAGAGAAATTAAAGTAAACAGCGTGCTGACCTCCAACCCCACGCTGCCCCGCTGCTGACTCGGCCCGGCTGCGGCGGCCACCGGCGGCTCGGCATTCGGTGTAATTGTAAACACATTCGGGTAAATACGAGGGGGGGTCGTGGGGCAGTGCCAGGGGAACCGGTGGCTGGGCAGGAGCAGCTCTCCCAGCACCCCGCAGAAACCGGAGCCGAGCATCGGTCAGCCGGGCAAAGATGTGGCCACGGGGGATGCCGTGGACCGACAGCTCTGGGTTGCGTGGCTGTGCCGCATCCCCGGCTGCAAGGGGTTTTGCAGGGCCAAGGCTTCGGGTCTGACGTTGCCGGTGGGAACAGGAGCCACTGGGACCATCGCGCTGCCCTGTGACTGCAGGGTTGGGGCTGGAAGACCTAATGACAGGAGCACTGGTGGGTCCTGCCGATGGAGGGAGGAGGAGGAGGAGGATGCTATAAAGGGTTTGTCCTCTTGGCCTCACAAAATTTAAAACCAACGCTTTTATTTTCATAGATCCTGGTCACTTTTGTAGGCTGAGGGAAAGAAAAGCAACCCCAAGCTGCACAAGCGTTGGCGTTCCTCTCTCCGGCCTCGAGGGAGGAAGCGGGAGCTGAGCATCGCTGCCAGCCTCTCCCTGTCTCACGGCTCCATCTTCATCCCTGTCCCCATCTCCATGCCTGTCCCCATCCCCATCCCTGTCCTGCGGTGCCCTCGCACGCAATATCCCACTGTCTGCGTTTCCCATGGGGTTTTCTGGGGAAAACACCACTCAAAGGCAGGGGAAGGGGGCAGAGGGAGCTGGATCCGGGTGAGCCCCACTCCCTGGCCCTGCAGCCCCAGCACCTGCGCTGGTCCCCGCTGCCTGCCATCTACCTGTAAAACAAAATAGATTTCAATCAGACTCAAAGGCAGTGACAGATGCGCTGTATTTGGTGAAAAATGCCAGGAATCCGCAGCCAGATTGGATTTCAGAGGAGCCGGGAATCCTGCGGAGGCCAGACCGTTTCCATGGGACTGGAGGTCAGAGCCCGCTTCTCCCAACAGCTCCCAGCCCCGAGGATCAGCCCTTGGGATGGTACCGGGGAGAGGAAGAGGAGGAGGTGGAGGAAGGAGCGGTGGGGCCAGGGAGCCCAGCGGAGGTGCGAAGGACAAGCCATCGGTGATGGGGACCCAGCTCTGCCCCTGGGACGCGCAGCTGGAGAACCCCCCCTCGCCAAACCACCCGTGTCAGGGGAGCAGCCTCTTTCCTCTTTGCTTTCCTAACTCACAAACCAAAGGTTGCTCTCGGTTTGGGAGACGTGCTCTGCCAAGAAGGCGAAGCTGGCGTCCCGCAAGACGTTTCCTCTGGGGTTTATCCGCTGCTGAGCTACAAAAGGGGAATATTGACGCCAGCTCCGCCCATTCCATCAGACCAGGACCCAAAAATCACCATTTCCTCTTGGCCTGTGAATCACTAATAAACTCCAGACAGAAAGGTCTGATTAGGAAATTGTTTGGGAAATGGAGAGGAAGGGGGAGGGACCGGTGCTCGCCGCCTGGGCCGGTGGCTCTGGGTGGCTTTGCCCCTCGGCGTCACCTCCCTGCGCCGCAGGATGGGTCCCTGCCTCGGGGTCCCCGCGTCTGCTTCGGCCACGGGCCACGTCCCGAGCCCAGCCCGGGGGGGCTCTCCGAGTCTGGCTGCAAACAAAGTTCACCGGCAGATGGATTTGTCTGCCTGTGAGGATTCGGGGATGAAAACCACTGCGTACATTTAAGCGTATATTTTTCGCTTTGATCGCTGTCCACCGGCTGTGCCAGGGCAGCGCCGCTAAATGAAATCCTTCCATCATTCGGTATCCGCGGCTGGGCACTCGCCAGGCTCTGCGCATGAGATCCCTGGCTCCAGCCCAAGCACCGCGCGTCCCTGGGCCGTCTCCTGCCCAAGCCAGACCCGGCCATCGGCTGCTCGCAGCCCGTGACGTGGGGATGCTCCGAGCAGGGGGCTCCCAGCTTGCAAATAATATAATAAAGGCAGCAATGCCCACGGATTACGGATCACTGCTCCGCCTGTGTTTGGGAACAGCTGTGCTGTTGCCCTCACCAAAACCTCAACATTTCAGGCAAAACGAGCCCCTGCAGCGAGGCTCCCCTTAGGAAGGGCTGGTGTAACGGGACCCATGCTGCAAACAGCCCCTGCCAGCGCTCGGGGCAGCACCGTCCTCACCCCGTGCTGGTCCCCAGCCACCACGTCCTGCAGCGCAGACCCCTCGGGACCATCCCCTCCCTCCCTGCAGATGAAACGGTCACGGCAGCGCGGCTCCCCGCATCCCCCCAACTGCTGCACACTTGTCCTGAAACAGAAATGCTCCACATTTGGACCTCATAATGGAGAAAACTTCAGGATTTTGAAATTTCAGTCTTGGACACAAATCTGATACATTCCATAAATGCTTTAATTTATCCCTTTGTCACAGTATTCGATAAAAGGTTTCGTTTCAGCTGCCCTGCTTTGATTAATAACTGTAACAGATTCTAACCTGAAGGAATCACCTTATATTGCATTCGTGGAAATTAAATGTTTGATAGCACATAGTCAGAGTTTTCTGATGTGGAAACTGCTCCACTGGAGAACTTTGAACAAGTTCTAATCAAAAAACACTTTAGGTGTTTTTTGGGCTTTTTTTTGCCTCAGCTTCCCCTTCACCTATAACAAGTCAAAACATCTGTTAAAATTCAATCAGAGCAAAACTGGCTGAAAAAATTAAAATTCAGAGCTTACAATTAAATGACTGTCCACGTTGCAGCCAGGTGGGATGGCGGCACACGGGCTCTGCACGCAGGGTGTTGATCTGGCCGGCGCAGCCTGCGAGCAGCGGGGTCCCGTGGGGGCTGTCCCACCGCCCCGTTCATCCCTACGGCACCGTGAGCTGCACGGTCCCACCGGCACCTGCCGGGAATGCCATCACCGGGGTCGATGGATGGGATGGCAGCAGGGTGCCAGCCCCGGCGTGGCACGGGGAATCGCTCGGTGCGTGCTAGTGCTGGCCGGGTTCCCCCCAGCAGAAAAGGCCTTTCTGGCAGAAGGCACCTTTTGAACCGAAAAGGACGTTTTCCTTATGCTTGAAATCCTCTGCTTTTTAATAAAAATAGCAACACTGGAATTCCAGGGTTGGGTTTGGTTTCCTTCCTCTTTCTTCCTTTTCCATAGCAGGGTGAGGGGTTTAAATTTCCCTAAGCTGTGAGAGAAAGCAGAGGGATGGAGAGCAAGAGTGAAAACCAAAATCCTGCATGCATTTGGGAAGAGGAGGACTTTTCCGCAGGCACAGCGTGAGCGGGTGGCCGGCAGCCGCTGCTTTTTGGTGCTAATCCCGGCCATGGCCGGGCTCTGCCGTGCCGCAGGTGCCCCTGTGCCAGATGGGGAGTGGTGGCACATTTCTGAGGTCAGAAAGCAGAGTTTTCAGCAATTAGAGTGGCATGCCAAGATAAGCCCCCGCTTCCTGGCAGGTCTGTTCCCATCAGCCTGTTTGGGTCCCGGCGAGACGGACCCCGGCAAGGGGCTCTCCTGGCGGGAACAGCCCGGCAAATTCTCTCTGCATGGGTGAAATTCCCTCCGCTACTGAGGTTATTATCTCCGAACAGGAACCAACAATATCCTTTCATTTAGGCACTAATTTGAACAATGTGCGCCAGCCGGGGGAGGAAGGGCGCTTGCTGCTCCGCAGCCTTTGAAAAATCCAGGCGGGAGCCAAACCAGAGGGAAAACAAAACCCCACAATGATGCGAACGGCTTGGCGATGCCGGGCCATGGGCCGGGGCCAGTGCCGGTGCTGGTGCCGGTGCCGGTGCTGGTGCCGGTGCCGCAGGCTCCAGCCGTGCCGCCTGTGCCAAGGGTGATGCTGGAAAGAGTTGTGGTGCTGCCAGCGCAGGGCACGGCACAGGGACACACGGGGCACCAGGCGCCCGTGTCCCAGCTCGTATCGGGTGAAAATTAGCGTTCAGGCCATCCTGGAGCCGAAAGCCCCGTCCATGGGGGGGTTTGCCCACTGGGGAAAATCACCTACTCTGCTTAACCAGCCTGTTCAGCCTCTTAATTACAATTTCCATAGGGCTGGAGGGTACAGTAAAACACTTTTAAACTTGTTCTATCATAAAGCTCACACTAGGCACCAGAAAAAGTTGGAGGGTGTAATTGATAACTATAAAAACATTTTAATTTCCGTTTTTCAGGAGCAGACAAGACAAACGCAGCGGGGGGAAGGAAGCACCCGCCGACGGCGTGTGTGTCCCCCACAGCTCCCCGCACCAGCACCGCGGGGGTGGTGGCAGCGTCCCACGGGCTGCGGCCACCTCGCTCCAGGCAGTTTGCAATGGGACCAGCGTAGTTTGCAATTGCTCCCCAATTGGGATCTCCGCTGGCAGGTGGCTGGCAGCATCCCCATCCCCATCCCCATGCCTGGTGGGATGCAGCATCCCGTTCCCACTGGCCACCCCAGTGTTGGTCACTCCTGGGCAAACCCCATGGGAGCTTGCAGGGGAATGTGGGGACGTTTCTGCTGTATTTACTCTTAAAGTGTAGCCGTTATGAATATTCACACCCGTGTGGGGAGAGCAGGCGCTTTCCCCGACGGGGATATCAGTTGGAACATCATCTAATTGATTACGTGGAAATTGCTCCTAGTGGAAAGGGAAGCCCTCGCCTCGCTCTCGGTGAATTAATTTAGCTTTTGCCATTCTTTGCTGTGCTCAATTAATCTTGTTAAAGTGATATAATTTTAGCTCACACTTTGCACACGGGGGTACCAGGGAGGCCCCGGCTGATACCGATGGGAAGTTAGTTAATGACGGGGTAACGGGGGCTCGGGCCCTTCACGCAGGAGGGATGGTGGTGGGAGAGGCGCTCCTGCCCCGCGCTGCTGACCCCGGCCCTGGCCCCGATGTGCAGGATCGGTGGGACCCCGGGGTTCCATCCCTGCCCGGGGGGGACCGGGGCCACCGGGATGCAGGATGCCGGGTGCCGCGGCTGGGATGCGTGGCGGGTCGGGTGCCTGGGCTGTCCCCGGCTCGGCGCCGAGACAAAGAGCGTCGGCTCCCGCGGCCCCCCGGCAGCTGGCGCGGGGGGACGTAATCCCACAAAAGTCCTGCTCTGGGGGGATCAGCCGGAGAGGTGAGGGGCACGCTGCCGAGCCCCCCGCCATCGCTGCCCCTTTCTATCCCCGCTATTGACTGCCTAAACAGTTCTTTGGTGATTACAATGTAAATATAGCTTTTCATGGAGTAAAGGCCTTTTATGGGATCCACACACACTTAACCACTTAACCCCGGCGACAAAAAGAGCAGTGAATTAGCTGTTTAGAGGCTGCTCGTGCAGAAAAGCGGGCCCTGAATAGGATTTGGGGATCTCTGTGTATCAATTGCTATGCTTCAGGGGCCCTTCAATGGGGCTTGTGGCGTTGGAGCATGTGCCAAAGGGCTCGCGTGGGTATGGATGGAGTGTCAAAAAAAAAAAAAAAAAAAAAAGAAGAAGAAGAAGAAAAAAAGCAGCTGCTTCTCTTTAATAAAACAATGATTTATTCATAGCGACTTGGGGAAGGGGCGGGGGGACACGGGGAAGTGCCAAAGCGATGCTCGCCCTGCTCCGTGCCCAGGAGAGGCTCAGGGGCCGAGCCCGCCTGGGGAGCGGGAGGCATGGGGACCCCCGGCGCAGCCCACGGAGACCCCCGCAGCAGCCCAGGCGGCAGAGCCAGGTCCCGCCGCAGCCCCGGCCGGGTGGCGAGGGGGGTCCCTGTGGCTCCGCTCCCTCAGCCCCAGTGATCTTTTTGGTGGGGGGGTTCACGAGCCAGGGACTGGGAGACACCCCTTCTGCTCTTCTCCTGCCACACGGGCACCTCTGCAAAGCCGGGTGGCAGCCGGTGAGCCCCCCCCCCCCCCCCCCCCCCCCCCCAGCCCCTGGCGCAGCAGCGGGGCCATGCACAGGCATGGATGCAGGGGTCGACACGGGGCTCAGCGTGCCCAGGACGAGGTGTTTTGGGACTGGTGCGGAGGAAGGAAGGCTGCACTTGGTGTCCTGGGTTAAATGAGCCCAGAGTGCCATGGCTGTCCCCACCAAAGGATGCTGGGGCCGGGACAGGACCCTTGTCCGGCTGGGGTGGGCAACCTGGGCTGGCGGAGGGTGGCCGAGCATCCCCGGGACGGCGGTGGGTGGGTGCCAGGATGGCAGTCACGCAGTGGGGGGCATGGGGCTCAACCTCCCCCCCAGCTACGCCTGCCGCAGAACAAGAGAAGCCTTCATGGAGCAGAGGACCGGGGGGGGGAGAGGAGAAAACTCAAAGCAGATATGAAATGAATGGCCTGAAACGAGGAGAGGCGGCCGGACAAAGCTGGGGCTCAGCGTGGGAACGGGGCAGGGTGGGAGGGATGAAAAGGCGGCAGCACATGGCCGGGTGCGTGGAGGGAGAGCAGCCGGCACCGGCTCCTTCCCGGCGGGATGCGGGTGTCCCCGCCGCAGCAGCTGGGTGTGCAGGGCCAGGGCTTGGAGCAGGGAACGGTGCCCGTCGGTTCGCTCAGCGGAGCAAAAGTCAGGGGGTGCGAGGACCCCGGCACGGCCGCTCGGCATCGCCGTTCTGCGGCAGGAAAGCGACACCGGAGGGACGCCGGCGGGTCCCGTCCCCTCCTCGCCGGTCCACAAAAGGGATCTCGCTGTCTCGAAGTCACGAAGGGCTGACGAGGAGCAGATCAAGTCAGGCTACGGCCCTATTTTTAGGCCCGTACAGATGGAAGGATGAAAGAGGAGGGGGGAGGCAGGGGTAGGAATGGGAATGAAAGACAAACAAATGCCAAGCAGATGTTGGGAGCGGTGCTCTTCCCCTCGCAGGATGCGTGTGCGGCTCCCGGCGACACCGGCTCTGCCGGCCTTGACTCCTGGAGCCCGGGGGGGGCCACGGGGCAGAGCAGGGAGCGACGTCCCCTCCTGCTCATCCCCCATCGCCGGGGTTCACACCGGTACCCCGGGACGGTGGTGCCGCATCAGCCCCGAGCCCTCGTTAGCGGCCCCAGGCAGCCTCCCTGGGGCAAAACTAACGAGCGCCAGGGGAGGCAGTTTGGTGCTAGGCTCACGGGGTGCCCCGGGGGGGGCCTGGGGATTTGGTCCCCCTCCGCTCGCCATCCTCTGGCAGCGGGGACAGGCAGCCGCGGGCTCTGGGAACTCCGCTGACACAGCAACCGCGCAGTGGAGCCCAGCCCCTGCTGCGGGATGACCGGGCAACGCCAGCATACCCGGCGAAGTTTAGGTGTGGATCTCGCTATCGAGTTCCTGCACTTTGATATAAAAATACCCTGCGGCCAACGCGGCACAGCTCTACGGACAAAGCTGTTGCTTTATGGAGCAGATCCGGTGCCCGGCTTACCCGTCAGCCCACACGCACCAGCCTCGGCTGTGCCAACCCTGGCACATCCCTGCTGCGCCTTTCTTTGATGCCTGACAGTTTCTCAAGGTCATGTCGGACCACGATGGGGTTTGTTTTGACATCTCCAGTTTCCCTTCAAGCTGGGGACACCAGCAGCATCATTCACAGGCTTTTAGCGGGAGCCACAGACAAGACCCAGCAAGCACAGGGATAAATCCCAACCCCTCCAGACTTCAATAGGGTTTGGGGCCTCGGTGCTGGCTGATGAGTATCAAATCCAGCTCCTCCAGCCCCACTTTTGCCCCCTACAGATGTTCGGGGGTCTTTCTTTGCCAACTGCATTGACCCCATCTAATCTTTTCTTCCTTCCTTTTCTTTTCCCTTTCCAGCAGAAGGGGATGGGACGGGGCAACCGTGGCGGGTCAGGCTGGGGGCTGTTTGCAGCAGGGCAGCGACACCTCGGGGGCTGTTATCATACTTTGGGGCTCATGTCATCCTGTCTCTGAAGATCACTAACGCTCAGCAAATCCGTAGGTGGAGCGAAGGCTACCAAAATAAGGCCAGCTCTGCCTGTGAGATCATCCCCCCGGATGCCTCGCTCAGAGCTTTGTACCGAGAGCATCGCCCTCACGTCATGCAAAATAGGGAACACATGGCAGGTATAATTGTCTGCTGCTTTAATTATCTTCTTTACATCAGTGGGCTGGATGGTTTTACATTGCCTTCGGTTGGAGTGTCTGCAGCCATGGCTAGCGGAGCCGGGATGTGCATCCCGCAGGAGTTGCTGGCTGTGGTGATGACTGCTTTGCCACCAGAGCCGGGATGGGAAACATCCCGGATGCCAAAACCTCTGCGTGGGTCCCCAACTGCGCTGCTGCTGTGGGGCGCCTCGGCAAGCCGCCCCACAGAAGACTCGAGCAGCGGCACCGTCCCACGCTGCCACCACACCAGCCTGGAGCTGGGACCGGGAAAAAAGCCAGGCAAAATGGCAGCTCCCCCACCTCGCATGCCGAGGCAGGGATGGGGCTGCACGGGGCAGGATTGGGCCCCTGTGCCCCATCCAGGCTTGCTGGGTTGGGAAGCAGGAAGGAAAAGCCATTTTTTCTAATCTGGTGTTTAATTGTGAAAGGCTGGGGGTTTTCAAAGCCCCCCTTCAGGCTTCGTGTAAAATAGGAATGTGGAAATACCACATCTGCATATCCTGAGCAGCCGGTGAGGTGGCGTTAGCGCCTCAGTAGTTAATTATTCTTCCTGCACAGAAACAAGTCTCCGTGAACCGTGGTGGCTGGAAATTAGGCAGCGCAGAAAGATGCTGCCACGCTGGCCCACACCATCCTCCAGCAGGGACCTCGAGGCTGAGCAAGGCATGGCACGGCACGGTGGCCACAACCAGCCACGCCAGGACGCAACGGGACGCCCGGGCTCTCCGCAGCCTCCCCCACGGCAGAGGTGAGGGTCTGGATGCTGCGAGCGGCTTTTGGGGTGCCGGGTGGGTGCACGCGTGCATGTCTCACCCTCCAAAGGGAACACGCCTCTCGGATACTGATCCTCCATCACTGCGTGCACAAACATCATCAACTATTGAAAATCAATGGGCCACTGTAAGGGAAGCAGCACAGAGCATGTTGCACGAAAACAGCCTTGAGGAGCAGAGAAAAAAATATTAGCTAAAAATAAAATTAATCTCTTGCAAAGCTGTAAGATTTACTTCTCACCCCTCCCCCCTGTGCTGCAATCTTTTATGTCATTTTCTTTAATTACAGCTGGTTTAGATCTCTGCTGCCTGGAGAAGCATAGCTGGAGTTAGCCATAAATTGGGCTTCTGGATGATACAAGAGAAAATAATAACCCCCAAGGACTGAACATCTGTCCACAGAGAGCACATGCAATGTTATAATTAATATTAATGACTAATAGTTAATATAGAATGAAACTTTTGCTTTACAGGTCACCTAATAAACCCAGCCCCGCTGCAAGTCTCAGACAGAGCTACTTTCCGTGTCACGAGCTTGGCCAGACTCTGCCCAGCCAGGAGCCCCCCCGGCTCTGCTCCGGCTGCCGGGCTCCTGCCCCAGGGCGGTGGGGGGCCGGGGCGCAGAGAAGTCCGGTGAGGGGGGGCTGCTTCAGGCTCAGCTCTTGGCAGTAAAGCAGCAGTCGGGCTGTCCCACCCCTGCACAGCCCCTCGCAGCTGCCCAGCGGGTGTCGGGGAGGGAAGGTCTTTGCCAAGTTTCAATTTCCCATTTGATTTCAGATCAATTAATTAAGCACGGGCACCAGAGGTGCGCTAGGACTGCTCCCTTGCAGGAGGAACTTCATCAGGACCCCAGTGCTGGCTGAGATGGATGCAGCAGCCCCAAGCTCTGCCCCGGCAGGTTAATGCAGCAGGAGCAATGGCCACAGGGATGGGGCGAGGAGGGGACGCTGCGCCGAGCCCGGCCAGTCATCCTCCTCGCCAGCTCTGCCACCGCCGGCTTGCTCCTACCTGCACAAGGCAACACCTTTGCATTATCAGTGCTGCAGGGTGGGGGTTTTTCTCCCTCGCTGCTGTTATCTTTTCCTTCTTAGGGAGAAAAACACTTGCCTGTGACTAATAGAGGGGTCTTGTTTTCTTTTCCTCATTGTATTGCTGTATTTCTTGAATTATCTACTCCATTTCAGTTAGACTATAGCTGTTCCTGCCTATTTCTGCTGCTCTCCGTCTTGTTTCCTTTTCTATTAATGGAGAACGCAAAGGAAAAGAAAGATACTGAAAACATCACCTGCTCCGCTCCAAAACCAAGTACGTGGTAAAGACGTTTCCATGGGCCCAAAAATGTGCCCCATTCATCACTTCTGGAGAAAGGATGCACCAGTTAACGAGCAGGTTGAAAGCCAGAGAGGGTAAATAATTGTGACATGGCTGCTCTGGAAGACACCCTCCCCATCCGCATTTGCGTGGATGCCTGGGGGTCTTTTTGTCCTTTAACCCTCATATTGGGTCTGGGACAACTGATTAAAGGTCCAGGACAGATGAGGTGCAGAAGCTCACGTGATAAGCACACACAAAACATACAGCACACTCCTTTTCATGTGTCCACTCCGACATAATTTTTCACATGTTGGAAATACAGATGATTTTAGCCTGGGTCCATCTGGTTTCCCAAATAACCTGTCTATTTGATAAATAACATAAATTAAATTAGACAAGACAAACAAATAGTTTTTTTTCTCTCCCCCTTTCAGTCTCTTGGCAAAAAGAAAAAAAAAAAAAAAAAAAGGAAAAGAAAACATAATTCAGTGACTGCCTTGAGCCCTCGAGGAGCCGTGGGGTGGCGAGAGCTATGATTATAAACGTGTCTGCAATGTTAACCTTTAACACAGACCAAAGGCCATTCCTTCCTCTGCTTATAAGTTCTTTTTTAATTTCTTCGCTATCATTTAGGTTCCTAAGAGCTCATTCTCCCCGCAAACTCAGCAGGTAACATTGCATACTTAGCAGCACGCCTCTCATCAAGGCTCCTGCAGTACAGCCTAGGATCTGGAGCTCAGAGCCGAAAGGTTTTATTCCTCCTGTCCCTTGTGCAGGTAGGAGAAACTGAGGCACAGAGACATGTAGTTATTACAGCTGCCTAACTCAGATGAAACCCCTGGTGTCCTACCAAGGTGCAGCCACTTTCGCACTTCATGCAAAGCTAAAACCCAACCATCGCCCATCCTGACTCTCAGCTGTAACTGCTAGTGGTTAGCCCAAGATGTGATTAAAGGGGAAAAGCAGCGAGCAAAGTGGAAGGAGCTCTTCCTTCAGCCCGGGACAGCCCCGCAGAGACTGTTTCTGCACAGGCTGAGGTGCACTGCTGCCCCAGGGCTGTGCACAGGACCCTCATTCCCACCCTGTCACTCCTCTCTGCCTCGACCCTTAGTCAATCCTTCCTTCCCAGCTGGTTGGGCCAGCACCAGACCACTCTTGGCACTTCCAGCAGCAACAGGGGGGGATTTTTCTCTGTTAGCACAGCAGCAGCATCTCAGTGCCAGGAGGGGTGAGCTGAATCGATACTTGAAAATGAGAAGCCAAAGCTGAGTTAATGTGCCAGACGGGAGGTGGGGTGGGGGGCAGCCCTAGAAGAGCCAGCCACAGGGATGAGAAAAGGTCGGCAGCACAGGTGGGAGCAGAGGCGAGGGTCAGGCCCAAACCCACAGCTCTCCTCCCTGGTGGGAAGATGGAGTCTGGCACAATAAGTAGCAGCAGCAGCATTTCAGTACGTGGTTCAACCCCTCCTGCTATTGAGATTTCAGCTCCTACGGGACTCACCCCAGCCTCCTACCACTGCCTCCTCAGAACATGGCACGGAATATATTCCCCTGCAAGAAGTTTCTGGGGTGCGGTGTAGTGCTTACCAGCAGCATTTCACAAACCCTGAACTCCTGAAAGGTTGTTTTGGGGGAAATGTTTCCGAACCACAGTAGCCAGAAATCTTCCCATCCTATGTATTTCAATTTATAAGTTCTGCAGGCTCAACAATATTTTTCTATTCTTGGTTCTGGAACAAGCAAAAAGTATTTTGAAGGGAAAATTTTAAAGTGAAAAAGAAATAAATGCCACAGCTAGCATGTGCTGAGGAAAGGCTAGTAAGACCACCAGGACAAGGTCAACCCTGTAAAGGTGCTCTTCAAGCTACTACCTTCTAATGCAAAAATGTAGCCGTTATAGGTCTATATAGATTTAATCCTTTGCAATGCCATAGAGCATGGAAAAGTATAAGAATTTCCCCTTGAGTCAGAGTACAGTTTAAGCTTTAATCATTCTTGTCCCCTTTTGCTAGAGGAAGAGCATTCTCTTGCTGCTCTCTAGTGGCAGGCAGTGTTAGCAAAATTACAAGAAGGTGCTGAATTTTACAGCTTCGAATGTTTTTGTCCAGTAAGCCTGTGCTGAATTAGTACAACTTACAAATCAGCGCAAACACCATGATAGAGAATTAACTGGATATTCAGATATCTTATTTCAGTTATGCTGCTCTTCAAGAAACATCTGATAAATGACCTTTCCTCCTTCATTCTCTTCCCTAAACTTCCCATCCCAAATCCAGGTGTACTAATTATTAGAATTGCTAGAATGAACTGAAATAGGCACATCTCAAGCCAAAGATAAAGCAAGTTTTGTCTAGGAACTAAAAAAACCAAAACTACTGAATCACTAAGAAACAACATATTCTCAGGGCCAAGAATTTTATGCAAACTGAAGTGGAAGACTTGAGGACTTGAGAATTTAAACACCCTATGTTTATTGGAGTGGTTTTTTGTTGTATTCCAATATTCTTGCAGCTGCTCCTAGTGAAGGGCTTAGTTGTGGCTACAAAAGAAAAGCAGCAATGAAAAAAAAAAAAGACAGAGATAGACAAACATTTTGGGAAAAAAAAACCCACATACACACAACTGAGTGAAATCCTGTAAATTAATTCCAACTGCCTCCAAAATTAAAAACATGTTTTATTGTAAAATTGCACTCCAATTAGTACCATAATTCTTTATAAACATAATATACAGTAAAATATTTTACATGTAGCACACCAGGCATATGCTTATGATGTAACAAAATTTACAATTCAGGGTACTTCTCTGACAGAGTTGGCAACCTAAGTATGTGACATCAAGTCCTAGAAAGATCTTTAGTTTTACAGAGCAGGCCACTGTCTTACCATTATCTGGTCTCTACTTTAACACATTCAACTCTCAATCAGAAGTGTCAGAAATGCTGTATATTCTGTCTCAAGTTTATTTCACACTATTTAGAATAGTTGTGAATGATCGTTTCTTATTATCTAATTTCCTCATTCTAGAGAAGGCTTTTCATTACTAGCTGTTCAGAAACGGATGTTTTCTCTTGGATGAGTGCAGCTTGCATGAAAACAATGGAATGGATGATTTAAGAGAGTCTTCAGCTGGGCGAAGCAAATCAAACAACTCCCCCCCCCCCAAATAATCAAATAAAAACCCTCAACACACCTTCTTTTCCTTTCCTACATCTGTTATTCACACTCTTCCCTCTCCACATATGCACATTCATATGCATAAGAATTTAAACAGGAATAAAAACTGGGAAAGAAATCCCTATTGTACTGTCTCATAGAAGACTGGGACCTTCTTTAAAAGTATACATTTCAAACATAAATTAGAGCTTCTTAAAATGTCAGGCTAATAAATGCTTAACATTAAACAAGGCATTGGAGGAAGCTATAGTTAACTTCGTACTGCAAGTGTAAACAACATCTGTCCTGCTATAGTTAACACTGCTTTCTTCTTACCCAAAACTGTAGAAATACCTCCTCCATCTGTGCTTTAAGCTAACTGCAGCATTTCTGTGTCATACCTGTCACATGAACGGCATTTTCAGATGGAACCGATACCACTGAAACGTGAGATTCTGCGAGGACAGTATACAGTAGTGTAAGTTTCCTTAATGCTTGGGAAAGACCAAGTTAGCATTTCATTCCAAACCAAGCATGGATTTTGTGCTCTCATTTGCCACGGAGCACTGAGAAAAACCAAAGGGGAATAAACACGACCATTGCCTGGAAATTACTGGAACTTGTGAATTAAGTGGCAGCCTGAGAATGTACAGCAATTTGTTTACCTTCCTGATGACTGCTGGCAGATTTGCAAAACAAACCGCAACTGGCAAAGAGACAAGATACAACCTCTGGCCCTAAAAAGCAACATTCAGCTCTCCAAGTACTGGAATATACTTCGACTTTGACTTGATTCATCTGTGCTGTCTACCCTGGGCCGTTTGGCCAGAGATGTTATTACTGCAGTAGGACCTCTTTTCTTCACCTACAGGGGAGTAGAATACATTAGAATGTACAAAATCTCCAAAAAGTTGAAATTCTGAATTACCAGAGAATTATTTGGTGTGGGAGCACATACTAGGAAATCACAGAGAATATTTAAAACAGCAGTGCTCTTAACTACTTGGCAGTGCTTAGTGCCTGTACGTTTAAACAATCTACACAACTGGCAGCACATTCCACACAACTCTTTACCTGAAGTTTTGACTTCTCCTTCGCCTCTTCACTCTTGTCTGGGGAAAGTGTATGAAAGACAAAATTCCTTGAATTTCGAGGTGCATTTGGATTAAGATCTGACATTGCTGCTAGCTTCTGAAGGACAGCTTTAGGTCTGTTCAAGAGAGACCCGTTTTTTATCTGAAGAACAAAGAAATGCTGCATTAAACCACTAACATGAACAAGACAGCTCTTTTAGTAGGTTACTCTTAATAGAAAAGACTACTCCCTACTGAAATGTTATTCACTACCATACAAACCAGAAATGGCCAGAATCTAGGGTCAGCTGACTTTGCTGTGTTCTACAGATGCAGTTTAGAAATACCATTTTTCAGAACCATTACCAACCTGGATGTCACTGGCAGGTCTGAATGTTTCAAACGGGTTCCTGGGTAATAGTGTTGTGTCTTGTACCACTACTGCTGGGCTTGCTAGCAGAGACAGAGGAAAATGTCAGTTTCTGAATTTAATTTGAAGGAATATAATTTTATATCAAACTGAAGAACTTGGAATTGACAACAGACAGCAAACACTGGCAGGGGGGCAGAAATCTGCATCAAATTCCTTTACATCATCAGTTGTATGGATCATAGAGGAATTTATTTCCACTCTACAACTTTTTTCCCAAGTAGTAACATACTATTTTATTAAGCAAATACACACAATTATCATCAACCTTGCAGTTGCACATTTTCAATGCTTTTATACCTTTAGCCTTTCAAGTTCTGGAAGACACGAGCTCAGACTGGTGTAAGAAAACTAGACGCTGGAGTTTTCTGATCTGTGGCCTGCTTCAATGGAGACTACAAGTGATGACTGAAATTTAAGCTTTCTTTCTCTTACTTGATTGTCACTTCAATAAAAAGTAAGCTTACCTTTCTTCTGTAGGGACTTAGCAGTTACTTTTTTTGCTAGTTTCATGAATTGGCTGTCTTCACCAATTTCTTCTTCCTCCTCCTGCTCTTTATTTTTTTCCTTCTGTAGTAGAGAGAAGACACTTCATAAAATTGAAAAGTTAAAATTAAGAATGAACATTTCATTCAGTATTTTAAGTAGACCAAGTCCTTTCATTATGTAAATTAAGTCTTTTTTATTTACTTTCTACTGTGAAAGTTTATTGCAACTTCTTAGACACTTTATCATCCTTGTTCTATTAATGAACAGCAAACCTGTACTATCACATTCAGCTGACAAAGCTGACCTAATACTGAAACTTCTAAAACTTGAAGGTATGCTCCCAGCATAAGAAACTTATTTCAGCTTTGAAGCTGACTTGTTTCAGAACACAGTTGTTTTGCCTCTCCCTTCTGAATTAGTTTCTCTCTCTGTACAATACTTGTAGAAGAGAAAAAGCAGAATTCACAATGAAAAACAAAGATACATTTATGAAGGGTATTTTTTCCAGAGTTTAACTTGAGGAACTAACAATTTCACCTAGCAATGGTATAGAGAAATATCAAGCAAGATGCCATTCTGGAAGCTAACTATTACCTGCTCACGAAGCCACTGTTCTCGTTCAAATCGCTCTTTCCTCCATTTTGCTTCTGTCTCATCAAACTGTTCACAATTTTCATCATCATTATCTGAATCTCTCTGAAACAAGTCAATCTGTGAAGCATAATCTAGACAAAGAAAAAAACATTAGCTATTAATTTTACAAGAGGCATAAAATATGCAGACTAGTAAAAACCCAAAAAATCCAACACCAAAAAAACACCCCACCATCCAAAACCAGACCCCCTCCAACCCAATTTATTTCTGAAAGTTTATTTACTTCTGAAGGACTACCGAGTGGTATTTCATACACACACACACTCTCTTTCCAATCTTTCACCTCCATCTATTAACCACAGATCAGAAAGGCACCTATGTTTTTCCATCTGAATCTCCTCATTCTGCCAGGGCCATCACTATGCAGGTCACCATCAATGAGGTATCGCTCCTGGTACAAGCGTAACTGACGCTTGTCATCATCAAGCATTGCCTTCCTATCAACACAGGAGAAAGGGAGGAGGTTAGTCCAGTTTATACCCAAGAGCCATGACTTCACACACACAAATACATATTAATACTGTCACTGACATGTGTAATTTCTGTATTTGATTTTCTAATTCTACTTCATTAGGGAGTTCCTCATCAATAACCTCTTCTTCATATTCATCCAGGTCTTCACCATCATATTCATCCTCACTGCCCACATCACTCCCTGACAGCTCTGCCTCATCTTCCATGAAATCCTGCAGTTTTCTATAAAAGAATATTAAAAGAGTTCAGTTTGGTAGACCAATAATCAAACAAATCTTCTGAAAGCAAGATTTATCTTTTGACATAAAATTAACACATATCCTAAATGAGAAATCATGATTCATCTTTATTTTTTGTAACAGACTAATACTTGAGTTCTTGCACATTCCTACACACAGCCTGCCAACATACAACACCCCAAATTATTGTCATCCACCAGATTCCTTGCCAGTTGCCTACCAAATGTGATAGCAATGATAACTGCCAACTAGATGTTTTACTTGCTAAAACAAATAAAGATCTTAAGACAGGAGGAATGAAAGCAATACTTCTGCACTCCTGCATTTTTTTTGGTCAAAAAAAATGTTGCATTGCTTTCATTGTGGCCTTTTGATTTCCATCTACAATGAAAATTATAATAGAAACCGTCTATAACCCACCAGCAACATAGTTAAACTCATGCAACATGACAGCACCAAAGGAAAAAAACAGCTGGAGCCAACACCATAAACATCAGATACTAAAGCTGGGGAGGGAATAATTATAGACTAAATTTATAGTGCTATTAATATTCTATTCTGTCTGGCAATTAATATACAAAAAAAAGATGTACTTACAATTTTTTCTTCAAGCCCCGTCTATGTCTCAGCAGTTCTTCTTCATCACTCATTTCTGCTTCTTCAGCATCACTATCTCCACCTTTTTCATCCTGTCAAAGAGAAAATTTTCAGAAATTGGATTTCAGAAGTGGAGTGCTTTGTAATGACAACTTCTTCTATTCTTCGGTCAATAAACACAGACTAAAACACCACAGATTTTTCAGAGGATTTGCTGTGTTAAGATGCTTTGTCCACTATATCATAATATTAAGGAGACATTTTAAGCAATCCAAACATTGCTCTTAAAAATGTTTCAGTAGCTTGTTCTGGAAGTCACAATTCTTTGCATTGATGGTTATATTAAAAAACTAAGTAGATAAATGGAGTTCTCTCAGTCAGAATGCTGTAGCAGTTGTTTTGTTCCATCAGTTCATACCTCTTCACTATCAAAGGCATTATCATCTGTTAAAAGCTGAAAATCACCAAGTTCTTCTTGCTCCTCTTCATCATCTTCTTCCCTAGGAGAAAGTAAATGAAAGAAATGCATGCTTTCATTTCACCTCCAATGATGGCTTCACAATAATTCAAAGCAAGATTTCAACCATCATGATAGCAGGTCTCAGGTAATTAGCTGTGAGCATTCAAAGAGCTAACAGTCTCTCAACAGCATTTAGCTTTAAATGCCCTAAATCCTCACTAGCATTGATGTTTTATTTTAAGACCTCAGGTCTTCACTTGCAGAAACCATGGGGCAAGTACTAAATCCTGAGTTTCTTTCCCTCTAAAATTCCTCTTGGATCCCCCTAACATTCCTGTTTAAGCCTCATTATCCTTTTGTCAGGCAGCTATACACCTTTCCAGTTTAACCAATGGAGAAAATGCAAATACTAACATCTGGTTATGGTTCCTGTAGTTTGGTAACAGCCCAGAATAGAACCCAGAAGTCCTTCATTCTAACAATCTTTTCTCAGTTTGATGAGAGTTCCTTCAACACACCTTCCACTATCAGTGAAAGACAAAGAAGAATTTCCCTTCACAGTAACTGTGGGAAACAGTATATGCTGCTGATTTAGAGAGTGATCGCTGAGCAATTTGCAATATTCCTCCCCTTCACGCCCAAAACAGACCACACTTTTGCTTACAGCATTTTGAATTGATGTCGAACAAGAAAATGCATTAAGAGTGAAACAAGACAACTACCACTATAAACGTTTGTCAATTTTAGGACGAACAATGCTAACCTGTCTGTGGGAAAGGAGCCCGAACAAAGTGCTAGAGCTTCTGCCATTGGATCTTCTATGTCACTGTCTTTTTCTGCCTTGGAAGATACCGAAGATGCCCATGTTGGAGAACCTGCTACAAAAAGTAGTAAGATTGCAACTTATTAGACAGATATATTTCTACTCTTAAAATATCAGAGAGCATCGTAGAAGTGACAGTTAGCATGCTCCCACAAAGGTGTTAGATTGTTAGAGCTCTCAGAAGTCTCGAAGTTCCACATTCCGCATTAGTGCCCAGGACTAAGGGGTACCTTATCATAAAGCTTATAGATCAAGTAATCAAAGCTGAAAACAGACTTCAGGACATACTCTGAGACAAGAATTTTCCTGAACAAAGATTCAGCAATTCTTCCATGTTCTGCTTTTTGTTGCTGCTGGTATTTGGCACGTGTTCAGCTTGACTGCTAAACTGTCCAGAACACAAGTCCAGTAACTCGTCCATATTGGCATCCATTGCATTCTCATCCATACTAGCCAGAGTCAGCTGATGCTTTGAGGACTGGTATTTATTCCTATGTTGTCCAACATTCAAGAACCTGAAAGAAAGTCTGTAGTTAGAAATATCTTGCTGGTCTGTATCTCCTTTTTTTGTTAAAGGGCATCAAACACCACCCTTTACACCTATTACTTACCCATCTGCATCAAGCAGCTGGCTCTGAGTGTCATCTTCCAAAGAAAATTGAAACTGTGACTCCCCAGCCCCTGGAAATAAACTCTTAGGCTCAGGAGAGGCATTATACAGGTCCTGGGAATCTTCTATGGGAAGAGAGGGCTCAGATGTCTTTCCTGAGCTCTAGCCAAAGGAATAAAAAAATATGCAAGTTATTTGTTTTGCAAGCCTAGAAATCAAAAGCAAGAATGGGATAAAACATTTAAGCTATTTCAAAGGATTAAGACCATGCAGGAGTCAAGTACATCCACACTGCTCTGATAAATCATAGGAGTTCACCGACATCAGATATTGTGTAGCTTAAGCATGTGTAAGTATGCTTAAAAAAATATTTATGGTGTACATATTTTAGATGTAAAAACAGATTATATATTCTAAAACATCAAAGAATAGATGCTAAGTTTTTTGTAATCTCATTTTTATCCGTTCCAATGTGGAGACATTTTAAACTCTAGGGACAGTCTGCTTTTCCCAAATCTTACTCATATAAAAGCATTTGGCTAGATGCTGCCTTCTGGTATTAATTTTTTGATAGATCTGACAGTCAGGATAAAATACATTTATTCACTACCCACTGTGTTAATATATGATAGGAATAGGACTGAGAACCTTACCTTAGAAGCTGAGCTGATAAAGCTTGTTTTGAAAAAACCTGGGGAAGGTGACCTGAAACCTCCTGCTGCAGATAAAAAGTTCCCTCCACGTGACATCTGTTTGCTACAGGGCTGATATGATGGAATCATGGAGCCAATCAACTCAAAGCTGCTATTATGGCTATTCTCTTTTGCTAGTGTTGGTAGAGAAAATGAATCATCATCCTCTGAAAAAGAAAACAAAAATTAAATACGGTGCTTAACTTTTTTTTTGTGATCCAGTAAAACCTCAAGATACTATTTTGCAACACTGACACCTTGCTAAAAATTCATTATTTTGTGGTCATGTTGGATTTTTTTCTTCATACAGGATGCATATTACACCTTTTTATTGAATTTTATCTTACTGATTTCTGATGGCTTCTATATTTTTTCCAGCGTAATTTTGAACTTTATTTTCCTCTCATTTTCTCAAGCCCTCCCATTTTTTCACCAGTCTAAACTTTTATAATCATACTCTATAACTATACAGGTGATGAAATAACAAAAATATCGAATACCAATCTCAAACAGAAACTTCTATGTGTGCCAGGTGAAGAAAATGATAGTTAACGATAATAGTTCTACTTTACCTAACTTGGCAGGTCCTTTGTCTGCAGCTTCTTCCATTTCAAGTTTCTCATCAGGAAGAGAGTATCTGCAATTCATTAAATAAAATGTATTTGCCAATATATACAAGATTAATTGCAAAAAACAAGGTAACACACAAAAATACATCTAGTGCACTTTGATTAAGAAACAGATTATTCCACTATTAGTCACTAGGTTTTTAAAAGAAAATACGTATGAATGCACATATAACTACTGGAACAAGACAGAAAAAATAGTTATAAAAAGTACTTTAAATCAAAACATCTAGGTGTATTGATCAAATATAAAATTGCTCAGGTATCATTTTTAAGGCTTGATTTATTTACCCCATTTTTGAAGAGCTGTCCTTAAAAAGCATCAACGTAGACTCTGTTGAAGGTGGTTTGAGAACAGAATCAGAGTGCACAGATTTCTCCAGCTTTTCTCCATCAACTGATTCTTTGTCAGTTTCTTTATCACCATCTTCGATGTGTTTCTCTTCTATATCTTCATTATCTTCCTCTGCTTCGCCAAGCAGAAATTCCACATTCTAAAAAATATCCCCAAACATAGCAGAGATACAATTATTGCTTTGGTCTGTCACACTTCTTTGCGTACTTTTCAAGAAAACATTTTAACATATGGAGGATGAAGCTGAGTGACATTCACAGTTCTTGCATGTACTATTCCACTCTGAGACAACTGACATAGCTTGGCCGTTTTTCAAGCAACTCTGTTCTGATCCCTTTTAAAAAGGAAAGGCCATGGCAAACCCTACCCCAGATCAGGCAGGTAACCTCAGTTGTCCCCTGCTAGCAATAAGCCAAGTATATATAAAAAGAGAAAGTAGCACCAGAATCTTTTATACTCTTATATTTGGTTTTAATGCTATTTAGACAAATAAGGAAAATACTAATAAATTGAGTTTTGGACAATCCAAACCCTGAACATGCTAACTATAGCAATTTTTTAGCTTCTAGGAAGAATTCTTGGCAATTTCCCTAATGTTACTAGTGTACAAAAGTCTCATTTCACTGGGCAGAAGCAACAGAACTGAGAAGCTGCCTAGGTTACGTAAAAACGTTGCGTACAGACCTCATGACTGCCTTCTTCCTCTTCCTCAGACTCATCTGTCATCTCTTCCTCCTCCTCTTCTTCTTCTTCCTCCATGTCCTCATTATCCAGTTTAAACAATGCTTGCCGCTTTTGGCGTTCCTCAGTCCTGCGGAGTTTCATGGCCTCCTGGAGTTTAGCCTTCAGCACTTGTAGCTTTTCACCTGGACAGAAATGAATAAATGAATACATTAGATGTACTACAGTGAATTCTTAACTTCACTGCCTTCAAGCATCCAATCTATTGTAACTAAACACATAAAAAGGGAATTAAAAAGTTACTTGTTTTTAAATGTTTTTATGAATTTATCTGCCAGCTATAAGAGCTAGAGCAGTCAGTTTCAATAAACTCAATTTAGAGACCACACATCTCATGAATTATCAAGATTCCCATTATCCATAAATGTCACTGGTGCAGCACTCTGAATGAGAATAGGGTCTGTCTCTCTACTCTGTCTTTTGGGAAAAAGAGCATCCAATTGCCACGGGCAGATGTGCTATAGCACATGAAATAATTAAGAGCAGCTAAAAATAACACGTGCCCATAGAACTAGCCAAATAATCTGTTTCTTTTAATGGATACTATGAGAGAGTCACATTCCACACACATACAATTCTATTAGAAACTACAGTATAGAAATAAGGAAGCATGAGAGATCTAATAAATGGTAATAGTTCACAAGAAGCCTCAGAGTTACATTCAAAGCGCTAGTGGAAAAGAACAGTACAGATACAGATTTACACAAAATTTTGGTACAGATGGGGAGAAATCCAGAGAACCAATCACAAAGATCCAACTGAGGCTGTTCAACACAGGTCAGTGCTATTTAAGAAGTCTATCAAGATTCTTTTTTAAAACAGGGCTATCCATTAGTGGGAACATACATACTAATTTCACAGATGAAGATCCCTTCAGCTGTATTTCATAGGGCAGCATTGGGAAAGGGGGTATGAGAGAGAAAAAAAAAGACAAAGTGTTTTCCAATTCAACCATCATCACTTCTTCTCCCAAACCAACCTGGCTTTGTGTGGACTGTTTCATCCAGGCTTTCTGCAGCTAACACTGCTGGTACCACATCTGCTTTCAGTTCCTCTTTTCCTTCAGATGTAGTCTCCTTACGAATAATGTTCACGTTTACGGTCCGTTCAACTTTGGATTTTGATGTTCGAAGAGTGTGCTTCAAGAAACGTGCTTTCAAGGCTTCCAATTCTTTAAATACATATTAATTAAATTTCAAAATGCAAATTAATTTGATAGCATTTAAAAGCATTGAGAATTAAAGTTGTATCAAGAGTAGGTCTTGAGAATTTATTTTTCTTTTTCCAAAGGAAGTTAGTTACAAACTCTGTATCTTTAATATTGAAATACTTGCAAAACCATTCTACTGGACTAATAAAACAATGAAGTACTACAGAATATTTTTGCTGTAACTTGTACTTAATTGATATTAGCTAATATTAAATTACCTTAGCATTGACTATGATTTATCCAGAAGACCTCAAGTCACTTCCAGTCTAGCCTTCCAGCCACCAGGCAATTCTAAACTTCTGTTAACATATATGTCTAAAACCAGACTGATGGCTGACAAAAAACTGTTTCTTGGCAGAGGTCAGTTTCCTCCATGCACAGAAGTAGCATCTAATCCAGACATCCTCTTAATATCTTCTAATACATAATAGATTTAATGGAATTATAAAATTGCCTAATCATTTGCAATCTTTCCCTAAAACAAGGTCAATTATTTAATATTGATGAATCAATGTTCAAATTCCAGTACCTAGAAGACATTCAAACCATTCTTGCTACAGAAGTAAATTTTTACTTGCTATCCAGCCTTGCCTTTTAACAAAATCAGTGGCAAACACTCTGGAACACAGGCCAGTTTTGCTTCCAGATAATTACTGCATGCCTCGTTTTGAATCGATTTGAAAAAGTGCTTCCATGTGCTTTAAGTACCAACATAATTCACTACAGCAAAATGGAAATAAATCATTCATCATTAAATAGTTATCACTGCACATTCCTTCAAGCTTTCAAACATTAAGGACTCGGAACTTCCCTTTTAAACATTAGCTGGAAGAAAAGGGATGCCAATGTCAAGCAAAGAATCCATACTAGTAAGTGAACATGCCTGACTCTTCTATTGCCTAAACATTTCTCAGAGATGTTCCAGTTAAAGTCAGATTAACTCTGCTTACTTGGACAGATACAACAGGATTACAACAATAAAAGCAATACCTTTATTTGAATCAGATTCGTCGAGGTTTATAAAGGATTCATTGCCAGAGCAGATTCTTGGTTTGATGGACAGGTCTATTCCCAGTTCACGAAGTTTATCCAACTTGGACTTCCTCACTTTTTCAGGTTGTGCCACCAATCCAGGCCCCACTTGTTGATTGCTTTTTTCACCTTGTAAGTCTGGTGTCGTTTCACCTCTTTGCTCAAGGGCATCTCCTTCAACTACCAGAGGAATTTCATTGTCTTTTTGTTCACTACAATCAGTGCTTTGGAAGTTAGAGTGCTGTTGTTCTTCTGTATTGTTATCAGTCGTTACAGTCCTAACTGTACAAGAATCATCACTGTCCTGCCTGGGCTTCTCAGCAGAGTCTTCTCTGGAGTTCTTCCCTACATCAGCAAGAGGCTTGCTCACAGTAATATCAACATCTCTGCCAAGGTTTGTTTCTGGTTCATTAGCTGCTGATTGATCACATTCTATTTGCCCTTCTTTGCAATCCGTGCTCAAGTTCTTAGTGTCTGCAGATTCTTCATTTAGGGATAGCTGGTATTTAGTGGACCTAATGAAGCCAGAAAGAAATGCCTCATGTTAACAGTGACACACTCGTAATTTCCAGATGTTCATGGAATTAAAGAAGCCTAAGAAAGTTTCTTAATAAAACTTTCTGGTCAAAGCAACAGGTAAAATTAAACCAGAAAAAAGCTGTGACTGTCCACAGAGCAGGCGTGTATGTCATATGACACCTATTGCATGCAAAAGTCTGGTTATCCCCAAAAGCAAAGCTGGGATATCCTCAAAATTTATGAAAAAATATGAGAAAGGTTTAAGACCTTACTTCAGCAATGCCATAGCATTTCCTTGACATACTGGTCGAGGTCTACGCTTGAAGAAGTCGTGAATGCTTTTGGTCTCAGGCACATGATATGGGAGAGACACAGACGATTCTACCAGAGAAAGGAGGTGAAAGAAAATTTAAGACATTATCCAAGGGATTTATTTGATATCTCTGAAATTCAAAGAAGCTTGACACAAGTATTTTGCAGCAAAGACATCTGATTAGGCACAAACAGCACAGTTTAAACAAGTACAGCAAACATTGCTGTTTGGGAAAGAGTAGCAACAGTCTTGAAAATCAAATTTGCAACATGTCCCTGGATTCATTAGGAAATTAATTGTGATGTTTATACTAAAACTGAAACTGGTCTTGACATTCTATTACATGCCTCTCTCTAAATATTCCACTAACTTTAAACAAGTTTACAGGCTCAAGTGTTTGCACAATGATTATTTTTCTTTTTCAATAGTTACAAAGATATCTTTTAATAGGACCTTGAATAAAAATGGTCTTGCACCCTTCAACCTTAAATAACTCATGCTAGGTGAAAGAAGGCTCTAACCTTTTGGGTAAATTCTTTCAGTTTCTCCCCTGAATTTTTTAATAGTTTATACCCCTCTACATCCAAAGAATTTAAGTTTTACCTCTAATAAGTCGTTGGGTCTCACTATGTAGTTGTTTAATGGCTTCTTTACTTAACCTTGCTGCTTTCCGCTCCTTAAGGAAAGAAAAGAAAGGCTTCTGAAGTCAGAAAGAAAAAAAAAAAAAGAGGGACTCTATCTATACTTTCTAAATAGCTTATTTTTCCCTTTCAAACAGAAAGCAGTCAGAATAAAGCAGCCAGTTAAAAAAAAAAAAGATTAAAAATAGTAAATCAACAGAAACATTGGACAGCATGCACACAAAAAACATTTGAGTCACTACAACAAACAATGGAGAGCTTTAAAAAGAAAAATACTTCACCTTCCTTTTTGGTTCTTTCACTACAGGTTCCTCATTCTCCTCATCAAATACATGTTTGTAGCCTTCACCCTCAGAAAACCATTCTTTGTTCTACAGTGCGTAAAAAGAGATTAATTTATTTGTCTAGATACACAGGGACTACCAAGGACAAACAAGTCAAAAGTAAAAATCATTGTACAGAATCATCACTGGTTAGCAAAACCAGAAAGCATTCTCATAAACCAAAACAAATCCCACATAATACTTATGGTAGATTTCCAAAGCTCCTACTATAGCATCATCTCTACAACTTTCCAGGACAACATCCCTCCATCTTTAAGAACACAAAGCAGAGGACTATTCTCTCCTCTGTCATAGCAGCAGAAGCACACTGTTGTCAAAAAGAGTTTTAATACATGCTCAAGTACAATATTTCCCACTAATAACAAATAATCTTGTATCACTATCAAATGTTACCTTATATTTTTTTATTTTGTTTTTCACTGCCGCTCGTATTGATTCTATTGACTCTTCATCCTCTGGGGGGTAATCGTTTTCCTCTTCTAAGCCATTATCAAAAAGTTCTTTGTCATCAAGAAGACATCCACTGTCATTAAAAGGATACCTCTGACCACCATCTACCTGCTTGCCATAAGAATAAAGTATTTGTGTAATTAATTTCAGAAGCTCCCCTTCAGTTCTTTGACATTAATTCAAGATTACTGTCAAAAGGTCTTGATGAAAGAAGTTAGAAAAAGTACATGCCATCTTTAATCTAGCATCTTGTGTGTCCTGTAAGCCAGTCATATTCACTTTACAGCACTGCAAAGTTGGCAAGGTAATTCATGGAGCAATATTCCCTACATCTATGGTAAGCAGGGAATTTCAGTAATTACTGAAGACCAAAATGACTCCGAGAGAATAAATTAACACTTCAAATATACATTTTACAAATAGCAACAATATGCAACCTCCTAAGCAGCCACTTATTTAGACCAGAATTCCAATTTGAAAAGTAGACCAAAGCTTCCTCCAGAAACTAGCACAGCAATGTAGAGAAAAGCTGAAATAACAATCAAAGCAGTCTGTGCACATAACAAACCCCCAATGAACCCAAAGAATTTCTGCCTGGCTTAACACACACTGACGATAAATCATCAAGCGTTAGGGTTTGTATTTTCTTTGCAGATGAAACTGGTAGACTCATATGGTATTCTGTGGATACCACACCTGTTGTAGGAATGTGGACACTAGCAATGTTGAAGCATTGAAACACAATAAGCAAATGCAGTAATAAATTTAAGGTAGTTGAGAAAACATCTGAGATTTTCTGCCAAAATATATACCTCTGCTCTAGGCTTCTTTTCTTTTTTCAGCTGTTTAATGGACTGAATTTTTCTCTCCTTTTCCTTTCTTCTCGATTTTCCTACAGCTTTTTTTGCTGACTCTTCTTCAAAATCATGTTTATGTTTTCTGTACTTTTTCCTAGATTTTAGGGGTGTCTCCTCTTCAAATTCCTCCTCAGGCAAGCCAGCCTTTCTGCTTGTTTCAAGGTTTTCAATCTGCAATCGGTCACCAGTGTCACTGTCATCACTATCTAGCAGACCTTGGCGAATCCGATGGGATTTCTTGTTCCTCTGGGCAGTAATGTTCTCTTTTTCCTCTCCATTTTCCTTGTCTCCACCCAGAATATTGTTGTGCACAAAAGAGCCGCCATCTTCTCCACCTTCGCTGTCACTGTCCTGAAGTACCTTCTTGCTTTTTGCTTTTTTACGTACAAAAATCTCTTCCTCTGAATCTGACAAAATATATTAAAAGAAAAGAAATGATGCATACAATGGAGAGAAAAATTCCTCAGCTTAATTAACAAAAAATCAGTTAGACAAAGTTACGCATCTGTTAAATTTCACAGATATCAACATCTATAGCAAATCAGCTTGAACTCAAGTTTTCAAAATTCACTTCTCCCTGCAGTGCAGTATAAAAATACCCAAATTGATGTTACATGTTTTTAACCTTTAAAAAAAAAGACAAAGCTGAAAATCTTTCACCGATTGATAGATTAGTGACTTGCCTTGAAACAGCAATAAAACCCACTGCAAGTAACTAAACAAGCACATAGATTAAGCAAATCACAAAAAGAAAGAAAATAAGCAATTAAGACACATCCCATTCACTATTTCCCTTTCTGTACCTCAAAAAACACTTTTCAGAGATTTACAGATGTCTGCCCACATTCCGAGCAACAAAAAAGGCACTTTGGATTCCTACCGGTCACGCAATGACAACTTCCTAAAAAGGTATTTATAAAATGAGAAAGGCACCATTGAAGGCAACAACCACCAGGGACAATCGATGGAAATATTACAGACCTCTGTCATCAAGAGACGCTATCCCCTTGCTGAAGTGACCTGGAGAGGCTGTTTCACAGCTGCCTTGTCCGCTGTCAGAGTCACTATCACGGGCTTTCTGCAAGTCCAAATTCAAATCTTCTAACGGAAACTACAAAGCAAAATAAAATTCTCCTTACTGTGGTTAAGTGTTGTTCACGCAGTAATGACTCTTGGTGTCTAACTTCCTTCCAAAACCTTGGCTAATCCCTTAGACACAGTTATATACACATACATTATCCTTGTAAGAATTAATTTGTATTTATGTGAAGGGGGATAACAACTTTTATTAGTACTGAAAGGTGAGCTTGCATACAGGGGAAAAAAAAAAAAGAGAATCAACATACTGGCTGATCTCCACTGATAATAATTCAAAACCATTAAAATGAAAACTTTATTCTCCCACATCTACATTTCACCAAAATTAAACAGGGACCAGTTAACACCTGTGAGGATGCTTTAGAAAGGCTCCTCCATGACAAGGTGCCCAAGCCCGGCGTGCAGGCACGCTGCAACAGAAGGGCCCCTCTCCTGTGTCTCAGGAACGACCCCCCCCACGGCTGACACCCTCCCGAGTGGACCGCCACAGGCCTGGCGCCACGGCACGCCGCCGGGGGGCAGCAGGCCAGCGCGGTCACAGCATCGGGTCAGCGCTGCCGTGGCGTTCCGCTGCCTTGGCTGGGGTTGGGGGGGGGTACACGGAGACCCTCACCGGGGGGCCCTGAGGAACGGCCCCGGCCAGAGCCTTCCACAGCCCCCAGCATGCACCGCGCCCGCCCGCCGGGCCAGGCACCGCCTTCCCGGCATGCACCGCGCCCGCAGACCTTTCCCCGCCCCCAGCATGCACCGCGCCCGCGGGGATAGGCCGAGCACAGCCTTCCCGGCATGCACCGCGGGAGACAAGTCGGAAGGGTGAGCCGCCGGGCATGCTGGGAAGTGTAGTCTGAGGGGGGGGGGGGGAAAGGAGGGAGCCCGGTAACGGCGCGGGGCCGCCCGCTCTCAAGGGCGGCCGAGGAGGCGCCGCGACCTCCCCCCGCCGCCACCACTTGGGTCTCTACTCCTCGTTACCTCCCTCCCCAGCCCTCGTCCCCGCCACAGCCAGAGGAGCCGCAAGGCCGCGGGCAGCCCACTAGCTGCGGCCAGCGGCAGCCGGCCAGTTGGCGCAGGACAGAGCGGCAGGACTCACCTCAGCGGGAGCCGCCGCCATGGCCTCAGCCCGACACCACCCCAGCGCTCCCGCCGCACAGCCGCGTAGGAAACCGCTTCAAGTCTTCGCGCGCTGCACCAGTCCCGCCCAACCCCGGAAACAACCAATAACTGCCCGCGGCTATCCCCTATAGCCCCGCCTCTCGCCTCTTTATTGGGAGATTTTTTCTGCGTAGCCCCGCCCTCTCCGCCTGGCCCAATCAGTGCTCGCGCTTCGAGGCCGCACCGCACTCCTTATAAGGCCGCCCTGTGGCTGCCTTCTCCCCTCAGTCAGGATGAGGAGGGTGCGGCGGCGGTGGTGAATGGTGGCCCTGTGGGGCTGGTTAAGGGTGGCCGGGGGTACTAGACCTGTCTACAGCCGTGTGCCCAGGCCCCAGTGGGTGTGAGTAGTCCTCCCGGTGCGGCGCTAGGCTGTGTGGGTGCCTCAGGGGTCTGTAAGCTGGGCCCGGCCCCCTGAGGTAGGCCGGTCCCTCAGAGATCAGACCGGGCCCTGTCGCAGAAGGGGCTTCAGTTGTGAGGGCAGCCCGGCCCTCTCTCCAGAGCCGGTGTGAGCTAACACCAGTGTCTGGTGCGGTGTCACTCGTGGAGGCCACAGACCTGGTCCCGGGCACCTTGCAGGCATTTGCTAGAGGGAGTGCAAAAGCCTTCTTCCCCTTGCGATCAGGATTGGTGAGTACAGATGAGTCTGAGTAGAGTTAAGTCTCACACCTCAACTCATTTCTCTGTCTGCTCTGTATAAAGTGCTGCCAGCACATAACACTACCAAGCCTGCAGTGTGTAGGGTCCCAGTTCTGCCACAGAGGGGAAAGGATGGCAGGTCAGAGCTCAGCCCTGATGCTCGAGGGTTCTCCAGAACCATAGGAAGTCATGGAAAACCAGAACTGTTTGGTTTAAGTGGCTGTGAGATGCGTGCCATCTTCTAAGGGTGTTTGCAACCCACTTCCTACTGCTGACAGCTGGAGGGAGAGCAGCAAGCTGGGGAGAGTGTCAGGGTCCTTGTTCTGAACCAGTTATGGATGTTTGGCACTCTTTCATCATTTCGTTTGGAGGACATATTGCTACAGTAATGTGGGGTTTTTTTCCAAGTTAAACAGCAGTAATCTGCTGTTGCTGAAGGTGAGCCTGGAAAAAAAACATGTATGTGTTCTGGAGTGTTTAGTACCAGTCAGAGTTTTGTGAGGGATAAGGGGCAGATTGACTAATCTGCTATGACAGTTCCCATATAGCCAACAAGTCTCAGAATGGAGGAAGCGAGAAAGGCAAATGTCCGTGAAAACCACTGCAAACATTACAATACAATTCTGGTTTCCTGTAGCTGCTACAGTAATTTAATAATTACTATTTAGTAATGGGGGAGACAGATGCTGGCTCTACAAAACCACCACTAGTCTGTATAAATAAGATACTGTCTTTAACCTACTACAGTCAGAGAAAGAAGAAAAAAACCAGTCCTTAATTTTAGTAACAAATGAAATTACCTGATTTTAAAAAAGGTATTTGCTTTTGTGAATAAATAAAACCTTGGAGTTTATAGACTGTTGTGCAAATGTAAACAAAACATATTCAGCTAGTATTTAAGACTGTCTGTTCTTTTTCTGCAGAACGCTGTGTTCTTTGCTGAAGAAGCACTAACTGCGGACCTTTGCTTCCTGATGCTGTTTTCTAACTGGTAACTGAATGCAAAAAGGGTGGTGCCTTCACACTAGAAATTCCTGGAATTTGGGGATTCTTTCTAGCTAGTCTGCCAGTAAAAAGAAAAAAATACTAGTGAACAGTTTATTGTACTCAAGGCTGTAATCTCATTGCTATGTTAGGAATAGTTTTGAGAGTCAGCTGGCAAGAAAAAGGTGGCAAAAAGATTAGCTGCTTGCCATATTCAGTTACTTCTGGTACTTCTGTTACTCATACCTGGCACACAAAGGCAGTCTCATGGAATAGGTAAATCTTGGTAAACATTTGCCATTAAGGAGATTCTAAACTAAATTAAAACTTTTTTTTTAGCCCTGGATAAAGTACCATATTAAAACATTCATTTTCTAAAAACTAGCTTATGAATCTATTTTTTACTAAATAATATACTCCTTCCACAACCTTTAGCAGGTGAGATGTTTAGAAGGAAATCAGAACTAAAGCCTATCATAACTACTGTCTGTCACAACCAAATTAGGTCTTACTGCTGGAAACATGTAGCTGTTTTCAATATAAGGGTAGGTTAACATACAGAAATAAGGTTCTGACCACTTTGGCAGTCAGGATGCCTCAATGTGTACATAATATTTATCAAGCTAATTGCTTTTTCTGACTTTTTTGAATTTATAATGCATTAAATATAGGCTTGAGTTGTCATACTCAGCAACTTACAGGACCAAGCCTTTGTATTGCAGATTTCTTGAGGTAGAGATTGTATCTTTGTTTTTTTTAAAGTACTGTTTGTGTAGCCCTACGTGTATGGTTTTTATGCATAGATATGCAGAATAATAGCATGGAAACATTGCCAGACATCATGGGGGTTTGTTACTGGTCTTGTAAAACTGGTGTTTCCCTTAAGTATTCATCAACTGCTGTCAGGCAATTATATGAGAATCTCAGGTTTCATTTCATTTTAAAATAGGTTTTTGATGCCTCAACTTGGAAAATATCAACCTGCAGGTTAAAGAAGGGAAATAAAATGGGCTCGGCATTTATTATTTATAAGATGCTTTGACTTCTGACCCTCTTGCGAGTCGGCTGAGAATTGTTGGCTAAACAGAACCCAAGGGGTGTGCGAGGGAGCAGCTCACTAAAATAGCATAAGCTGCTTAAAAAGGCGAAAAGTCTGTAACCCCCTTATTTAAGGGCACTCGGCCTGAAGCGTTGGCTTTTTAAGAAAAGACAAATTTATCCTCTGTGAGCCCGCTCCCCTTGCAGGCTGAAACCCAGGCCGGGGAGCCACCGAAGTGGGCGCAGGGTCCGTGACGAGGTTCACCCCGGGAGCCGAACGCCCCAAACCGGCGGGACACCGGCCGGTTCCCTGCCGCCGGTGCTTTCCGGGCGCCTCCCGGGCGATGTCCCATGATTGCTATCGATCTCCGTGCCGGCTGCCGGGCGGTCATCGATCGTTAAGACCTCGCAAGCCGGTCCGCTGTGCCGACCGGGCCAGCACCGGGGGGACATGCTGGTGGTCCTGGTCGCAGCCCTGAGGTGTTCGGTGTCCCGTCGTTCGCCTGACTTGTACCAATCCTGGGGTTTGGGTTGTATTTTGGGGTGGTTTTTTCAGGCGTTTTAAATGGCATTAGGGCTGTTTAGCTGGTACGGGAAGTTATTCGGGGTGTAATTAATTAAGCTGGGCAAGTTCCCCGTTTCGGGGCGCAGCCTTGGACCGGTGGAAGCCGGAGCTGCCCGTCACGGAGCGTGCCCGAGTTTTCGGTTCGTTATTAAACCTGCGAACGGACGTCGGGTTCCGGGGAAGGAGGTGTATGTGTGTGTGTGAGGAGGGAAGCTCCCCTGGCCGCGGGGACCGGAGCTGAGCCTCCCGCCGCCCCCTGAGGCGAAGGGCGGGGCGGCGGGCGGGAAGCCGGGGCCGCCGTCGTCGTCGTCACCTGTTGCCGCCGCGGGGCCGCGCCGGCGTTGAAAGGGTGGGGGCGGCGTGCGCGCTCCCGGCGGCAGGGGGGGCGGCGCGCGTGCGCGAGCCGGCGGCGCCGGGCAGCGTGGAGGGGGCCTCTTCCTCTTCTTCCTCCTCCTCCTCCTCGTCGCCCGGGGCGCGCGCGCGCGGGGGGAGGCGGCGCGTGCTGGCGGCGGCGGGGGCGCGCTCGGGCTCGGCGGCGGCGCAGCGGGGGGATTGTTTGCGCCGCCGTTCGGGAAAGCGGAGCGCGGGGACCGCTCCCCGCCGCGCCCCCCCCGCCTCCCCCTCTTCTTCCTCCTCCCCGCGCCCCGCCGCTGCCGCCGGCCCCGGCCCCGTTCCCGCGTCGGGCCCCCACCCCGGAGCCAATATTCCCGAGATCAAGCGCTACGCGGCGGCGGCGGCGGCGGCGGGGCCGGCGGCGGCGGCGGGGCCCGGGGCGGTCGTCGGGGCCGGGGGGGACCGCAGCGAGGCCGCCGCCGCCGCCGCCATGGAAGCGCTGGGACCCGGTGAGAGCCGCGGGAGCGCGGGGCTGAGGCGGGGGGGGGGTGGACCGGCCGGCCGCGGCCTGGCGGGTCGCGGTCAGCGCCGGCCCTGTCAGGCGCGGGCCCGGCGGGCCGTGTCAGCGGGCGGGGAAGGAGGCCGCGGGCCCGGCCGGCCACGGCGGGGGCTGCCCCCGCCATCCCCGGGCGTTCGCGGCCGGGCCGGGCCGAGCCGACAGCCGCCGCGGCCTGGGGCGGTCGGTCCGGTCTGGTGCCGCAGGGCCGGGCCCGGCGGGCCCCGGGGCCGCTGGTGACCCCGCAGCAGGCCTCCGGCGGCGGGCTGACACGCGAGCGGGCTCGGAGGCGTCTTCGTCAGCCGCCGGGCGCTTTTCCTTTGGAGAGGAGCTGCAGCAGGTCGCTAAACTTTGCGGGGAGGATTTGCGTGTGCCCTTGCGGGCTCCCGCTGAGCGGGTTGTTCGCTGGGGTGGAAGTTTCCGCCCGGGCTATCGAGTGACTTGTCCTCCCGAGGGGGAGCAAAGGGGAGGTGGCCTCGAGTGCGGGCAGGCTGGTCACGGCCGGGCTCTGGCGAGCGAGTGGAATAGCGATGGCCGGGAGATGGGGAAACACGCGTAGGTCTCTAGATGCGCGCAGTAATGCGCTCCCTGCGCGCGAGTCCTGCGAGCTGTATGAGAGTAAGTTTTATTTTTTGATGTTGAGACGTTATTAAGAGCTTAGGAGATACTTTCTGGAAATACAGACGTTATTTTTTATTTTTTTAACACACTTCGGTTAAGTGTTGGTGGTGTTTCACATGTGACATTTCCCTACTTGTCTCTTATTCCATGACTGCTCTTCTGTCAAATGTCTGCAAGGTGTATTTCCTGGCCTAAGCGGTCTGTGCATCTTATCCATCAAGTTCCCGTTCAAACTATTGTTATAATCAAAGTAGTGTTAACTTTGGTGCGATAGGAAACGTTTATTGACACACAGGTGCAATTCCAGAAGAGTCCAGATTTTAAGACAGTGGAGGGCTGTCTTGGAGAGTCTGCTGTATGTATATATGATGTAGCATGTCTTCTCTGACTTCCCACTGTAGAAGTAGATCCTCTTTTAGTTTCTGCTTCCTGTCTGAAGTAACTTGGTGGAGGGCACTCACTACATAAGTGACACGGAGTAGAAGAAATTAAGGGGCTAACGGCACCTAGGATCCTAGTCAGGCTGATCAGGTAAAAATCCTGATAAAATAAGTGTGACTTGCAGGGCAGCCTGGCTTCAAATGGGAAAACAGTTTTTAGCTTATTCTCTGGAATAACAGAATTGAGAAATAACTTTAGAAAGGAGAAGATGTAAGTTTTATCTCCTTTGATCAAAACCGACTGAGGTCAGCGTTGCCATGCCTGTTTACAGAACTTGTCAATACCAAGGGAGGAAAATGGGTAAATATAGTTGTCATTTAATCTCTTGCAGGAGATCAGTGCCTGCACTTACTTCAGACTAATTAGCATGGGATTAATGGATCATCCCTCTAGTATCCAAATAAGCACAGCAAACTTTGATTGCCCTTGATGATTCATGCTTGTCAAGACAGCTGTGAGGTACAGTTAGTACTTAAAAAAACTACAACTGGTTTGACTATGGCGTCGCAAGCTCCTCCTGGACGGATCGCAATTAGTCAGGCGGGTGCGGAGCCAGTGATGTGTTGCGTGGGTTGTCTGTGGCCCCAGCAGCCACCCTGCTACTGCAGCTTTGGGGAGCTGACGTGTCGAGTGGGTAACAGCTGCTTACATGCTCTAAGTGTTACTTCTGCTTAAAAATATTCTGGGGCTGGTGTCCTCAGATCGGTAATTTTAATTGGTAACGTAGTAGCCATTGGGTGGCTTATAAACCCAGCGTAGAAGGCTCCTTGGATTTGGTCCTAGGTTTAGTTTACGATTGTGTTAAAAGTTTTTTGCCGCATCCTGAAATGTACCCAAATATGAGTTTCATCCTCCCACAGCTTATCTACTTCTCTTCCCTTCTGGTATAAACTGTGAGCCTTTGACTTAAATGGATACTGGCAGGTTGACATAGTCTTCTGATACTAAATTTGCCATAAGTTTTATGATTGGTTTCTATTGCATTCTTGTAATAATTTCCCTCCCCTCTCCTTTGCTACTCTACAACAGAGGGAAGGAAGTTTGATCACACTAGGCACTGGCAGATATAGACAAAACACATGAAGATATACTAATTCAATTTGCTTTACATGCAGTGTCAACTGAGGCTGTGATAGATTTAAAAAAAAGTGTGTTTAATCTTGTTAACATGGTATCTCAGATCTTAACACTTTGAGGAAGTTAACTAAAGACTTAACTAGTGACTAGCTTGTGTGTGAGTACTTCTTCAAGCCTCTAATAGTTTCTCCCTTAAAACTGTTCCTGAAGCTCTTAATTTGTCCATATAAATTATCTTCTCCACATCTGTTGGGAGTCTATACCTGTCTTTATGCTTTCTCCCTTGCTTTTCTTTTTAGTAGATAGCCTAAAGCTTTCCTCACTCCTTTCTTTGTGTAGGAATTTTAAATTGGCTGAAATTGTGCTGTAGGGGAAAAGTATTTCACTATTAACAAAAATGATATGTTCATGATGTAGAGGAAATGACAAAGCTGTTCTAGCTTAGATCTCATATGGAAATATGTTTTTAATTTAGTTTAGAATAAAAATATCCCTTACCTGTTTCCAGATAATACCAGTTTTCAGATAGAAATTGGGTATGTGTGTCCTAAGTATGCCAAGAGTGACAATCATTAACATCTGAACTTTAAGCCTATAGTGAAAACAATGAAAAATGTGGCTTGTGTGGCTATTGGCTAGTTTTAGAAATGGTGGTAGGAATATGTTTATCTTCACATTATATAAAAATACATAATACATAAATGGTTGCATTCCATCTCAGGACTCTGTGAAGTACATAACCACAGTCATGAATAAGTGTCACTAAAATTGTGAAGATTAATTATGGCGCTAACGTATGTATGCTTTAGGGAACACTTTTTTTTTTTTTTTACCTGGACAAGCAGCTGGAAGGCTGAGCCACTTGGAACACCTCCATTTGCAACCTCAGAAAGCTACTTGAGATTTCTTTCTGCCCTGTCAGAAAGTCAAAGTACACCTAAAAGGATACTGCACCGAATGATCAATTACATCTCATACATATTTATTTGACTTCCGTAGGGCCCCCAGCAAGTCTTTTCCAGCCACCGCGTCGCCCAGGCCTGGGAACTGTTGGGAAACCCATCCGCCTCCTAGCCAATCATTTTCAGGTTCAGATCCCCAAGATTGATGTTTATCACTATGATGTAGATATCAAACCAGAAAAACGCCCCCGAAGAGTGAACAGGTATGAGTTGTTTAATTAAAAAAATTAAAAAGTGTATATGCCTCAATTTAAGAAAACTGTACATCCTAGAAATTCTTCATCTGCTAAAGGCCAGTTTATGTTTGTACTATGGTTAGCAGTTGCTTTTCAGTGAACTATAATATAATATTTTCCTTATTTTTATTAAGATGTTTTGCAATTGGTCTGTAATCTGGAAGGCTCTAGGAAAGATACTAAGTGTTGAACTACAGCTGTTCTTATTTAACAGTCTACAAGTGAATGTTGCTGATAATTGTTCCACAGTCTATTATACAAATGTGTGTTAGCAGCTGAGAGGAGGGAATTCAATCTTGACGCCGTTGTGAGGTCCACACGTGGATGCTTTATCAGTAGAATCAATCCACAGAGCACCCCCACTTACTCCAAAGTTGATGCTTGTATTTGCTCCTGTGTTTGAACAGCTCCCCAGATTCCACTGCCTGTTCTGACTGTATCTCTGCTGACAGTATGGATACCTGCCTTGCGTATAGACACCTGTATGTTGAAACTTGGGTGTCTTAATCTGGAGGTTACTTTTGAAACTCCTGGTGTTGACTTGTTTCTTGTACCTTGCTCATTTAAGAAAATGTGAAAAAGAGATTTTAAACGGTGTAAGGCCATTGCTGTATTTTCTGTTCTTCAACCTAACTCGATAAATCCCTCTGTAGAGAGGTGGTGGATACTATGGTGAGACACTTCAAGATGCAGATATTTGGAGATCGGCAACCTGGATACGATGGGAAACGGAACATGTATACTGCACACCCATTACCTATTGGCCGGGATAGAGTAAGTGTTACTATAAGCAGTTTTAAGTTTCAGTGGGAAAGCTGTTACAGTGTCATTTGAAAAGTTTTCTTTTATTGACGTAAACCCAAAATGCTGTCACACGTATTAGTATAATCTTGGAAATGACAGGCAGTGCCAGTCAGGGATCTCTAGGAACTTATTGGTGTTTTACTGAAGTTGGTCGTCTTCAGATTTCTAATTCCCAGCTCTTCAGTTGGAGAATTTGTCAGTGCTAGTGCAAACTAATGTGTTGTGCTCTTTCAGCTGCAAGGAGATTTTGGGTTGGTTTCTTTTTTCCCCCACCCTGATAGAAACTTCGCTTTTCTCTGTTCTAACCCTTGTTCTGTTGCTAAATGATAAAGTAGTTGCAGATGACAAATATGCTGGTTTGGTTTGGCTGCACTGTTAAGATACATCCTCCTGTTCCATAAGAACAACTAGATTAACTGCACTGGCCCTTTGTGTTCTGGGCTGTGCTTGCCAGCACCCTGGCTCTAACAGATTGCAATCTGTATTAACCAGCCCTGGTACAAAACTTAACCCCCATCTACTCTTCTCCCCTGGGATCTGGTTATTGCTGGTATGGTGCCATGAGGAATACATAGGATGAGTTCATATTTACTCTTTGGGCTGACGGTGTGTGACAGTAATCTCAAGTACTGTGCTAGAACTCTGAGATTTTGTGTTTCCCAGTGAGTCGTCTTTTTGACCAAAAGGTTTTCTTGCCTTCCCATTTGGTTCACAAGACATCTTGCTATTAATTGGCTGACTTAAAAAAAAATGACTCACAGTTCTCCAGAGCTTTGATGTCACCATACTAATTACTGCTTAGAATTTACACTTAAAGATACCTCAGTGCAGTTTCTCACATGAATAAATTACAAGCTTTCCAAATCCTAAGGAAACCAATTGTAATATTGTAAGAGAATTACACAAACAAATCGTCAAAAATATAGATTCAAAGGATACCTAGGAGAAAAACATAACTTTGCTTAGTGTTGTGATAGTCTGCAATACCTGACAAAAGCTTGTGCTTAATTCTGTTCTGACTACGTCAGGTGGATATGGAGGTGACGCTTCCAGGAGAGGGGAAGGACCAGACATTTAAAGTATCCATTCAGTGGGTGTCAGTCGTCAGCCTTCAGTTGCTGCTGGAAGCTCTGGCAGGGCACTTGAATGAAGTTCCTGAAGATTCTGTACAGGCGCTTGACGTAATCACACGACACCTTCCCTCCATGAGGTGGGTACTTTTGGTGCCTTCCTGACTGGCTTAATCTTGTATCTGTCTTAACGTTTGTATTACGTTATTACTTGCTGCTATACTACTGCTATTACACTTTCCTACAGTAGAAGGGGTAAGGGATGCATTTGCGTAATTCAATGCCTCCCTTACAAATTTGCACTGGAATAGGGAAATCTGATCTGAACTCAGGACATGTATCGGCTGGTCATGTTTCTAAGGGGAATTTGCTATAGTCTTTCCAACTGCACTGTTGGTAAAGGCTTTGCATGCTTGCCGTAAGTTAGGTCTAACAGTTCTAATGTACTGTAGAAATGTGTTTGAAACACTATAGGTATGAATGTAAAAAGGTGTATCAGAAAGGAATGATGAAAGTATTAATTTTTATTTTTATTTTTCTAGGTACACTCCTGTGGGTCGCTCCTTTTTCTCCCCCCCTGAAGGTTATTACCACCCTCTGGGTGGTGGCAGGGAGGTCTGGTTTGGTTTCCACCAGTCGGTCAGGCCTGCCATGTGGAACATGATGCTCAACATTGATGGTATGTAGGAAATTCTGTCTTGCTAATGTAACAGAGTTCTTTCTGCTTCTAAATTAAATGTCCTCTTTTTTTATCTTAGTGTCAGCAACTGCTTTCTATCGTGCCCAGCCTATCATTGAGTTCATGTGCGAGGTCTTGGACATTCAGAACATAAATGAACAAACTAAGCCTCTTACGGACTCGCAGCGTGTCAAGTTTACCAAAGAAATCAGAGGTAAAGGCTTGTTCTAAAGCTGCTGCAACAAAATACTGGAAACCTGCTCATGTTACGTTGTAATGAAAATGTGCAAGGTGCTTGGGAAGCTGGCCTATTCCTTTTTCCCTTCACCTTTCTCAAAGGTGACTCCTATGGCTGAATTTCTTTAGATGACTTTTGTGTTGGGTTTTCAGGTCTAAAAGTAGAGGTTACCCACTGTGGCCAGATGAAGAGAAAATACCGAGTTTGCAATGTTACTCGGCGACCAGCCAGTCATCAGACGTATGTATACAAGCACCTTCTGACAATTTTTAAAATCTTGAACCTATTAGATATACTAGGTATATTGTTTATGCAAGAGTAGTTGATTCTGGAGGTGAAGCAGCTGTGTGGCTTTACAAGAATGTTTAGTCTTAGTGGAGTAGAGGAGTAGTGTGGGTTTAGACCACTGCTTTATTTCCTTCAGTACAGGACAATTGAAGCTGTATCCTGGCTTTTAAATACAGTTATGAAAGGCTATAATTTTTAAAATAGCTATGAAAGATTCAGTATACAGTTTATAAAATCTTTTCATAAAGAAGGGATACAGTGGCTAAGGAAAATGTGTTTCCAGCATTTCTAGTCTGGAATAGATTTTTCCATACCCTTTTTTCCTTTTTAAAAATAAATAAAAAAATCTTGAAAAGTCTAACCAGAACAAATGTCCTTTATAGGTTTCCTCTGCAGCTGGAAAATGGGCAGGCTATGGAGTGTACAGTAGCTCAGTATTTTAAGCAAAAGTACAGTCTGCAGCTAAAATATCCTCACCTTCCCTGTCTCCAAGTAGGACAGGAACAGAAACACACATACTTACCACTTGAGGTAAGAATCTAACTTTCTCTTGCATTGCGGTGTATCCTCTGTTAAACAGTATCACACCACCTCTCCCTGTTCCTTTGTAGGTGTGTAACATAGTGGCAGGCCAGAGATGTATAAAGAAGCTAACAGACAATCAGACATCGACTATGATAAAAGCAACTGCAAGATCAGCACCAGACCGACAGGAAGAAATCAGCAGACTAGTAAGTGTTTTTTCTAGCTAAACAGTCTGTGCTTGCCACTTCTTATGGCTCTTCCAGAAGCATTGTAGCTTTTGTAATGATAAGCAGAATGACCAAGAACTGCAGAAGTTTAAAAATCCGACTTCTTTAAAACAAATCTTTTTACATAGACAGCCTATTCATAGCAAAGAGGAGAGCCACGTGAAGCGTTAGGTGTAGTTACACAAGTACTTTTCATGTCGCCAGGTGAAAAGTAACAGTATGGTTGGTGGACCTGATCCATATCTGAAGGAGTTTGGTATTGTTGTCCATAATGAAATGACGGAGTTGACAGGCAGAGTTTTGCCAGCACCAATGCTGCAATATGGAGGCAGGGTGAGTTTTCCATGCCTTGTAAAATACCTTGTCCTGAGCTTATTTAAATTCATATAAGTGTTTTGTATATCTTCTCATAAGGCTTCCTTTCTACGAACACTGTTCAGGTATAGTCAAAACAAAGCAGCATTTTATTTTTAATTTGCCTTTGGTTTTTACCTAGAACAAGACTGTGGCCACACCAAACCAAGGTGTGTGGGACATGAGAGGGAAACAGTTCTATGCTGGCATTGAGATTAAAGTTTGGGCTGTTGCCTGTTTTGCTCCTCAAAAACAATGCAGGGAAGACTTACTAAAGTAAGTATTTTCCTATTTATTCAGGATGCCTATTTCAAGGTTTATTTTCCTCATGTTTCTGACAGGTGATATGCAGTATAAGTTGATTTTAATGCATCTAATAGTAAAAAGAGGAAACAACAGTTCTGCAATTTCTTAAATATTTACAACTTGGGAGGAGACTATGACAAAGTTCATAACCTAATTGGCCAGCTAGGAAAAACATTAATCCCATTACCACTGAGGCTGTTTTTCCTGCTCTGGAGGCTGCATTCCACTTGTATTCTGTTGGTTTTACAAATAACTGATGATGGTCTTTCATTCTAAAACCTGAACTATTTTTTTTCTTAACCTTTGCTGCCTCCCAGGCAACATACACCACATTTTTTTTCCCTTGTCCTTCAAATTACTCTACAGAATCCTAAAGACAGAGGTTGTGTGAACCACTGAAATGTTTGGCAAAAATCATGGTTGCAATAATGCTCAGGTAAGTTTTGCAAATGAGTAAAAATCTACCAGAGCATCACTATTAGTTTGGGAATCTGCCTCAGAATGTTCAATTCAAATGTATTTTTGTTTCTGCAAGACTTCTAAAATTACAGAAACAGAGGCTTATGAAACTTCCTCAGTCAGGATTAGAATCATATTAGTGAGTTTCTTATACTGATAGAATTGCTAAAAAATAATTACTGTAGTGTCAAATTGGAAGTGCTGTGAAATATCTGAAATAGCTTTAGATCTTGTTGATAAACTTAATGGCAAAGTGAAGCATAGTGAAAAGGCCTGGACAAATCCATTTATATTTCATTTTCAGGAGTTTTACTGACCAGCTGCGCAAGATCTCGAAGGATGCAGGGATGCCGATCCAAGGCCAGCCCTGTTTCTGCAAATACGCCCAGGGTGCAGACAGCGTGGAGCCCATGTTTAAACACTTAAAACTGACTTACGTTGGTCTGCAGTTGATTGTGGTGATTCTACCTGGAAAGACGCCTGTTTACGGTATGGAGAAGAGGCTGTAAAGTGTTAATTACATGCCCACTTGCTGTACAACTTTTTATGTGCTTTGGCAGTATGAAAGAGGCAGAGCAGGCAATACATTCCGTTTAAAAGGGGTTTTTGGAGATGGGTTCGTCAGGCCTGATTGGAGTACTTGTATCTTACCAAAGAGCGAACTGAACCTTTGTCAGTGAACTTTTAAGGATCTGAATTAAGATAACATTTGGAGGAAAAAAAAAAAGAGAGAAAGCAGAGGGATCTACTGACTGTTCAGGTAATTGGAACCACTAACTTATTTTTCTGTCACAGCTGAAGTAAAGCGAGTTGGTGACACTCTTCTAGGAATGGCTACTCAGTGTGTTCAGGTAAAGAATGTGGTAAAAACCTCACCACAAACGCTATCCAACCTGTGTCTGAAGATAAATGCAAAGCTTGGAGGAATCAACAATGTGCTGGTACCTCATCAAAGGTGAGATTAAATTTAAAGCTCTCCTTGAAGTCTGGATTGTCAAGCAAAATGGTGTCATTTTGTTTTGTTTGCTAAAATGATACCTTTCAAAATATTATGTGCTTCAGAAATAACCACAGTCTGAAGTAGACAGAGAAGGATGCTTCTGCATTCAGAGTCTGCCTAGTAAGCCCTGTGCTAAGGGTCATCTCTAGTGTTGGAGCCATCCAGCAGTGTGTGTAAAAACAAGCTCACAGAGGCTTTTTTTCCCGTGTCTCTCTTTCCTGCCTTTTGGGTTTGCTCAGTCTACCTTTTTGTCTTGCCACCTCCTTAAACATACTGTATCTTCTTCCAAATTGAAAGAAAAGGAGTGAGGAGGAGTTACTTGTGATAAATGCTTGTAACTTTGTCTGCCTTTGGTACTTTTCACTTTGTTCCCTCTGGACTGTAAGAGTTTGAGGCAGAGAACTTCATCCATAAAGATTCTGACAGGGTTTTAGTTCTGTTGAATGGTTTGGATAGACCTTCTCTGGTTATAATATTTTTTTTTTCCTTCCTCACCCCCCTTCTTTGTATTATTATTGTTGTTATTTATTATTTGATAAACCTTAATCATATTAAACAGGCCATCGGTGTTCCAGCAGCCAGTGATCTTTTTGGGAGCAGATGTCACTCACCCTCCTGCTGGGGATGGAAAGAAGCCATCCATTGCTGCTGTGGTAGGCAGTATGGACGGCCATCCTAGCCGTTACTGTGCTACAGTGCGTGTGCAGACCTCCCGCCAGGAGACCTCCCAGGAGTTGCTGTACAGTCAGGAGGTGATACAGGACCTGACTAATATGGTGCGAGAACTATTGATCCAGTTTTACAAATCCACTCGTTTCAAGCCCACAAGGATCATTTACTACCGAGGGGGAGTATCAGAAGGACAGATGAAGCAGGTATTGTCTGATGATTTCGTGTTGCTTGTGAAAAGGGATTGGCCCTTGGAAAAAAAAAATAATAAAAAATATGTGGGTTGCATTTGTTACGGGGACAATTAATGGTTTAATTGAGTTTTCCTGGGCAAGCACGATGTACAGTTACCCTGTCTGATCACGTTCCTTACAAAGTGGCATTTGTACACAGAAAAAATGGAAATGGTGTTATATGTACTGAATTCAGCACCTAATAGTTAAATCTTCTACTTCTAGGTAGCTTGGCCAGAACTGATAGCAATCCGGAAGGCCTGTATTAGTTTGGAAGAAGATTATAGACCAGGAATAACCTACATTGTCGTGCAGAAAAGGCATCACACCAGACTATTCTGTGCTGACAAAACTGAAAGGGCAAGTAATGTTGACTACATAAGAAGGAGGTGATGGCAACAGGAAAGTAAGATTGTTTAGTTAAGTGGGGTGGTATCCATCTTGCCCGCTAAAATTGAATTAATCTGTACAAGCAGTAGCAGTTCTGTGCAGTTAACAGGCTTTCTCTACCAAAATAACCAGTTCCTCCCCTTTCTTATTGCTCTAGATCAAGCGATCAGATGGAACAGTTTGTTCCCATCCACTTTTGGAGTAGGCGTACTCTATATCTCTGTACTCCTGTAGCCTGGATTTTTATAATCTGGGATTCCTGACTATAAACTGAACTAGTTGTTCCGTTTGTTGCCTGTTCTGTCTCTAGATGCATCTGTAAGATTTGCCTATGGTACCAACTCACAAGCCAACTAAGGAAGCTTCTTTAGGAAAGTTCTTGATCTCAGGTTTCCTTAAAAAACCACAGGTCTCTGGGCTGTGAGTGCAAACAAGGGTATGAAATAAATTTATTCCAGAAAACCTGCATTTTCAGATCCTGAATTACTTGTGTAGGCTTTATCCCACTCTGCAATTTTAATGGTACTGGCAAGTGTTTTATTTTCTCTGATGACACACCAGTTGGATTTGGTGAAGTTTCTAAAAATGAACTCAAAAAGAACATTTTCATTCCTCCTATGTAAATGACCTTAATACTTTTCCACCTTTTTTGAGCAGTAAATTCTCAAACAGCTTTAAGTAGAGCCTACCTTAGGAGGTATTTTTGGGTCACTTCCAAAAAAAAACATGGGCTAATAATAAACTTTCCTCAATAGGTGGGTAAGAGCGGCAACGTACCAGCAGGCACTACTGTGGACAGCACGATCACACATCCTTCTGAATTTGACTTTTACCTCTGTAGCCATGCAGGAATTCAGGTAATGTTTCAGCTCTGCTGTGCTCAGGCTACGGGACTAAATCCTTATAGTTGTCCCGATGAGTAATGTTGCTTCTATTTATAGCTTGGCAGACTTACAGTCGCATCAGTTTGGTGCCCATTTGGCACTTACTTGTCAATGCACTGCTAGAAGGTACAGCCTTCAGGTGTGACCTCTGTTTTTATTGATCTTCTCCAGCTGACTGCTCATCTGTTCTCCACAGGGAACCAGCCGGCCCTCCCACTACCAGGTCTTGTGGGACGACAACTGTTTTACCGCAGACGAACTACAGCTTTTGACGTATCAGCTGTGTCACACATATGTCCGGTGTACGCGATCAGTCTCTATTCCAGCTCCTGCATACTATGCCAGGCTGGTAGCGTTTAGGGCCAGATACCATCTTGTGGACAAGGATCATGACAGGTAAGGAACTGTGCCTCATCATCTTTGTAGCCAGATAACGGACCTGAATGACATACTGCTTGGCCCAATTGTTCATGGTTCTGTGTATGTGTCTGCATTTTTACAGTGCCGAAGGCAGCCATGTGTCAGGACAGAGCAATGGCCGCGATCCTCAGGCTCTTGCAAAGGCAGTGCAGATCCACCATGATACTCAGCATACGATGTATTTTGCTTGAGAGCATCTGGGAAGATGAGGCAAAACCAACAACCCATGCAGTCCTGAAATGTTTTGAATGCCTACTGCTATAGCTAGGGCCCAGTTTATTTCAGACTGCCCACTACCAGCAGCTCTGAACAGTCGCACTGAATCTGTACTTCACAGCAATGTCTGATGCACCAACACAATTGAGCCATTTGTTTCATTGTTTTATGTCATAGAAATTCATAGACTGTCTTTTCTGATGCATTGGACTGAATTTTTACCTCAAAGCGCAAAAGGCCGATCATCCTGAAATTTTTAAAGGACTTGGCACGAAAGGTTTCTATTGAATATTTTGCTAGCTGTTGTTTTTAAGTTATCTTCTCATCCCATTAGTTTATCATGATGACTGATTCCCTGTCTTCATGCACTGCTTAGTGAGTGTGCATATTATGGCAAAATGTTTTACTCCAGTTAAATGTAATTGTTCTATTGTGTGGGGCCATAGATTTTTTAACGGAGATTTTAGACTTCACTACTGTAAATGCCTTTTAACAAACATAACTTTCACAGGTATTGCAGTTTTTTGTCAGTTTTACTAATTATCTTTTTAATCTCTGCAGACTTCGGCTGCAAAGCAATTGCACTATACTGCGAGTTCAAATAGGTGGTTCTTGTTCTGTGAATGTGTAATATAACCAGATAGTGATGCCTGTCAGTACATTTTAATTTAATGGTTACAAATAATACTGCCATGGTATCGTAACAAGTACTGAACCATCATTTCCCCCTCTAAAAATGATAAAAACAAAAAAAAAATTAGCTTTTAGGTATTTTGCAAACTTTTACAAAAGTGCCCACTTTATGCTGCTGTGTGGTTTGATAAATCTAAGTGATTTTAAAACTTTTTTCTCATAGAAGGTTTAACTTTGGCAATAAATATTTGTTTTTTAAGCCCCCCAACAGTGTAATTTTCTAGCTGAGGATTGTGCATGAGTTTAACCAACATTCTCGTGTCGTTTTCTGAACACACAATTTGGCAGTTTCTGAAACTAATTAGAAAAGACGCACTTCCATGCTTTTTTTAAGAATTATTTTTAACTGTTTTATATTCACTGTTGGTGTCCTGTCTACAACATTTTTTATAAGCTTGGAAACTGGGTGTTACGTGTAGGAAAGGCTTGCCAATCTGTACAGTCTAAATGTATTGTGTGACAGGCAACCTAAGGACTTGTACCAGCATTTTAAACTCTTTTTTTCCCTGGGAATCTAGGTTGCACACACAACTGCATTCAACAGCATGTTTAACCAATGTAAGTCTCATATACTGATTCTGTCCCAGCCTAGAAATTAGGATTTTTTTTTTAATCTGCTTGGCTTTTTTCAGCTGAAACGCGTAATAAAGAACAGGGGCTTGGTTTCACTGAATGCTCTTGGAATCCACATAGTACGTTAAGGCTAGATTTAGTGTTAACCTGAGTTAGCACGGATTAAAAGCTTATTCCTAAACTGAGTAGAGCCAACACCACTACTTTGATGACAGAAGTTTGAGAAGTCCAATGATTGCACTGTGGTCTCTGATACTCGTGTGGGGTTTGCTGCTAAGTTGTCTGCTGTTCCAAAGCTTAGGAACCAGCCCCCTCAAAAGTTCAGCAATATGAAATGCTGTTTCCTTCAGTCTTTAAGCTTGTAAATAAATTAAAGTTTACATTTCTAAATGCTGGTTTTTTCAGTTGTACCAGAGTACGCTGAACTTAAGTCTTCAAACAGTTTTATAACCTTCTTTCAAGTAGTACGTCTCATTGAATTAAGTTTAAACTTTTTTTCATTTCTGTTGAAACTGGGACTGAAGTGAACTCTGCTCCTGGCATGTACTGTGGACAGGTTTAGATTGAAGAAAAGGAAAAAAAAAAAAAAAAAGATTCTTTTTAGTTTTCTTAATTTTTTTAAAGAATACCTCACTTGTGTAATAAAATCAGGACACGTGGGTGGGAGACTGACCGCTGCTTCAGCTAGATGGCTGCTTTTCTCAGTACTTGTTCAGGGAGAATACAAAAAAAACCTTTTTAGAATGAACTCTGACTGACCCAACACACGTGGAGAACTTTGGCACCTTGAAAAGAAACAGCACCCTTTTTAGGTTATAGGATCAAAGATCGCTATTTTGAGTTTGTGCACTAGGCAAGAATGTGACTGGTTTATCAAGGGTGCAAAGAAATACTTAATTCTGTCACCAGTTAGTTAGTTGTCCAGTGCCAAGCACTCCTAGTTCAGATTGAGTGAAGAGAGAGCCTCTCCTTTGTTTGCCTGTGACTGGACTGAATATTTAACTTCAGACTATGGGGATTGTTAGACCTTGGCTAGCCCTGGGATGCAGGGCAAGAACCTTAACTCAATCTTGCATTAAAACACCACTGTAGAGAGGCACCACTAAGGGTGCAGTGCTGTCACTTTGGGAGAAGAGCACTGAAGTTCAGGACCGTTGCGTGGTGGTAACGGTAAGATCAAAGTTTCGGCAATGCTGTCCTACACAGGTCTGAGCCAAGTCTGGAGGTTGGGCTTGACGATCTGGATTAACCCCTTGGGCCTGACTGAATCGTTATGCATGTGTCAATCAATGGGAAGATGTGCATTCTGTAGATGTAGTTCTTAGGGTGTTTTGTTTTGTTTTGGTTTTTTTTATAAATAAAGCCTGTTGGCCACTGTTTAGCTATGTGGTGTGAAAGATTTTAAATGTAGCAAAGTTTAAAGAGTTGGGAAAGGGGGTGGTTGACATTTAAAAAAAAAAAAAAAAAAAAAAAAAAAAAGGGGCAGAAATCCCATTTCCAAACCAGTTCTGCTTGCTTTGTGAACAGCTGAATTCTGAACAAGCTCTGGCAATCACTAGTTAGCCTGTCTCAACCATTTGAACAGCCTGGCTTATTTATTCTTGTTGTAAGTACCACAGTTTAGTGTAGTGCCTGTAGCTGCATCCAAAGGGCCTAAGAGGTGGTGATGTACAGGCAAACATGCTTCATGCAGTACGTCTCTTGTCCCAGACGCAAGTGTCAGAGTTATTTAACCTCTATCAACAGCTTTGCTCTTCGGATGGGGAAGGGCACCTTTGTTCAGATCCAGTGTTTAACAAAACCTACCCCCCCAAACTACCTTTGTGGATGTGCTGTAGGATTTTTCTTGCTCAATAGCAAGGGAGTGACTCTGCTTTCATTTTAAGAAAGCAGGGTTTGGAGGGCATTGTATCAATACTGTTTCAACTACAAGGTTTTTTCCTTGTGCATTGGAGGAAAGATCTTGTAATATCACTTAGAGATTTTCTTATACCTTGCTATTGACACTTTCATATTTCTATGTCTAGAGGCTGAAACTTCAATGTAAAAATGTTTGCATTTGTTCATTTTGACTTATGATGTAATTTTTGTTTCTATATTGTTAGACTTGTAATGTTTAAAATTGTATTTTATTAAATTTGGACTGGATGTATGTCTATAGCAATACGAGGTACTCTTTCTAAACTGTTATGGGTGGGTTAGCAGCCCCATGTTGCGATAAGATGCTGGTCGTGTACAACTTGCAATGTATTTTTTTTTTTTAGCCTGCAGGGATATTTTGTGTTCATGTGTCCAAAAATAATAATAATAATAAAAAAATTGGCATTCTTGTGCCAAATGTTCTGTTTTTCCTTGTTGATGTCTAATAAATGCAATGTACAGAGTGAGGAACCGATACTGTTGCCTGTAAACAAATGTCTTAAATTATTTAACTTTTAATTAAAACTTGTACACAATGTGTAACCTGTGGAACTCATTGCCACAACATATTTATTTCTGATGTGCTAGGACTTAGAAAGCGATGGAAGTACACATGGATAACATCTCTAGCGATACTAAAAGGAGGGCTTAAATTAACCCGTTTTCAGAGCCTGTGCTTGCCATGGGGGGGAGATGTTTGGAATGGGTGTATTTTTTTTCATGTTTTCGGGAAATTATATTGCAATGTCTAGAGAAATTATGGTGTCAATAGACTCTGTATCTGCCTGGAAAAGTGATTCTATATTAGAGAGTTGCAAATTAATAAATGAAAGAGCTGTTTGCTTATTCATCTTCTCTATTTCAGGTGAGGGTTTGCTGTTTCCTCAGACAACTGTACTTCACTAAAAATACGATGGTAAGGACAGGAAAAGCTTTTGGCCGAGGCCAAAACATGACAGCTATAAATGAACTCGGGACACATGATTGCTTAAAATAACCTGCATCTTCAGCAAACCCCTGCTTCCAGGTTGTAATTTTTATTTTTTTTTTTACAGTAGAGATCCTGTGGGGTTTGGGAACTGAGATAGTTCAGCCTTAGGCGAGCCTGAGGAGCTCAAAAAGCAAAGGCTGACTTTATCCTAGTGTCTTCCAAAACTAACGTGAAGATCCCTTGGATCAAACCCCAGGAACCAGGGTCTGGAGCGGCACGATGCCTTTAAGCGATGATGTGCCTCCATCTCCCTGTCCTCTGCTTGGCTGCGCGCAGCCCTGGCACCTTCCCCCCATCAAATGTGCCTCAAAAAAACCCAGCTGCCCGCTGGCTTCTGCTCCAGCGCCGGCCCTGGGGACGACGGCAGCGCCTCATGCTTGCTCCTGTGTGTGGGGGTAGGAAGAAGCGAAAACGCTTTAATACTTGGAATTTCTGTGGTTTTCTTCCATTGCCTCGCACAATCCAGAGTAGGATTGCAAACCTCATCTCATTTAGCCTTGTCTCGAAACAATGCTCCTGGGGCTTTTTGACTTTATTATCGAAGTCCTGCCACGGGGTCAGTGTTTTCACTCGTCAGCCCTCGCTGGGGAGGGCAAATCTAACAAATGTGGTGAAAAAAGGGGATGTTTCTGTCTAGTTTGGCAGGGTTGCGGGGGAGCGGGGCTATGGCGGGCTCATGGCCAGCGAGACCCGGAGCACCTCAGGAATAACAAAAAACCCCTGTCAATACGAGAACCTGTTTTCCCGCCGCTTCCTCCCTGGCCTGGCAACACAAATCGGCAAAAGACCCTGAAAAAATGTCTCTGGCGCTGATCTGAGGGCAGGCCCGAGTGCCGGCCTTCACACGCTGCACCGCTCCCAGGCGGCGGCAACACTCGGGTTCTCCTCCCGGTTCCCCCCCCTGCAACCCCGGTACCACCCGGTGTGCGTGTACGTGTATACATCCCCATCCCTCCCGCTTTCCCCTCGCCCGCCGGGAGCGGGCCCAAAATGGCGGCGGGTCCGTCGGGCGCCGCCTTTGTTGGGCGCGGGGCCGGGCGGCGGCGGCGGCGCCTGCGCGTTGGGGCGCGGCGAGAGGCGGCTGCGGCGGGCGGCGGTGCAGTCACCGGCCCCGGCCCTGCCCGGCCCCTGACCGCGGCCCCGGCCCCTGACCGCGGCCCCCGGCTCGGAGCGGCGCCCGCGTGGATGGGATGGAAGCGGGACCCTCGGGAGCAGGTTAGCGGTGGTCTGAGGCGGGGGGCGAAGCGGGGGGGGGGGGGGAGAAGCGTGTGACGGGGGCTGCGCGATGAGGGAGGTTCGGGGCGGGCTGGGGGGGCCCCGCTGTGGGGCCTGAGGGGGGGGGGCTGCGCAGTGGGGGTGAGGTGGGGGTATTGGGGGGGGGGGGGCGTGGGATGGGGGGGTGCAATGGGGGGAGCCCGCGGTGGGGGGGCGGGCGAGGGATGTGCAATGGGGGGCTATGCCATGGGGGGGGGGGGGGGCTGCGGTAGGGTATTGGGGGGGGGGGCTGAGGAGGGGTGGGTGAGGGGCAGACCGTGCGGGGTAAAGGGGGGGGGGGGCGGGGAACGCTCTTGTCTGGGCCTGCAGCCGGCCCGGGGGGGGCTGGGGGTGTCGGGGGGTGTAGGGTGGGCTTCAGGGCTGCCCCGCTTTGGGGTGGGCGGCAGCGAGGAGACGGCGGGCTTGTTCCCCCCCCGGGGTGCCCTGGGGAGGGCAGGAGGTGATGGGGGGACGGTGGCAGAGGGGGCCGTGCGGGGCAGAACACCCGCAGGATTGGGGTGCAGGGTTGGGGGGGGACGTGTCTGACCCGCAGAGCTGGGAGCGTGGGGTCCGTGTCCGTGTCCCCCCCCCCCCCCCCCAAGCGTGGCGCGAGCCCTGCGCAAAGGGCCTGTTTCGTGCAGAGGAGCGGCAGCATCTCCCCCCCAGCTCCCCATCGTCATCCTCGTGTGTGTCGTCCCCCCCCAGCTCCCCGTCTCCCCTCCAGTGCGGTGTTTCGGGGAGCGGGGCACCAGCCGGGAGCTGGCGTGGGGCCGGCGATGCTGCGCGCCGTGACAGCACGAAGCGGCTCCTCTCCCCACGGCGGGGCATGCGCGGAGCCGGGGCTGTGCGTGGCCGGCTGCTGGTGAGGGGCCGCGGGGGGCTGAGCTCCAGAGTCACCCCGTACCCCCACGTCCCCCCACTCCTACCTCCGCACACCTGGCGGGAGATGGGAGCAGCTGATGGTGCTTTCGGTCTGGATCCTTCGAGGTCAGGCTGTTCCCCAAAACTCGCCTAGCCAGCCGTCACGTCGGCAGCCGCTCGCTCCCGTGCTCGGCGTGACCGTTGCGAACTTGTGCTGCTCTGAGTCGGAGAAGGATTTTGGTGCCTAAAACAAGACAGGAGGAGGGGAGGGAGTGGTGGGGACTGGGGACCCCTGCCCCTTCGCAGGTCTCGTGCTGGCAAGTTTGCTGCCCGCTCTAATGCGGTGGCGTGGCGAGATTTTGACATAAAACTGCTGCGGGTTTATGACCAAACTTTGGACCTTCCTTATGGTATTTAATTTTAAGCGTGGCATGGAGACCTCTTCGTGTCTGTGTTACCTTCTGGCTGCTGGCGCTTTGTGTTTGGGGCTGATTTATTGGCCTCTGGAAGCCGTGATTTGGTGGCTGTGTCGAAGGCTTTGCTGGTGCCTTGGGGTGATAGCGGCGCTGCCACCTCGGGGCAACGCAGATAATGCTGCCGGTGCGCGTGCACCCTCCAACCATCGGCCTTAACTAATTCTGCTAAGGTGCTTGGTGCTTTAAAATGATCTCTCGGGTGAGATTGGGCCACACTTGGGGGGTATGGATTTGGGGTTTGGTCCCTCTGGCAGCGTGGGGGTCCCTGGGGCGGTAGGGGCTGCGCTGAGAGCAGGGCTCTGATGCTGTGCTCTTGGAAATTTCCCCTTTCCTCCCCAAATCTGGCTGGGGGACGTCTGCTCCCACCCAGGTCACCCTGCGTGCAGCGAAGACATTTACCCCATGTCGCAGGAGCAGCCGCGGATCCCGCCCTGCCTTAGCATCCCTTTGCCTGCGACAGAGCCCAGGTATGGGGCTCACGTTCAAGCTCTGATGATGCCAGGCTGTGACCTGTCAGGGTAATAAAGCACAAACCCAGCGTGTGCCTGGATGTGCCCAACATAAAGACATTTGGAAAGGTGGCGAGGGAACCTGGGACATCTTCTGACCCACAGGCACTGCTCAGGGAGGCATGCATGCACTAGTTTTAAAAACTGAAGTCAGTTTCCCCCCGACTTTTAGTTTTCTTTATCCCTTGCAAACTTCCTAAATGCTGTTAATCTTAACCGTTGTCTTCCTGTGCTAAACCCTGCAAAAACCCCAAAGCTGTTCCGTCTGTTGGATCTCTTTATCTTCAGGAAACATGAGATCGCACGTGCCTGTTTCTGGGATGGGATTATACCAAGAAACAAAGCTGGGAGAAGTACCTTGCCTGGACACACGGCGTGTATGATTTATCTCTAAACACTTTTTGCAGCCTCTTTCTAAACCCAGGGAAGAACAGAACAGGGACAAGTTATTAAGATGGCAGATGTTAAAAGGAAGCCAAATCAGGCAGAAAAGCGCTGCTCTTTCAGCCGGGTGAGCTGTGGTGAAGCTGTTTGTGGGTTTTAAACCCCTCACCAGGAGCTCCTGGCCTGTGGCTCTGCGGGGCTGCCAGTGGCACGGTGCACCCAGTGTGGGGACGTGAAGGGACACGGAAAGGAGCCGGCGTCGCCTTTGTCCTGTCCCCTCCGGCGCTGGGGGCTGCCTTTGTCTGCTGCTCCCAGCTCTGTGCGTCCCTGGCTGCTGCCTGGAAAGTCTGCAGGAGCGGTGCAAGACCAGGAGGGGTGTCAGCCTTTGCCCAGTCCAGGTGCCGTTAGCAGGGACCCCAGCTCATGGTGCAGGGTCACACAGTCCGGACAAGCCGCCTGGTGCGTTCGGCAGAGGTGGTGGCACTCATGGTGATGGGTGCTTCTCACACCCCATCGGAGGGAGTGAAAAGGAGGGCGCGGAGGCACTGGGCAGCCAGGACTGGCTCAGCAAGACCCTCGTGGGTTGGCTCATGCCGCCACGGGTCAAGCCGTGTCCGTGCTGCTGGCATCACCACTCTCCCTGGAGCCAAAGCAGCTGGTTTGCAGTCCCTGCGAACGGGTGTGATGGAGGTGGCGATGCTCTTGCTGCTGCTTGTTATGTTCCGTTGCAGCATCCGCAGGTTCGCTCTCTGGCCCAGCCCGGGCTGCGGGACTGTGCACACTGGATGCGGCAGAACTTTAACTTGACGCTTTCAAGTTTGTCGCCCTCTATTTCCAAGCGGGAAGCTGAGGTTTGACAGGGCACGACGATGCCCTTTGCAGCGCTTGGCACTCGGTGTCAAGGATACAAAGAACTAAACTGCTTTCAGAAGTAAATACCGTAGTAAGACAGATTAGAGCCTGTTTTGGCACATTTCTTGGACGCAGCCACCACAATGTGGGGCAGGAGCAGCGCTTGGGCAGCTCAGACTTCCCCTTGGAAGATGGGCTGTGGTGCACTGGACGGGTTTAATGCTGCACGTCGATGGCTGCAGCCGGAGCCCTCTGCCCTGCATGGGTGTGATCTACTTAAACTCGGTTTAGTGTTGAACCAAAAAGTGCCTGCAGCCGCCTGAACCTGGTTATGATCACAGCGACTCGGGAAGGAGCAGGCGACGGGGTGTGATGTGTGGGCTGGCAGAGATGAGATGGTGCTTTTTGAAGTCTGGGCTTTGTGGGACGGCGTCGGTCACTGCTTAGAGCCGGCGGTTTTGAAGATGTTGAGCCTGGAGACTGGGAAAGCTGATTGCTCACCCTGCCAGCAGTTGCCTTTCCTGCTGGTGCTGCCGCTTGCTTTGCCTCCCGACTGGGGGGGTTCTCTTCCCTGGGGGGTTTCTGGGGCTGGTTTAGGGTAAGAAATGGCTCAGGGTGAGGATGGACCACGCTGAGTGTCCGGCGGCATTTGGTGTGCCGCAGCCCCGCTTCCTCCTCTCCGATTCCTGGCTGTATTTTGGCAGTGCCGGGTGCATGGGGAGGGGTTGATGGGGACCCGCCGCCGCAATAAAACTCCCTTTTGTCTCGGCCCCGTTCCCGTGGCCCCTCGGCTGAATGCGGTGCTGGAGAGGATTTAAATGACATGGTAATTTCATGCCGTCCCACCGGCGGCTTTGCCTGGGTGCAGGCAGCTGTTGGGTAGCAGGTCATGTTCCCCAGCTGTTACAATAAATAATAGAAACAAAGCGTATTCCAGCAATAATTACCCCAAATGGACTTTCACCTTGGCGGCGCTGCCCTCACCGCCGTCTCTGCCCGCCGGTGCTCCGCACGTGTACCCGGCGAAGGGGTGGTGGTGGCAGCAGCCGTGATGATGCTCCCGCCGCCGGCGCATCCCCAGGGCACAGCTTTTGTGTGCGAAAGTCTGTGATTTCTCCCGGGCTGCTGAATTTATAATGGCAGGCGGATTTCATCCCGCTCACTGGCCGCATTGTGCTGCAGGAACAACACTCGCCCTCCAGCCCCCTGCCCCGGGTGCCCGCATTTACATGACAAAGTGGGAGCCTGTGCAGCTTCGCCATGGAGAGTTGAGGTATGCAGAAGCCCCCCTGTCTCCGGGTGGTTTGGGGCGCTTTTTAATGAGGCTTCTTCTACCAAAGGGGAACTGGCCCATTTCACCACTGGCCCCCTTTTCTGCTGCTCTGAGTTGCGGCCAGGGGCTGCGGGCACGAGGTACCCAGGGATGCTGCGTTGTGCTGCCTGGGGTTCCCCGGCACGGCGTCCTCCGAGCCAGGTGGAGGGCGGCTTTCAGGAGGATTTGCACTGAGGCAAATCATGGGGGTACCCTGTGGTGGGTTGACCCTGGCTGGAAGCCAGGTGCCTGCCAAAGCTGCTCTATCACTCCCCCTCCTCAGCTGGACAGGGGAGAGAAAACACAATGACAGGCTCATGGGTCAAGATAAGGACAGGGAGAGATCACTCAACCAATTACTGTCATGGGCAAAACAGACTTGACTTTGAGAAAAATTAGTTTAATTTATTACCAATTAAATCAGAGTCAGATAATGAGAAATAAAACCAAACCTTAGAACACCTTCTCTCCACCCCCTCCCTCCTTCCCAGCTCAACTCCATTCCCCATTTTCTCCACCTCCCCCAGCAGCGGCGCAGGGGGATGGGGAATGAGGGTTGGGGTCAGTTCCTCACACGTTGTCTCTGCCACTCCATCATTTTCAGGGGCAGGACTTCTCCCCGCTCCAACGTGGGCTTCCTACGGAGTCACAGCCTCCTTCAGGTATCCCCCTGCTCTGGCTTGGGGTCCTCCCCGGGCTGCAGGCGGAGATCTGCTCCACCGTGGACCTCCATGGGCTCCAGGGGAACAGTTTGCCTCACCATGGTCTTTTCTACGGGCTGTAGGGGAATCTCTGCTCCAGCGCCTGAAGCACCACCTCCCCTCCTTCTGCACCGACCTTGGTGTCTGCAGAGTTGTTTCTCTTACATATTCTCACTCCTCTCTCCAGCTGTAGTTGCTGCAGCAGTTTTTTCCCCTTCTTAAATCTGTTATCCCAGAGGTGCTGCCACCATCACTGATGGGCTCAGCCTTGGCCAGTGGCGGGTCCGTCTTGGAGCTGGCTGGCATTGGCTCCATCGGATGTGGGGGAAGCTTCCAGCAGCTTCTCACAGAAGCCATCCCTGTAACCAAAACCCTGCCACACGAAACCAATACAGCCCTGAGCACTCTGGGGCAGGGACATGGCACAGAAGGGGTGAGCCCAGCCTGCATGTTCACCAAAGGGCTGTGGGGTCTCTCCCACCTGTGCTGAAGCAGCCAAGGCCAGGTGAGAGCCCATCTCGCACACTGGAGGTGCCAGATGCCACAGCGCCCATCGGGCACCGAGCATCACCCCTGGTCCCCCTCCCTGTGCTGGCGGCCCCACATCACTGCTCTTATAAATAGCTGTGTCCTGCATAGGCACCACTGCACCAGGCTGTGCACAGATATTGTCTTTTTAAAAAAAAAATCTTTGGATCTCAAAGTAATTTAGAAAGGAAAAGTTATTATCCCTCCACACTTTGCTGGGCGAGTTCCAGGCAGGCAGCGCAACCCCTATGGCGAGCCTGGGGCTGGGCTGCTGGGGCGGCTGCTCCGGCTTGTTGCATTCGAGGACCGTGTGTCTGCCGTTGCCAAAATGAAACCCTCTGAGTCAGCCCAGGGGCGAACTTTCCCATCCTTGACGCTGGTCTTGTGTCCTGCCCTGGTCTTTGCAGAGCATCTCCCTGCCATTGTGGTGCTGCTCCCTCCAGCCAGACTGCCCATTTATATGATCTTGTGTTTGCAATATCTCGTGGCTCACATCAAACTCCTGAGACAACTTTTGCACTGCTGGAGGCCAACTCCTTCATCTGTGATTCATGATCCTAATTGCGAGGCTTTACATTCATAAAGCATCTGGTGATCCTCTGGTGAGAGGGGTTTGTATGGCAAAGCGTTATTTTTGGGCTGGCCGGTCCAGAGCAACTGGGGTTGCAGGACGAGTGCGGGACCCGTTCAGTCACCCCTCTGCAGCGCGGCTCCTTGCTGGCCCCAAACCTGCTTCAGCTCTTCTCCGGCACCAAAGTGCCACCAGGCAGCTTCTGAGCTGTGGCTGCTGCCCTGCATCTGTGTGGATGCCATGGACACGTGGAGAAGCTGTCCTGCTCATGCATGGCTGCCGGGATCATCTCGGGGGTGAGAAGGTCCAGGAGAGGAGAAACTGCGAGTGCTGGCCTTGATGTGGTTGCAGGGAAGGCAGTGGAGAGCTGCTGTCCTCTGGCAGGTCTTGCAAGTGGGCTGCACGGTTTCTCGCTCAAAAGGCAGAGCAGGGACCGGAGGCTCCAGCAGCGCTGGCAAATACCTCTTCCATTGGGAACCATGATTTAAAAATGCATCAGCTTGCAGCCAGGGAGCTGGCGATTGCCAAGAAATGTTCGTCATGTGGAGACATGAATTATACCGCGAATAGCTCATCTGAAAATGAGTTTCTTAAAACGAGCTGCCCCTGGAGCGCAGTGCAGCCGTTTGTCTCGTGGGTGCTGGTGGCCGCCCTGTCCTGGAGCAGCTGTGAGTGCCTGCAGGGGTCCGAGCCCCGTGTTGGTCTCAGAGATCCCTGTTTTGCTTGTCGGACTGCTCCAAGTCCCATGCTGCTTTGTCTGAGAAGGCGCTGGGGCCAGCTTAGCCCCAGGCTTGGGGCTCCCGGCAGATTTTGGAGCTCCCAGGCTCCTGCCACAGGGCAGAAGCAAGAGCAGAGGTTGGCTTTGCAGAAGTTAATGCTGCAGTTCAGCCCTGGATGCTCAGAAGGGTCATCCTGTCCCCTTGGTGTCCTGCAATGTGGTGGCCTTCCATTGGCAGGAAGAGTCTTGCAGAGATGGGTTGCAAAAGTAAAAAGCAAATTTGAAGCTTAGTTCGCTGCTCTTCTATTTTTCTGCTTCTGATATTTTTAGGCTGGAATTGAAATTCAGTTTTAAAAAGAAAGTGGATGGGAGCAAGGGGTGCTAAGAGCACCATGTGTTCAGGAGCCGAAATTGGAGCCGGGACGCTGTTTGGGGGCTGACTTGGACAGTTGGCCACCCAGATGGAGCACTCTGAATATCCTATACGCTGTGCTCCCCGCACCCGGCCCAGCTGGCTGAGATGTCGCTGGGTTTGAGAAACAGATTGGGATAAGTGGAGATGGGCGAGGTGGGAACGGGGCAGGAAGGGCAGATGTCTCCTCAAGAGAACAGCGGTGTTGAATGCTTCTTTGGCAATATTTTAAGATACCTTTGAGGTCAAGGGTGCGGTCAGTTTAGAAGCGCGGTTCAGTCCTGTGGCCGTGCACTGGTATCTGTCCCTGCATCTCCAGAACTTCAACAGTAAGTCTGTATAATGGGCTTTGCGGAAAAACTGGTACTTTCCTCTTTATGAGTTTGGGGCCCAAGCTGCTTGAAGGGATTGATTATTTTTTTTTCGCTACCTCCCATAATCCATGGGAGGTTTTCATCAAACTGTTCTTAATTTTCTCTGTTTTTTGTCAGCAACTTCCCTGGAGTTAGCCTTCCCCATCGATGTGACTTTTTTTTTTCTTTTTTTTTTTTTTTTCTGAACCGCAGTTGAGAATTACATTGTGGAGGGGTTAAGGATAAAACAAAAGTTCAGGTACTGGGACTTGAGTTATCCTGTGACCTGGAGTTCGAAACACCATTGTTAATAACCGGTATAAAACCAAAGCAAGCTGTTATCCTGCAAAATCTAGCAGTTAAATAATCGTGTAGTGCACACGCAATAATGTGTTTCCTGTTTCTTGTGGCATCCTCCCTCCGGCAGTGAGTCGGAATTTGCTGGAGGATGAAGGGTGAAAAGCACATGTCTGCAGGCCCCTGCTGATGGAGTATCCAGGGAATTGCATCCCCCTGGAGAGGGGCAGACCTGCAGCTCTCTGCTGTTGGAGCCGGTCCTGCTCTCCGCTCAGAGGCAGCTCTGGGGACAGAGGCGGTGGGGCCGCTGCCAACTTCTTGGCCCCTCGCTTCGCCTCCAGCAGAAGTCCTCAGCATCTCGGTGGGGCTGTATTTCTCTTCCCGGAGAAGACGTGGTCCCTCGCCTCCTCCCATCAGGCAGAGCCTCCCCATTGTGCCGGCGCTGGCTTGTAAATCAGCGGGGCAGGGGCTGGCCTGGCCACGGCACAAAGGCTGCCTCTGCTGCCAGGGCGTTCTGGCTGAGCTCCCCACGGCAGGACCACTGCAGCCGTGATGCAGGGGCAGAGGCTCCCTGCAAACCCCTTCCCTGCTAAAACCCACCCCGGGTGTTCCATGAGCGGAAGAGCGATGTGTTTGGAGGAAAACATGTGGAGGCAGGGGTAGAGTGTATCCACCAGCCACAACTGGCAGGTGGAACTGGGCAAGACCTCTCTGTTCGTGGCAAGGTCCCTTGGCAGCATTAGATGGGTGCTTTCTTCTTTGGGGTTCGCAACAGCATCCCATTTCTCCTCACACCGTGACCTAGTAAGTCCAGTGCCACCTCCCGCTCGGCGCTGCAGAACTGTCAGACCTAGGCTATTTTTGGAGCTGCCCTTACAACAAAGCGTTCCGCGCGCCGGAGCCCAGCATGGGTTGGCTTTGATGTTGCAGTCACTACCGTGCAGCGGGACAGACAAGATGCTTAGCCCTCTCTGTGCTTGTTGGTCGGCAAACGCCATCCTGCAGGATGGGATGCTGGCGACGCCTGGAGAGATGCTGCCAGAGGGTTTCCTCCTGCATGAGCCGGGGAAGGGACGGGCAATAAAAACGCACCGCAGCCCTGGGAGGTCTGGGCTCGGTCTGAGTGTATCTTCGCTAATTCAGTGTGCCGATGTCTCTCACGTGCTTCAGGTGAAGTTTGCTGCTGCTCCTGCAGACCTGTGGCAAGCTCTTGGCACAGATATGAGACTCTACTTGCTTTTTAAAACCAGGGCTGGAGAGTTTCTTGTTGCTGTTCTGGTTGTTTGCGTATTGCGACATTTCTTGTGTGAAACAGGAGTTGAAGTGCAGCTTCACAGTGGCATAGCGGGTGCTTTCAAAGCTCTTTTGAAGTGGACATAGGGTACAACCTGTCCTTCGGTGTCAGGAGAACTGAATATGGCCTTCTGTCCCCACATCTGGTCAGGGAATTGAGTTATGGGTATCGTGGTGTATGCCAGGGCATGGGTGTGCCCGTGGTCAGGACAGGCGGTGGGAGTTCCTTGTCCTCTGAAGACCTGTACTGCTGGCATGTGTGGTCCCGGATGAGTTCCTTTCCCTAAGGCAAAGCAGAGATTATTTATCTGCTGGTGGATGGTTTGACAACTGCACAGCTGGTGGCAGCACAGCAGAGCAGAGGGCTTGGTGACTGCACTTTGATGGCTCGGTTGCCACTTGCCGGATGATGCCCAAGGAAGTTGCTTCCAGCTGTGCTGGTCTGAATTCTGCCACTGCCACCTCCTGCCAGGAGCATGGGTAGCGGGAGTCCTCCCGGTTCATGATGCGGTGATAGAGAGTGCTGTGACTCTGCGTTGTCTGTCTGTCTGGGCATAGGGTTTCTCCCAGCCCTTCTGACCCCTTTTCTCTCCCTGCAGCTGCAGGCGCATACCTGCCACCATTGCAGCAGGTGTTTCAAGCGCCGCGTCGGCCCGGGATAGGAACTGTTGGGAAGCCCATCAAGCTCTTGGCCAATTACTTTGAAGTGGACATTCCCAAGATTGATGTGTATCATTATGAAGTGGATATCAAACCCGACAAATGTCCGCGCAGAGTCAACAGGTAAGGCAAGTATTAGAGGTTTTGGCACTCGTTCCCTGCTTCCAGTTTCCTTGTGGAGACTCCATAAGTGCCTGTCTCTCTCTTCACCAGTGGAAGCCATCAAGGTGACATGGTGGCAGGGGTCGCAGTGCTGCCCAGCATCTGTGGGTGGCTGGATCCCACCAGCTGTGGTTGTACCGCGGCGTTGGTTCCTGCCACTGACAGCCTCAGAGGTCCTGAACCTCAGCACAGTCCCCTGCTTCTTCAAAGCAGCTGTGCTATTTTGGCAACAATCCCATATTTAAAAATAGCAAGCCCAGACCTCCGGCCATCACGTACTTTTCTTTGTTTTTCTTTTTGATGTCCTATTCGCTGCCCTTCCTTTCCTGCCCCGGCAGCCTGGATAGCTCTGCACCCCAAAGGCCTGTGAGCAGATGCTGCACATGCTTTTGGCGGCCATGGGTAGTGAGTCGTTCCCTCTCACCCTCCTGGCATGCGTGGTGGGTTTGCGGCCAGCTCCGGCGGGTGCGCATTCCTGCATGCCATGTAAACTCACTCTTGCCAAAGCTGATGTACTGAGCTGCGGGGCAAGGCGCGTGGCTGCTTGTCCAGGGGTCCTCTTGCCTGGGATGGGACTCGGCTCTGCTCTTTGGTGTCCTGTGGCTCAGAAGTGCCCCGAGTCAGGAGGCTGGGGACAGGGCAGCTCGCAGGAGGCGGTGGCCTGTAAAGAAACCAGCAAAACGAACCTCGCCTTTCTCTCCCCCTGCCCCTCCTTCTTGTCCCGCTCGCCTGCGTAGGGAAGTCGTGGAGTACATGGTACAGCACTTCAAACCGCAGATCTTTGGCGACCGAAAGCCAGTCTACGATGGGAAGAAGAACATCTACACTGTCACGGCCTTACCCATTGGAAATGAGCGGGTAAGAGGGGGTGGCAAGCCCCATGCAGGCAGCGCGACCTGCCTCCTGCCTGGGAAGGACCAGCTAAAAATGACCTCCTCCCTTGTACCTGCGGGGATGGCATGATCGCTTCCCTCCCTTCTGCACCCAGGTTGACTTTGAGGTGACAATCCCAGGGGAAGGCAAGGACAGGATATTTAAGGTCTCCATCAAATGGATGGCCATCGTGAGCTGGCGCATGCTGCACGAGGCCCTGGTCAGCGGGCAGATCCCTGTCCCCCTGGAGTCTGTCCAGGCGCTGGATGTTGCCATGAGGCACCTGGCTTCCATGAGGTACCTGCTCCAAGGGGCAGCACGGCGGGTGGGTGCTAGTGGTGGCAGGGGCTGTGCTGCAAGCACCGAGCATGCCAGGGAGGGGACTGGCTGCCTTTGGCAGGCTTTTGGGGCTGGGACTGGCCTTGACGGTCTTTGGGAGGAGGTGGCCGTGCAGCTCGGTGCAATTGCTGTGGATGCTCTCGCAATAGAAATAAACGGGGTGATGCAGCTGGCAGGGCGAGCGGCAGCTCAGAGGGGCGAGGGGTGCTTCACAGTCACTGGTGGTGGGACTGGCATGTGCCTTTTGACACATTTTGCCCTGGTTCGCAGGTACACTCCCGTTGGCCGCTCCTTCTTCTCCCCCCCTGAAGGCTACTACCATCCCCTGGGAGGCGGCAGGGAGGTCTGGTTCGGTTTCCACCAGTCGGTCAGGCCTGCCATGTGGAAGATGATGCTCAACATTGATGGTGATGTATTTTTCATTTTGGGGAACTGCAGCGATGGGGCTGGGTGTGTGTGGGGAGACTGGATCCGGACGGCTTTTGGGCCAGGTCCATCTGCTGGGAGAGACCATAGACGCATTGTGGTATCTGTCCCGCAGTGTCGGCCACCGCGTTCTACAAAGCCCAGCCTGTAATTGAGTTCATGTGCGAGGTACTGGACATCCGGAACATCGACGAGCAGCCAAAGCCCCTGACGGACTCGCAGAGAGTGCGTTTCACCAAGGAGATCAAAGGTAGAGACCCCGGGGAGCGCTGGGGACCCATCCCCAGCCAGGCACTGGCCCAGACACTGACCGTGGCTTGTCTCCCACCCAGTCCCTGCAGTGAGGTGTGGGGTACAGGCGTTGCTCATTTAAAATGTCTCCTGGGGCACCATTGCCTCCCTCATGCACTTCACAGGGCATCTGCAAGCATACCTTCTCTGCAAGCGGTTAATTATTTAAGGGAGATATTGATGGTGTCCCGGGGAAGTTTGGCAAAGGGGAATTTCTCCCTCCTTTCCAGTGACTCTGCTGTGTCTCCCTGTCTTGCATCAGGTCTGAAAGTCGAGGTTACCCACTGCGGGCAGATGAAGAGGAAATACCGTGTGTGTAACGTTACCAGGCGGCCGGCCAGCCACCAGACGTAAGGCGGGTGGGAAGATGCCCTTGGAAAAATCCGAGCTGTTCTCCTTTTTAGCAGCTGCTGGTGTCGTTAGGGAGAGCTGGAAGGGAAACTCCAGCCTGTGATGGCAAAAGGGGATGTGTTTGGGGCTCCGCAGGGGTTTTGGGCGCAGCAGCTCGCGCAGCTCCATGTCATGCGTGGTGAAGGCAAGCGGGATGCAGAGGAGGGTGGGAGTGCAGAGGATGCTTTGTCTGGCAGGCAGCGGGCCGCAGCGGGCGGGAGTTAGCATGCCAGGAATTGTCCCAGTTTTTACCTCCGAGTTTGGTTTTCTTCTTTCTTAAAATAGACACTGCCAAAGCAGAAGCTTTGTCAGGGGATAAAGCGATTCCCTGCCTTGAAATTATTTGCATGTGCCTGGGAGCAGGCTGGGCCTGGGCACCCCTCTGTGTCGGGGGCTGCCCTGTTCCCCACAGTCCCCATGGACGGGGGCTGCAGCACCACAGAGGGGGTGCCCTCAGCACCAAGCTGTCGGGTCCCACAGCCCACGGGTTTTTCCAGGGCTCATCACTGGGGTTTGCCCGGGGAATTGCCTCCAGGGAGACTTGGAAGCAAAACAGGGTTTGAGGCAGAGGCTGGGGGGAAAGCAGGCAGACCTTCCAGACCTCCCCGTGTGTGCAGCAGAGGGGACAGTGCTGGGGCAGGAGGGGCTGTGCTTGTGCTCTCTGCTGGGTGCTTGCTGAGTGGAGCTGGAGGGGAGGGTGGAATGTTTTTCAGGCTGTCCACCGCCCCCCAGGTTTCTGTAATGTTTCTGGAAATTTTGCCAACAGTAAAAAAAAAACAAAACCAAAAACCAATCCCCCCAAAAACCAGCAAAACCCACAGCAAGAAATTTTGGCTCGTGCTTGCCTGATACCAAACTAGCAGTGCATGCTCAGGCCGGTGCTGTCAGACTTCAGAGCCCCCACTGAGGTTGGGGCACCTACCTCACCACAGCCACATTTCCTTGTCACACAACCCCATCTCCAGGTGTATCTCACTGGGGTTCATGAGCCTGTCACCATGCGCACCCCACTTCCCCTGTGCTCCAGCATCCTTGGGTCCCAGCCCTGGGCCTTGGCGAGCACAGGAGGAATGTGACACCTCGCCAGGGTGTTCATGCTGGCTCTCCTGTCTAATTTTGGCTCCATAAAGAATATCAGGTCAATTCTTCATTTTCACAGAGCTCTTTATGGAGCCGGGAACAGCTGGTGCTGGGTGAGGCTGGGTATCACACACTCCGGCTATGGATGGCACGGCACCCCTCAGCCCTGCCACCAGGAAGTTTAATCTTTTTTTCCTGTGTTTTTGAAAGGAGATGTACCCCTCCTGCCCCCCTGTGCTCTGCCTACTCCGGAGCCACTGCCCCATACCAGGAGAGGCTGGTTAACCTTTCCCTGGAGCTCAGCTCAGCTCCCAGGGAGGGCACCAAGCACAGAAGTCCTCCTGAGTGCCAGTGTGCTGTATTTATGTACCTGACAGTGGCATGCGTGGCATGTCCTGCAATAAACATTTGCCCTGATTAGCTGGATTAGTGAGGGAGAGCTTTATTTATGGGACCTCAGTCCCACACTGGGGTCAGAGTATTCCTGACTCGATTTCTGAAAATACCACTGTTGTGCTTTTTATTTTCTTTTATGGTAGCTCAGAGCGGGAGCCTGCCAGTTCCCTCTCTTCCCAGCCAGAGTAGGTAGTGCTTGAGGTCTGGAAGTGTGTGTTTTGAGTAGGTGCATCCTTCGTGTCCTGCTTCTGCCAGGTTTCCCCTGCAGCTGGAGAGCGGTCAGACAGTGGAGTGCACAGTGGCTCAGTACTTTAAGCAGAAATACAACTTGCAGCTGAAATACCCCCACCTACCCTGTCTCCAGGTTGGCCAGGAGCAGAAGCACACATACCTGCCCTTGGAGGTGAGTGTTGGCTCTGCACTGCTGGGTGCCCCGGCTTTTGGGCACCATGCAAAGTAAAGGCAAGTGGCCTTTGCTGGCAGATGCATGACGTTATTCTGCAGCTAATGTGTTGTGGGCACTAGTTGCCTCAATGTTGACCTGTCAAGAGCCGCTTCTAGTAAGCGAAGGAGGAGACCATGCTGTAAAAATGCCATTTTCTTGCAGCTGCAGGCTCAGCACCTCTGGTTTGGGGCTGACTGCAGGGCCCGTGTGCCGTGCGCATGGGACAGCTCAGCCACAGTCCCCCATGTCTCCCCTGTCCCTAACGCGTGGCTGCTGTCTCTCCCCTGCCGTGCAGGTGTGCAACATTGTGGCAGGCCAGCGGTGCATCAAGAAGCTCACAGACAATCAAACGTCAACCATGATAAAAGCAACAGCCAGGTCTGCCCCAGACAGGCAGGAAGAAATCAGTCGCCTGGTACGTGGCACAAGTCCCTGGGGAGGGGTGGAAGGGACGGTATCGGGGCTGCGGCTCTGATGGCAGGTTATGGTGTCTTGTCTGTAATGAACCTTGTTGTGGTCCTGCTCCTTAGCTGCTCTGCGCTGGAGAGCTGCAACCTGCTCAGAAGATGCTGGTGGGGTTAATGGCTTGTGTTTATCCCCCTCTTCTCACTGAATCCCCAGTCAGAGACACCTGCATGTCTGTAACGGACACTTGCATAGAGGAGCCCAGCTCAAAGTGACCGTGGAAACTCGTGTGCAGCAAATTCAGGTCCTCGTGCTGATGGAACCTGACCCAAAGGGAGCTGGAACTAAAAATAGGAAAACAAATTAGAGAAATGACACCGGCTCTGGGTGTACGTGGGGACTGTGTGTTGTGGGGCTGCGGTACAGGAACTCTGTCTGCAGGTCAGCCTGGGGCGAGCCAGGGGAACCCAGCTCTGCCAGCAGCCAGGCAGGAGCTGGTTAATGGTACTTTTGTTACCCAAACTGATGTCTCTGGGCTTCCGAAGCTGGGGACGTTTGATATTCCTTCTGCGAGTCTTGATAACAGTCTCTTGCCAGTCTGAACCTTACCACTGAAGCCTTAAATCTCAGAAGCAGGCTGTGCTCTTGGTTGCATTGGTCAGTGCATTGAAAAATCGGGTCCCTGTGGGTAAGTTTGGAGGACAGGGTTTGGGCCTTTGTGTTAAACCACTTGCCCTCCCCTTATGGAGAGGACTTCACCTCTATAGAGAACATGACTTTAGGTGCCTGTGTTTCCTGGCCAGCTGAAGCTGTGTGGGATGCGGCAGTTAGGTCTCACTCCCTCCCATGGCCCTTCCTTCCCTCTGCAGATGAAGAACGCCAGCTACAACCTGGATCCGTACATTCAGGAGTTTGGGATCAAGGTGAAGGATGACATGACAGAGGTGACGGGGAGGGTCCTGCCAGCGCCCATCCTGCAGTATGGAGGCAGGGTAAGCAGGGCTGCACTGCCTGGGTGTTGAGCTGCATTGTGCAGAGAGACGTTTTCACACCAGAAAATACTGTTTCTGAACAAAACTTTTGCTACCTTCACATTTGTAGGTTAGAGCTTTGAGCTTGTAGGTTATCAGAGTGCCTGGGGTTTGGGTTTTTTCTTTTTTTGGCAATATAACTGTTCTGAAAGTTGTAGCCAAGAGTCATTCGATGACAAAAAAAGTGAGCTGAAGGGAAGAGGGATGCTCAGGGTAAGGCAGCTCGGGTGAATTTTCCATCACTGTTGAGGAGCTGAGATTGTAAATTGCCCACCGCCGAGCGCCACAGCAGACCCTGGCAGCGCAGGGAGTTGACTCCGGCGAGGGCGTGCAGCTTTGTGGTGGGGAGCACAAGCACAGCATGTGTGGGTGCTCCCCGGGGCCTGCCGGCGTGGGGCTGGGCAGGACATGGCAGCGCTCTGACCGTCTGTTTGCCTTGCAGAACCGGGCCATTGCAACTCCCAACCAAGGCGTGTGGGACATGCGAGGGAAGCAGTTCTACAACGGCATTGAGATCAAAGTCTGGGCGATTGCTTGCTTTGCCCCGCAGAAGCAGTGTCGAGAGGAGGTGCTGAAGTAAGGAAAGGGGCAGCCTGCGTGGGTGGGGTGAGCCGGGGGAGCCGTGGCTCGTGGTGCGGCCACCCTGCTGCTCCCAGCCTGGGGCTGCACATCCTTCATCGCTAATACTGGATCTGCACACAGCTGAATTGCTTGTGGTACAAATTCAATCCAGGTTCAGACTGGGTGTTCAGTCTTGTTTCTGCTAGTTTATCCAGAGTGCCTGACTGTTTATCCTGGCTGCACACAGTCCCTGAGCCATCGCAAAGCCTGCCAGGTTAGAGTGAGGACATCGGCACTCAGGCAGATGCGAGCTGACAGTCACACTCTCCTCGATCTGCTCTTTGCATCAGGTAGCTGCAGTATTGTGATCGGATACTGCCAGCCCTAAGGCTGTATTGAACTCTTCTCAGCTGAGTCTCCTCAGAGACGTGGGGTTGTGAGGGATATTTAATTAAAAGTTTCCTCAATACCCTTTCTGAAATAATATAATTCATGTAGGAAGCATCCTGACTTGCCCCGGGTTTTTATTACAGAGAAGTCTTAGGCTTTTTGAAAAGCTTTGGTAGCTTAGAGACTCTCTGCTTCAGTAGCAAAGTGACACAGAGCAGGGACAGTTTATTTGACTTAGGGAAATGGTCACCTTGGTTTTGGATTCTGCTGGGGACTTGCATTTCTCCTAACTGAGAGTGGCTGCATTGAGGCAAGCATTTTCTGTGCCTCTTCTGGGTGTTTGGCACGGTTAATGTTTGGGATGGTTTGGAGCAGCTCAAAGTCTCTACGTCTGCAATGAGTGGGTGGAGATGGGAGTGACATCGCACTCCTCCTGTGACCCCTTTGGGGCAGAGCTGGGAGCCCCGCACTCCCTTTGGCTCTCCCTGCATCAAATTTATCCTTGGCAATCCAAAAATCCAGAATGTGGCTGAGCACTTTGTCCGGTTTGGTAAGTGAAGGCTTGCATTAACTTTACAAATCACCTGGAAATCAAGCAGGTCTGCTCCCCGCTTCTCCAGCTTTCTAACGGAGAACGGCTCACAGCTCCATCACTTCAGGAAGAGTCAGTACCTGGGTAAGAGGGCACCAAGAGGGGATGATTCAACTCTAACATGTGTTGGTCTTGTGTTTCCCATGCCATGCTCTTGCTGGGTGCTGTAAACCTGCAGGCACAGTGCCGCGATGTCCCCGTCTGTCCTGTGCCGCAGCACTCCAGCCACAGGTCCCTGCACCTTGCTCGGTGGCTGGGGTGCGTGGCAGAGCTGCCATGCGGAAGGGCTCAGGGCTCACTGCTTCTCCTCCCGGGCACAGGAACTTTACAGACCAGCTGCGCAAGATCTCCAAGGACGCAGGGATGCCGATCCAAGGCCAGCCCTGTTTCTGTAAATACGCCCAGGGTGCAGACAGTGTGGAGCCCATGTTTCGACACCTCAAGAACACCTATTCCGGGCTTCAGCTCATCATTGTCATCCTGCCAGGGAAAACACCGGTCTACGGTGCGTCTGGGGCAGGGGTGAGCGGGGAGAGGAGAGGGGCTTTGCTCTGGCTCGGCAGGGCTGGCTCTGCTCCTCCTGCAGTGATTTCTTTCCCTGTTTCCGAGGATGCTGCTGGAAGTGGTGCATTGCTGATTGCCTGCGTGTTCATCTGCTTCCTTTGCCTGCAGCTGAGGTGAAGCGCGTTGGGGACACCCTCCTGGGAATGGCCACGCAGTGTGTCCAGGTCAAGAACGTGGTGAAAACCTCCCCGCAGACCCTTTCCAACCTCTGCCTCAAGATCAACGTCAAGCTTGGCGGGATCAACAACATCCTTGTGCCTCACCAGCGGTTTGTATGGCTGCTGCCTCTCACATTTTTGGGGCTTGTCTCCCAAGTCCCTGGCGGTGCTGCCTGCCTGGCTTTTCGTGGGGAAGAGGGGTCCTGTGGGCAGCTGGATAAAGTAGCTCTTTGAAATGGGGGCAGCCTGTCTCACCTTGTAATGAGCTGTTGATATGCCCAGGCCAGAGCCTGGAGGTCGGGAGACATCCTCTGTGTGATCTGCTCGCCTCCATTGGGCTGTGCATCACCCTGAGATGGCCCTGAAAGGCTGACTGCTGCTTTCTCTTCTCTCCCACCAGCTCTGCCGTCTTTCAGCAGCCAGTGATCTTCCTCGGGGCTGATGTCACTCACCCGCCGGCAGGAGATGGGAAGAAACCCTCCATAACGGCTGTAAGTTCCCTGTCAGGAGCCAGGCTTGGTGCCTGAGAGCCCTGCAGGAACGCAGGAGCTGGAACAGGACTCGTGTGTCCGTAAAGGGGCTGTGCCACTACCGTCCCCGTGGTGAAACTTCTCAGAGTGGCCCCATGCCTTATCAGGTGTTTTGATCCCACTCTTGGGACAGTGGGTCCCCGATCCCCTCCTGCCTCTCTGCAGAGGAGCTGTGGTTTTGGGGAGTCGCAGGGAGAGCTGGCAGCTGCCAGCAGATGGGGCTCGTGATGTGCTGGACCCCGTGAGCGCTGTTGTACAGGGTGCGCAGGGAGCTCAGTGCGGCTGCTGCGCTCGCCGGAGTCATCGCTGGGCATCTCGGTCCTTCAGTGCCGCCCTGTGAGGGACCTTCCCCAAGCGGGAGAGCTGGGGTTTTGTAGACGGTGGGGGAAACGGGTGACTGGGCATCTTCTGAGCCTTTTGGGGAGGAGGATTTGCCTTCACCTCAAATTAATAAGGAGCATCCATCGAGTGAAGTGCCGCTCGCATGCTGGTGAGGTTGGGCGGCAGCTTGCGCCCCTTGTCAGGCTCTAAGACGTTGCCTTGTGCTCGTTGCAGTGAAGAAGAGTGTCAGGTTCTTGTAGCGTCTGTTTTAATTAAGCACGTCAGCGTTTTCCTATTAAGTTCTTAACTTTCCAGGACTCATAGCTCAGGTTTTCCTTGGCACGCAAATGCATCTTTGGAGGAGTGTTTTTTTCTTAATTAGAAGGCGTTGGGAAATGCTTTTGGCTGTTTGCTGTAGGTGTGGGTGGGACAGAACAGTCTGTTTCCTGGCGGCAACGCTTCCCCTCTGAAAACACCTTCTGTGGTTTTTTGTGCAGGACCACTGAGGGGTTTTTTTTCTTAATTTTTATGAAAGCTTTTTGAAGCTGCAGGGGAGAAGAAGGGTGGAGCCTTCAGATGGCCTTGATCTTGTCCTTGGTGTGTTGTTAATTAGACAATAGAAGGGGGTCTGTGGCTGAAGCCAAAGGAAACATTTCTGTTGCACGCATCAGCTGCGGTGGTGCAGCCCAGACCCTAGAGCTCCATTTGCAAACCAAAAGCGAAACTGTTGCTGAGGGCAGGGGCAGCATGCTCAACACCACTGAGGACGTGGGGTCTGCCGTGCTTTCCCTTGCGTTCGGGGAGACACGGACCACGCAGTGCAGCGGAGCAGCTGGGCATTTGTCTCCCAGCATGGGCCAGCACCTGCTTTGACGCCTGTGACTCATGCTGCACCCCCAGCCCTGCGTCACAGCCGAGCCCGACTGCTCTCAGCCTCTTTGCGCTGATGTCTTTGAGGTCTCCCCTCTAGAGCACCCAACTGCGATGGGAACTCCCCGCTCGATAGCTGCCATGCGGTGACACAACCCCGCTGTGTCCTCTGGAGGCGGCAGTGCTGGTGGGGCAGACCATGGCCATCTGGGGCAGCTCCACTGCCTGCGGCCGAACGAGGGCAGATGTAGGGATGTGATGCTGTCAAATGCTCTGTGCAAACATCAACCTACTTCAGTCACCTTTTGGGCAGAGGGTCTCCAGGCAGCCCAAGGCGGGCAGGGCAGTTGTGTCACAGTCGGAGGGGTAAGGGCTGGCCGACAGCAGAACTCCCTGGTGTTGCTGTGATATAGAGCTCCACAGCAGCTGTTACAGCAGCAACATTGCATCTGCGGGTGGGATTTTGTACCCTGGGGATGTCATTGCCCTGACAAAAACAGCAGAGCAGGGTTTAGGGTCACACAGTCCTTTGTGGAAGCCAAAAAGCTTTTGAGTGAGGAATGGAGGGAGAAGGGCTTAGGCAGGCAGAAAGGGCAGCCCCACTCCCCCCTCGCACCTCTGCTGTTGGGCAGGATGAACAAAGCAGGGGCAGAACAGCAACAGTCCCCACAGCCACGTCGCTCAGTGGCACCAGCCAAGTTGTCTTGCTGGAAATTCCCATCAATGTTGCAAAGGGCACGGCAGAGTGTGAAAACGGGATGTGGCTGCAAGCAGGGGTGTCCCTTTTGGGCACTTGTTGCCAGTACAGTATTTGCTGTCCCATCTCCTGATCTGTGAGCTCAGGTGCTCTGCCCACTGCCAGCTGTGGGTGTTGGAAGCAAGTGGAGGCTGGGAATGTCCCACGTCCCCTCCATCCTTTCCCGTTGTAACGCATGAGCCTGGCCTGTCTGTGTCACTGCAGGTTGTGGGCAGCATGGACGCCCACCCCAGCCGGTACTGTGCTACGGTGCGCGTGCAGCGTCCTCGCCAGGAAATCATTGAGGACTTGTCCTACATGGTGAGGGAGCTTCTCATCCAGTTCTACAAATCCACCCGCTTCAAACCCACCAGGATCATCTTCTACCGTGACGGTGTTCCCGAGGGGCAGCTCCCGCAGGTGAGGACCCCTTGGATCCCTGTTGGTCAGCGGGGCTGCACCAGTTCCCGCAGGGTTTCCTGAGGGTGCACGGGGACAGCTGGGTGCCGGTGTGTCCCCTTACTCTGCATGCCCTTGTCTCTCCAGATCCTTCATTACGAGCTCCTAGCAATCCGAGATGCCTGCATCAAACTGGAAAAGGATTACCAGCCTGGCATCACCTACATTGTCGTCCAGAAAAGGCATCACACCCGTCTCTTCTGTGCAGACAAGAACGAGAGGGTGAGCACTGTGGGGTGCCGGGGCCAGAGGCGGCTGATTCATCCCTGGCCCTTGGGAGGAGCCAGCCCTGACTTTGCCGAGGGGAAAGCTCACCGCTGGCAGGCAGAGAGCTCTTTCTTGAATGAAACGTGCTGCTCAGTTGACTCCCGCATCCATGCGGATTAGGCTGCTTCTAGAAACCCAGACAGCTGTTTGCTGTTATTATGAGTTACTGGGTGCTGATGATCCTGGTGGCTCTCTTGAAATAGCCTCTGTCAGCTTGAAAACATCTGTTGTTTTGGTGATAGCTGTAGCCGCTGACGTGACAGGATGAATAACCCCTTGCTTGCTCACAGCTTGTTCATGTGTGCTGTGCAGTATCATCAATTGCTGTAGCTTTTTCCTAGATTTGCTCTAAATTTAGTGGTTAGATCTAGTCTCATCAGACTCTGGCTCTACCTGACCATGAAGATTTAATCTTGGGAATGGAGGACAGTTTTTGATCAAGGTGCAAAAGCCCCAGTATCTCCTGGCACAGGCTACAGTGTACACTCTGCAGAGATCCCTGGAGTGTTGCTCACTTAATGCTCTTTTCTGCAGTAGTGTGGGCCAGTGCACAGCCCTCACCCTGCCTCCTTTCCTTCTGATGCTGTTTGCTGTAGCTCCACAACATGCCTGGTGCTGATGCTTGCAGAAAATGGCAGCAAGCCTGTTTGGGCAGGGAGCAGAACAGGATGAGCTGCTTCTGTCCCCCCTTAACAGGCACTTGGGGAGCAGCTCTGCATGGTGCTCTCAAACTGAGATGCTGAAATGGGGTCCCTGCGCCGAGGGCCTGGTGCAGGGCAGGTGTGTTACGGACGGTGCTCTGGGCAGCTGGAAATAACCGAACTCTGCAGTGCTTGGATCTCTCTTTCTATTCCCTGTAGATTGGGAAGAGTGGGAACATCCCAGCAGGAACAACAGTGGACACAAATATCACCCACCCCTTTGAGTTCGACTTCTACCTGTGCAGTCATGCAGGCATTCAGGTACCGCACTGCAGAGCTGGCTGTTGTAAAGCTGCTGGTTTTCTTCGGCTGTTGTTGCAGATTGCGCTCTTGTGCATCTGACCCAGCCCTGTCATAGCCTCCCTCCGGAGATGTGGGCAGTTCAATCCAAGCTGCCATTGCGGTGGTTGGCGAGCAGGTGCTGGGACGGCACTGCTGCTGCGTTATGTGGCACGTACTCGATTTCTCTCCTGGAGCCAAGGATCTCTCCTGCGAGATTTTCCTCCTCCAGAGTGGCCAATTCAGCAGCTTGTCAGCTGGTGCCTGAGCGTGCCGGGCTCGCTGGGGCGCCTGATTGTCAGCAGGGACCTGTTGTCTGGCCGTGGGCGGGAGAACTGGGCCCAGCCGTCCCTGGAGCAGGCGGCTTGCTTTGCAGCTGCCTTTCTTCAGGCAGCCAAGATTAGTCAGAAACCGTATTGAAAAAATTGCGCTCATTTAATCTACAGCTGCTTCCACAAGGGAGGCTTTTTGGCTTCCTCTCCCCCTGCAAGGAGAGCGGGGAGCTGGCCCAGTTTGGGGGGCAGCCGGTGCGATACGCGATGCAGTGGGCTGTGCGGCATTGGGAGCCAGGGATGGCAGTGCAGAAGCACCAGCAGTGCCTGGGCGTGGGGCAGCGGGGTTAATGCTGGCTTGCACCTCAGTGCGAAGGGCTTTGCTGCCTCGCAGTGCTGCCCACACTGTCTGCCAGGTTGGTTTGATCAGGGAGGGTCTGATCAGGATGTGAGGCAGCTGCCTGCGTCTGGGTGCAGGCAGCACCTCTCAGACCGCCCCCTCTCCTTCCCAGGGTACGAGCCGGCCATCCCATTACTATGTGCTCTGGGATGACAACCGGTTCACCGCGGATGAACTGCAGATCCTCACGTACCAGCTGTGCCATACCTACGTGCGCTGCACCCGCTCGGTCTCCATCCCGGCCCCGGCGTACTACGCCCGGCTGGTGGCATTCAGAGCACGGTACCATCTCGTGGACAAGGAGCATGACAGGTGAGGGGGCTCTGCCCACAGCCCTGGGAGGGCAGACCCCAGGGATGGGCAGGGTGCATGAGCACCCTGCCTTGGTGTTTGAAAGTGCCTGTGTTAGAGCAGCGCTGCAGCAGGCCCTTTCTGCGGGGGGAGACTCGCACATAGCTGCTTCCTCTTAGGTCCCAGCTCTAGAGGGGAACTGGGGGTAAAGGAAGGTTAAATCCCATCCTGAGCTCATCCCTGGCCTGGAGGAGCATCCCTGGGGTGTCCGTTAGCAGCCACCTCAAGGTGCCGGAGTCTCGGCAGTGCCGGGCATGGTCACCGGCATGCACAGCATCCCTGTATGCTGTGGTGAGATGCCTTCCTGTGCTGCCAGCACTCGTGGACCCTGATCTCCAAGGGGGTTTCTCAGTGTTCCTGGGGGGAAATACGAAATAATTATGCAGTGATTTCCTTGATTTTCAGTGGTGAGGGCAGCCATATATCTGGACAGAGCAACGGCAGAGACCCCCAGGCCTTGGCGAAGGCTGTGCAGGTTCATCAGGACACTTTACGTACCATGTACTTTGCTTGAAAGCCTAACTTTTGTTACCTCACTCAAGAAAGCTTTCAGATTTGTAGGAGCCATACAAAAGAGGAAGCATTGGGACACCTTGGTTTTTTTCCAATGAGAAATCACTGCAGGGCAGGCAGCGTCGATTCGAGGCAGGAGACCAGCACCACGGGACAGAAAGATCCAACACCTTTGTAGGATTGGAAGAGACTGATGATTATTTTTTTAATTTTTCTGGCTTTGCAAAATTTTGACCTGACCAAACACATGAAGGCATTCAAGGAAGGGATAAAACTCCCAGGAGGCGGAAGCAGGTTTTCATTTTTAAGATGCAATACTATAGACTCCTGACTGTGAAATGGCGGATTTGGTCCTCCGTTGCCCACCAGGCGCTGGTAGGTATTTTTTGTGGGGGTTGGGGGGAGGGGATTTTTAGAGCCTTAAAACAGAAGACTAGATTTATAAAACTAATATTTTAGAATATGAGATGCTTTAATGGGTTAAGGGGAAAAACAACTAGTTTATAGGAGAATTCTAACACTAACAGTTCCCCGCCCCCAAATAATTCCCCCCATATAATGTAAGGCACCCTAGCACTTAGCTCAGAACTGAAAACTGTCTTCCTTGTGTTAAAAGCTAGTTAGCTGCTGCCATTTGAAGCAACAGTCACAGACTTTTCCATGGGTGAGTGCCTTACTATGATGCTGCAAAATTTCAATGTTTTTAATCTTGTAAGGAAAATAGTAATCTTGTCTTGATGGTGGTCCATATTTCCATCGGAAGGAGTTAATTTCTACGGTCCTAAGTTGCAGTTTGTGTTAGATCATGACCTCATGGTGGTTAAACTCCATTGAAAGATGTGCACTTTCATATAGGACACGTTTAATGGCTGCTGACCCATTTTTGTTTCCAATGTACTACTTGTTATTTAAAACTGTTTCTGACAAATGGGGGCATCTTCATCCCATGAGGACGGAAATCGCTATCAATTTTTTTCTTTTTTTTTTTTTCCTGAATTTTTATGATGGACACCGGGATTTTTTTACTAAACATTATTTTTATACGATACTGAGTCTGTTGCCAAAATACACAAGTCATTAACATTCTCAGAGTTTACATCACCGCACTTCCTGAGGCTGTGCGCTCACACCAGAGATTTCTAACGTTTCCTGTCCGATGAGTGTTACCAACTGCAGTCCGTGCAGCGCCAGGTACTCCTCAGCGCCCGTCTCCCATGTGCGTTCAGCACATGTCTGCCCGGGTCGGCTGCTTTCCGAAGTACCGCGTACCCCAACTCCAGCACCTCCAAACTGTCACCCTCTCTGCTGCTAGGTTTTGCTGCTCTTCGTGTCATGGTATCGCTGATCTCATGCACAGGGTTTTTTATTCTGAAAGCACACCAGATTTGTTCCTTAGACAGAATGATGAAATCCTTGTTATTGTCATGGGGGAAACTCCTACTGATCTGTGTTTGTAACAGGAAAAAAGCCTTTTTTCCCAACAGTAACATAGTGACTGCTTTTCAGACTCATTTTGCTGCACAGAATGACCATTATGCACAGCAGGGCAGTAGTAGCAACTCATTACCAGTATCATGTGGGCAGATTATCTGGGTTTTTTATATGAAAGTGTGCACAGTGCTTCCTTCAAGAGAAAAAAATGACACGCACACTCCTACCAAGCTCTTAAAGGGAAGAGCTCTGTTATCATTTTACTGCCAAACGTGAACGCATTTCCAAGGCAGATCCACCACAAGCACTGCCCCTTGTCAGTACGCGTGGATAGAAGCACACCTTTTTGTTTTGTACTTTCTGATGTTTAAACTTGCCTTGCCTTCATGAAAACCACATTGGTCATGTTGACCCATTGATCTGTCCTAACACCGGGAATTCACTCTACCCGTTTTCTTTTTGGGCAACATGTTTGTGAAAAATGAAGACATCAATATGCTATGCAAACTAAGTGCTGAGCCCACTGATGTCACGTTTTGTGAAGATCCTGCGTTTAGCACAGTCCTTTTTTTCCTCAAGACTACAGTATTTGGTTCATATTCTCCTTTGCACCTTGTGTCAACCTCCACTGCTGTATAACTGCAAGGTGACAGAGAGGAGACCAGGAACTATTCATGGTCAGTAGGGTAGTGAACTCTTAGGAAGGCTTTTAGAGAGTAGGGAATGCATCAACACTAAGTGTCAACATGAGAAGCCTACATTCCTATACACAAGTGCCTGCATAGTGACACAAATTCAGCACCTCTCCATCTCATCCTCAGAACTCTGGCTTGTGTTCATTGAAAGCAAAATGATCTCAGAGGGGCTGTACCCGCTCACCTTGTGTTAGAAAGCCCCTCGCTAAGAATCAAATCGGGGTTAAGGTCAAGGTTCTCTCTGCAAATCAGTTTGTTCACCAGCATTACAATGGAAAGCCCCTGGCTGCTCTTCTGCAGCGGGGGGCAAAGATATTTTGGTTTCTAGTTTTTATTTTAGTGTTTTAGTTGGGTCTAGAATTCTGAAATGTCTTTTAGTAGCTGTGGCATAGCACGTGCCATTTTTAACCATTTGAAAAGAGATAGCGTGGGCATTTACAGAAACAGCTTGTTGCTCTGTAACAATTTTTTTTAACCTTGAGACTTGAAATGTAAAATGGACCTTTAAGATTTGCACTCATTTGTAAGGTGGCTGTTCATAGAAAACTATGAATGAAGACTTGCTGATGTAGCACCTACTTTTAACAGCAATTTTAACTACACAAAAGCTTCACAGCTTCTGAAACTCTCAGCTGTTGACTTGCAGATCGTGTTCTGCCCTTATTTCACCCTCTGCGTTGGGTTTTCATGGTTTTGAATAAATAAAAAAGCCAAACTCAGTAGCTGCTGTGCCCTTTAAACCCTATTTCCATTTTGAAGAAATTTAGAAGGGGTTTGAGTTACCCGCATGTTTTCTATAATGGACTATGCACTGTACCTTCTACGCGGCTCCAGCATTCAGCATTTCTACCCTTTTCTTGTCCAAGATGCAAATGAGTAACTGCATGTTGAGGTGCTGTGCATTTTGCTACCCATAGCGGATAGGTGTTAACCCAGATACATATCAGGATTTGTAGTTAGCCACAAACCCCACACGGACATCCCGAATGGCTCCCGAGTCTCTGCCTTCTCCATGCGCACGTGTTCCTTCTGCAACTGGAAACATCGCCAGGTGCATGCAGTTTTGTGGGAAGAGGAATAACTTTCATTTGCCTGTCAGTTGTTGAATGCTGTTTGTTTCCCTTATCTCACATCTGAACATAACGGGGGTGAGAGGGCAGAGCCGCCTTCTCCCCAGAGCTTCCAGGGGCGGTCGGGGTGTTCTGGTATTCGCAAGTGTACGACCTGATGTATTAGTGTCAAAAAGCCCAAGCATTCAACGTTGCCTCGCGGAAGGTTTTCTTCTTGGAAAATCAGTGTGAAATAAAAGAATGTGATTCTTTCAGGAAGGGAAGCCAGACAGCAGGACAGCAATAAACAAGTGAAATTCATATCTTGCCTGAGTGATTTGCACTTCAATAGTTGTGAAAGAAAATTTATGGGACTCCAGTGCTTTTGTGTTCAATTTCTAGCCCCTTTCATACCTCCTTTATACAAGCAAGTGTTGAACTGTACATAGGGTGTTTACAAGACACTCTGTTTGGGTTGTTATTTTTCTTGTGGGTTTTTTGGGGTTGTTTTTTTTTGCTTTAGCTTGAACTCTGTATGGTCCATTTGTTAAATAGACGTGAACAGTTGATGTACAGTACTTACTAAACAAGCAGCAGCACAAAACTTATTTTATTAAGAAAATATGGCTTATATTTTAAAGGTTGAATATCAGGTTGGGGTTTTTTTTTGTATGCGTGGAATTAAGACTGGTAAAGAGTAACAAAATCCTTGGATTAGGCCAAAAGAAAATACTGTAAGATCGTAACCACCTCTTTATTAAAGAAAACGGTATGATTAAAGAGCTCCAGAACATTGTATTTATATTTGATTTGATTGCCTTTGTGGGTTTGTTGGTTGTTTTTTTTTTGCCTTGGTCCTGATTTTTGCTTGCAACTTTGACTTTGCAGTCCCAAGTATCTGTTACCCTGTAACTGTTGGCAGAAGACCTAAATAAAAGCAATGTGAACATGTTGGGGTGACACTCCTGAGTCAGATTGCGTGGGGAAGGTACATGCAGTCCTGGCCGTTCACTCGAGAAAGGCTTGGGGACAAACAGTGAAATGCTGACTGTAGCTGAATTGCATCAGATACTGTGGAGGATCCAAAACCCCTCACTTTCCAGATTTCAATTTAACGAGAGAAACACTTAAGCAAACAAGTATGTGCTTAAAACTTCTTGGAATATGGTAGCCAATTCCACTTTTTATTAAAATGTCATCTGTTTGAGAACTGACTTAATTTGAGCTCCTTGGGTTATTAGATAGCAGAAGCGTACATCAAAACATGCTGTTTCTCCAGCTACGTTGTGTGCTTTAGGGGCTAAAAAGGCCGGTGGCTCCAAGATGCTTTAAGGACGGATTTCGGACTCCTTTTGGATTGGGGTTAAAGTTGATCCTCTGGGTTTTCATACTGCATCATGTTTACATTTCCCAGCTTTGGAATTCCTTGCAAACATCATAGTCCTCTCTAATGCCAACAGCTCATGTTGTGTCTTAGGGCCCAAAACTGGAGGTTGTTTGCCATCCTCTGAATTCTTCGGTTCTGCTTGTGCTTTACTTTGCAAAGGTGTATTGACATACCTTTAGACGATGAATTATTTAGCAGTTGAGCTGTAACTGGGTTTTTGAATAATGCTAAGCAATTTTAAGGAGGTGCTTGGTAATGGCATACATGTACTTGCTAGCTAATTTACTTGAACTGTAGCACTCAGAATGTATTGTACTGAACTGAGCAGCTGTACAGATTCTGCACACATCCTCCTGCTGGTTTTAAGATTACATCACCTTTTTAAAAATGAATCCTGCTACATAACAGAAATCTTCTTTTGCAGTTTCAAGGGGGCTGTTTTTATGAGAGAGGTGTAACAGAAAATTGTGCCTTGTGCAGCTGGGTCTGAAGTCCTGGAAAACAGGTCGGACTCCTTGGTTTCAAATGTTAGATTGGCATTTGAGCCCTGGCCCTTGGTTCTGATTACAGTGGCCTGCCTAAGCTGCAGAACCAGAAGTGCTTGCACGCCTCTAAGGTATGTGCATTTTGCAGAGATGTCTCCCTCCACCATATCTACTTGATCTTGCTGATCACATTTCCCCTTCCCTCTCAGGATTTCAGTTAAGGAAATATTCTAGGAGTTTATTTTTAATTTGCATGGTTTTAGAATCCTTACTGTATAGCTTACCTGATAACTAAATTTACACTTGTAAAGATTAATTTAGCTGGCAGTCTCCAGGATGGTCATTCCTAATGATGATTTCTGACATCTGGATTGTGAATCTCAAACTCCTCTTCTGCTGGCCCAAAGTTCCAGGTCTTTGGTACCTGCCCAGCGGTTTATCTGGTGGAGTACCCTTCTCATCCCTAGGAGAGGTGACATTATTTCTTCATAACAAGTAGCAGGTTCAGACCTGCTTGGACGAGTCTCAATGTACTGTTCTTGCCAAACAATGATCTTTTGGGGGCAGAGGAAATGGAGATAAGCCTGCCTGACCTAGTGCTGAGCCGAGCCTGGTACATCTGAATCGCTTCCCCACGTGCACACACTGTTTTGCTCGTTTCACCCTCTGGTTGTTTGGTGGCAGTTTGTGTACCAAATCTCTAACAAAGTGGTACTAAACATTGTTAAAAACACTGCCAAAAACTGAGAAAAGGGCAGACAAATGCTGATGTAGAGAATCATAGTCTTTATTCTTATCATCAACCCTAGTTACTTATCTGCAAATGGGAAAAATAAACACGAGCCCAATGTCAACCCTTCGGTTGTTACGGGAATGTCGAAGGATAACGTGCGTTTAGTTATCAGGTTTTTTAATCGGTCGAGTGTACACTTGCCAGATGTCTTTACATCTCGCTCCCCGAGAAGGCCGTTTTAAAGCCTTACGGGAGGAAGGCGGCATATTCACACGCGCGCCCTCGTCATCTGCAGCAGCGTTTAGTCTTTTAGCCTTGCCTACAAGTTGCCTCGCTTTGTGCTTCGCCCTCCCGCCGGCCCCGTCTGCAGCTCTCCCCTCCGTGTTCTCGCAGCGCCCTTTCGCAGGGTCCCCTCCAGTCAGTCACCTTAGCGCCGCAGCCGAGACGTGCCGTGCGTTACCAGATGTTTCGGCGCAGAGGAAGAAGCCCGTGTGTTCCGCCAGCGTTCCTGGCAGCGCGTGTGGAACGTGCCGGCAGCTGCCGGAGCTCCCGTCCAGCACATCGCTGTGTCCTGTAAAGGGGGAAATAAATAACTGGCGAGAGCGTTACGTTCCCGAGCGTGACTAAGGCCGAGGCGCTGGGTTTTTTTCTAGTAGGTTTGGTGAGGATTTAAAAAAAAAAAAGGGGGTGACGTAATTTATTCAGGACTGGGCTACAACTGCGAGAAGCCGCCGTACGCCACCAGCGCCGCGGCCCGCGTTCGGCGGGCTGTAAGGAAGAGGAGGAGGACGGCGGAGAGGAGGAAGGCCGCCGTGACGGTTTCCACCCGTAGTCGAAAATCCTCCTCCCTCAGGCCGCGGGGCAGAGCCCCGGCCCTCTGCGTTCGCGTTCGGCCCTCACCGGTGAAGGCGGCGGGTACGGGCCCGGGGTCCCGGGGCGCGGTCAGCCCCCCGTTACCCCCCGCTCGGACCCGCTCTCCGCCGGTGACTGACGGACTCGCCCCGCTCCGTGTCGGAGCGATTCGCGCCGGTTCCCGCCCTCGCCGCGGCCCCTTCCGGTCCCGCCTCCTTCCCGGAAGCACCGCCTTCCCCCTCCCCGGAAAAAAATGCGGGCTAGTCCGGCGTGCGGGGGCGGGACTTCCGGCGGTTGGGGCGGGCGGGCGGGCGCGCGCGCGAGGCGGCGGCGGCGGCGGCGGGGCAGAGCGGCAGCGCGAGCCGGGGCTGCGGGCGGCCACGCAACTTCCGCCCGGGGGGGTTGGGTTGGGGGGAGGGGGGGAAGAAGGGGGGAATCACTCCGGTCGCCGCCGCCGCCGCCGTCGCCGCCGCCGCCACTGCCTGAAGGGAGCGGAGCTCCGGGCGGCCGTAGGCGAAGCGCCGGGCCGCGGCCTGCGGGGAGCGGGGCGGGCCGCCGCCGCCGCCGCCGCCCAGGTTTTAGCCCCGAGCCGGGCCGCCGAGGCCCGGTTGTAAGTCGGCGGATCCCGCAGCCCCTCAGCGGCTGCGCCCAGCTCCATGAATGGAAATCGGCAGCGCAGGTGAGGGCGGGCGGACCGGCGGGGCCGGGCCGGGCCGCGGGGCCGGGGAAGGGAGGGAGGGAGGGAACGGGACACCGGGCGCCGTCCCTGCCCCGAGCCCCCCGCCCGCCCGCCCGCCGCTGGGCCGGAGCGGGGCTTCACCGCGCCTTTCGCTTCACCCCCGTCCGCCGCCTCCCGGTTGCCGGCGGCGGAGCGGCCTGTGCTGGAGGGCGGGAGCGGGCGGTGCGGGTTCTCGGGGCGGGGGGTGGGGGAACCGGGAGTTGTGCCCCGCCGGCCGCCCCGGGGGGGAACGGCGGAAACCCTTGTCGTACCGCTCGGGTAAGCGGGGATAAGCCGGGCACCGCGTCCTGCTCTGTTGCCCCCTTTTCCTGTGCCGAAGATAGTAGGGAATTAATTTTTTTTTTTTTTTTTTTTTTTTTTTGTATTTCATAACTAGCGTTTCCCAGGCAGCGGCTGTAGGCCAGCTTGCATAATCTCGTAACTGCGGTGATGTCTTTGAGAGACCGCCTCGGAAACCGAAGCTTTGCCTCCAGAGCAGGCGGTCACCGCCAAGTGCTCGCTTCAGCACCTTCTGCCTGCCCGAGATGAGACGGTCAGCCCTTGTGCGGCGACTCGCCGGGCCCCAGAATTTTAGGGCTAATTACACGTGCCTTCGGGAGTGCTGCTGCACGGCGGCCAGCCCGAAATCTTCACGGTTTTGCCTTCAGCCGCTTGGGCCTTTTTGCATGGGAAGCACGTGCTTAGTATTTATAAACTTTGTGCTTAAAATGTATTTTGAGAGCTGGAGAAGGAGCTTCTGCTCCAGTTTATCAAAAGAATTGATCCTCAAGTCTGACAGAAGCGTGGAAGGGAGAGTTCAGATTTGGGCAAGTGTTTAACCGGCAGTTCGTGATGTAGCTGGATGGCAAAGGGAATGTCAAAAGCTACTGGGAGTTCCATTTCTGTCACTAAAAGAGGAGCCAGAGCAAGTGAAAATACGAGTTATGAGGCTGAAGGTGTCAATGCAAAACATGCGTTTTCATCTCTGTGTGTGTAGATACCGTTGTAACTTACATGGAGATTTAAGTTAATGATGGATTTGGCCAGGAAAACTTGCCACCTGAGCTGTTGTCCTTGCTTAACGAGGTATATGATGGAGTTGAAACTATATTAGGAAGATGCTGGATTTTAGCAATCTGGTGGAATTCAGACAGTATGCTCATAAACTGTGCGTGTTAAGTAAACTCTAATTATAACCTGGTACGATTCCAGTTGTCTCATGATAAGAAATAGATTTGCAAAAGTAGCCCATAAACCTCTTAGTTTTTCTTTGATACGAGTTTACCTGTTGTTAGGCTACAGTATGTTAGATTTTAGCAAAGCACGCTATTTAGACGGTGCTCCTGATGGGCTCGGCCCGCTAAGCGCTGTGTTCAGCGCGATGGATGTTTCTTTCCACGGCCGCTGTGGAAGTGTTAAGTGTGATGTTAACATTCCGTGTTTCGGGGAACCTTCTGGCTGTCAGACATCAGTATTGGTACAGGACGACACAAACCGTCCTTGGCAGAGCAAATAAGCGTTCAAGTTCTGTCATAAAAGGGAGAAGGACGTTGAGATGTGCTTCCTTATCTGTGTGTGAAGGGAAAATACGGGATAGAATGAGCAGAGTGGGGAAACAAAGATAGGGTTGTGAGTATACCTGGAGTAAAGCATGGAAGTGTGTGCCAGGATGTTTTAGGTGAAGCAGTGCTGTAGATGTCTTCCTATTTGCGCACTAGGCTTAGCCTATGGAATCGGGAAAGTATGCCTTGTCTAGTCCGCATAATGTGAACACAGTTTAAAGTAGGAGAAGGATGTGAAGCCAGCTGTTCAGGGTGCAGGTTATGGTGAAATCAAGTAAACTAGGGAATAGCAGTGAAATACTTGCTGTTAAAAAAAAAAACAAAAAGTGAAGCGAAGTAAAAGCAGCTCTCAGTAACAGATCAAATTCAGTGTCATGCATCACGCTTCCACCAGGAGAGTGTTAAGTAAACTTCCAAAAGGCAGGTATATTAAAACAGTACTACTGTGGAACTGAGGATGCTCTGTGGTATAATCAAGTCAAATCAGAGTGCCATGTATGTCTTCATTTACATTTCATAAATTGTTCCTTCAAAGTTCACAGGTTTTTGTGTTAAAAGTGTGAAATTGTTGTGGTTTTTTTTTTTTACTCTGGTATGGTATGTTTTTAATGGAGCAGTACAGACATCTTTAACCTTCTGTTTGCTTTTCTATACAACCTTTGGGCAGATAAAATGCTGAGAATTTGCTTTCTCTGTGTTAAGAGTAGTGATTTGGGAGGACCATTAAAAGTTACGTTTTGGTGGGTGGGGTAGAGGAGGGAAGGGGAATGAATCATAAGTGCCTTCAAAAGTTATTCTATTCCAGAACATGTGTGATGTGAGATACAATGGAAGTTTTCCTCTGGAGTTGCAGTGGAAGCTGTTTGACTCACAATACAAACTTCACAAATTGTTTCGTCCTCGTAGCTTTACTTCCTTAGTGGTAAAGGTGTCGGGATACTTCTTGAGCTAATTTCCAGTAGAAATTGAAAGAAATGACAGAAATATACATGGCTTATATGCCTTTCGACACATCTGGTATGTGTTTAAAGGAGATTGATCCAACCACTATCTTCCACTGTATCTAGCTACAGCAGAGAGCTGAGAGTCAGCCTGCAACTTATGTTTTGCAGTCTTACTGGATAATGTGAAAATTCAGCTGATAGTCCTAAGATTTGTATTGAATTTGGGGTGAGAAGTAGCAGCAAGCAGGGTGGCTTGCTAAGTGATGGGAGATAGCTTGATAACTGAAGTAATTTTTCTCTCTCATTAGACTAGACTGTATAACCAAACTGTCATGCAAAGCATTTACCTCTTAATTGAAGAAAAATTTATAGCTGGATGCAAGTCAGTTTTGTTCTTAATGTCCTTCAGTCATAGAAGGCTCATTTCTTTGTGCTCTAATGCATTTTTCTGAAAACGATGGAATTTGTCATGAATTTATTGCTTCTTTTCATTTTGTTCACATGCAAAACTTGTTAGCATGTAAAGTAAATTTTAGTATTCTGTTTAAAGAACTTTTAGTCACTGTTAAAATTGTGTTTTATTCTGTAAGGGGCTTTCTGGTAGTGTGGTTCTAAATTCAGTAACATGACCATGTGTCTCAGATCTTGGTGTTCTGCTCTTAGATACTTTCCAGGCAGTAAACTGGAAAAAGGGGAACTGCTTGCATCTTAAATTCGAAACATAAATGGCAGGTAGATGTTTCGCTCTCCATAGCAGCGGTTCAAAGTTAGTGAGTGTGGGGAAGGAATTATGTAGTTTTCAAAACAGTAAATAGAAAACCGGGAAAATAAAAATGAGTGCATTAAGAATTGCACATTTTCTTATGAAGTGAGGGGTTTAGTGTAACTGCAAGTACATGTTGGTAGAGGTTTCTTTTGGTGGCAAAATGTGGTGTATCTACACACAACAATAAAGACTGTGTCAGTTTACTTTCCTGATTTCGGTTTGTGGAAATAGCTTAAAGGGAAAAGTATTGCTGTGTTTGCATGGCTTGTCATGTTCTCTTCTCCTAGAGTAGTTAGGTATTAACTTTACAATGTGGATATAAGCTGCTTTTTTGAGCTTAAAGTTCTTTATGATAAGATATTTTTTTTTAATGGTTCGGAAGCATTTATTGTAAATGCTTCCAAAACACTTTGCGGTTTTTCCTGTAACGTCTTTAGGATAGAACAAGTTAGCGCACTAGTATTTACTTGTGCAGTTGGCTATCACTGAGTATGGCATCCAAATGTTGGCTTTTGATGAGTTTTAACATGACTTATTATCTGAAACCTTAAAAAAAAAAAAGCCTAAATTGCGAGTAGGAATGTTTAGAAAACGTGGATTGCATTACTCATAAATAATGTAATGCCACCCAGCGAGGCTGCAGCTACAGAAATAAGGCAATTCATGATTTCTGGCATAAGTAAGGAGCTCGATTATTGAAACCAACATTTAAATATAATCTTCCCTATCTATTTTTTTTTTTAATCTACAATTAACTTATTTTCTGGTAGTGATAGGATCTTCTTTAAGCTCCACAGGCTGGGCCTCTGCATCCAAGCAGAGGCCAGGGGCCCTCTGAAAGGGAATCTTTTTTTTTTCTTTTTTTTTTTTTTCCCCCCTCCCTTCCATCCTCTCCCCCCCTTCATGGAGAGCTTTTTCCTGTGTGCAGACTCCAGCCTGAGGATAGGATCTGTTAGACAAATCTGCCTTGCGTTACTGAACTAGAGTTTTATAATAATATTTTACCTCCTAAGTCCTCTTATCATGTGTTTAAGGCTGTTCAGTCACCCATTCAATTAGAGATTTAGAACTGTTTTATAAACAAAAGTAAATCTATTAAGTCATCATCTGTTAATATTTTTTGGTTTTATAACACTGAAGCCACAGTAGGAAAGAGGATAATTTTTTGCTGGAAGCTTGGTACTGATGTGCCTTTCTGTAAAGAAAGGATCATGTAAGGAGATCTGTTATTTTCTATTAGCGTCTTCCTAGAAATCAGAATTTTGCTTCATGCTGTAAAACTCTTGTATGCCAAAAGCTTCAGTTTTCTGTAAAATGGTTCGTTGAAAGTATTCGCAGGTTTCTGTGTTTCTGCTCTGTCTGTTCAGGCTTTATTCTGATTAGGGCTTCGTTTGGTTGCTAGGTAGATTCAAGCCTGTGCTTTGGATGCACGCCAGATGTGTTCTATATTGCTGGCTGTATTGCCATAGAAATCGCAGTCAATTTTTGTTGTGTTTAATCTTTATTATAACATCCATAATCCCACAGAAGAAAAGGTTCTGATTCAGAGCTCATTTAAACCATTTGAGGGACTTCCATATTTGTCTGGAATATGATCTGACTTTAACAGGAATTTTCAAACTGTGGATCTGAATACTGACAACTGCAAACTTCCACTGTTTTCAAGTTCTGTTGGAGTAAATGGTTCTGTTGGCAGAGGTGCCACATAATCGCACTTGAAATTAATTTCATTGTCCCCGTATTTTAATGTTACTCCAAACTTTAAGACTTTGAAAAAGTAGTATTGGCATGAGCTTTTCACAAATATTTGTTTGTTTCTTTGTTTTGAAATATTAAGTTTCCTCATTAAGCCCTCTAAAAGTGACAGTTCCTTTTTTTTCCGTCTTTTTGGGGGTTTTGTTGAAATATTAGCTTGAATATGAGCAAAGCTATTCAAAGTATCTTCCATCCCATCAGCGAACTACATGGTTATGGGACGTAGGTTATTTGGCATCTTACCCAGCCTAGTGCATCAGGCAGAGATAACCTGTGCACTTTGGGCTGGAACAGCAATGTCCCATATACGCCTGTGGGAAATACCAGTGTAAATCCCCTGTTAAATGCAACGGGGATTCAAGATACCTACTTCTAAATGTGGCAGTGGTGGTAGGGAGCAAGCCATGGTCTTTGTGTGCTGTTGTATACAGCACACACGCTGTTGGTAAATGGAGTAGATGGAACTTTCCTGGTTTAGTATTTGTCTGTTTTGCGGATGTATTGTAAGGGCTTTTGCTCCTACTTGTTTATTGAACGTTCACTTGTGAGAAAAGTCTTCCAACATTGCTGAAGGGTGTTTGTGAATAATGACTTCAGCAAATGCTATGAACGGTAATTTATAAATTGATATACCTTTAGGTCCCAAAGAGATTCTTTTTTTTTCTGCCTTGTGTTATTACCGATTTAAATGCTTAGTTAAATATTTTCTCTGCAGGTTTTTCCTGTATGGCTTCTAATGGGTAACTGTTCATGCAGAAGGTTCAAGTTATTTAGTGGTGGATCTTGTATCTTCTTGAAACGTACTCCCTTGCTGTATAAAAGCCTTCCAAGAATCCGTCTGGAGCGTCAGTTTTAGTTCCTATCTGTGTATTCATTGTTCTGTGTTATAAATCAGTTGACTGTCAATGTTGGGGACCTTCCTTATCCGGTTTTATGAACCGAGTACTATTCTGGCATGCTAACCAGACTTGGTTTATGTGCGTGTGTACGTACCTGATGCTCTAATGGCAGAGTCATAATAGTTTCTTAAACACAAAGAAGTTTCTCCTCTAAAACTTGTGGGCAGCTGAACAGTGCAGAGCTGCTTTTCCGGAGGCACCGGGAGACTGTGCGTTCCTCCATCTGCTGCGGAGCTGGGCTGTGCTGCAGTAACGCTTTTGCAAAGATTTTTGGAACTTTAACGACTTTGTTTTTGCAATGGTTAAATAACATGAAGGCATCGGTCTGCCAATCATAGTAATTCTGTGCTATTTAGAATAATACTACTTCTGGTATTTTTGCTTCGTGTGTTTATTTCCATTAGCTTGACACAGGACTTAGGCATGAGGTTGAGTGAGTCATTGATACGATACGGGAGCAGTAGCTGTCCTCAGAGAGCGTCGTTTGTTATTTATGTTTTATTGGGTTTTGAGTCACAGGTTTGAAGCCAGTGACGCAGACTTTCACAACATGCGATCTGGCAATTTAGTGTATTTTGAAAGGAGGATATTCTGAGTGGGTGCTAGTGTATTTGGACAGTGATAGCAGAATTGAATTACAGCATATTCATGCTTTTAAGTTAACCTGTCCAAGGGAGCATGTGTATCACACCAAATGATAGCAATATCAGCTGAATTTAAAAAAAATAATAAATTGTTCCTGAATAGTGTGTAGACCTGCACTTCTTATTCGTTTATTGGTCACTTAGTTCATGTTTGCCAAAATCTGGGTTCTAACTTCCTCCAGGGTGAGCTGTTTCCTGAGGAGCCACGTGTGGTACAGCTGAACAAGTCAGGCTAAAGAAAGCCTTTGTCTAACAACTGGTATTTTCTTGTTTTGTTCACCACTGTTTTTCAAGGAGCAGAGTTTGGAAGCCTGCTTGCATAGTTGGCTTTGGGTAGAGCGTTTCTTTCATGACCCAGGATTTTGAAGTGCACCCTGTCTCATATTAGTAACTGAATATTGTTTCTCTGTTTCAGGTTTTTGCCCCTGTGCAGTTGATCACTAGGATTCTGTTAAGCTGTGCAAAGGAGTAAACAACAGGATAGCATTCCTGTAAAGGGGTTTATTTATCTCTTCTCCAGCACTCTCCAGTAGTTGAGTGCTCAGTTAAAAAGTTCAATTCAGTGCAACTTCCAGAGGAGATGGTGACAAAGATTTCAGCCATACTGTATTTCCCTGTTCCATGCGCTTCTTCACCTAACCTTCATGAAGATTGTCTTCATGCTGGCTGTTGTTCCTGTGCTTGCAGATTTTAGCAACTGTTTTCACATTTTACGTGATTTTAACAAATGGGGTGGGGGGAGACAGGGTAGACCAGACTATAGCAACCTTTATAACGTTACCTTTATTTCAGCAGTTTTGTTGGCATTTCCTACAGATATGAACTAAATATAAAGCATGGCACGTATGTCTTCATAATGTTAAAATAAGCTATTGAGTCATATATGCCACTCAAATGTTTAGTAGTAACTTTTTGCATATGCTTATGTTCTGAAAATATATCTGGAGTAAATTGTAGAGCTGCTTTTACTTGTGTGACAGTATTAAAATGAAGAAAAATCTTAAGAGAACAGATGCTTGGAACAAGTTTTGCATAAGCATAGTCTGTGAGGGTGTTTTAAATGATGCTTCTTGTTTTATGTTTTTGTTTTATCTTATGGCTCGAAGCCAAGCCCACTCAGAATTTTTTGGTAGGTTTCTGGGTAGAGTCAGACAAATATTACGGTAGAACTTAAGCTTTGATGTTCACCTATTCTCAGTACAAGGTTTCCTTCAAGATAATGAGATTTTTTTTTTTCCGGGAATGGTGGAGATTAATCAAAAGGCAAATAAGACTTTTTTACCACCACTTGACATTTTAACTCTTCTATGAAAATGAGTGGGCTGGAATTGCTATCTGCGTCACTGAGTAGGAGTAGAGGGGAGAACTTTAACTTAATCGAATGCTCTGTAAATCATGACATTTGTACGATGAGTAATTTTTTAAAACTCAGGCTACAAAGCATTTTGGTTTTGTTGTTTCTTGACTGGAAAGAGATTTTTTTAAAGTGGAAATACCAGTAGAAATTCTTGAAAGTGGACTGTGTTTACTGCTGTGTTTGGTTTTGTAAGGCATGAGTAACCCAGATCTTGAGCTGAGGATTCTCATCTAAATTATGCAAAGTAAGTTAAATCAATAACCAGATGAGAATGTAACATATCTTACTAGACAGGCGTTTTTAGCTGACTTTCAAAATACCCATCTCTTACTGTAGATTTTGATGGTTTCTCTGAGCAGCTGCGGGTATTCTTCTCTGATGTATAAGTAATCAAGAGTTTTACAATCCTGTGTCTTAATCTTAGTCTTTCCTCTTCTGGCCAATTGGCTTTATCGGTACAGTTAGACAGGAGGTAATGGTTTTACTATTCATCCATTTTCAGCCACCAAAGTTCAAGAATAATCTGTCTTCCAAGACTAAGCTAATAATGGCAATGAAATTAAGAGCTTATCACAAACAACATATATCAGTCCAGAACTGCTCCCATATTTTTGTATTCTGTGGCAACTTTGTTATTACTAGGGTGTTCAGAAAAGACTTGTAAAACTTTTTTGTGTTTTAATGGCGGTCAAGCGTTCTGCAATAGTGAAGTGTTATGAAGAAAAGCACACTTTTTTGTTTGTTTCGGAAATCTGATTTTACTCATGCTAATCACAGAAGCTGAAACTCATCAGTAAAACAGTCTAGCTGTGGGTGGAGGCTCATGAAGGCAAAATGAGCAAGTGTTCATTTGGAACTTAATAGGTTAGCACGCTGTTTGATGTGTACTGTTTGATACAGCTAATTTTCCCTTCTTCCAGTGTGCTGGCTCTGGTGCCTGCCTGGTCACCCTTGAGTTGGTTTGGGGAATTGCCTAAGACTGAAAAAGGGGAGTATGTTAGTAAGTCTCAATGAGAGACAAGTGTGTGTACCTGCAAATGCAAGGAGCCTTACGTATTTTTAAATTGTTGAAATGTAAACAAGAAGTACCTCTGCAACACAGCTTGTCTGTTGTGCTTATCTTCTAATCTGTGGTATTTTTTTCTTTTGCAGGACCCGTCGGGGCACAGCCCCTACTCATGGTGCCCAGACGTCCTGGCTATGGCACCATGGGCAAACCCATTAAACTGCTGGCCAACTGCTTCCAAGTTGAAATCCCAAAGATTGATGTCTACCTCTATGAGGTGGATATCAAACCAGATAAGTGTCCTCGGAGGGTGAACAGGTAAGAAGGTGAAATTTGTTTGTAAGTTATACCGATACTGAAATTTTTAAGCAACAGAGAGACCTACTGAAGTGAATATAGTCTCTATGTAGCTTAAAATCTGAGCATTATGCTATGGAGTCCTGTGTGCCAGTTGTCACAAACAACTGCGAGACAGGTACAGAGGCTTTTCCAGGTTCTCTTTGGTTTGGTTGTGGCCAGATGCTATGAAGTGGGCCAGCCATTAGTGGTTACAGTAATTTGTGAGCTGTTTGGCAGCAACCCCCATTCTTCAGGGTAGCATAAATATGGTAGAGCTGTAAGCAATTACCTGTTTTGGTTGCAATACTGGCAGTAGGTACAGGAGGAGACAGCCTTCAGCTGAAAAGCTTCCATTAGGAGCAGTGGTACAAAAGCACTGCAAACAAACTAGTTTTCCCCTTGTTAATTGGTATTTCATGCAATCAGCTTAGTATATTTGAAATGGTCAGGCTTGGTTTGAGCTTTACCTGTGTCCTTTTTCTGTTGTTACAGCATTTTGTATAGCACATTGTATCTCATCTTATTTTCATGTCTTCTCTGTGTTAGGGTCAGTTAAATCCCTTACTAGGCTACTTTATTTCTAGATTGCTGGTTAAATGGAGAGAATATTTTCATATTCTGTGTCCCTGTTTATTTAGTGATCCAACAAACTGTACTTATTGAGTGCAGGATTCTTCAGCCTTAACAGATTGCTAGTACAGCTCTTTATATATGGTCTTTGTGTATTTCGTCCTAAACCTCATAAATTTGGGAGCCAGAGAAGCCTCCTCAGCAAGAGTAGTCAATTGAAAACCTGACATTAGAACTAGAATAATTTTTGCTTTTTAAAGATTACAACATTTACTATTTCCTGTATTTCTTCTCTGCATTTAATAATTTTTTTAGGAGGAGTTACTTGTTAGTTTCTTGTGAAATGTGTTTCATCAGTTAAAGTTCAGGGTAGCTGAAAAGCAGGTTTTTTCCTCTTTCATCTGCAACTCTGTTTTTTTACATTTTAACAATAGCATATTGCTAGGGCCTGATTCTGGCTGGTGATTTTTTTTTTTTTTTCCCCCCCCTGCTAGTTGCATGCTGCAGTTATGAAGGCTATATAAATACCTATGTTAAGTATTAATTAAAAGGAAACTAATAAATCCCTAAAATTGGGATATAGTAGTTGTGTGAATTAACTCTTAATATAATCTTACTGTTATGAAAGGTTAATTTACCACCGTATTGTTAAATGAAGAATGTTTGTGAAGCTATGCTCATAGGGGTACAAGGAAAATATAAACTGCTCTAAACTGACTTACTGTTCTGTATGTCTGGTTCTTTTCGAGTGTGATCTTGTAATGAAGATAAATGTCACTTCACTTAAAATCTGTTGACCACAAACACTTTTTTGTCTGTTGTATGGTCATGCTTGATTAAAATAGATTAAGGGAGACAAAGCTGTAAGAGCTCCGGTTGCTCCAGCAATTGCAGTTTGTGATTCTGTGTAGTTAGTTGTTTCCATAACAGTGGGAGAAACTACAGATGTTTGAAAATAGTGCATTTGAAGTAAGTTGTTTTAAAATAGCAACTCAATTATATTTAAAATTTAAAAGGAAAAAAAAATCCCTTTCGTGGTCCTGTTTGTAGGGTAATTTGAAGCTTGCTTCCAAAACCAAAATTGATCTTTGTCACAGCTTGTTTTAGTTGGTTATGCTTTAGACAAATGCTGTGTCTTCTGAAGTTTTCAGTTCATGTGGAGAGAGGCAACAGCATTAGGTTTGAGTTTGTAAAGTAACTGTGTGAAATGATCAATATTTTTGCTTACCTAAATAATAATGATTTCCTGAAGAGCATGTTTGTGGCTGATACAACTTTTCATAACTCCTGCGAGTCTCAGATTGAGTATCTAACTGTTGCTTTTGACTTTTGTTAGGTTGTGTGAGGGTTGGTTGTTTCCCAGAAGTGCTTTTTAGAGACTGGAGTTAATTTTAAGTGCTTTAAGAGCTCTCTCATGCATAAATTTAGTTGTTGTAGTATAGGTGTAGATCAGATGCACTTTGTCCCAAAGCTCATCAACTTTCTATTCTACCAGTAAAGACACTGTCTTCCTTTTCCCTATGTGTGTTACCAACTGGTAGAAGCAGTTGTCTGGTTTTTGTCAAGGTAAACTAAGAAGACTAATTGAACACAGGCAGCAGACCTAATGAGTTGCTTTAATAGTCAAATATTTTCAAGTGAAAGACTAAATTTGTTTTCAAATTTGACAGCAAATAGAGTATGTAAATTGTGGATCCTAATATAAGCTGTAGTTTGAAAGCTGAGGGTAAATCTTGCATGCGTATTGGTTTTTTCAAAGTAGGGAACCATGAAATTGGTTATTTAAAAATACTACTACTTTACCAACTTTCACATGTGTAAAAATGTGGCAGGTGTTAGTTAAAAACTGCAAGAGCTTGTATAAATGAGCCAAATAAAAGAATATAGTATCTGCTGAATAAATGACTTCGGATAGTGTGCTGTGGATTACGCAGAGAAGAATGGCTTTCATTAGTCCAAATTGAAATCAGTATACTGAAATACCTGCTTTGAAGAATTTTCCTTAGAAATATATTTTTCCCTTTCTTTTGCATGCTGTGACAGTTATTTCTAAGAAGTCAGTGGATTTACATAGACTCAGCTATTCTGAAATAGTTTGTGACTAGCATCCTGTCTGCATGCTTGTATTTGGAATAAATAGAGGTTTTAGTTCTTGAATAGTTTCTGGCTCTTTTAAATTCACCTGCACCTTTATTAGCTTTTAGCTGTAGGGAGGATTTAAAATCTAGAGTGTCTTCTGTTTCCTTTTTACTTTCCTTTATAGCGATGTTCTTTACCACTGCTTCCGCTGTGTTGTAAACTGGAAAGCAGAAGGTAAATAACGCTTTGCTTTGAAGCGTGCCGTATGTGCGAGATGAATAGCAGAGCTACAGCTGAGAACTCTGGTATGGGAGGTTTGTTTTACAGAGCCTCTTGCTCTCTCCCTGCTGCTCCTACTCTTCATGGCTAGCTTTTATCCCTCTGTTTTTGTCACAGGTTATGTGACAACAAGCTGGCACTTACCGAAATAATTTCTTGTGCACGCGTAGCCCTGTGCGTAGTGTTGGAAGGGAGCGGTGTACCAGTGCAGACTGGGGTTCTCGGTAAGGTCGGCTCGTGCAGGAGCATGACTGAGTGCTGAGTAGATATTCTGAAATTGCTCAAGTGTATTGACGTGCTTTTAGCCAGTGAAAGAATTTGGATTCTGAGTGTTTAGTAACATAAAGAACTGTGAAATGGAGAGTTTCTCTTCCCTTGCCCCAATCCCAGCTGAGAGGTGAAAGTACTGCTACTAATTTTGCTTGAAGAGGAAGTCAGTATTTATCGTCTTCCGAAGTACTTTAGGCTAACGTTTCCTGGTCAGACAACAGTATACTAGTAAGCTTCTGGTTTGCAAGAATGCTACTTTGCATATGCTTAAGAAAAGCGTTTAATTTCTGTAGAATAAGGGAGTTAACGTTGTGTTGAGTAAGATAGAGTTGTGCTGTAACAAAGGTTATACGAAGGCCCCAGCTGTTTCTAGCACTTTCTGAAATTATTTCCAGTATTTGAGCATTTGTGTTGATTATGGTTTCATTCTTTAGTGTTTATCTGTTATTTTAGAAGTATGTGAAGCATCTTTTTGCAATAGCAGTGGGTGTTCTATAATTCACTTGAGTAATATGTTTGTTGAAACTACTTCAGCAAAACACAGGCGGTGTGGGAGCCAGTTCCAGTCTGATATTTCTTTGAAAACTACTTCACTGTAAATATGAACTTTTCTAGGGAGGTGGTGGACTCAATGGTGCAGCATTTTAAAGTGACAATATTTGGGGACCGTAGACCAGTTTATGATGGGAAAAGAAGCCTCTATACAGCCAATCCGCTTCCTGTGGCCACTACTGGGGTAAGATAACTAGAAAAAAATGGTACTTGTAGCAGCTTCATAGGAAAGAAAAAGAAACAAGCCCAACTTCTAATTTTGCTCAGTTCAGAAAAACTGAAAGTATCTTAAAGTATCTGTATTGAAATAGAGTCCTTCTAATGTATTTTCTGCAAATTCCGATGTATGTAAATGTGCATGTACTAGTTGCATTCAGAACCTCCCCTACAATTTAGTATCCTCTTTCTACAGCAAAATCTATTAAATGCTCAGTTTTACAGACTGTAATACGTTATCTTACAATGAAGTACTGTTAAAAAATAATCAAACCACAGTTTCTCTGGAATGAAGAGTTTTCTGATTCAAGATGACAAAGTTACATGATCCTCTTCTGCTTGGTGAGGACCCAGTTCTCTTTATTTTGTGCATTTGATAATGTACTTTTATCAAATGTGCTGCGTCCTAAATATCTGAGTTTGAGTCTCTGGTCCAGTTATGGGAAGGTGCGGAAACTCTGGACTACCAGACTGGAGATTAAACAGCTGCTTTCCCCCCACGCAGGTGGATTTGGATGTGACATTACCGGGAGAAGGTGGAAAAGATCGTCCCTTCAAAGTGTCAATAAAGTTTGTTTCTCGGGTGAGCTGGCACTTGCTGCATGAAGTTTTGACAGGAAGAACCTTGCCTGAGCCTCTGGAACTAGACAAACCTATCAGCACTAACCCTGTTCATGCTGTCGATGTGGTGCTACGACACCTACCCTCCATGAAGTAGGTTCACTGTCTTCCTGCAGTCTGTCTTTACCTGAAGTATCCCCACTGGGAGACCTTCATCCCTGTTTCTTCACAGGTGAAAAGAAAAAATGATCATTCCCCTTATGCAGCACAGCTGGTTAGCTGAACTGGGGAGATTGAAGCCAATTATGTAGAAGTGTGTATTTCTGTAGACATTTAAATTCCAGAGCAGGTGATGTATTTGTTTGAAAAGATCATGAAACAGGAGACACTCATAATAGGCATTAATTGAAATAACTGAGAGATTACAGTATGCTGTAGCACTGCTTTCATGTTTTCTGCTCAAGTTGAGCCAAGTATCATGCACCTGATGGCTGTGACTGTCTAAAAAGCACGAGTCTTTTTAATTCATTGATGTACCCATCAATGGTGTATGCTTCTCATGTTTTAAATACACAGTTGAGACTAGATACCTGTCCTAACAAAGTCTGTTATTCATTATCTCAGAACCCTGAAACATTAGAGAAGGCCAAATTAATTTTGCTTTATTTGGTCAATGAAAGTTACTTTTAAAGTTTGATTGCTGGCTTTAGATGGTAGGATGGCTTTGCACAGGTGTTTTTCATTGGGCGTAGCTGACTCTTAAAATGCGGTTTTATGGAAGCCAGTGTTCCTCATCTACCCCAGATCCTAAGGAAACATGGAAGATGTTAACCACTGTACTAATGCCTGTCCATTACAAATGTGAGGGAGTGTGGAGGTTCATGAGCAGCTGTTTTCTGCCCAAGAGAGAAACGTTAGTTTCTCTAGTACTTCATTTCCACCATAGTTATTACTTCTGTGAGTGTACATTGTATTCAAATATTCCCTAGTAAAACATGCAAAATGGTATTTGAGGTTCAGTCCAGTGTATACAATGCTGTTGTACAGAATCTGCTGTGATGGAGATTAGACTTTCTTGAAGTGGAAGATCAGAAAGGGTAAGTTAACTTAGTTCTCGATTTGTTGTAAAAACTGAAAGTGGTTTTGTGTTGATAAAACTAGTAAATGTGTTGTCTAAATTGAAAAACACTTGCAATGGGAACAGAAGAGTGTGTTATTTAAACTTGATTCTAGGCACAGATTCCTGGTGCACAAAATTCCAAAAATAACGCTGTGTGTTGTAATCTTTAATATAGAATTTTAATTTGGAAAGCAGTACTTTATATTTGGAATGCAATAGCATAAACGTGTGGTCGTCTTTTTCACTAGGTATACCCCTGTGGGCCGCTCCTTTTTCTCAGCTCCGGAAGGCTATGATCACCCCTTGGGTGGGGGTAGGGAGGTCTGGTTTGGATTCCATCAGTCTGTTCGGCCTGCCATGTGGAAGATGATGCTCAATATTGATGGTAAGTTGGGATTCAGGTTAAGAATAAAGATAATAATGAACATGCCTCTAAGAATAAAAATGACCTTGCCTTTTGGTCATTTTGGCTGAGTTTGTGGTGCCATATTTCTGTGTGGTAATAACGTTTGGTGCCATCTGTGCAGGGGGATTTAGTAACCAGAAGCCATCTTCTACACTGATTTCTTAATTCATATTGTAGATAATAAAGAGTTAAAGAAGCGCTTGGGGTGTTTTGCTAGAATTTGTCAGAATAAGAAAACTTTCAAACTTTAATTGCGTTATACACTAGGGGTTTTCACCTGAGGAATACTTGTGTCTCATTGCCCAGTTTGAAGATTTAGTAGTTGTCTCTTGTAATATCCTTATGAAATGCAACATTAACTGTGAAGTCAACCTACTGCAGAAGTTGTAATGATAATAGTAGAGTGAGATTGTAATAATGAAGTGTATGTATGCATACGTTGGCTTCCTGTTCAGCCAGTTCAGACCAGACCTGTGTGGCAAAGGCTACCTAGAAATCCGAGTCTCTTTTTCTGGATTTGTCATTACGTCAGTGTTTGGGCAGAAATTTACCTGCCATATTAAAATAACCCTGCTATATAGGAAGGACAAGTCTAGCATAGCTTGTTTTTCTACTTAATTTCTGTATTGGTGCATCCACAGTGATACAGGCAAATTGCTTAAGATATGTTTCCATGCAGCTGTCCACAGTAGGTGTTATTCAATACTTGCAAGAAAACTCTGTAAAATATATCACAAGCACTTTTGTGAATAGGGCTAATTGAGATGGGCTTTCTTATGCAAAATCAGATCTGCTTTGCACCACTTTATAAAGTCCCAGATGAATGCATCTGAGATCAACTGGTGCATGTGTCAGACTCCCTGGTTCTGTAAGCACTCCGACTCTAGTTGTTAAACCCCTCTTGAAAAGCGTCAGTGTTTGAGATGCAGGTGCTGCATAAAGTTTTCTCTAATTTGCATTCTGTTCTCACTGTTTGAAATGCTGTATAAACCCAAGGTAAATAGTCTGTCTTTTTTGCACTAGGTTAAGCACTCTTAAGTCAAGTTGTGCTTAGTGTCTGTCTTGGAGCATAATAAAATGTTGCAGATGATACTGAGCTTTCATGCTGAAAATTTGCAAGTCCATGTGTTCTGGTTTACCTAAATTGTGGAGGATACTCATGTGACTTCAGATGGGTTTGTTCTTGTACCTTTCAAACAGTAGCCATGGTGTAGCTATTATTGTTTGAAAGATGAATGTAAAAGTCTTACCTGTCTGAGAAATAACCAGTACTAGTATCTATATGCTAGGTACTGAGATAATACTCTTGTCCTACCTGAATTGTAGTTAATTTATACCAATTCATGATGTACTGTGCTATTACTTTCTGTGAAGCAAATTTTTCTTATGGGCATTAGACAGCGTAGTAGTAACTCTTGCAGTAGAAACTTTTCAGTCCTTTCTGTGAATGAGAAACTTAAGAACTTTGTATGCTACAATTTACAGGGTAATCACTTCATGTTGTGGTTTGAGGCTGCGAAGATGATGGTCAAATCCCATCACTTCATTTTGTTCTAGTTGTTTAACTCTGGCGGGTTGACCCTGGCTGGATGCCAGGTGCCCACCAAAGCCGTTCTATCACTCCCCCTCCTCAGCTGGACAGGGGAGAGAAAATATAACAAAGGGCTCATGGGTCGAGATAAGGACAGGAGAGATCACTCGCCAATTACCTTCACAGGCAAAACAGACTTAACTTGGGGAAAATTAATTCAATTTATTGCCAATCAACCAGAGTAGGGTAATGAGAAATAAAACCAAATCTCAGAACACCTTCCCCCCACCCCTCCCTTCTTCCCTGGCACAACTTCAGTCACGGATTCTCTACCTTCCCCCCCCCGCAGCGGTGTAGGGGGATAGGGAATGGGGTTTACTGTCAGTTCATCACACGTTATTTCTGCCGCTTCATCCTCCTCAGGGGCAGGACTCATCACGCTCTTCCCCTGCTCCAGCGTGGTGTCCCTCCCACGGGAGACAGTCCTCCACAAACTTCCCCAACGTGGGTCCCTCCCATGGGCTGCAGTTCTTCGCAAACTCCTCCAGCACGGGTCCCTTCCCTGGGCTGCAGTCCTTCAGGCACAGACTGCTCCAGCGTGGGTCTCCCAGGGGCAAGTCCTGCCAGCAAACCTGCTCCAGTGTGGGCTCCTCTCTCCACAGGGCCACAGGTCCTGCCAGGAGCCTGCTCCACCATGGCGTTCCCACAGGGCCGTAGCCTCCTTTGGGCATCTGCCTGCTCCGGTGTGGGGTCCTCCCTGGGCTGCAGGTGGAGATCTGCTCCCCCGTGGACATCCCTGGGCTGCGGGGGGACAGCCTGCCTCACCAGGGTCTTCCCCACGGGCTGCAGGGGAATCTCTGCTCCAGTGCCGCCTGGAGCACCTCCTCCCCTTCCTTCCTCGCTGACCTTGGTGACTGCAGGATTGTTTCTCTCGCATGTTCTCACTCCTCTCTCTGGCTGCTGTTTCTGTCTGTCCCAGCAACTTTTTTTCCCTTCTTAAATTTGTTATCACAGAGGCGCTACCACTGTCACTGATTAGCTTGGCCTTGGCCAGCGGCGGGTCCGTCTTGGAGCCGGCTGGCATTGGCTCTGTCGAACATGGGAGAAGCTTCCAGCAGCTTCTCACAGAAGCCACCCCTATAGCCCCCCGCTACCAAAACCTTGCCAAACAAAGCCAGTACAAACTCGTACGAGGTTCTCTGCAAAATCTGTTTTTCTCTGTGTCGCTTGTGTTGCTGTGGGAAACAAACTGCACCCTGCCAGTCGCTGGGGGTGTAAGCTGTTTGTGTTCATTCAGTAATCGACATCCGGAGGTGTTGGCCAGAGTGTGTCGAGTAAAGTTGGCAGCCTGCTAAAGTGACACATGTCTGAAAAATGTTTCGTTGTATTAGCACTGATATGTGGTGGTTTTGGTACACGAGATCTGGAAAACTAATAAAATGCTTGTCAAGTATTTCTATTCTGTTGTTGCCATTTAAAGTTTTAAATGTATGGAGTAGTTTGTGTTTGAGCTATATTTAGCGCCACCTCACCTTTCTTACTAAAAGATACGCTTTCAGTTGCTTATAGCTTTGTCAGATTGTTTATGGTCTTCCTTCCATGGAATGAGTCAACTGTCCTGTTTAAAAACAGAATATTGTCACTTAATGTGATTGTGTCATGAGTATGCAGGGAGGGTAAGAGGTTTTGGTAGATCAAGGGTTGCATGCCCCACAACACTAACATAATTGGTGTATAGTCAAAATAGTGCTCATTTTTCTACCAAATATTGTTTCAGTACTTGAGATCGTATCATTGACAATATTATATTGCATATTGAATAATCTTAGCTTTTCATGTTAAAAGGTCTTCAGTAGAGAGATATTAATACTGTCTCTGCTTGCAGCTCCATACAGAGTCGAAAGAGAATGTCTCTCGGGGAAGTTACAGCTCTCTAGAAATAAATACTATCTGGGGAAAAACCCTTTCAAAACCCTGAAACGCAAAGTAGTTACAGGATGACTGTGCTGGAGACTGATGTGTCACTGTGGGCTCTATGCTGGCTTTTGTATACTTAGTTGTTGCAAGGCTTGCTAATCCTTTTTTAAAAATGTGGGCTGCACAACATCTGCTTGAGGGTTACCTGGAATTTTAAAAAGCATTCATTTGTATAGTGCTTCACAACATTCTGACTTGGGGTTTTCACACTTAATATTTTGCTCTTTTTAGTTTCTGCCACTGCCTTCTATAAAGCACAACCTGTAATTCAGTTTATGTGTGAAGTTCTTGACATTCATAATATCGATGAACAACCAAGACCTCTGACTGATTCTCATCGGGTAAAATTCACCAAAGAGATAAAGGGTGAGTAGAAGTGTATCTGTTCTGTCCCAGGTAATGCAGTCGAGTTAATTCTAAGGGACTTGTTTGAACTGGAAACCTCCTGTTTAGCATGTATCAGAAGGGCCCTGGGACTGCCAAGGGAATTGCAGTACGCCTTGTTTCTAGTTCTAGTCCTGAATGAAAAAATGCAGCTCTACAGAAATGAAAGATGAAAAATTAGTTATGTTCCCAGTGGCTTAAAGAGGGAAAGAGAAATTGTGTTCTTTATTGCGTGGATAGAGGTAAGTGACTGTTGCCTTGCTAGATGGCTAACCTTTTATAAGCAAGGGGTCACTGAGGCCATAGTGGTATTGTGCTGTAAGTCTCCCGCTGTTTAAATGCTGAGGCAAAGTGAAAATTGATTTCAAAGCTAATATCATTGATTCTTTGAAGGTATGCTGTTGCAGTGACTTCTAATAACTGATTGCCTTGTGGAAAAACAAGTACCACTTGCTAACTTGCAGCTGAAGGACAAATTCCATTCCAAAGGAATTGCATAAGCTGCTGGTTTGAGTAGTTTCACTCCATATATGCTACTTTGCTTTGTGTTTCCCATATCCTTTTATTCCAGTGTAATTGGCAGACAGAGAAGCCTTGAAAGAGCTCGGGTTTTGAAAGCTTTGCTCTTAAACGCTTGTGTTACTTGATGCAAGATTAGATTATGTTGAAATACTGGACAGCAAAAAAATAAATCTGAGCTATAGTTATAAACTGATGTGTTCATAGAATAGTCATTAGTAAAAAAAAAACTTAAAGGAATTATTTTGTAATAGTTCTAACACACCTCCTTTTTACATCTACCTGTCTGTTTTCATTCTGGAAGACAGCTAACTGGAGAATGAGAAGCTGTCTCTGCTTGATCTGGCATGCCTCAGACACTTTGCTGCCATAGTCAGACAATATTGAAAGGTTACCTTTGCTGTCAATATTTATTTTTACTACTGTAGTATCTGGGAACTCCAGCCAAGATGTGCTCATGTATAGTGAAACAAATCCTGCATTAAAGAATTGGAAGCCTGTGAGCAGCTCTGTGGGAGGGTAGTGCCTTCTGTAGGCTCACAGCAGATTAATGACAAAGCAGTGAACGGGTTCCAGGTATCTGTGTATTCACGACCCTTTTCTGCTTGGCCACAGTGCTTCACAGTTTCTTTTTTTCTATTTTCTTCTAATGCTGTATCAGGGCAGCAGTAGTTTATTTTTGACTATGCCATCCTCTAAGTAATACTGGTGTTAGTGTTGCCATTAGTGTTGTCAGGAATCAATGAAGTACAGTTGATACTTCTTTGGAATGTTGTGTCCCTAGTAAACTAAACATGGTATCTGCTATCTGGTACTTTGGGACCTGATTTGATGTGGGATATTCAGTCTGTGGTCCACAAGCCTCAACGGGACAAGTCATCCAACTGCTTTCTCAAAAGAGAATCTTTTGGGTGAGAAGGCTCTGTTTTCAACTGCCTTCTCTGCCATGGGGCTGGGGAAAGACATAACAGCATGTTGATGCTATGCAGCACTTCTGTGATAAGCCCAGTACTTCAGCAGATGTTGAGTCTGATCTCTCTGTACAGTACAGAGAGTGCATGCACGGTTAATAGAAATAGCCACTGAAAGCCTCTTGAAGCTGCCATTGTTGCTGTCATTATTGTGGATAGAGACTCAAGTCTGCTGAGCCTCTTGTGTGGGCTGGGTGCTTTTAGACGAGACCTTCAGCTGCTCAAAATCTGAAGTTAAACTGGGTCAGTGAAATTAAAGAAAATTACAGGCTGAATGTGGACACAAAGCTAGGGGGAAAAATGAACAATAAGGCAGAAATCTGGCTTTGCCCTTTTAAATTCAATTACATTGGAACTGCTAGTTTTAAGAGGTATGCAGCATTGAGAATGAGAGCAAAACAATATGGTGAAAACAACTGTCTGTGTCTGAGATCAGTCACATGCCTGTTAAATGAAACTGCTACAAGAAATTCAGGTGACAGAACATGAAATATTACACACTATGATTTGTTTTTGAGGATAATAACTGATTAGTCAGAAATTAAATTATAATGAAAGCAAAATGTTTAGAGAATAATAATTTCTTATGTTGTGCTGTTTGATGCTGACCATCAAAGCTGTTGGATTAGAACATGTTCTGTTACAAGAAACCTTGTGTCTCCTGTGCAAATTTTTGTGTAGTTATGACATCAGGGTTTTGGGTACTTCTGTGCAGGTCTAAAGGTAGAAGTGACTCACTGTGGAACGATGAGAAGGAAGTACCGCGTTTGTAACGTAACAAGAAGGCCTGCAAGTCATCAAACGTAAGATGCTTTTTGTCAGAGCATAAAATCTGTGATAGCTTAACGCTGAAGGTCTATCAGGATCTAATATTTGATTAGTTTGGGGGATGTCGATACTTGCCAACTAAGATTTCTGTACATTTTATTAAAATGTATGTCTTCTCAGCTTTCCTTTACAGTTAGAAAATGGTCAGACTGTGGAGAGAACAGTAGCACAGTATTTCAGAGAGAAATACAACCTCCAGCTGAAATATCCTCATCTTCCTTGCCTACAAGTGGGACAAGAACAGAAACACACCTACCTGCCTTTAGAAGTAATGAACTCGTTCTGATAAATCAGCTTGATATGGGTAGACTATATCATTTTGCAAAATGTTAAGAAGTAGTGCACTTTGCAGTACAAGCATGTTTACATATTTACATGTTTGTTATTCTTTTCTTTCACTACTTACCTACATTTTTAAAAGTGCTTTAAAGTTTAGAACTATGAGAAAGTAGTATGCAATTCCTTAAACACATTGAGGGTGTGTTTTGTAGTGATAGCATAGTATTGTGTACATACGGTATGTTGGGATCTGTTTCGAAGTGCTCCTATTGTGTATTGATGCTTCTGATTTTCCTTTAAGGTATGTAACATTGTAGCTGGCCAGCGGTGTATCAAGAAGCTAACGGACAATCAGACATCGACTATGATAAAGGCCACAGCGAGATCTGCTCCAGATAGACAAGAGGAAATAAGCAGATTGGTTAGTTCTTTAATTTCAGTTTGGTGTGATACTACTCGCAGATAACATTAATGCAAAATCTTCTTATGTGACCTGCCTAATCTCTTCATTCCTTCCTTCTAGCCCTTTAATGTAATAGATTAAGTACTTTCTTTAACATGATTTATTTAAAATAGCTTTCAACAATACCATGAGTCCAGCGGTATGGGCTCTTGTGTTATAATCTTTACAATTGCTTCTAAGTAGGTATTGGAAATACTCAGGACAAATAGTTCAGAGTTTTGTTGTATTGGGCTATCAGGGCTTTTAAACAAATTTGTGAAATGGACTTGGTTTTAGTACCCAAATTCATGAGAGTAAGATTTTGTTCTAGGTGCATTTCTATTCCTTGATTCCTGTTGATATTTGAACACCATACTTTTTTTCATTATTATAGGATGCTTATATTTGTAGTGGTGCTAAATACTTTTAAAATCATGAGCTAGGCTCTAAAGACTTGGGTCTTGACCATTGCCCCTTTTTTTTTTTTTTCTGTTAATAGTTTGAAGATAGTAGCATCACTACTTAATTTTAATAGATACTGAAAACAAACTGGAGCAACTTGATTTGTCCAGAATCATACAAGGAATCTGTAACAGAGTAGAAGAATGATTCTAGGTCTCCTAAACCTCAGCCTTGTACTTGAGATGTTTGCTTTCTTTAGTAGACACTACATGTTTTCACCTGATAACACCAGTATCTTTTCTTGGTGCTGAATCCAGACGCCCTAAATGTCATTGTTTTTTCTAACTTAAAAATATTCAAGTTTTATAATATTTCAGTTGAATACTCTTATAAACAGATAGCTCTTATCTGAAACAGTCTGGGTTTTGAGCTGACAAATTAGCCAAAAGTTTTCAATTAAAATAAGTCTCCTCTGGAATATACGGAAGACATGAATGTGCCATAATAAAGTGAATTAATTTGTTTAATCTTGGGTTTGCTTGTCTCTAAAGGAGAAGGCTTTTTGATCTATCCTGTGAGTAAACAAAATGCTTTTGAATGAGCATACTACAAATGAGCACTCGAGTAACTAAGGGAACAAAAAAAATCTCATCCAATGTATTTCATGGTATTAATTGTTTTTGCTGGGGATAGGTTGATAGTGTTGAGCAGTTAAATCTGAGCTTTTTTCAATTACAAGGGGAATTGTTGTATAACACTTCTGCAGCATTCCTGTTAGCCTTTTGCTTGTTATATGAATTATAATGGGATACTCCTGTAACATGGAAAAACTCTTCTTCTAGGTGAGAAGTGCAAATTATGATGCAGATCCGTTTGTTCAAGAGTTCCAGTTCAAGGTCCGTGATGAGATGGCCCATGTGACAGGGCGAGTGCTCCCAGCTCCAATGTTGCAGTATGGAGGACGGGTGAGAGTTTTGCATTGTGTTTCTATTTTGAAGAGTGATTTCCTGTGCACAGTGACTATTTTAAGTCAGTTCAGTTGCATTGTGCAATACAGGGATCAGAGTTTGAATGGTAAACTTCTTTGTTATCCTGAAACTGAAAATAGCATAGGCTTTTTTTTTTTCCAGTCACTTGAGTATCACTTTTGTTTCCACAGAATCGAACAGTGGCAACCCCAAGCCATGGAGTATGGGACATGCGAGGGAAGCAGTTTCACACTGGTGTTGAGATCAAAATGTGGGCTATAGCTTGCTTTGCAACGCAAAGACAATGCAGAGAAGAAATACTGAAGTAAGGCATGTCACGGTTCAGGCTTTGGTCTTTTCTCTTAATGAAGCCATCTTAGTGAAAACATGAATGCAGGACTTCTAATGAGTGTTTTACCTGATTTTAATTATCTAAGATGTTAGGGAGAGAATCCAAGCTGTTTTGCTTCCTTGCTGGAAGCTACAGTCAAAACGCTGTACCTGGGTACACCATGAGGTTTTGGTCCTGTGACATTGCTGCTTTGTATATAGTTCCTTCTAGCATCTTGAATGAAGTACTAAAGGTTTCTAAACTCTTTTTTCCCATTCTGGCCTGCGGTGTTTCAAAGCTGTACAGCCTCCACGTAATGAACATTTTTAAAATGCTGCTTTAAAAGCTATTTGGAATTGTCTTCATTTGAGTAACACAGTTCTTCTGTCTCCTTCTGCTTTGGTGGTTGTGTGCTATTGCTACTGCAAAAATTCAAAAAAGCTTCTCATCTTTAGGGGTTTCACAGACCAGCTGCGCAAGATCTCCAAAGATGCAGGGATGCCGATCCAAGGCCAGCCCTGTTTCTGTAAATACGCCCAGGGTGCAGACAGTGTGGAGCCCATGTTTCGACACCTCAAGAACACCTATTCCGGGCTTCAGCTCATCATTGTCATCCTGCCAGGGAAAACACCAGTGTATGGTAAGGGAATATCTCTGTCTTTTACCTGTTTGGTCAAGTATTGTTCCGAGAAATTTGCTGCCCAGCATAAGTTAGAAAATTCTTCAGGACCATTCTTTAGACATTAGAAACCTATGTTTTGCATCTGAAGATAAAATTAATTGGAAGCAGGTCTGAGTATGCAGATAAGTTGGAAGTTATTTTGCAGAATATGTACGTTTAAATTATTGTGACTTGAGCTAATATCAAAATATAGCCATAATTTCAAATGGACTCAAGTTGTATCCTAATATTTGCTTCTCAGCGGAGGTGAAGCGTGTGGGAGATACACTGTTGGGAATGGCCACACAGTGTGTTCAAGTCAAGAATGTCATTAAAACATCTCCACAGACCCTATCAAATCTGTGCCTGAAGATTAATGTTAAACTAGGAGGAATCAACAACATCCTTGTACCTCATCAACGGTAAGACTCTTCACAGAGACTGATTTGGGTTTTGTTTAACAGACGTGATTACGTTTGCTACTTAGCACCTAGCATTTAAACGTGGCTAAATTTTAAGGTGAAATACTCTTCTGGTAATGGTATGTGATATTTGAGGTAGCCTTAAATTTCTTCTAGCATGGGCTCTGAGCAGTTGTTGGCCCGTGAGTTACGTCTTAAGCCAAGGTTCTTTTCAAATGTTTGATCAGTATCAAAAATTTGAAGAGAAACTGCAGATCTAGAGAGGTTGAAATATTAATATGATCAGAAGTTTTTGTGAATTTAAGAGCATACAATACATCACAGAATGTAACTGTTGGACATACCAATGTGCTGTTAATGAGGGTAGAACAACACTGGAGGCGTCTTCTCTCACTGTAATAGTCTGAGTAATTCAGCTCACACTTCTTCATAGCTAGTCTCTAAGCTCTATTTGAATGTGTGCTCCAATTGCTTTGATGACTTCAGTGAGAAGGTTTGAGAAGTCCAACCCATGTGTGCTCGTTTCTGGATCATTCTGGAGAAGCACAAGTCTCTCAGTCCTGAAGAGCAGAAATTCGGATTGACTCTAACCTTTACTAGAGCATACCTGTTCCTTGAGTGGAAATATGCATAATGCAAGGTAGCAAGCCAGAAAAACTTTTGGAGTGCAAGTCTTAAGAATTCTTTCCTGAGATCTTGGAGTCCAGTGGTGTATGGAAGAATATTTTAAAGGCACGGGGAGACCATCCTGCTCCTTAAATCCTGTAAGCCAGAATAATGTGTGCGCTACTGCATTCAGCCATTTGTTGCAAGGCTAGTGTAATCATCCTGTAGAATGATAGTTTCTGTAAGAAGCCATCTGTACTGTTCACGTGTAGGTCTGTGGCTTTTCTCCACTAGAATCATGCCACAGTTAAATGGCAGTTTATTTTGGAATGACTGCTGTGGTGGTTTTGAAGCTCACATCTTGAGCACAAAGATTTCATTGTTTAGGTTTGGCCAGAGTACCTGATAAGAAGGCTTCTCTGTGCAGCTTAGCTGAAATATAAACAAAACCCCATATTGAGCAATAACCTTGTGCCAACTGTTCATCTACAAGTGTGACTTAGCACTTTTTTCTTTTTGAAGACCTTCTGTGTTCCAGCAGCCAGTGATCTTTTTGGGAGCTGATGTCACTCACCCTCCTGCTGGAGATGGAAAGAAGCCTTCAATAGCTGCTGTAAGTTTTATTAAATTAGCATTGTTTTTTCATCTTAGGTAAATGTTAGAATAGTAAATGCAACTCATGGACTATGTCTATGTCAAATATATTTCAGGGCTTATGCCAGTTCTTTGTACACGTTCCCAATGTTGTTAAAAATCATGTCTTTAAAAGAAAAACACTGCTTGATACTTTAGACTGTTTTCTTAGTTTTTAATTTTTAAATCAAGGTAAAATGGCAGTCATGTTAAATAATATATTTCTGCAAAAATATTCTAAAGGAAATAATGCAGCTTTGATGTTAGTTAATAAAATTAATTACATTTTTCTCCCTTTAAAAATAGAAAAAAGGCCTGGTTTGGCAGGAATGCTTTTGATGCTTCTTACCTTTTGTGTTGGTACAGTCCAGGAGATCAAGGTGGTGGTTGGATGCTTGGTCAGTCCCTTCCTATTTTGTCCCCTTGGTATTTTATTTGGCATTGACTGCAGTTATGGAAACTGTGTCCTTACTTAAAGTAACTAAGGCAAACTGAAGTGTTTCTCTGTGTAAAAGGTGAGAAAACTTCAAAGAAAAAATGGCTGTGTCTGGATTATCGGAATATGCATTAGTGTGCTGTCAACAGCGGGGGAGACCTCAATTCTGCAGATGCATTTCAGGGTGCTTGAAGCGCAAGTTTTATACCTCTTTTCAAAAGGCGTTAAACCTGTACCTACTACAAGTTACAGTTAAAAATGATACTGTGGTGGTTGTTCTAACATAAGCATCTTTTACTTGAAAATTGTTCTTCTTGGCTTTTCTGCTATTTTAATTTTTTGGGGATATAGATTTGATCTTGAAGTCTTTACTCATGTAATCTTCCCCTGAAGGTTGTAGGTAGTATGGATGCTCATCCAAGCCGGTACTGTGCCACAGTGAGAGTTCAGCGACCCCGGCAGGAAATCATCCAAGACCTAGCCTCCATGGTGAGAGAGCTTCTCATCCAGTTCTACAAGTCAACACGGTTCAAGCCCACACGTATCATCTTCTATAGGGACGGGGTCTCTGAAGGACAGTTTCGACAGGTTGGTTCATTTGTGGGTTTCTTGAAGGACTGTGTTGCTACATCGTAACTCCAGTTGTCCTATTTGAATAGCTGTGCTGTTTGAGTTGCCTACATTTGCACCAAGATACCACAAAATAATTGAGACGTTTAAGGAGAGAATTTCTTAAGCATGTTGGGTAAGAAAAGTGGCAACTTCTTAACTGTCTGGGAAGGAGAGGTCTTAGAACTTGGGAAACATTGTATTTCTAAGTACTTCCTAATATTACTAACTGTGTGGCAAAGTTGCACTAAGTGTTAACTACAAACCGTTTATTAGGTATTGCTTGTAGAATACAATGGCAGGAAAACAAACTACTCTGTTCTTGTGCTTGTAGGTTTTGTATTACGAACTGCTAGCCATTAGAGAAGCCTGCATCAGTTTGGAGAAAGATTACCAGCCTGGAATAACCTATATTGTGGTCCAGAAGCGACATCATACACGATTGTTCTGTGCTGACAGAACAGAAAGGGTAATCACTGCCCTCTCTCGTAGTAGCCTTATGTGAAAAGCTTGATGTCAAGCACTTATGCTGCTGGAGAAAATATTAACATGGGCTTCTCTGTCAATCTGATTGTCTTTGCATTCAGGGAAGATGTTGAGTTGATAAGCATAAAATGTGGCCCCAAATTGAAAAATCATTGACCTTGACTATGTTAAAAAAAGTCCATTAGTCTTTGTCAGTGAACTATAGCTAACATTCATGTAACTAACTAGGACCAGGTCTACAGCAATTGTAGTGGAAGAAAATACAACATGATGGAACCCTGAACTTTTCTGTTCTTCTGAGTGAGTCAATCCAAACTCAAGCTGACAGTTCTAAATACAAATGTATGTGCAGCTTTTCTGTCTTTCTGAGATTGACAGTTCTGAAGTGCTGTAGGTGCAATGTTCTGTGTTGAGATGGTAGAGCTATACAGCGCCCTTGTCAAATATCCTAGGTTGCTGTATTGACGCATTCCAAACAGTAACTGAGGCAGTTCATTCACTGAAACCTTGCACGTGTTGAGCAGAAACTTGTATTTTTAATTACAGTTGAGATGTATAAACAGTTCTTAGCTGCACTTTTTAACAAAACCTTTTCTCTAGGTTGGACGAAGTGGCAATATTCCAGCTGGAACAACTGTGGATACGGACATTACACATCCATATGAGTTTGATTTTTACCTCTGTAGCCATGCTGGAATACAGGTATGATTGTTTCTTTGTAAGTAAATGTGAATTTAGAACATGTTATTTTTCTCCCTTTTGTGACAGTTGTGTTTACAGTTTATAGTTATAGTTCACAGTTATTTAATAGGGAAATGTCATTTAGCTCAGTTTTATGAGGTATCACAGTATTGCGGGACTAACTATTATTTGCTTAAGAGGTGGTCTCTGCTACACCTTTAAAACTTGCATTGATGGTAAGTGATGCTTTCCTAAGTTTATATTTTAAAGAGGTCACTTTATTTTGTACCTTTGTTATTTCTGAAAATAAAACTTCTACTTTTATTGTTTATAGCCACAATGAAATTAATGTTGAATCAAGTTTTCAAATGTAAACAGTTTGAAGGACTGAAGGCAATGTTTGATTATTTGCTGACTAAGTGCAGACTAGTGAATTACAGGCTATGGAAATTAAATCCAACAATGTGGTGTTATTGCCAGCAATACAGTGGAGAGCCAACTTAATGCCAAAAATTGTATCAGGATATTGTTTAAAAATGGAAAAAAAATTAACTCTTCAAATTTTTATGTCAGTCTGACCACGTCGTCATAAGTTTTGTTTAGGTTTGGTGGGCATGTTTTCTTTTCAAGTTTTGAATCATTGCCATGCCTTTTATTAAAGAGTTCAAAACTTCTGCTGCTTTTCTCCACTTGGATGTATATCTTCATGCTAGGTCTGGGCAAGCTAGTTTTTGGCCCCTTGGAAAAAAAATAGTATCACTATAAGTTGAAGCAGAAATGCCAGATGTAGTTGCAGGTCATTGTTTTTAATGTAGCAAGCCACAATAAATTGCTACCTTTTTTATACATATATAAATAAATTTTTAAAAAGAGAGACCTCTAGCCTGGTTAAAATACAACTATTGACCTAATTCAGTTACACAATAAGTTTTAACTCTAGTGCCTCACACCTTTTGTGGGGGGAGGCCGGAGGGAAGAGGAGTGTTCACTCCAAAAGAGTGTCTTTCAGAGCAAGTGCAAGTCAATCATTTAATAGAGAACTTTTAAGAGTTCCTAAGAACTGTACTCAGTATTCAGTGCTGATTAATGAGCTATAAGGAAACGTTGGAAGTACTGATGGTGAACGCATGTATCTGGACGGAACCTTGACAGGAGTGACATGTAAAAATTTGATTCAGCATAATGCCAAAGACCAATGCAACTCTTGAACCTGTAGGAAAGATGACATTGTGTAGAAGTAAGGAAGTGTGTGGTTTTGGGTAGAACTCTATAGGTAACTTCTGAAATACTGAGCTGTTTCTAGTGTTCATACTTTAAATTAGGGTGCTGAGGAATTGGAAGGAGTTAAAAGCAGCAGTTATTTCTCTGGGAAATGTTTCTTGGTGAGAAACAGTTTTAATTGAAGGTAGTTAAGAGGTAGTGTAATCATGGTTTAGTCATGTTGGGAACAGGTTTTGATCGTTGGGGCTTATCTAGAAGGCATGTGGGTTTTTTTGCAAGCAAGAATAATTAGAGTAACAAAATCATGTGAATGTTAGACTCCTATTCATCTTTGAACACATTTAGGGCTGACATAAGACTGAATTTTCTTTGGCTGCTGTTATGTAGGAGTTCAGACTAGATAGTCTGGCCCTTTCTGAACTTAAAAATTTGACTTGATTGTATGGAAAAGCCAGATAAGTGAATTCATGTTCCCTTCTTCTTAGGGTACCAGCCGTCCCTCACACTATCATGTTTTGTGGGATGATAACTGTTTTACTGCAGATGAACTTCAGCTGCTGACTTACCAGCTCTGCCACACATATGTGCGCTGTACACGATCGGTTTCTATACCTGCACCAGCGTATTATGCTCATCTGGTAGCATTCAGAGCACGATACCATCTTGTGGACAAAGAACATGACAGGTAAATGAAAATGTGTGCTTAAGGTTTTGTCCCTATTGGTCTTTGCTCCATTGTCGAGCATAAAGCCATCTGACTGTAGATAATTACTGCTCATTTTGCAGTTAATTTTTGTCACCTCTGGGAGTAGTCTTAAGATAATCATTCCTGACAGCTGCTGCTCAGTGTCAGACAGGAGTGGGTTGGTGGATTCTACTGAATAACACTCAGATTAAAAGAATTCAGTTTAGTTTAATAAAGTATTCTGTTATTACTTTGACATGGTCTGAAGGAATCAAGCCATGCATTTAGTTTTTTGCTCTAGAATTAGAGTAGTCATGAATCGAGCAAATGTTAAGTGCCTTCCACTTACCTAACTCTGCTTTGTACGTCAGAAGTATTTTATAACCATCAAGCCATCAATATATTTGTAACAGGCTTATTTTTAGATGAACAAGCTGAGCAGCTAAGGTAAAGAGATTTGTCAAAAGCCTTGAGGTTGCTGGTGAATAGACAAGTAGATTTTTCTCAGTACCCTGATTTTTCTCAGTATTACTATTGCCATGTAGCTCTCCTCAATGTTGAAGAGATGTCACGGTGGCTTTTTGATACAAATTAGTATGATTTACAGCCCTGCTTGTCGTCATCTTGTTTTCTTGCAGTGCTGAAGGAAGCCATGTTTCAGGACAAAGCAATGGGAGAGATCCACAGGCCCTCGCGAAGGCTGTACAAATTCACCAAGACACCTTACGCACGATGTACTTCGCTTAAGTCAATAAAATGGGAGCATACTCACTGAAAGGAAGAACTGAAAAATTAAGCCACATACAATGTATGTTTTCAGTGGGGTTGGTTTATGGGGTGTGCCTCCGATCATGCTGAAGTTGACACTGTGCAGGGGCGAGAGGCTAACCCTTAAATTGACACAAGGAAGATTGTTTACTTCATCGAGGAACACAGCACTATTATGCAATACGAAACCAGCCAACCGCTTTTTTGGCGCAGAAGCACCGCCATCTTTTTTTTTTTAATTTCTCGTAGTTTAACCCTCTTATGCCTTTACCTCAAGTTGCTCGGCAGCACAACTATCTTTGCAAAAAAAAAAAAAAAAAAATTTAAAAATTGATGGTGTAATTTCAAAAAAAAAAAGCAAACCACCTTTATAGGAACAATCACAATGATTGTTTGGGGAGGCAAGTGTGCAAAAAAAAAAAAATTTAAGTTTTTTACCCCACTGCATTGAGGAATCTTTCTCTCAATATTGCCATCAAGCATTCGAATGTGAACATATCCAAGTACATTTGAATGTACAGCACTAGCTAGAAAAAATTGAGGAAGGGGAAGATGTTTTGCACACTAATCCAATAATTTGAACATAATTTAGCCAACTGCTGCCTTTGTGTCTTTCTTCACAGCTTTGGAGTTCTCAGCTCCAATAGTTCCCTTTTTAAAAGCAAAGAAGCTAGTGGTATTACATGCAGGCAGTAGTGATCCAAACTCTTCTTGCTCCCTGGTGAATTTACTAAAGCTGCTGTTTTACCTAGTCCAAAAGTTTCAATTATTTTCTATCTGGCAAGTCAAATATGTTGAAGCTTCACATGAGATCAGATGTCCCAAGTTTTATGGGATTACATATAGTAAACACCAGAACTGAAACTTTAGAGCTAAGGTCTTTCTGGAAAAAAGAAAAATGCTAGTTTACTTGCTGCCTCTCACACCTTAATGTGATTTCATATGTATGTGTTTTTTGAAGTTTAGCTTCCTTTTGTTTCTTTTATATTTATTAGAGTAATAATAATGCTTTAATTTAATTATTACAGAACATATGGTCAACATCAACTTTTATTTTTTAGAAATGTAACCACGTTTATTTTTTAAAAACTGACAACTTGTTTTGCTATCTTTTAGTGCAATAAGCGTTCTAAAGAAAAACTGTGTCCATTGAGCTGTACTAAAGCAGTGTTTGTACCACTAACTGTGGAAGAATGGACACCTCCATGATTTTAAAAGGACAAAGTAAAAGCCTTAATTTTGAAAGGAAAGTTTTATAGTCAGAAGGAATCTTGAATTTTCCTTTTTTAAATCAAAAAATAGCAAAAATGCTTCTAGAATTCTGCAAGCTTTACTTGTCACTGCAGTGTTTTGATTTAACAAAGGAATTGGCCATATTTTTGGCTTTGAAATGTGGAGGATATTTGAATTAAATGGAAGGGGTTTTTTATTAAGATCTAAGTTTTTACATGCTTAGTTAAATCTATTTGACATCAGTAAAATGTCTGGAATTAAAAGTTTTTAGGCTTTTTTCCTCTTTGATAATGACTTTCCTTTTAAAATTAAGTTATTGGTAACTTCATTTCACTTTGCAAATAAAGAGGGCTGGGATAGTTCTAACATGTTAAATCACTGAAATGTGAAACAAATTAATGGGACTCTTTCATTCCACTTTAAAGGTAAGACAATATTTAAGATGTCAGAGACGAGCATTTATTCAATGAGGGGACTGGGGAGTTTTGCACTTTGTAAACTCGTGAACTGCATTTTTGACTGTTTTTATTTGCACTGGTTCATAGTATATATACTGCAGATCGTTTGTATGGGCATTGCTGTTATCCCAGCCCTTCTGAACTCCACCTGCTCTCCACATGAAAACCAGTGGGTTGATATAAGTAGCTTATCTCCTGTCATTCTCATGAAATCCGCTGTTTGCCAATATACTGTATTTTGAGCCTAAAATCTGAGCCCGTTTTGCTTCAACAGACGTGAATCTCCCCCATTTTTTCTGCCAGAAAACAAAGTACTGTATTTTGTGCATTTGTATATTGTATTGAAATGCATGTAGTGCTGTTCACAACACTGTCTCAAAGAGCTTTACTAAACCGTTAGTGTATATACATACTTTATCTCCCAATATCAAGGAAGATAATGTAAAAAGACTTAACTTTGCAAAGTTAAAATTGCACTGGAAATAGTCGTGACGGTGGGCAGTTGGCTAGTGGCTTGGGGGTCCCCGGAGAGGAGGTGGGAGGGTGATGGAGGGAGACTCAGCAGACCCTGACGTGTCTGAGAGTCGCTGGGGTCCTGGGAGCCGCACGCCTTCGCCAGCTGCACCCGCGGAGCCGGGACTGGCCCAGCCGCGCTCCTTGACTTCTTAATGCACTTACCTTTCAGCGCCTTCAGATAAACCTGCTGCAGGGAGGTCGGTGTAACGAAATAATTTGAGCAAGATGGTTTCCGAATAAGTCTCTCAAATGTTTTTCTTCGTCTGTGACCTGACAGTTTTCTCTTAGAAGCATGCTAGCTAGCAGTTCCGTTTATAAAAGGTTCAGGTTAGGCTTTTTACAGAAAATTGTTTTAAAACAGAGAATTTTTAAAAAAAAACACCTATTTTACAAAGACTTGTGGATTTCTGGCATTTTGATGAAAATTCCTTTTTAAAAAGTCTTTTAATGCTCCTTTCAAAGACGCTGTATGCTTCTCATCCTGCCTGCGCTCAGTGACTATGATTTGAGAAGCTTTCTTGCTTGCTACTTTCACCAAAAAAAAAAATTAAAAGAAACTTAATTGGGAAAGTGAGTTAAATTACTTGTCGAGCTAGCATTTTACCTGGTTTTCATGTGAAGAGTATTTGGATGTTTTAATCTCTATTCTTGGTTTTGCAAATATCTACGTAAAGTGCCGATACTTATTTGTATTACGATATCAAGTTACTGGCGTTGTGAGGGCCACACATTTATGATGCTGTAGCTGCTATATTTATTTAAATGGAGATGGACAATTACTGCACTAAGGAATGAGGAGATAAGCAAGGAATCAAGGTTAGTTAGATATCTTGTTTTTTTCAAAAGAGAATTAATGGTGTGAAATATCAAGTGTAACAAAGGGTGCTGTCATTTTAACTGAGATTAAATAGCCAGATATTCCTCCTTTGTTTAAAAACATATATATTTTGATGTTTGCAGTTTGGGGGTGGGGGGTCGGGATAAATGGTACCTCATCTGTGGTGGCAGTTTCCAGTATATTTTCAGAGTATATGGATTTCTTTTATTTTTGTACCTGCTCTCCTTTGAAAAGAAAAAAAAAAATCTCAAATTTTATGTGCTGTTTGGGGAAATCTTGAGTGGCATACCAGATCCCCCTCTCTTGCTGGGAGCTGTCTGTATATAGTCCAAAGAGGGACATGGGCAAAGGCTGACAGTTCTACTTTGCAGACATACTGGCCTCGTTTTTATGCCTATCTAGAAAACCGGTTCCCGTCTCCTAAGACACTGTACCAGTTTAACTGCACCAAGACCTCACTTGTACTTAACAAGTGCCACTAATTGCTTCCGTGGTGGGAGCACGCACAAGGGCCCCCGGGCTGGACTGGGGAAGGAGCAGCCTTAGGGTATCGGCCGTACAGACCTGCAGCTGCAGCGCTGGTGCTGTGCCAACAGCGGGAACCGCTCCCCGGGGCTGGCGGCAGTGCTTCTCGTAACTTTTTTCTAGCAGAAAGCCTTGCCGAAACCTGCGATCTGGTGACTAGTAGATCCAGATTTGGAGACAAGTAGAGCGTTTTGTAGTTGAGGCGTTCAACTCGCAACATCTGCTAACAGAACGACTGACTCCACTGTAAGTAGCTTTTTTCCTTTGTAGGGCACTTCAGCTGTGGCCATTTTACTCAGGATTGCTGTGTTAACTGTTCAGTGTGTAATCTGGTTAAACGCATCCAAAAGTTATTTTTGTAGGGTTCATTCTGGCATCCTTTTGGAAGTTTGTTTGGCCACAGAAATGGTTTTCAGGAGTAAAATGGGTTTCTGGAAGTTGTCAGTCAAATTATTTCAAGACGCTATTGGTCCTAAACTGTTTTCACTTTTTCGTGTGCAAATTTTTGTCCTATAAAATGCTCAACATAAGATACCAGATAGTCATCTTCTGTACAAATTCCAGCTATGAATACTAGTTTTCTACTAGTCTTGAAGTCCGCTCTGGTGAAATTCCAAGCTCAGCCTACACTTAAAAAAGCTTGAGGCCTTTTTTTAATACTTTCTTCATATCTTGTCCTCTTTTGGTATTTTCCCCGTTTTGTGAACTGAGGGTTTAGAACCTTACTCGAAGCACTTTTATAACCAAGGAATCAAAAGCTCAGATTATGTACATTGAAACTAAATTCAGTTTTTGGAGATCGTGATTTCTAAATGGCCATCTTAGTCTCTGGTCACGCCAGGCAGATACTCTGTCCCTTTCAGTGCTGTGGAGTTTTGTGGCTGCTACTGGCAGGTTGATTGCATCTAGTGAAAAAATCCGTAGGGATGTCAAAGGGAAAGATTGCTGTCTGTCTTTTTTACCCAAAGATGGTACTTTAGATTGATACTGGGTGTTAGGATATCATTTCTGTTTCGGCACGTGTTTAAATAAAACCTCACTTTAGCCAGTTCACTCATCGTTTTTTTGTAAACCTGAAAAGATAATGGTTAGAGCTTGAGCTAATTGATGCTTTCTGCTAGTAGAAGATTTTGTACTTTCTGTAGTTGAGGTATGAACGAGATGGGTACAGGATGCTACATTTTACCTCCCTAGCAGAGTCTCAAGAATCCCGATCCCTATAACACTAAAACAAAACCAAATTGTTGTCCCTGAGTAGGCAAAGGTGCATATGGAGGGGAAGGAATTGCAAGGGAGAGGCTTGCAAAGGAAAATACCGAAGCATCAGTTTTATAGAAACAAGCGTGTCGATGGAGAGACTCCATCCACTTTCCATCCCACGTGCCCTGGCCTTTTCAAATCTTGTCTGAGGTACCCCCTCACCTAACACGGGTAGTTAACATAGGGTCCTTTTAAAACAAATCAGTTCCACTGTTTAAAACTTGGAGTGATTTTATTTTTTTTAAGCAAGACAGTCCTCAGAAAGTGCCTTTTTAGAAGATGGTGCTGTAGATTTTTATTTTCCAGTTGTACATGGCTGAAAATTTAAGATAAATTATTGAAAATGCCAAGTGTTTGATGGTATCTTTCAGGTACTTTCAAGCATCAGCTTCTCTGAGTCAGGACCAAGAATAACCAGGAAGGTGTTTTCATTCGGAGGGAGAGGCATTGAGGAGCGATCACCAAATTCAGCTGGCAGGCTAGAATCGGTTTTGATTTAGTCAATGCAATTTACCTCTTCACATTGAGGGGGTGGGGGGTGGGGGTGGGGGGTGTAGAAGAGACAGCATGGGACTCTTGGGGCGATATAGTTAGTGCTGAAAGGGAATCCATAGCTATTGAAGGATGTCGTCTCTTAGATGTAGCAGGCTCCCAAAAATGAAGTAGACAAACTGAAAGCTGTCTGAAGACTTACGAGATGGTCAGTCCTGCTGTGAGCAGACCTCACGTGGCTTATGTGTTTAAAGGAGTGATGTGCATGTATCAGTGGGACTTGTAATTCCTAGCTGGGAGTTTTGATACTCTGGATGGGGAGCAGCTTGGTGGGGTGGGGGATGCTGCCCCACTCAGATGGTTGAAGAGGGTGTGGGTCCATAGTGAGTTTGGTGAGCATTCCTCCGGTCAGGAAAAGCTGTAGACTAGACTATTAAACACTGCACCTCAGTAACCTTGTAATGCTGCATAAAGTAATAATAATAGCAAAGTTCTGCTTTGATTACACTGTAATGTGCTTGCACATGCCTGCAAAAAATACACTTAACTTTCATTTTTGTAATGGTCTTAATAGCAGTTATCAGACTTTTTTTCTGTTATGACGAACCTTGTCCTTTATTGTGGTGTTTCCATATATTTATTGGTAATCTGTGTGCAGCTCATAGGTCTGTGTGTCTGGTCCGTATGTTGCTTTTGACGCTTATTTTTAGGTGGGAGAAGTTTTTGAATGTTCTGTTTTTCTTCTCCAAAGTCAGCTTAACTAGTCGTGTTTGAGAGGAGACTGAATGAAACAGCTTGATAGACAGACTACTTTAATTGGTACCTTATTTCTTTTAAAAATAAAATTACTTTGTGTTCGTTTTATTACTGTTCATACTGTATTGGGCATTTAAGATGTAGAATAACTTGATGTCAGTCAGGATATTTTTGAGTGTCAGGAGCTTAAGCGCAAAACTCCCACTTTAATTGCAAGTGGTATCTTTGCAGTAATATGTTCGTGTCTGGACTTTTTCTAGGAATAAGCAGAGCTTTTTGACATCTGTTAATTTGGACACGATCAACAAAATATTTAGGGTCCAAAGTCCCAGCGTGGGGCAGTGACCCTTGTTTGGAGTTGCCCACACCTCTTTGTTGAAAGGGATGCTGTCAGATGAATGCGCAGTATAGCACTCCCGCTTATGCTACCCACAGAGACTATGAATCAAGTACCTTTTTGCTGTGTAGATTTCTTCTGATTCAACTTAGAGAAATTAACTGATGTTTCTTGTAGTTTGTTACCAACTTTGTCTTATTACAGCACCCAATGCCACTTTGTTGGTATTTAAGCTTGCAATGATGATAAATTATTTTATATTCCAAATTTCTTAACGTTGTTAGGCTAGGATTTAGAAAGCATTTTTTCAGTCTAAATTCTGAGCCAAAACTGTTGTCTTCTATCCCTTTTAGTAGTAGGCGTTTTTATCTTTTAGACTAAAACGGGCCAAAAATCTTGCACCATCAGCTTGTTTGCAGCAATACTCTCCATCTCTTCCCTTGCCTATCAACCAGTTTATTTTCTATCTACATTTAGCTAATACTGAAGCTGTTGAAATTTAGAAGGAAGTTGCTGCCTCTTCTTTCTATCAAAAGAAATGAAATGGATTTGCATCTGATGATGCAGGTTTGTGTTGGGCACAGATCTCTTCCTAGAAGTCTTGCCTTGGTGATGATGAACTGTAGCACACATGGGTTTAATTACAGTAGAAATGTTCTGTATGTTTCTGTTGCATTCATTGGAGGGTGCATGATGTTTTAAAGTATCCAGTTTAAATACAAGCTAACAAAATGCTGAAGATGTAGACACTATTAAAATACTTCAAATTTAAAAAAAAAAAAAAAAAAAACCAAACAAAAAACCAAACAACAAACAATACCAAAAAAACCCAACAACCTAGTGCACATGGATAGTTTTAATTCATCCTCCTTCCTGGCAAAGTTTGAGACTGAGGATTTGCTGTAATTGATGCTACTCGTAGTAAATCATGCTGGGATTAATCCTAAAACTGAACTGACTCAGCTATATGTTTTATGAAGAGGAGAAGTGGTAGTGGTGACTGTGCTATTAAGCCAACAGAAAGCTCTAAAAAATGCAAGGAGGAAACTTGTCTTCATATTGAAAAAACTGAATATACTGAAAAAAAACTCATGCTGCTAGAGCCTTGTGAACCTGTATATTTGCATCCACAGTTTACCCAAAAAGACCCCACATGACTACTTCAAAAACTAACACATGAGGGGAAAAGCAATTTCCCGTATTTTTTTAAGAGTGCCTGTTCACCTCCTAAAAGGACTGTGCTGAGATGCAGGTGGGTGGCAGTGCCTGTAACAGCTGTATAGTTAAATCAAACTGTGTTTTGTATCTAAACGTTGAAGCTACCTTACTTGGTCGAAACGGATAAAAGTTCCAGTAGATCGGTGCTATTAGAAACAATGGAGCCAAGGGGTTTTGTGAGCAATATCTGACCCCTCCATATAACATAGATGCTCTGATAGATTTCTGGTTGCAGTTTTCACGCAGTTCACACTGAAGTGTGCCTGCCTACCAAGAAAAACAGCAGCAGGCAGTTGTAGAGTTTATTTTGCTGTAGCACTACAGTTGCTCTGCTCTTTCTCAGCTCTTGCCTACCTCCCTGTTCCCTTACGCAGGATCGCTCTCCCTCCGCTGCCTATATAGAGTTAGCTGCGTTGAGGATGCTGTAACCGTGTGGAAGGTGAATCGGCTGTGGATGTGGGGGGCGGTGGTAGTGTGATGGTGATGAAAGCAACTGCCTGTAGAAATAAAGGACTGGATAGGAGTTGGGTGGATGTCAGGTAAGCTGTGGTCAGCTCAAGCCCTTCAGGGAGATTGATGGGAACATCAAACATTAGCTTAGGTGTCCTGAACGGTTTGTGTCAGACTTGAACTCGCTGAGAGCAAGCATGTGCCTTTTTCTGATCAAGAACAGAGGTGGAAAAACTTGGGTTTGCATTGGTAGGATGGTTAGTATTTTTCTTGAACTGTTTTTAAAGCTTGAAGTCCTTGGTCAGAATGGAGTTGGTTTTGCGTTGAATTACTTAATCGAAGTGAGCCCTGAATTATTTGTGAATTAGAACTACCCAGAGAGGAGAAGCTTTTAAAATAAGTGGTTTCTGGAAAGTAATGTCATCAAATAAACATAATTCCTGGTAGACTTGCAATTTTTAAAATAAAATTTAACCTTGATATGTTTCTCTATCTAATGAGAATCATTAATTCTGCCTTTATTTGAATGTTGCCTGTCCAGTAATGTCTTCACTCTTTACTGTGCTCCTGCAGCTTTCCATACACTCCAGTGCTTCTTCCCCCCACCCCCGTTTGGTGGCTGTAAGGACATGAAGAATGTTGTCCAGTGAATGTCAGGGAGCAGTGCAGAGGTCTGATTAAGTGGGAACATGGAGGTGAAAATTAAACATCACAGATAATTCTTCAAGAACCAGTTTGCCAGCAGCTGAGGGTAGTGATGTCTGCGTAGAAAATCGTATGGTCTCTTGGGTATGGAAAGAGTTAGCAAAGTGGTACGAGGGGAGAAAAGACTCCCCCATCCTCTGGTATCGAGGTACTAGTAGAGGGAAGGCTGTTGTAGACTGTGTGCTGCGCAGAAGTAGGCACCTGTGTCCTTAGATGCTGCTTTGGGCTTAAAGCTGCTAAAAAGGCAGATCTTCAGACCAAAATGGAAGAGCTTTTCAAATAGGTTATATTTTATGCAGTTTTGAGATATTGATGAGTTATCCAGCCAGGAACTCTGGTATCAACGCTGGGTCTGAAATGGGTTCCCTCTCTGACCTCGGGTAAACGATTCTGCCTCATTTTTCACCCTATCTAGAAAATGTTCATAATGATTCACATCGCCTTACGAGAGCTAGCTATTAGCTGTTCTGAGGATGAATCATGTTGTGGAAGTGCTGACTTCTTGATACAAACCTGTGCACCTTCTTGCAAGTTTGCATCTGCAATTCATACGGTTCTGTTTGGAGTCCGTCTTGGACGTGAGCCTGTGCTCTTTACTTCTCATCGCAGCTCTGCCCGAGGAAGGCCATTGGGATTAGTCCCATGATGTTTACCTACCTGTTGCTTTCTTTTAAGGTAATCCAGTTGTTGTAAAACAGACTGTCAGAGGGCAAGTTTATTTAAATGAAGGGGTTTTTTCATTGCAGAGAATTATATAGGTCTTTCAAACACATTTGGCAGTTGGAAAATTAATACCTACTGTAATACTATCTAGCAACACAGAAAAGTATGACTATATGTTGAGTTTAGGGCTATGCTAGCCCATAAATCACAGGTCCACAACCCACTTAAGTACAGGTGTGCAAAAATTAGCTATTAAAATAGTTGCTAATAAACTTTCATTATGCTTACACTTGCAGATCTCTTGAATATATTCAAAACCAGTTTCTTTGATAGAAAATCCATGTCTTGCCGGTTAGTGTTCACTCAGACATAATAGCAGAGTAATACCCGCTGGAGCAATGCTAGATTTAAAGGACCTTTTGAAGTTTTTGAACCTGATGGTGTGCCAGCAAAGTGGAAACTTGAGTAGTGCTCTTTAGCTGGTGAGGAAAATTGAATGCCAAAAAACCTCAGTGAGAGGAAGACTGCTAGAGATGAAGTTTTGTCTTCTGACTTCTGGCACCTTTGCAGTGAAGAATGGCTTCTTTTGGGTACTCGGTTTTGTACATCACTTTCCTCCTGTGGCTATAGTTTTTAGTTTTCTTTGGACTTGGATTTCTATTCTTCAGCAAAATGTTCTAATTTCTGCAGTTTTCAGTGTTGAATCTAGCCTTGAGACAACTTAATGTTGTTTTCCTGTAGGAAAAACCTGCTTCTAGAACGTTGCATTTTGTGTCTGTTTTGCAGGCAGTTTTGAAAAGCTAACCTCAGCACAGCAATAGAGTTGGCAGAACGAGGTTTTGATCTCAAATGTTGATTTTTACAGGCTCGTTGCCCAGCCCCTACTGCCATGACCAGTGACACTGGTGTTACAGATCCTGCGTTTCACAGGTTAGGAGACGCGCTTTGGGCTCACAGGGTACAGATCCTCCTGTCTGTTATGTTCTTGTTTCTTCCCTTGGTCTAAGCAGTTAAGCTTCCCCAGGTCACCTATTGGTGGATAAATAGTGTTGTTGCTTGTCGTGGGGAAAAACTAGGCTGTTTACGTGGCCTGGAGATGTCTGATCATAGATAAGAACATTGTCTATCAGCCGGTTATTACTTTAAAGCTTTTACGGTAATTGGTAGCATTCGGTTATGAGCCAATATGGGTATTAAAGTATCTTCAGGAGAAGGTGGCTCACGTGGCATAGTGTGTGCCATAAACATTGCTAGTGATCCGAGCTGTATTTGTTTAGGAGACCGCTGGAAGCAATGTTGTGCATATAAATTTTGCGTATTTAATACCATATGTTTAAATTAAAAAAAATAAAATTGTGCTGTTTGGGATTTCTTTTCAGAATAAAATTCTAATAAACCAGTCCGGTGGATTGAGATTCCCTTCCATGTGTATGTCTTGCTCTTTCTCTTATGCTGGTAACTGCTCCCCTCTCGTTTTGGTGTTACCATTGCTTGAGCAGGAACTTGAATGTGTTCCCACCGTGAAGGTACTGGGGGTTCTCAAAGCAAAAGGGAATTGTTTCAAGAATAAAGTAGAGCTGTGACTTGAGACGTTGCACAAATAGATTGTAGATGGATGGCAAACAAACTGGTAAAAAGCCTTTATTTTTACTTAACCATCTTGACCATGTGTGCCTATTTGTATTGCGGATGTGGGCTGCAACCATGTGGGGTGGGAGGGAAACCATGTGTCGGTGTGTTTTGAGGTGTACTTGCTAAGCAGAAGCGGTGTCTCTGCCCGTTCTCCCTTTCCAGACAAATTGTTCTTGCCAAAATTTTCTACCTGTTGCAAGAGTTGCTTTCTTTCCAGCACAGTAAAATGTCAACTTCTTTCACTGTTCCTTCCCTCTCGTAGGCATCTGTAACCTCTGTACGACTGTGTATAGTACACACAACAGTCATCAGATCTCTACTGGCTTTAGATACCATCAAGCTGGATGTATTGTAAACGAACCGTATTCATTTGAAAAATAAATTTTTTTGAAATGCATATGTGATGCTTTTTTTTTTTTTTTGTAATGCTTGCATCATTTTAACTTAGTCCCGCTCCCGCAGGAGTGGATGGAGATGGAGGTGTTGATCTGAGCCGTGGTGGCATCTGGGGAGGGATGTACCAGGCAGGGATGGCTCCCGCACCTTTACCAGGGAACGATTTCGGCCTTTTCCCTTCGCTCCACCCGCTTGGCTTGATTCCTTTTTTTTTTTTTTTTTGAGATTTTTAGTAATGCCACCACCACCAACCGACTTTGCTGTCGCTCTGCGCCAGCCTGCGCTCTCCCCTGTGATAAGGAGACAAGCCGGCTCGGTCACCCACCCGTGGGGGTGTCGACGGGGGGGGGGGGGGGGGGGTCGAGTTGGGGGGGGTCGGGGGGGGGGGGTGCAGCGGGAGGGAGAGCCCCGCCCCGCCCCCCCCCCCCCCCCCCCCCCCGCCGCCTCGCAACGGGCCTGCGCGTGCCTGGCAACCGGCCCGGCGGTGGGAACGGTCCCGAGGCGGTGAGGGAACGGGACCGGGAGGGAGCGGGACCGGGACCCGGTCGGGGAGGGTCTGTGCCCCGAGGGAGGAGCTGGGACACCCCGCTCGGGGCTGCCTGCGCCCGGCCAGGGGGGTGAGGGCCGCTCCGAGCCGGGGGCTGAGCCCCTTCCCTGTGAGCGTACGTCCCCCGTTGTTCCCTTTCCACCGGCGGCGGTCGGGAATTCTCCGTGTCTCTGCAGCCCCAAGTCCGGCCTGCGGGCCTGCCTTCCCTCGAGGAGTTCCCCGGCTTCTCCTCCCCAGCGGCCTTTGGCGCAGGCGGCTGCGCTCAAGGAGTTCTGTCCCCGAGAGAACTGGGGGGCCGGCGGGGGGGTACCTGGTCTGTCTGCCCCAGAACTCCGCCCGACTCGGGGGTTTTGGGGAGCCGCGGTCCGCTCAGGAGCTGCTCTGGGTCCTGTTGAGTGGTCTCTGCGATTCCCACCGGTTTTGTGGGGATGTGCCGGGGTAGCAAGGAAGATGGCTGCAAACTATACTGTTCCAGCAAAGCCTTCGAGTCCCCTGGGACGGCAACCCTGGGCTGAGCCTGTGCAGCTGTAACAAAAGCAGAATCAGTAATGTAATCGGCTGTTTTGTCCGAGCTCTACAAATACTACGTGGGAGACGGTGCTGTGAGCGGCTCCTTGTCTCTCAAACAGCACCGTTCTCCGGGGACAGACAGGCGGACAGGGTTTTCCTCCCGGCCCAGGGGCAGAGGGTGGCTCCGATCGCCTGCCCTTCCCTGGCCGCACCGACATGCGTGCCTGCATTAGGTGAGATGCCAGGTTAGAGCTTGCTGCTGCTTTCGTCTTGAAGAGCTGTCCGGTTTGTGGCTGCATCTCTGTTTCTAGTGTATTTCCATGAATAAACACAAAAATCTTCCGCTCCCTTTTAGTCACCTGTTTAGCGAGATGACCACACTGAGTGTAAAGCCAGGACAGCGGTTCACCTTGCCGGACTGGCACACCAACTCCCATCTCATCTCGGCTGACGCTGAACGCCAGCGTTCTGCTTCCCACCAAGTCCGGCAAGAAGCCCGAGCTCTCCGCAACGAAACCAACAACCAGGTGGGCCTTCTGGCAGCTTGGCTGCTCCTGGGTTTGTCAGAATAGCAGGCTGAGGAGTATGGGAGAGCGTCTAGATCTAGCTGTACGCACAAGGGAGTACGAAAAGGCTTTACCTCTACAGAACCTGCTAAGTATGTACATTTACTTTCTCTAAACCCGTGTGCGATGATGCATGCGTACTGTCATGAAATCCCTGGGCGTGATTCTTGTGTCTGTTGCAACTTGAATTATTTTCTGTGCTCTCCATTTGTGTAGATGACTATTAGACGAAATGGCGACATGACGTACTCCTCTGAGGGGTCAGTCAATCCTGAAAACAGGGAAAGGCTTCAGCAAGATTCACGATTGCAATTTAAAAAAAGTAATGGCGTTTCTCCTCTAATTCCAGACGAAATGGGATGAGCATGACAACCAAACCCGCCTGGCTGAACGTATCAGCAGTGTGAACAGATGGAAAGAGACCCTGGACAAATGCCTTGCAGACATAGATGCGGAAATCGATGCCTTAGCCAAAGTATGTTGGGAAGACAGATGGCTGGAAATCAACTTACGCTCTCAACATGGGATGTTAAATAATTGAGGCTTGTCTTCTGAAATGGGCGAGCCCATATGGAGTTCAAGGGGGGCTTATCACAGGTATACTGAGATCCATACCTGATGAAATGACTTCCTGGAAAGCAAACCACTGTGGTCTTGGCTGAGCCAAGCCATTTTATGGAGCTGTGTGTTGCACACTCATGTTTGGGTGTGTTGTTTTGGGGGGTTTTTTGTGTTTTTTTTTAAAGCTCTGAAGGATAACAAGAAATATGTTGACACCATCAAAAATGTTTGATTTTAAATAGAGAACAGCAGTGGGACATCTCTCTGATTCTTTCAGTTCTAAACCCAGAGGCTGCTGCTCCTGGAGTGATTAGCCCCCAACAAGGTGTGATTCCCAATGCAAATAGCAGATGTAGAGGACTAATGCATTTGGCTCTCGCAATTTTCATTCCAGACTTGCTAAAAGGTTTCAGAACTGCAAAGACAGGCAGCGCGAGGCCCTCTTGAAAAGGGTATCTGTGGTTTCCCCTTCCTTTCTTCCTCCTATCCCTGAAGGAGACCCCCCACACACTCAGCTGGCTGCTTCTTCCAGGTGAAGGAAGCAGCAGAACGTGCCCTCCAGGCAAAGAACTTGCCCTTGGATGTGTCCATCGAGTGCCTGACGCTCCGTGAGAGCCGACGTGCCATTGATGTGGTGAGGGACCCTGTGGAGGAGGAGCTGCACAAGGAGGTGAAGGTGATAGACAAAGCCAAGAGGCAGCTGCAGCAGAGAGTGAACGAAGCCTTCGAACAGCTCTGGTGAGGCGAATGACACAGCTTTTGACTGGACTCTGCCCTCCTTGCTTGGCCCCAGCAGTTTAATGTGCTTCTAATGCCACGCTGATGATTGTTGTCAAGGTCTATGGGGTTGGGGGTTTGTAGGGGAGAGCATGTCAAGGGAGACTTCATAAGCATCCGTGGAAAATTTTGGCCCGGGCAGATACCTTGTGCCACCTGCCTTGGTTCACGAATGAGCGACCGGGAGTGGTTAAAGCTCCCAGGCCCTAATCCCTTGTGGATCACTGCCCTGCTGCAGGAGGGCAGACTGCTCAGTTCACCGGTGTGATGCCAGAACAGGGCACGGGGGAGCCAGGCAGGCAGTAAAGCAGGTGTGCTGCTTTATCAAGTTGGGCCCAGTTCACTGGGAGGGCAGGAGCTCATCGCTCATTTTAAAAAGATGACTGAGATGGTGATGAAAGCTTTGGAAGTGGTGAGCTGCCTCTCCCTTCTGCGTGCTCACCACTGACTCCAACCCTGCTTTCTGCAGCCTCTTACAGGAAGCTCGCCAGCAGCTGAGCTGTGACCACCGGTGCAAGATGGAAGCATTGGAAATAGATCGCGTGTGCTTATCCCTCAGCGTAAACTCTCCCAACATCTCCTTCAAGGCCAACCCAACACGAGTCCCAGCTGGGTAAGGAAAAAGCCTGCCCTTGTGTGGCCAAATCTGTGCTGGTGCTTGAAAGAGCGCCTGGGATGCTTTTTTCTTCCATGCTATACCCTGGCTCGATGGGTGCAGTTTTGGAGAGAGCTCAGAACAGAAGTTGGGTTCTGGGATTTATTGTGGCTCTTGAGTTGTGAAGCCACAGGCTTTTGGGAGTTATCTGAATTGTCACCGCAAAACCAGAGAAGCTAGCCGCCCTGCCTCCCTTGTGCTTGGCTAAAGGTGACAGTAAGCAGCGTGGCATCGGCCTTTGGCACAGCTTATGGGGGAGCTGCTGCACATTTTCACTTGCTTGGCATTTCATAGCATGGTTTGGCTGTGTCCCCGGTTTGAGCAGATGTTGGGCTCAGTGCAGGAGCCATGGGGTAGCAATCTCCAGCTGGTGCAGTAAGGAGATCAGACAGGATGTGACCTCCAGAAATCGTGAATCATTTTGTACTCCACAAAGCCTTCTTGGCCTGCAGCAGGTGGTTCCCTTTGAACTGTCTTGCAAACATTCAACTTATTTTCACAACTGCTGATTTGTTCGCAGATCAGCTGCACTTGATGAGTGGGAACAGAATAGCCAATGCAACAAGGAGCGTGCTGAGGCAGAAATGAAAGCTTCGACTGAGCTCCGAGAAGCAACAGTGCTTGCCATCGCACAGGTAAATTAGTCCGTTGGCTGTGAATCGGTCGTGCAGAAGTTCTGGATTCAGCGTGGGAGCATGGGCTGGCACGTGCTGTGGCCAGGGGAAGGGAGTCTTTGAAAAGACGGCATTGGCCCATGGGCCTCTCTGAGAGCAGCTGCCCTCCTGGTTTAAAGGAGGAGCTGGATTATGCTGCAGAGCTTGCAGCAGTCTCAGCAACATGGAAGACACATACCTGTCCATTGCAGCTGCCAGAACCCAGCTGGTTTTGCTCATGGGCTTGTCCCAACCTCACAGGCTGCAGCTGGGAGGGAGACACCTTCCAGAAGTGTGTGACTGGAGCCTGTTCTCTCTTCAGACAAACAACGAGCTGGAGGCTCAGCGTGTAGCTACAGAGTTTGCCTTGCGCAAGAGGATTAGAGACCTGGAAAAAGCCTATGATGAACTGAAATGGCAGGAGCAGAATGTAAATGTTGCTTCTTTGGTTATCGACCACAACCTTGGGTGGGAATTGAATCCAAAAGGCTCTTTGTTATGTGGAAGGCTACTTGGCCTAAGCATGGTTTCCACACGAGAGCTGTTAAGTGGCGCATGTATGATCCCTGCAACATCCTATCTCTTTCTGCTAGCACAGTTGCTGCTCTGCCATTTCTCAGCAGCAGTGCCAGATTTTGGCCTTTTCATTTCACCCCTGGTCTCATCTGCTGTGGCCATAAAACACCAGCAGCACCATGCCTGGACCGTGTGAAAAGCCTGATCTATGGCAGAGGGGTTCAGTACTCAGAAGCCCACCAGCCCTTGTTTAAAATCCATTCCCAGCACAGTAAAAGCCGAGGATGCATGGGGGCTGTTTTCTGGTCTGTATCCCTGCCTGTCCCTCATGATATATCTCTTTATCCTTAGTCCTTGGAGGAAATTGCTGAGATGGAGGAGGACATCCGACGCTTGGAGGAAGATCTTCGGAGGAAAACACAAGATCTGAAAGTGGCACACACCCGCCTGGAGATCCGCACGTATCGGCCCAATATGGAGCTCTGTCGGGATCAGGTACCAGCCTTGCCCGGCACGCTCCCTGCCAGGAGGGACTGGGGGGAACTGTCTGGTATGGGGGCTGCCGTGGGTCCAGAAAACATGGATGCATTTTGGAGAAAACTACAGAGGGGCTGAGCAGTGGATCCTACAGTCACCTAGCAAAGCAAGGAAATAAATGTCACAGCTGTGCTAGAAGGGGAATGAGAGAACCACAGCCTTTGTAGAACAATGCTTCAGCCCTGTTAACTGCTGTCACCTTCTCCCTGCCTGCCTTGCAGGTCCAGTACGGGCTAACAGACGAGGTTCACCAGCTGGAGGGAACGATCCGTGCGCTCAAACAGAAGCTAGCAGAGTCACAGTAAGTCTCCTGCTTTCTGGGGCAGAGCAGTGGCTCAGCATTGCTCATGTGAGGGACATCGCTCTGTGCAGCCCTGGACCTGGCATACTTCCAGAAGCTGCATTTTGGAGCTTATGTCTGTTCAGGAGTGGAAATACTTTTGGGGCTTGGTGGGGAGCTGGACAGGTGCGCAGCAGGGTGCAGGCAAGGCACCAGAGGTCTGCGTGGTGGGAGGGTGAATGAGGTTCCCATGGTCCCTGCTTGACTGTGACTTCAACCAGGCACAGACAGTTCTAAAAGAGAAAAAAGAAAATGGGTGAAGAGTAAAGGAAGAAATAGAAGTGCTGCTCTGGGCTGGTGTGGGTTGCCAGGATGCACACCTTTGCGCTGCATGCCAGGAGCAGCACGAGGGCTTGCTGTTCACAGACCCAAATGCTGCTGCTATGCACCGAGAGATACCTGATGCATTCGTTCTTTGTACAAAGGCAAATGCTGCACAGATATTTCTGCTGCCAGAAAGTGGAAAGCGGGGTGTTTCCTGTCCAACTTGGGAAGTGAATGCCGTGCTTGAACGCAACTCCTCTCACTTCTGCTTGTTCCCAGGGATGCCTTGGATGCTCTTTACAGACAACTTCACCGCATTCAGACAGACACTGGCTACAAAGCCAGCTCCCTGGTGCTGGACAACAAGTGCATGGACAGCCGGAGAAAGCTCGTGGTCCCTGCCGAGAAATTTGTGCCAGAGGTTGACACTTTCAACAGGACCACGAACCGCGCTCTGAAAAACGGGCAGCTGGAGTTGGCTTAGTGCGCCAGGGAGTGTTGTGCAATGAGCCACGCCGAGGAGAAAGCTACTAGTGACTCAGTTCCTTAGCAAGGAAAGCGGACATCTGTGTTGTGTTAGGATAATGGAATTCTCCTCCCTCCTCCTTGTCTGTTATATAACTGTCTGTCCCCTTCTATGATGTTTATAGCCTCTTGCACTCCAAGGAGCATTATGAACAATAAAGAGTCTGTCCCCAAGAGCAGTTGTCATCCGACAGAGTTGGAAGCGTTTCGTGGTGATTGAATCCGTCTGGGCTCTTTGGTGTTTTAAGTCCTTTAAAGCGCAAGGCAGCGCTCTGAAAAGGGACTGTGTAATGGTGGCTGCAGGCCAGATCTGCTCTGGAGTGTGTGTGAGGGGGTAATACTCAAATCTGCTCGCTTTAATGATTAAAGTAAAGTTTGGGTTGGGATTTCCCCTTGCCTGCTGGCGGCGCGGAGCTAAGGCAGCTACAAAAGCGAGAGCTGGAGTCCCTTCTGGCTCTTTGTGGCGACGGGACTTGTTAAAATTAAATTGCAACGCTTGCGTTCTGCCGTCAGGTTATTGTTTTTATTCCGGGCACGCTCCCAGTACTGCACGTTCTCCCTGGAGGGGAACAGATCTCCTCACAAGATGGACTGTTGCACGTATGACGAGACCAGAACTTGGCCTGCTCTTCTTCAACGAGGTTGGGGGATGATGTTCGGTAACCTCCCCGGCTCCTGGCTCTCGGATTAAATAAGAAATTGAGGGGGGAAAAAGCCACAGTTTCCCTTCCGGGAAGTAGGGAAATAAGGCAGCGGCCTCCCAGCACCTTTTTCCCGCCCTGCGCCGCCGCCGCCGCGCTCCTCCGGGCCGCCAGGGGGCGCTGTCCGCGGCTTTGCCGCGGACAGCGCCCCCTGGCGGCCCGGAGGAGCGCGGCGGCGGTGGAGAAGATGGCGGCGGCGGCGGGTTCGGGTTCAGGGACGGGGCGGGCGGCGGCTGCGCGGCCTCGTCCGGGACCCGCCCGGTTCCGGGGCTGTTTGGCCGGGGCGTTGTTGGGTGATTGTTTGGGCGCCGTTTTCGAAGGCAGGAGCGTCGTGAAGCTCTCCGACCTACTACGTTTCCTCCGAGGCCTGGAACCGACGTCCGGGCCGCCCGAGGAGGGGGAGCAGGCCGGCAGCGCCCGCAGAGGTGGGCCGAAACACCGGGAGAGGGATGGGGGTCGGCCCCCGGAGCACATCCCCTTCCCCGGACCCACAGAATCGGGCCCGGCCCCCCAACACCCCCGGGATCGGGCTTTGGGGTGCCTATCTTCGCCCCCCCGCTCCACCACACCCCCAGGCCCACCGCCCCTCCGAAACGTGGGTGCCCCCAGTCCTGCCCCTCACCTCACTGAGGGACGCCTTCTCTGGGACACCCACGGCTGCCCCCCCCCCCCCCCCCGCTCTGGCGTGTGCCCCTGTGCTGTGGGGTTTGGCTTCCTCCACACACACCCCCCCGCGGGGCGAGGATGACTTTGCTCAAGCAGTGCCCGGGTTCTGCCCACCCCTCCGGGCAGTTGCTGGTTCCTTGTGCACATGGCTGGTGTGGAGGGACCTATAGTTTGCTGTGGTCGAATGAAGCCGGGGGTGTGGAGCGTGCTGGGAACCGGGGTATCGCAGTGCGGGGGTGTCATCGAGGAACAGATGTACCAAAAACAGAGAAGGAGTACAGTAAGAGAAGCACAAGAACAGTTATTTAACTCTTAGCAAACGATGACAGATTTGTGTTGGGGTTCTGAGCTGCGCAGCAAGCCCTGTAAACCCTTCCAGCAGGATCTTAAAGGCACTTGATTCTATTGCAGCCTTGTCTGGAAACGAAACTGCGCTTTCTCTTCTCTGCTTGTCAGCATACACTGTAGACTCCTTAAGAAAGAGACTTGTCTCGCTTGTCTGTGTGCACCTCTGGATATCAGACACTTTCTCTTGGCTCTTAGTAATCTTGAAATGCATTCTGTCTCATTCTTGCTATGGATGCATCTATCTTGCTCTGTGTCTTACTCTGATGACTGTGGCTAGTGACAAGCTCACAGTGCTGGGGAACTTCTGGTAATGCATACAGATAATTAGGCCTTGGAGAGTAGGGAAGTGGTGACAGTGGAGCAGGACAGGAGGAGAGTTTGTCCCTGGACGGTCACATTAAGTTTTGGCCTTCTGTTTTAGAAACACTTTCGTACACTGACGACACGGCCATGAGCAGGTCGGTGGTGCAGTCCCTGCTAGCCAAGCGAGAGTTTGATGAAGTGGATATGGCCAAGAGGTAAGGACTGCAGCCAGCTTCGGAGGCTAGGGTGTTGGCATTTACTAGTGAAGGCAAAACTTTCTTAACGTTAAGCAGTCACTGTAATTTTCTGTGAAAGGGGACAGGAGCTATGGCAAAGTCATCGTTAATTTGTGGGGGAAAAGAAATCAGAAAAGCAATGGCTGATCGTGTAATTTATTGTGTGTTTTGCACTGTCCTGGAACATGCAGTACTGTTAGCTTTAGTGTGGGTTCAGAGCCTGCTTTAAAATGAAGCAGGATGGGACATGCTGTACTGTAGCCGTGTGTGTGTATATTCACCTTTGTGGAAGATAATGCTTAGACATTTCAGAAGCATTTCTTTTCATGTTTATTTGTTGCTATTTATGTTGGTACTTCCCTTAATTTAGTTAGTGAATATTAGCGAGGTCAGCTTCAGTTTGTTTATGATCTATTTCCCTTTTGAATCCACAGCCCTGGTAGCATTTGGTTCCACTTAAGGGAGAACATTTATTTGTTTAGAAAACTCTTCCATTGAACTTGAACAAAAGACTTTCTTTGTGGTTATGACCCACGGAAATGTTTCCAGTTTGCTCCTATTTCAAGGCAAAGTTGAGAGAGAAACAAGTGGGTTGTGAAAGGTAATGTTTATACACCCTTTCCTCCTTTCACACCAATTTTTGGGAATATGATTTTTTCCCTACAGAACTGACTCGTTTGAACCCTGACTGTCACTGAATTACCCATGTGTTATTAATTCACTTTATCAGGTGGCTTTATACAACCTCTTTACAAACTTCAGTAACAGACCAAATACCCCGTGTATTTTTTCTCACCTTCGTAACTGCTGCTCTCTTGCCCACGCCAGGTTTGCTGAGGAGTACAAGAAGGAACCCAACAGGGGCTATGGGATGGCTGTTGTCAATGTCTTCAAGAAGCTCCTGAGCCCCAAGTGCAACGATGTGTTTGAACCAGCAAGAGCCCAGTTTAACGGGAAAGGCTCCTATGGCAATGGTGGTGCCATGAGGGTGGCAGGCATCTCACTCGTGTATTCTGATGTCCAGGATGTTAAGAAGGTACCGTTCCTGGCTCCTTTGGGCACCTCGGCTCTGGGAACCCCTGCTGTCAGGCGGCTCCCACCGTGATCTCTCAAGTAGGTTTGCTCACGATGTGTTTTCATTCGCAGTTTGCGAAGCTGAGTGCTGAGTTAACCCATGCCAACTCCCTGGGCTACAACGGGGCCATCCTGCAGGCCCTGGCCGTGCATCTCGCCCTGCAGGGAGAACTCAGCAAGGAGACCTTCCTGGAGCAGCTCATTAGCCACATGGAAGATGTAGAGGCAGACGATAAGTCTCTTACTGACGCCCGAGCGTAAGTGGCTGTGAGGAGCACTAACTCTGCTCTGTACAGTTTATTCTGGTTCTTTACATTCTCTCTTCTTCATTGTACTCTTTGTTTCCAGACTGGGATTTGAGGATTTACCATTTTCAAGGCGTCTAAAGAAAATAAAGGAATTTTTGGAGCTCAGCAGTGTTCCCAAAGCAGATGTATTGTTTGAATTAGGTAAGTACCTTTCTTACTACAAGTATTAGGAAAGAGCTGGAAGCAGGACTAACTCAGCAAGCCTGCTTGATATGTCCTCCCCTTGATTGCCACTTTGGCCTCTGCTGCCTGTCAGGCACAGAACGTGCTGGAAAAGCTGCCTGTGCTCACCAGTCAGTAATTCTCTGAGTCTTGACCCAGTGATTCCATCTCTGTATTGGTGGGGAAAAAAATGTTTTGCTAAGAAAAACTTATCATGAATAACATTTCTTAATATTCTAAAATCTCTTGTCTTAATGGCTATCAGATCTTCATGTTGGATGGGAACGGGTAAATGTGTATCACCAAACTATACTGGTGTAGCTGGGAGTTGGTCTCCAGGATGTGAGTAGTACCAGGGAACTGCGGGGAGATTTCTGAGGTGCAGGCTTTGGCACCTTGTCATGATAAAATCAATGACACTGGTATTGAAAGTAACTGGCAATAGGAAGTTGCAGTTAGAAGGGAAAAGGTACTTCTGTGGGAAGGAAGACACAAGTGTTCTGCAGTGCTGAAGGTGATTGGTTTTGTTAACAGGCAATGGCATTGCTGCTTTGCGGTCTGTCCCTACTGCAATTTACTCCTTCTTGCGCTGTATGGAAGCTGACCCAGATATTCCTGATCACTACAGCAACCTGCAGAGGACCATCATCTACTGTATCTCTCTGGGTGGAGACACAGACACCATTGCTACCATGGCAGGCGCCATTGCAGGGGCTTATTATGGGGAGGAACAGATACCCCCAAGTTGGGAGCAGAGCTGTGAAGCTTTTCAAGAGACACAGAAGCTGGCAAATAGCTTGTATGAACTGTACTGCCAGCGGCTCTGAGCTCCAAGGGGAGCCTGTTTTTGGAAGGCGAAGCGGGTGGTCACCTCTGCTTTTCTGGTCAGAAATCTGGTGGTGGATCCACGCCATCTGCAGATGCCAGTGAGCCTCCACCTGAGAAAGACACCTGCTGCTGTGAGTTGAGAGCTGGAAGCACGAGCTGGTTTGGAAGAGAGGGGACATACCCTTCGGTTGTGCTTCAGCTGGGAAGTGGCTGCATGTGGCGCCTTGGACAGTGGGTGCATCTCCTCTGAAGTGTACAGGAGCGTCTAGTTTTTCATAAGATTTCTGCTTCTTGCTTTGTCCACCATTATGCCATTTTGTCATTACAGTTACTAGATGGGTGTCTGAATCCACTAACCTTCTTGCTGTTTTCCTCTACTCCTTTGTTTCAGTTGTTAGCGGTCTGTCCCACAGCGGCTTTGATAGGCTCCACACCCCTCTTAAAACACCAGCTCACGCTCAGCTGACCAGCTAAGGGATGTAGATGGGAGACATGAGAGGCACATCCCTGGAGAGCCTGGAGGATGTCCTGCGTGGTGGCACAGGTTACCACCTGTGTTCTGGAGTGAGGATGCTGGAGGGTAGACCTCCCAGGGAGGTTTGCTTCCTTCAAAGCAGAATGAAAAGTGCCAGAGATTGGAGAAGGGATTTCTTTGCATTGCTAGTGGCATTGTGAGAAATGCCTTTGGTGCATGCGGACAGAATCCCAGTTGGCTCATTGTTACTGCTGGAAGAGGGTGTAACTAATTACTGCTCCTTTGGTGTCCTTTGCTCTGCAATCCGCCTGGCACTGTCCTGATCTATTGCATTTTGTGTTCCCTTACATAGCTGGCTTTCACGTTGCTGCAGCTACTCTAGCTACTCCTTTGTTCCTAATCCGTGCATCCTGCATTTATAATGCTGTCCTGTTTATGTCCAGGACTCCAAGTGGAGGTTGCTGTTTACATCTGTGGGTGGAGATAGTTGTGAAACCTAGTGTTACACAAGGATTGAATTCCTGGTTCTGCTGCAGTCAGTGACAAAAATGACTTCAGTAGGAAGCAGGAGTTACTTCTCACAGCCTTAAAACTCTGTACTTAGTAAGAATGATCTGAAAATAAAGGGAAAGGTAGGTTAATTGGGGGACAGTTTATCAGAGTTTAAAAGAATTTGTGCGTGTGAAGCTGGTACCGGTGGCCAAGAATATTCTAGCAAAGCTGTGTTGTTCCAAAGTTTCACCTTTAAAACCTTTGCCCAGTGGAGCTAGTCAAAGAAGGAGTAACAGCTTGGGTATGGCATGTCTAAAAAGGGTTGAAAGCTTTTTAATTTTGGAAACAAAAAGAACGAGGCAAGCAGTCATTGTATGGAAATGTTTATAAATTTGGATGTGACAATGTAATTCTGTATTATTTCTCTAGTATTTCTTGTGACACCAGGAAGTGACCGTTCTGCTCAAACAGAACTCACTCCCTCTTGGTATCGGCACACGGTTGTTGTGTGCGTCAGGCTGCATGCACATGTGGAAAATCTGGCTGCGATGGGTCCTTCCAGTTTTTCCTGTAGTCTGCTTCCTTCAAGTGCCAGTCTTCTGTGTGATGCTTTAATGGGTTTTCCTTGTATAAATGAATTCTTGTCCTGAGAATATGTGGAATTTTGGTCTATTGTATATTTATGTATTATGCTGCAGATGTAAAATGTCAGGTTTTTCACATTATTGTGCCAGAGGTGTGAACATATTCACAGAATTATTTAAAAGAAGATATTTTCCTTTTAAAGCAGCTTTATAATTTTAAATGTTCGGAACTCACGAAGAGCAGAAGAGCTCCTGTTTAAAAAATATAGCTCATTTTAGGCCAGAATTTAAATGTGTACTAAAGCCTTTTGCTCTGACTTCCTCAGAAAGAAATAAAATCACTTAGCTATCTTTGTTAATTAGCCACTGCTCCTGTCTTTTCATTCAAGTCATGAAGTTGTGCTTCCATACTAAATGACAAGAGGAGTCATATGAAAACTTCTGGGCTATTTCTCCCTACCCCATACTTCACTTTAAGACTCAACCTGAAACTACTTTGCCATGGGTTCTTGAAATCTTTCTGTAGAAAGCAGAATGGCAGCTGTTTGGCACTGGTTAGGACATCTTTGGTGTAGCCAAGACTTGTGCTTCATTTGGGGTGAGTTTTAGCACTGGAAATCTGCTGTGAAGACTACTTTCAGGTGGCTGCTCTTGCCGGTGAGCAGTAAGGGGCAGCTGAAGTTTGTAAGACCCCAGGAGTAGTGGTTCTTGTTAACAGCAGGGCAAGTCAGAAGCGTCGGTCAGGCACATTAGGTTCACTGGAGAGGCCCTTCTCCTTTGCAGGCTGTGTTTGCAGTGAGGAGCAGTGCGTGGAAGGAGTTCAGCTGCTGGAGTCCAGCGTGCAATGATCATGCAGAGACCAGGGAGTGTGCTGGGTGCCCCCGCGACTTGCAGCAGGAGAATCGCTTGTTCTTCATCGTCAGCTTTTGAAGGAGTCTGCCCGCAGGGCAACCAGGCTTCTCTGGAAGCATTTCACCTGTAACAAGTAACATCTCCTCTTCCAGGTAAGAGATGAGATGGGAAAACATACCTTTCCTCTTTATTCTTTGTTGGTTTAGCCTCTGAAAGTGATTTGCTTACAGGTGATTCACCATTTCTTCTGTGGGCTGCTGCACTGACTGCTTTTGTGGCTCGGGATGTGGAGGTTGGCAGTAGACAAGGTTGTGTAACGTAGCAAAAAATAAAGTATCACGGAAAAAACACAGAAGGGAAAGGGAATCCCCAACATTCTGACTTAAATTCCTCACATTAGTAATTGCCAGTCAGGAAAGGTCTGGATTTCATCCTTTTTTAAAAATGAACTTCCGGAGACAGGAATCTTTTCCTTAATCACAAGAAACATGCAATACCTTCTTACATAAAATTATTAGCAAGCAAATCTGCTGGACTGTTGGGAACAAGTGAGCTGGATTTGAGAAGGAAACACAATGCAAGAGGTCTGTATGAATGGTCTTACAAGCAAGGCTGAGCAAGCCCATTAATAACAGGACAAAGGCACAGCTGAGCCCACCTTTTATACAATAAGTTTTATTGATGTTTTGTCAATACAATCAAGTACTGTAGTTTTAGTTCTGAAGAGAAGGCCAGTTTCTGATCACAAAAAGAGTGCATTTTAAACCAACTTTTACTATGACAGACAGTGCATGTAATAAGTATTTACAAAACTAAAAACCTCTATATACTAGGTTAGAAATGAAGATACTAGAGGCAAATTTAAAAAAAATAGTAAGAATTTGTATATAAAAATGCACATCGTAATGCAGTTTTCATAATTAAAAATAGACATACTTCATCCAACCCAACCTTTTTTATTATTGTGATTGAAACCAAAATCCCATGCGCTCACACACACGACAGAAAATAATCCTTTCGGCTGGCGAACATCACGTACTCAGTACTCCAGAAAAAAAATTCTTCCTGACAGTGTCCGGTTTAGTGAACAGCCTCCCTCATCCTGTGCATCGTTTTTTCTAGCCTAACTCTATGTGCGTGTAATATCTTTGCCTTGCAATTACTGTGTAAGTGTAACAGGTTATATAGCTGCGGAAGGTTGATTATGGTTTATGCTCTGCACATGAAGGGAAAGTGAAATTGCAAAACAATATCTACAGCACTGAACAAGTTACTATCTCGGTGTGGTTATAGTGAGTATTTTTGTCATTGCTTTTTGCCAGCTAGAACAAGAAGTTTTGAATAAAACAAAACAGAACAAAAAGAGATGGAATGTAGGTTAGGACACAGTATAAATAAGTCACTTTGCTGAGTAACAGGATGGAGCTTCCAACCCGGCGCGTGGCTGGGGCGCGAGAAGCTCCTGGCCCTGCTGCAGGTAGTGTGCGCGCGCCGCCGGCAGTGCCGCGCGGTGGGAGCCAGACCCCGCTGCTGGCACCAGCTCGAGTTCCTTGCTGTTCTCCACAGGAAAGACGCTTCAATAAAGGAGACACAGGCCTCATCCTAGCACCCTCCCCTACCAGGCCTGGGCTTAAAGAAAGCATCTGAGCTTCCACTTTTAATTTTAGGGACTCTTTTTTTTTGTATGGCTCCTGTTCCTGCTGGGAAGTAACCTGTTACAATCAAAACCCGAAGGGTCCGGGCACCCCCCTGCCTTCAGGAGTTAAAAACGTCCAGTGGGATCGGACACTGGGACAGCCTTTCAGCTTGAGAAGGTTTCATCTTTACATGAAACTTGCAGCTTTATGTGGAATAAAATCCTGGGGAGGGCGCAGGCCAGCGCCAGCCCCAGCGGGGCAGTAGCTGAAGCACTGGCCTTCTGACTGTAAGTTTTCTTTTTGTGTTTCTTAATTTCAGGGATAGGTGTGCTCTTAAAAGGAAGCCCTTGGATGGCAAGAGGCGGAAACATGGGACAGGCTTAAGGAGAAATACAAACAAACAAACAAAACAGAAAGTTTGTTTAAATATCTTGTACAGTCCACCTGGAGAACAATCCCAAGTCCCATTCTTGCTACATTTCTTTTCTTTGGCCACAGAACAGGCTTTAGGAAAATTTAAGGGTAATAGTTGCTCAGCTGGTAACCAAATTGTTGCTTTTTTCTCAGGGATGTGCCTTTGCGGAGGGACATGCAGTGTAACCGCATGTGGATTAACTTCAGCAGCGTGCTACTTGCCTGGAATGAGAAGAATCGCTTTACTGTAAGTGCAAGTGGCAATGACTATTCTACCATGAGAAAATCTGCAAAGCAACAGGGTTCAGTTGCTCCCTTTAGCAAAGGACAGAGCAGCCAAGTGGTCAGTATCCACGCATACCTTTCCCAGAACCTTGTAGCTCATATTCAGGTCAGTAACATTTCAAGCATTAGTGAGACAAAGTGGTAACAACAGACAAATGTGATTTTTTTTTTTTTTCTTTTTTTTAAACCTAAGTCACAGATTGGCACCTGGAATGGTGCACTTTTACAGGTATATATTGCACTAGACTTGTCATAATGTTGTTAAGTAGATAATAGCACCATTGTAAAATGACTGAATGGAAGGTTAGAACGAACACTATTTTTTCTTAATTAAAAGGTCCCCAGGGAAAGGGGGGATACCAATGCAAAAGTTTACACATCCCAAAATAGTGAGGCAGTAAAAGCGAGTTGTCCATAAGTGGCACTTTCAAGAAAGCATAACTAAACCTTCTATCAAACCAGGCTAGAAGCACCGTAAGCCGGGCTTGCAGTGCCATCCTTGTGTTGCCAAGGAACAAGATGCTCACGAGGCCAAGCAAGTCGTTGGGCTGCAAAGAAACAGACAGGACAGAACTAGCCCTTGGACTTGCCAATAGATGAATTAGCCCACAAGAGAGGATCGTTGTTCATCACAGGGGTTCCAGCTTCCCTCAGCAGCTTTGGAATAGGTCATCTGTCATCCTCCCAGATACCAATGCCTGGATGTTTTTATTCCTAAAGGTGTTGGGCAAGGAGGGTTAAAAATAATATTTACTTCATATAAGAAGGTGCTTATGCAAAGTGTTCCACTTCTTATGATTATAAATCCAACCACACTGAATCCGGAGTGAATCAGAGAGACTGCCTCAAAGCACAGCCTGAAAAAATAGGCATCAGTGAGACTAGAACTTGGGCATCTGATGGTTTGGGAAGGAAATTTCTCAATCCATCATGGATCTCTGCTGCTGTATGGGTTTGTGTTAAGTGCCTAGGACCCCTGTGCTGGTTAGCAAATACACCATCCATTACAACAGCTGTATTTATTTAACTAGTACTCAAAATGGGAAACAAGGGCACTTGATTACAGGCCAGAAGGGTCTGGTCTTCCAGAAGACCCTGTCTGGATCACAGAGCAGTTTACTGCAGAGCCAGATCCTTGCCATCCCAAGCGTGTTCCTGTGTTTGATGTACAGTCACTAGGGTAAAATTTATTCCAAATACGCTTTGCTGAGGAAGTCACACCCCTCCCTCCATTCTCCCTCCCCCAAAAAGAAAGAAAGATAGATGTCTCCTTTCCGATTACCCTCTTGACTCATGGATCAAACAGCATGAAGCAAGGTCCCGCGACAATGGCTTGCGCGTTCTTCCCAGTGATTTTTCTTTTTTGTATTAATTTTAAAAAACTTTTTTATCAAAAAAAAAAAGACAGTTTATGGCTAAAGTGGGTGAAAAGGAAACGTGCCCAACAGCCGTTATGTGGGGCAAAGCAGGAACCCGGAGAAGGAGGAGTGGATGTATTCCGTGGAGTACAACCCGTTGGCCTGGTCCGAGGGCATTTGTACCCAGACTTGGTCGTTCTCCTTGAGTTCAAGCACGGCGCTGCCTGAGGCCTGGTCCAGATAGCCCTTTTTGTACTCGTCGTATGTGTAGGTGGCGGGCACGTTGTTCTTATAAAGTGCCACCCAAACATTAGTCCCTTTGACATGCACGTGGTAGGCAAAGTAGTAAATGCCGGATACGGGGCAGGTGAATATCCCGGTGACCGGGTTGTAGCCGTTGTGCCCGTTATACAAAGTCCTGTCAAACTTGACCGGCATGCCCGATGCCGGGAAGGGGGAGGTGAGGATGGCGGTGAAGGCTGGTGCGATCCGGGCAGAGAGCTCTCCTCGGCCATACTGCGGCTTCCCCGGCTTGCCGTTCCCCAGCACGGCCCCCTCCACGCCTCCGTCCGGCAGGTGCAGCCCCGCGATGCCCGTCTCGTCGAACACCCCGGGCGCTCCCGGCGGCCCAGGCGGCCCCGGCGGGCCAGGCGGCCCATTCAGCCCTGGCGTTCCCGGCATTCCCGGGGGGCCAATGGGTCCGGCCATGCCAGGCTCGCCGGTCTTCCCCTCACCGGGAACCCCGGGGAGCCCCGGCTCCCCTTTCAGCCCCGGTAACCCCTGCGGTCCCATGGGACCCGCGGGTCCTTGCAAGCCCGGGATGCCGGAGGGGCCCCTCAGTCCCGGCTGCCCCGGGATCCCGCCGTCGCCTTTCGGGCCGGGGCTGCCCGTTAATCCTGGCACCCCTGGGAGGCCGATGAACCCTGGTTCTCCTTTGGGGCCCGTTGGGCCGGGGGGTCCCAGTGACCCGGGCAGGCCCCTTTCTCCCGGCACCCCGGGCTTCCCTGCGAAGCCGTTCGGTCCCTGGTCGCCACGCATCCCTGGCATTCCCGGGGGCCCGCTTGGCCCCACGTCCCCTTTGGAGCCGGGCAGCCCATGCTTGCCCGGCAGCCCCATGGACCCCGGCGGGCCCGGCGGCCCGATGATGCCGGCAGGGCCCGGCTCCCCCGGCTCCCCGTCAACGCCGGGTTCCCCCTTATCGCCGATGGCTCCCGGCACCCCGGGCTGCCCGCGGTCTCCTTTTAGGCCAGGCAAGCCCGGCTTCCCGTAGCCCGTCGGGCCTGGCAAACCAGGGAGGCCGCGGATCCCGGGCTCTCCCTTCGGTCCCATGGGGCCCTGTATCCCCGGGACCCCCGCGGCGCCTGGGACACCGATCCCGTCGATGCCAGGGGGGCCCCGGGGCCCCATGGGGCCGGGCTCCCCATTGACGCCGGGCCCGCCAGGAGGGCCCATGTCGCCCTTCTCCCCCGGCGCGCCCGGCAGGCCGTCGAGGCCGGGTTTTCCAACGCCGACAGGCCCTGGGGGCCCCGCAGGGCCGGGAGGACCCCCGTTCCCCCGGGGCCCTGGTAACCCTGGCTTCCCCACGCCGTTTTCACCCTTCATCCCTCGCTCTCCGCGGGGACCCGGCTCTCCTTTTGGGCCAGGCTCGCCCCGAAAACCGGGCAAGCCAGGGCCGCCCTGGGGGCCCGGCTTCCCATTGACCGAGATGCCGGCTGGCCCCGGCAGCCCCGGGGGGCCGGGCAGTCCTCTTGGCCCTTGCTCCCCTCGCATGCCGGGCTCGCCCTTGGCTCCGGGCATCCCTTTCATACCCGCCTTTCCGGGGAGTCCTGGGATGCCGGGTTTCCCAATGCCTGAGAAGCCGGGGGGCCCAGCGGGCCCAGGCTGGCCGTGCATTCCCGGCTTCCCCGTGCCTGGCTTTCCTGGGTAGCCGGGGGGTCCGGGGGGTCCACGCGGGCCGGGCTTCCCTGGCGGTCCTGGCTCCCCTTTGAGGTCCATCGGCAGCAGCGGCGGCATGTCTGTGGATAGAGGAGACACGGAGCTTTACTGGGGAGGAGCGTGCCCGGTGCGTGATGCCCTCAGGGCGTTAAAGCCAGGGGCTTTAACGAATGCCCTTCTCTAGGAATGGGTTTATTTAAACATGGCCAGAGCGGCTTCCTGGGCCACCACATCAGGAGGACTGTCGTGAAGCAAGACCTTGGCCAGAGCCCAGGTTATTAATCCAAGCCTTACTCCATCCATCCCTCCGCGGAGGGTGTCAACAAGAGCAGCAATTGCCGTCGGCTCTGGCAGCGTTGTTTTGTGATGACCTACTGTGGGGTTTTTTTTAGGAGCTGGATTCAAACCTCCTGCTGCCTCGCTTCCCAGCGGCCTCGAAAGCACCGTGGGATTCAGTCGCTCCTGCCTGGGCTCAGCCGAGAGGATGGCGACAGAGCGAGCCAAGACTGAGGATAATCCCTCCACCCCATCCCTCGAGTCCAGGGCCTTGGGAGACCTTTAATCCTTTTGGATTAGAAAGAAAACTCTTGGACATGTACTTGAGAGACCAAAGAGGTGATTCGTGTATGGGTTAAGATATGCCTGCGGTGCTCGCTGGCTCAGCTCCCGTGTCCAGCAAGGCAGAGAAAAACTCACCAAAAAGAAAAAAAGCGCTGAGGATGGAGGAAAAGCCAATAGCTGCAAGGGAAACGCAACCTCGGTTACGTCCAAATGAGTCAGCCCAGCTGGGAATAGGCCGTAACCACTTGACATTTAAAGAATTTATAGAGCTCTTTTGCAAACGGATATAAGAAAGAAACTAATGGGCTGAGAGACTACAAAGCCGAGGAGAGCCAGATTACATGCCCACCGCAGCTCAGTACTTAAAGCACAGACGTGAGCATAAATAACTCCTTGAGGCTGGCCCAGGCAGGGTGTCGCTTCCCATGCGACATCAGGAATGAGTGAGAAAGAATAAATCTGTCAAACTTTCGGGGGAAGCTTGAAATGAAGGAAATACTTGGCAGTTGCATGTACATGGGCCTATGATGAGAAATGCGAAGGGCAGAGGAAAGGACCTTGACATCTGAGGCAAATTTTAACCAAATCTGCCCAAGTTAGATCATTCCAGTTGGGAACAGATCTGTATGGGCAAGTTCCCGGGATGGGAATGGATCCCATCTAGGATGGAAGCAGAACACGAGGCTGTGTGCCCCAGCATGGCACTGAGGAGGAGGCAGGGGGTTCCCCGAGGTCTGCCGGCCCGGCCCCCAGCCTGGGCATTCAGTGAGCTGAGCCGGGCCTTGGGAGCACGGACACCGGCAGCGCCAGGATCTGCCGACACAGAGATTGTCTCAGTCAACGGGAAAAGATTAGGGGAGATTTGAGACACGTGAAAAGAATAACTGTGGCAGCAGCAGGCACCGTTCCCGGTGCATCAGAGGTGGCTTTACCATTCCTAAGCACAGCAATTAGCTCTGGCCGCTTCCAAGCCTGGTGCCTGCTTGTTTTTCTTTTGGTAATGGAAACATTTTCAGAGCTTATCTATATATCAAAGCCTGACCCACATCCTAGGCTGTAATAGAGGTCACTTGGCTGTCTTGATTAAGGAAATACTTGTCTGTCATGACATTGCCACTGGATTTCTGCAAACCTCCTGCTCCTCACCCCAGAAAATGGTGTGGGAAAGAAGGCAAGGGAGATGTGAAGTGTTGCACTAAAGCAGATTTCTGGGGTTTGAATTCTGGAAAAATTTTTCTCCAGAAAATTATTTCAATGTGTTTTCCCTTTTTTTTGTCTTCTTGCAATGGTTTGAAAAGAATTAGTTTTCTAGGTCATTTTTGCATGGAATCAGAACAAGGATCTACAGCTGAGCCCACGAAGGAAGGAAAAAGCACACACACTCTCACACAAGGCAGCGAAGAGAAACGCCAGGCGAGAGCTGCCAACTTGCAGGCAGCCAAAAAAGCAGACGGGAAAACCAAACCGGGGACGTTAGCGGAGAGAAACTGGGACATTGCAGCCCCAGTGGTATCCAATTTCAAAAGACCATGTCTTACCACAGACGCATGTCTCAGAGCTCTGCATTTCACAGCAGCAGCATGGGGTTATGTGTTCCCCTCGAAGCATGAACAAAGCTGCCATGAATGCTAATGCAAAGAGCCAGCTGGGGCAGCGGGAAGGGGAAGGAGCAGGCATGGCCTCCTGCAAGCTCTTGCCTGGGCACTACAGAGCTTTTCACCTCCTGAGGAGCATGGACACGTCCAGGTGGATCCTGCAGCCCCTCTGGAGCTGCGTCCATCCCTGGTAAGGACCCCCGCGTGCCTGGAGGAGGGACCCGGCAACGCGGAATGGCCGGCAGAGGAATAATCCGGCAAGATGGGAAGTGGTTCCCAGCCACGAGCAGTCAGTAGCAGGTCTGGCCAGCGCAGCCGGATGACACTGCAGGACGGAGAGGTTGGCTGCTCCATGGCAGAGCCCGGCTGAGCTCGTTCCAGGGCTGCTGCCAAGCCCTGTCTCGTGAGAGCGAGTTTCACAGGCTCGCAGGAACAATGCATGGGACCAGCGTTATTGCATCTCTCATCCCGTGTTCCATGGCAGTGGCTGCCCTGAGCCCTGTGGGGAGGCTCAGCGCAGGATCCAGCCCTGACAGACAGAGCTGCCGTTCAAGGGAATGGCAGTGAGATGGGAGCAGACTGCAGAAAGAAGCATGGAGGTGGCAAGCAAAGTTTCTCCGTTAGCAGGAGCTAAGGGACCTGGGGGCCTCTTGGCCACATGCAGCAAGCAGCAACCCCACAGGGATCGCAGGACTGAGTCTCTTTTAAAAGCAGCAGGACTTGTGGGCCATCTGCTCTGGGGACACTGGGCAGCAGCAGCCCAGGTGCTGCCCAGCACCCACCTGCTCCCACCGCCTGGGCAGCGCAGCCCTGAAGGCAGAGGACGAACCTTGGCTCTGCACTGAGCTTCCCCAAGCCTGGGGAGGTGAAAAGCGCTCCTTTACCTCTGCAGCTGAGGCTGCTGCCTCGGGGTGAACCCTCTCTACTGTCGCTGGAGGGGAACTCCACCAATTGCCTGCCACAAACCCTCATCTCGGGCATCTCCTGTGCCTCATCACTGCCCTGAGCTAGGGTGCCACTGGCTTGGCTCCCCGAGCCCTGAGCCCCGGCCAGCACCCAGCAGCGGTTTTACCTGGCTGCAAGCTGTACAGACGTGGTTTCAACCAAACCAAAATAAAACCCAACTGTGCAAATATCTGCTTAAATGCTTTTAGCATTTTAGCATATAGCGGCATCTCCTGCCCGGAGCTGCCTCCATGCTCCTGGGGAGTCTATTTTTGGGTCAGAAAAGGTGTCTGGCACCCTGAGGAAACCAGCCCTGTCTCTCACTAGATGGCACCCGCAGACCAGTAGGAGCCCCCCACAGCCCCGGGGCTTGGCCTGGCCCCCCAGGCGGGGGTCCCAGCCCCAGGGCCAGGCTGGGGCAGCTTGGCTTGGGGTGGGGGGGTGTTCCGCACAGGTCCCTGCTGGCTCAGGGGGTAACCCGCAGGGGCCCGGCACGGCCCTGCGCCGTCGCGGCGAGTCAGCTGAGCTCCCCGAGCAGGGCAGAAGGCCAGCAGGGATTTTCCTTGCCAAATTAGAGGTTAAGCAGAGATGGGAGCTCGTTGGGATCCAGGAGGCACCGGCTTCCCTAGCCGCCTCCGTGCAGCCCCGCAGCTGGTGGCTCAGGCTGCAGCTGCCCCTCTGCCTGCATCCCCCTGCCTATGTCCCCCTGCCTGCATCCCCCTGTCCGCCCTCTCTTTCCCAGGGGTTTTAGGAGAGTAATGTCCAGGGGACTCCCATGCCCTGCCTCAGCATCTCCTCTAACCCGTGCCTGGTCTAACCTGGCAAAGCTTGCACCCAAACTGCACCTTGCAAACAGCCCAGCACGCTCACTCCTCTCTCTGCCACGGTTAGCAGGCAGCGCTGCTCAGAGGCAGTGCAAGCCCCTCCGACGCATAGGAAGAAGGGAAAAAAAGAAGGAAAACCAGCAGGGAGATATTTGAATCCAGTCCCACCAGCAGCTGAAACGTTCCTGCACTACGCTGGAAGGTTTTGTCTCTGGCTGGGATTCAGGGAGCAGCTTTACAACAGCTGGGAAGGGGGCAGGGAGGTGGGGGGGCTCGTAGCATGCTTCAGCTCCAGGTTTTGCTGTGTGTTTTCTGACATATGTGCTGAGCTGAACTCCTGATAAGCCATTCAGCCCAGCAGTAAATCAGCCACCAGCAGCCAAGCCTTCTCCAGTTTCTCCTCCTAGAGCCAAGACTTCGGCTCCCCAGAGGGTCCCGGTCTGCGTGAACCCACGGGGAGGGCTCCGGCAGCTCTTCCCGAGGGCTAAGCACCGACCCGGTGGGTCTGGGCACCCGAGCCCCAGCACTGCCCCATCCCGCAGTGCTGCCAGCGGTGGCTGGCTCTGGGAAGAGCATTGGGGAGTGCTGTGCTTGGTATCCAGGCAAGGGCTCAGACCCTCCCCTCCATCCCCCTCTTGAGCTGAAGATACCGTGGTGCTGCTGCTGCCCTGGGTGCAGCGAGGGTTGCATGCACCTTGGGGAGGTGCTGGGGGCTGGCTTGGCAGAGGGATGAGCCAAGAAGTGCCGGGGAAACTCAGTCACACTCAACATTTGCCGTTTGCAAAGACCCCAAGTTCCTGAGCAGTTCCCCAGGGTGTGTGCAATTAACAGACACTAATAAGCCCCTGGTGTGGGGCACTGATGGAGCCTCCTGCACCTTCTAACCTCCAGCACCTGTGGGCAAGCCTGGGCATAAAAGGAGCCCTGGGCAGGCACAGGGGATTATAGCAAAGGCAGGGGATGGTGTGCGGGCAAGGGAGCTTGGGGCAGGTGGATATGAAAGGCAGAGGCTGGGCTGGATATGGTGCAGGAGGCCTGGCGGCGTGGAGCAATGATCTCAGTGCCTCTGCCCCTCCGTGCGGCACATGTCACTTGGTGGGGAGTGATTTAACACGTGGGGAGTTTCTGGTTGCTGCTCTCTGAGGGAGGAAATGTGTCTCTCTTCTGCTCACCCCTTGCTAGGCTGGGTCTCGGCTCTGGCCTTGGCCATCTTTCCTTTCCCAGCTGGTGCAAAACACAGCCAGGGAAAATGGAATAGATGGAGGACTGGAAAAAACCTTGCTGGGACAGCTCAGGTTTAACAGCGGTGAAGGGGAGAGATGGCGAGTGCTGGGGCTCCTGTGCTTGGGCTGTGCCTTGAACCTACTGGCAAACATGCAGGAGGATGGGAGCAAAAGGGTCACGGGTGCCCTTTGGGCACCGGCTTCCAGACTGAGGGACCGAAGGGTGCCCACCCAGCCCGAACAAAGGGCTCTACTTCTCTGCTGAGCCTCTCTGTGCCCGTCCTTGTCCTTCTGCACTGGGTTAAGAAGACCTAAACGGCCCCTCCATGCTCGGCCAAAGGTGCTTTGGACAGCAGAACCCTCGGCCATGCCAGGCTCCTCCCTGGGGGCACTGAGCCCAAGGGTAAGGGGATGTCGAGTGCCTGATGGCTGTGGGATGCTACGGCCCCTTCCCGCCATCCCAGCAAGTGTCCCAGGCAGTCGCGGCCCCGTCTCATCCCACCTTCCCACAGAGTGCAGCCCTTACCCAGGTACTGCCCTTTGCCTTCGCGGAAGGGGGGTCCCAGGGGTCCCTTCACCATGGGCTGCATGTACTTCACTTGAGCGTAGCCTGCCGCGCCTCCTCCTGCCGCCGAGCGAAGGCCGACCATCATCACCACCACCACCAGCAGGGCCACGGCGTCCGGCAGCATCCTGCTCCCCACTGCTCCTGTGGACAAAGCGACAGTGAGAGCGGGCACCCGCGACCCCTGCCTGCGCCCTCCGTCCCACAAGGATCAACCGGGAACCCGGGAAAGATCACGGCGGGAGTGGGACTCCCTCCAATTTGTCTTTTTCTGGACCACAGGTGCCCTGAACACATTACGCTTCCCAACACGTGCCAGCTGGGAGATGCACAAAAAATACATGGTTTGTGAGCAATAACTAACAACAGGCACCCAGCAGAGCCTGTCAGAGGCTGCCCCAGTGCCTGTTTGCCTGGGGTTATGCCCATGTCAGGATTCCCTTATATATTTTTAACATATATAAGAAGAGGGGGGAAAAAAAGGTAGGTTGAAAACCACAGCCCGCTGAGCCGAGTGTTGCTTTTGCATCTCTCAAGTGAGCAGGGTCTCTTCTAACAATAGTTGCGTGCGCTCTGGCCGTGGCTCCTGCCACCGAGCCCTGTCTGCCCCGGGAGCGGCTGGGGGGGTGCTGCATCTCCCAAACGGGCGCTGCGTTTCTTGGTGGGTGCTGGACCAAAACCACGCTGTTGGAGCCCAAGACTTGCTGTTTGTGGCTCAACTGCGGCACTTTGCGGGCAGCAATGGGAGCTCGCTTGGAGGGTGAGGGATGGGAGCCCTTGGCTGGGAAAGCCCAGGGGAGGGCTGCAGCACTTGGGAGCAGCAGCCTCTGCCTTAAGTGCCTGTTTGTTTAAAATAAATAATCTCTATAAATATAACTTCTCTCTAGCAACTTTTTTCTCTGCCAGCTCCACGCGCAGAGCTGCAAACAGATTGATTTGCAAAGAACATTTATTTTCGGAAGCTTAAATAACATGTGATGCTGAAGAGCTTTGCTGGTTTTCCTCCTTCTTGCAATAATTGACCTATGGTGGTTATTAATGAGAATTAAGCCCTCTGCCTCTCCCGCCGGGGAGCAGGGGCAGGGCTGCTGCGCGCCGGGATTTGATCGGAATTTCCTGAATCGCTTTTGCTGAAGCAGCAGTGGAAAAAAAAGTTGCAGCCTGGAGAAAAATCACCACCCCCCCCCCCAAAAAAAAAAAAACCCAAACAAATTAAAACAAAATTAAAGGAAACTTAAGTAAAGGGAAGGGGGAGCCCTGGCGTGGGATTGTTCCTGATGCTACAAGTGCTTGGCAGGTTTTTGGAGGTCTCCAGTGACGAGGCAGCCTTGACCGCTGCTCTCCTGCCCGGTAAACGCCCACGGAGCCGGCCCCCCTGTGCTCCCTGCGCCGTGCTCGGGGCTGGAGGGGACGGGGACGGCTCTGCTGCTGGTGGCACGACAGACCCCGGACCCCGTGAGGATGCAGGTGGCCACGGCAGATGCTGGGAGAGGAGTTCTGCTCTGCCCATCCCACCGGAGCCAGCAATTACCGGTCCTATGCCGTACCTGCCATGGCACCCGGAGGGGAGGCCACGGCTGGGCTCGGGTGGGCACAGCCAGGGACACGCGTGACAGCCACCACCAGCCTCCTTGGCGGCACGGAGAGGGCCTTGCTGGCGCTATTGTTTTTCTGTCTTCAGGGTCGAGAGGAGGAACGCTTATTTTTATGAAGCATTATTTTACAAGGATTTGTTTAAGGGAAAAAGAATCCCATTTTAAGGGATTGCAGCTGTAAAAATACAGTTTCTGCTAAATAAAAGAGGAGAACAAACCCCTGAATCAGCTATTTATTTGTTTTCCTTACCTGGTATGACCCCTGTGCCTCCATTTCTAACTCGCTCCCTTCCCAGCTCTCTCCTCTCCCACCTGGGCTTTATTCTCCCCTGCTCCTCCCCTCGACTGGGTTTTCTTCTCGGGATGCTGCTCATTGCTCCAACAAGCCCACGCTGCAGGAGCAGCACCCTGGGGTGGCTCAGCCCCTCGCTGCTGGGTGCTGCGGAGTGTTTGCAAATGTCCCCCTGTCCTTCTGTGAGACCTCAGCTCTTGGAGACACGGGACCGGGGGAAACCGGAGCCAGAGGGAAGGGAGAAGGAGGACAAGGTGATCCATCCGCTTTGGCTCCGGCCGCGGTTTCGCTGCATGCCAGATGAGAAATGGAGTCCCCCTGCTCCGCGCCGAGGTGGCCGTCCGCAACCTGGGATCTCCAGACACAGGGTTAGCTCCTGCACGTCTTCCCTTGATCCCGACGGGTCGCTCCACCTGCCCCTGCTCTCCCAAGGGGCTGTGGGGACGTTGAGGGGGGGTCTGGCCTGACACCCCCAGGCACATGTCTCCATCCCTCAAGGAAAAGGGGTCTCCGGCGCTTTGCCGTCCCCCACGGCAGTGCCCGGCACTGGGGCAGGAGGCCTCACGTTACCCGGGCTCTCCAGGCGGTGATTTAATAAGAATAAAATGGAAACATCTGGAGTCTCATATGATGGATAAAGTGTGCAGAACGTGTCTGTGAAGAGGCTCTTTCATGCCTGAAATCTCCTGCGTTATGAAATGATAATTAATCACAACGAGCAGCCGTGCACCGTTCTCATCTCCCAGGGCAGGTTGCAAACGTTGGCTGGTTCATGGTTTGGTGGGGGCCGCTGCGCCCGTGACGGCTACAGCTGGGTGTCACCCACCCATCCTCATGGGGGTCCAGGGGCTGGGAGCTGCTCCGGTATGGCCAGCAGACATCCCACAAGGAGTCACTTTTTTCCCACCTGGAGCAGGGGAGATGCTCCCGAGCCTCGCTCTGCTGCCTGGGGGCACCGCGGCCGGCTCGAAGGCACGGCGGTGCAATGCCAAGCTGGACACGGTGACCGGTCGGGCTGCCGTCCTTTGGGTGCAGCTGCAGCCCCCCCCCCGCCCCGGCACAGTACGGAGTTCGACCACAGCCGCTCCTTGCAGAAAAGCCAAGCCCAGCAAGGAGCAGCTGGGCCAGGAGAGTTCATACAGGGGAAGCGCTCGAGGGGTCCGGCGACGTGCTGGAGCGGGGACGGGGGGGGAACGGGGGGGCCCGACCCGGCTGCAGCCGGTGCGGTGGCGCGGCACGGAGACCCCTGGCACGGCTTCAGACGCCCCGCCGCCGCGCGAACTGTGCGAGTGTCTGCTCCCCTGGCAGTCGGTGAGCAGACGTGTTAAAAACCCCTGGCACGCAATGAAAGCTCCGGGAAAAGGAAAAAAAAAAAAAAAAAACAACTCACACTTGAAGCATGAGAAAGGAGACAAGAAATGTCACCTTGTTCTCGCAGGAGCGCAGGGGCTGGGGCAGCCGGAGCCCGTGCCGCTCCCATCGCTCCAGAAACAGTCTGTGGCTTGTGCTGGTCAGCCCGGCGAGCTCCCGGCGTGCTCCCGGCACACGGCTCTCAGCCATTCCCGGTGGAAGGGGGCTGCCGCCGCCCCGCACCGTTCCCCTCTCCCCGCGGCATCCACGGCAACGCTCCGGGCCACGGCCCTGCTCGCAGACTGGGCGACTTTCCTGCGAGCAACACAGCCGTGCGCTTCCCCCGCGCACACAACCGGGGACTTGTTCGCTGAGCTGCAGCTGATTTATGGCCCCTGTTATTTAAATATTAATTATGGGCCTGCCAGGCAGGCACCGCGCCTGCTCCCTTCAAGGCTAATTATTTTTTAAGTCAATATATGCGATCCACGGGGGATCTGTGATTGCGGCTGAAGGTCAGTAAAATGGAGAACTTGTTTAAACCCGGCAGTAAAAGCACGATCGGTGCGGGGGCGCGGCGTGCTGCTCGCTGGCCCTTGCCCCTGCATCAAACCCGGTGCCACGCCAGCCCCCCACGGAGGTTTGCTGGGGTGCGGGGACGAGCCAGGATGGGACCTTCGATGTACTTCAACCGCACGCCCAGTCTCACTGGCGTGGCCCTGTCGCCGTCCCCACGCCGCGCACCGGGAGCACGGGGCACGGGCACGACCCCTGCAAACCGCGGCAGAAGCTCGCCCTGGGCTGAAGCAAGCAGCGGTGAGCACCTCGCACGCTCGCCCGGCTCAGGAGGACGCTGCAAAGAGAAAGCACCAAGAAAGCAGCCGGCGCGTGTGGGTGGGCTGGAGCAGCGCAGGCTTGGACGCCGCCGTGTCCCATCGAGCCGCTCCATCCTCCGGTCATTTACAATAAAAAATAAAGCAGGGAGGTTTTCCAAGCCCAACACGGGGCTGGACCGCCTCCAGCAGGAGGTAGATGATTTGGTTTGCGCTACACATGCTTTAAAAATAATAATAAAACGAGTCAAAAACGAAAAGTGAGCTATTGAAACAGAGAGCGAGCACGTTGTTTCCGTAGGCCGGGCTGCGAAAGCCAAAGGCATCAGGCAGCAGCTCGGCCGAGCAGCGCCGGAGCGCGCGGGGAGAGTCTTGGCACGAGCCGGTCCTTAAATGCATGACACCTGATCCGATCCAAAAGCTGCTGTACGCGCCACACGGACCCGGAGCCTCACCCGCCCATCAGCCGAGGGAACAAGAAAACATTTTCCTTGACGAAAGAAAAACACCCCACCCCATCTGCAGACAGCCTCCTGCCATCCCTGCAGCGCCCGCGCCTGCGCGGAGCAGGCTGGGCACGGCATGGCATGGCATGGCACGGCACTGCACGGCACGGCACGGCATGGCATGGCATGGCATGGCAAGGCATGGTACGGCACGGCACGGCACAGCATGGCACGGCACGGCATGGCATGGCATGGCATGGCACGGCACGGCACGGCATGGCACGGCACGGCACGGCACGGCACGGCACAGCATGGCGCATCGTCCCGCGGCACAGCCCCGCGGTGCCTTCAGCCCGGTTTGCTGAGGGTGGTTGCAGTGTCCATCTGTATTGCTCCGGTCCAGGCAGGGGTTGCAGCCAAATTAACGCCGAGGCTGGGGGCTCTGTGCTAATTAACTCCTGCTGCGTTAGCGACTACTGCGGAGGAAGGCGGGGGTGGAGGGCTGAAGGAAAGGCCACGGGCCGAGCTGCTCTGGTAGCCACGGGCCAGCTGGCACGTGCAAAGCTCAGGGCACCAGTAGTGGAGCTGGTGCTGGGGGGGCCGCGGCAGGAGGAGCCCGGGGGTGGGTGTACAACACGAGGCAGTGGGACGCCAGGGCTCTGCTCGCTCCGCCAGTAGTAAAACAGCTGGTTTGCAGGCAGCTGCTAAAGAACTTGCTGCAAAACCGACCTGGGTGTTTCTCCCTGTCTTGACTCGCCTTCCGACACGCCTGAGCCATCCGTGGTGTGCAGAGAGCGGGGAGCGTGTGGGATCCGCGCCCTGCCCCACCGCGCTGGCCAGGAGATGTCCCATGTCGGCATCAGGCCGGCACTCGGGCCGTGGCAGGGGCCCGTACGGTGCACGCTGCCCGTGGTGCACGGCACACGCTGCCCGCGGTGCACGCTCACTGCCCACGGTGCACGCTCACTGCCCGTGGTGCACGCTCACTGCCCGCGGTGCACGCTCGCTGCCCACGGTGCACGTTCGCTGCCCACGGTGCACGCTCGCTGCCCACGGTGCACGCTGCCCAGAGCCGAGGAACCCGGGTCCGGTGGCAGCGCTGACAACAGGATTGGTGCCGCCACTTGATCCCGCAGCCGCCGGGTCAGGGATCAGCTAAGGCGGATTAATGACCCTCCGCCCGTGTGTGCCGGGAGCGCAGCAAGGCATGAGCCTGCCGCAGGTCACAGCTCGGGGCTTAATCCCTCACCTCCAGCTGTCAAAACTCCTCCGCGGAGCGTGGGAGAGCCCCGGCGGATCGCTGCCGACTCGGTCGGAGCCAAGGGTGCACACAGGGGTGAAGCCATCCCTGGGGAATGGCGGGCACCGCGGCGTTTGGGGACTTGGGCGGAGAACTTCGGGTCTGCACTGGCTTGGACCCGGGTCTGGGTGGAAAACCCTGGCCCAAAGCTGCAGAAAGGCCGCGTTTCTGCCCAGAGTGCGAGGCTCAGCCCGGTTCACCACCATCCCTGGGGCATCGTGGTCCCTTCACCAAAATACACCTGGGATGTCCCCCCCGGCGCACATGGAGGCGAGCAAGACCCAAGGGACGTGTTCCCCCCTCACCCTGGCCCCGACAGAGGGTTTCTGTGCCCCGAGCTCGCCGGTCCCATCCTCCCCCCTCCGCCAGCCTCAGCTCCACCGAAATACCAGACCGTGCGCAGCATTAATAGCAGGGTTGCCTGCCAGGTGCATAGTTTGACCAGTCGGATCACACATGCCAAACCACAGGTATTTTATGAGACGTTTCCTGTTATGAAGACATTTTTGTGGGGATTCATTTCTTTTCTTCCCTTCTTCTTCCCCTCTCCTCCTCCTCCTCCTCCTCCCAGTGGGATGGTGGCCTGCCCGGGGGCAGCAGCAACACCGTCCCTCGTAGCCAAAAGATGGAGCAGAACAAGACCCGAGTGTTGGAGCTGCAGCGTACAGCGAGGACGGCGGTGCCGGAGGGTCCCGTCCCCTCTGTCACCCCGGCAGCCGCTGGGCAGGATCCGGACCCCCTTTCCCGGGGGCCAGGCTGCGTGGGGTCCACATTGGCCCGGCTCGTGCCGCGACCCAAGCACAGCCTCTCATGCCCGGATTCTGGTGCGGGATGTAGAGCATCTGCCCAGACACCCTGGGGAGGGACACGGGCTGTGAGCCCCAGCGAGCTGCAGGGGCTTCAGGACATCGCTTCCCAAGGGACGCGTGCCGGCTCCGTCAGCCAAAGCAGCCCTGCTCCGGGGACACATAAGCTTTGGTGGGAAGCAGACGGTGTTTACCCGGGGTCTGCGGGTCAGATGCTGCTTTGCCCTCGCAGCTCCTGTGCAGAAACAGCATTTTCTAATGCAACGGGTATTTTGCAAAGAAATCTGCTAAGCCTGGAGGGACCCGCAGAGAGCGATTCCCATCTCGGGGAATTTGCGGGCAAGTGGCCATCAACCGCAGACATTTAAACTTCCAGCCTCGTGCTGGGGTCACCGGCTTAATTATAATGAGCTGTGGTCCGGGACAGAGCCTGCTGGGGCAGGGGTGTTCAGAGTAGCCAGGGCAGCTCGCTCGGGGGGCTGCTACCCGCACCGCAGGCTGGGACGTACGGGGCAGGGATGCCCCAGGGACCTCCCGTGTCCCCGTTCACGCTGTCCCCGCCGAGAGCCGGGGTGATGGCACGGCACAGAGCAGCCCGGTGCCGCTGGAGCCCACCGCACCTGCGTGAGCATCACGGGGGGGGGGATGCAGCTTCTGCACACGAGAGAACGCAGCAACGCTACGGCTGCTCCAGCCCCTGCCCACGCACCCCGTGGGAAGGGAACCCCTGTGAAGGAGGATGCGGGTGATCGAGGAGCAGCGGGAACCCATAACAGCACTAAGGGAGCCGCTGGCGAGGCCAGGAGTTCTGCGGTGGCTTCAGAGCTCACTGGGGAGGACCTTGCCCTAAACTGGGCACCTTTCTGTCCGAGGTCCCCACAGCAAGCACAGCAGCGTTTTCAGCCACTTTCTTGGCACCTAATGATCCATCACTAGGGCAAAATTCGGGTCCAAGGATGGAGGGGGCCAGAAATGCCTGAGCTGCTGAGAGCAAACAGGGGGAGAGGCCAGGGCTGAACCCACAGACGTTCATTCCTCAGTGGATTAGGTTTTAAGCAGCGAGCAGCTGCTTTGCAGGGCCCGTCCCTGTGACCATGACCAGGAGCTTCTCCTGCCCCAGACCCCAGCACCGCCGTCCCAGCCCCTCCGTTCATCAGCCCTGACGCCCGGCTCTCCTCTCACCGCCTGCAAGAATCCCCACGGCACCTCCAGTTGCAACAAGGACCCTCAACAGCAGCACCTGCCTTCCCACAAGACAGACTTGCTCCATCCATCGCAGCTTCACACCACGGTGGAAACAGGCTCCGGAGCAGAAGGAGCACATGGGGACAGCACCGCCGGAGCCGGCTCCCGGTGCCCGCAGGAGAGCTGCTCGTTCCCCGGCACAGCGTTACCGCCACGGCATCCCCCGTGCCCTTGTTTTCCCGGGCTGAGCACCACCGCTCCTCACCAGCACCGCCCTCCACCGCTCTCCCAGCTGCCCAGATACGACAGCAAATTTGTGAGCTGCTGCGAACACTCCTTCTCAAGTGTGAAATGCCAAAGAACATAACGCCGGCCTCCGCCCCGCCAGCGAGCCTGGCTGTCCGGGATGGGAAGCTGCCTTGCAGTGTTTATCCTAACAGTCATTTTATTTTAATGTCAGGGGTTGAAATCCTGTCTCCCTGCTTTTGCTGGGTCCTTTGATCTCCGTTTCCTCTCCTCTTCCAGCTTTTTAGCAGCACCCCCAGGTGAACCTGCGTGTGCAGCCCACGCTCCGGCCGCTGCCCGCGCTCCCGCCCGTCCTTGCCGTGCACGTCCTCCACAAAACCCCTCCGAGGTAACACGCCGGTGAAACCAGCTTCACCCTCGGAGCAGCGTTTCCTTGGGGTTTCAGCATTTGGGGGGTGACCCCATAGCCCGGCTCCTGGCTCCTAACAGGGCAAGACCACGGCGGGGGCACCCCCGGCTGCACCAGCCTCCCCCCCGATCCACTGGAAACCCTCCCGGCGTGACCACTCCTCGGCGGCCACCACTCCCCGTCCCGGCGGGTCGGTCACAGCCCTTGGGGACCGGGTTGGCCATGTGCCTCCGCACAACGTCGTGGTCGCTGATGATGGGGACCTGCCCCGGAGCGATGCCGGGGACCCACGCTCCACCCGCCCTGGGGGTCAACCCGGGCAGGTGCTGTGCCACCGGTGGGGTCCGGGCACAGGGTCCCCCCGCCGCCGTGTCGCCGAGCCGGCCGCTGCGCCGTTTCTGGGGTTAGCAGGGGGAAAATATTGTTTATGCTTCTCTAATATCTGCCTTCTGTTTTGCATTTGCCGTTTCTTCAAAGATAGGGAGCCGCCTCTGCCAAGATTCCTGAGGAGATATCCTCAGCAATGCCGACCACGCTCCCCACCGCACTCAAAGAAAACAAATGTCAGGCCAAGGATTGATATGAAATAGTTTAAAAATGAGAAAAAGCTGCCTTAGAGCTAGGTTTACATTAAAATAAATTTCAGGAGCGGGAGCCTCGGCTGCGTCCCTCCCCGGCAGGCGGGCGGCGCGGGGGGATAGGGTTACCTGCCGGGGCAGCGCCGCGGCCCTGCCCGCTCCGAAAGCTGCCCTCGCCTCGGCGGCACACGGCCTGGCACCGGCTGATCCTCACCCGTGCCACGGGGGCTCGCCGGGGCGAGACGCTGCTCCCCAGGCACAGCCGGGTGGCCCGGGGGTCCCGGTCCCCCGGTTCTTCCCACCGGCACCTCTCCGGGCAGCGCGGAGCGCAGTGACCCTCCTCCCCCCGGTTTGCTCAGCAAATCCCCCCCAGGGTGGTCGCCAACCTCCGCGCCATCCCCCAGCCCTGCCCCGGTCCCATCCCAGGGTCTCTCCGGTGCCGTGCCCAGGGCAGAGCATCCCGCCGGGGACCGGTACCTGCCGGATGCGGGTGCGGCGTTGGGGCGGGCAGCGGCGGAGCCGGGCGAGCTGTGGGGTGGCCGTGGCGTGGCGAGGAGGAGGAGTGGTGGGGGCTGCACCCCTCCGGGTGGAGGGACCCCTCGCCTGCCCTGCCCTTGCCGTGCCCGGGAGGGTGACCGACAAGCCCAGCTTTGGGGCTGTCAGGGGGGTTAAAGCGTGTGACTTCGCTGCGCTCTCAATTAGCCCAGTAAAGAAAATGAGTGGCGGCTTCTCTGCGGACAGCGGGGGCTCCCGGCAGGACCCTTGTCCCCCACTGCCACAGCCTGAACCCTCCCCATCCCACTGCCCCAAGCACCCCATCCCGTCTCCAATCCCGTCCCCATCCCCATCCCCATCCCCGGCTGCCCCTGGGGGCTGTGCACCATAAAGGAGCTTTTCTGGCACGGCAGCAGCGGCGGAGCTGCTTACACATATTCACACCCCGGCGAGGGGATGGAGCACACGCTTTTCAGGCAGTACTTTAGTTTATGTTATTTAATTTAATTTAATTTATGTGAGCTGATGCGAGATCCCAGCAAGCCTGAGGTGTTCAGTGGAAACTCTGACAAGACGCTACCATAAACCGCGCTCCCGCCGCCCGGCCGGGGCTGGCCCCGCGCTGCCGGCTTGGATTTCAGATTTTCCTCTGTGCTGTGTAATGACCGTTTCGGCGGGGCCAGCGCCGCGGTGGGTGCAAAGCCTCTGCAAGGCTGCGCTCCTGGGGCTCTGCAGCACCGTGGGGCTCCGTGTACTGATCCCAGTGCCGCTCCGGCTGCGGGCAGCCCCAACGCCAACCCCCAGCACGTGCCTTTCCATCAGGCCGGACGTGGGTTGTGTAAAATCAGGATGATTTTTTCCCAGAATTTTGTTTGGAAAAAATTTGTCCGACGCTGTCACAAGATGTTTCAACATCGCTGAATCAGCTGGTTTTATTTTTTCAATTTGAAATTTTTATATATTTTTTTTTTTTTAGTTTCCACATTTCCTTTGTCTCGGAGCCGAAAGCCTCACAGGGAATTCCAGCACCCCCGCTTTCCTGGGGATTATGCCAAAACCCCCATTCCCCCCGAGCCCTGTGGCAGAGGCAGCAGCAAGTCCCATGCGGCAGCTCCGCTCCCCTCTTCCCCCAGGATTCCCGGGTCTCGGCCAGCCGGGTGCCGTGTCCTGTGGGGACACGGGGAGCCGCTCACCGTTCCCACGTGCACCATCTCTATTTGTCATAAACAAAGAGCTTTCCACCTCAAGTGATACCAGTGTGCCACTACCCGAAGCCATAATCTTATTACCAGGCTCCTAATTTCCAGTGCAGTCGAGTATCTCATTTAATTTGCTTTAAAGGGTTCCAGATCCCCCTTGCCTGTGCCTGGCTGGACCCCTGCACCCACAAACCATGTTCAGCTCCTGCAGCTTCTGCTTTCTCCTGCTTCTCCAGACACAGCACCATCCGGCAGACGGCGCCCTGCGGAGCAGCCAGACCTGGACCGCACCGGGGCAGCCCAGAGGAAAATGGGATGGATTTCACGTGCCCCAGACCATCCCAGGGGAAAAACTGCTTCCAGATGCAGGTCAGAGAAGGGAGTGATAGGAGTAGCCAGGACAGCGCTGGGAGCAAGCCCACTGGGAAAGGCACCGAGGAGCTGGTGACCTTCACAGGCTCCAGGGCTCGGGAGCACCAGGACCAGCCCTGCTTCCCCGCGGGGAGCAGAGCATCTGCCTTGGGCATCTCTGTTACCATGGTCCCTCTGCCAAGCAAAACTGGGGACCTGGAGTTCAAGCACCAGTGGAAATCAGTGCAGAATATACAGAATATTTTCTTAGTGGAACTTAAATTTATTTCTGTTCGAGACGCCAGCCCTCAGACAGACACGCAGCCGGCAGCACGCGGGGCCATCCCCGTGTCCCTGTGTCCCTGCAGTCTCCCGGGGGCACGTTTTTCTGGAGGATGGGACGGAGCCTGCAGAGGCGATGATGCCCCATCCCCAGAGCACCGGGGTACAAAGCCGGGGACCGACCCGGGGGGATGGGGAGGGCTGTGCTGGCCACTGCAGCCGGCCGAGCCGGGTGCTGAGCCGAGGCCAGGGGACGCACTTATTACAAAACCTTTTGTTTAGGCTTCAAGCTGGAAAAACATTCAGCTCCTCTTTTCCAAGCAGAGTTTTCCTCTGGGCTGTGTCATGCGGGAACCTCCCTCCGTCCCCGCTCAGGACCCGCTGCCCAAAGAGGGGCTCATCCTGCCCAAGGCCATGCAGGCTGCCGGCGGCACGGCGCTGAGCCCAGCAAAGACCCCCTCGCCTCTGCATGGGGCACCCCCTTGTTTGGGCACGGGTACCAGGAGGCTGCCGTGGTTCTTGGGAGGGGACTGGCACCCGTTCCCGCACTCGAGGTATCCCAACGCCGATCCGGATTGTCCCCCCGCTCCGGGGAGCAGACCTGACCCGGGGCAGGTGCTGGCACGTTGCTGCCTTCTAGGAAATGGTGGGCACGTGGCAGCCCCGGCTCGGGCGAGCGCTGGGTGTCTGCCGTGGGCACCGCGCTGCCACACTCGCCTGGCACTTATGAGCCTTCACATGTGGCAATGAAACATGGGGAAAAAATTAAATTGACCTATTCATCCCGTTTTTCTAGAGGACAATTATTAAAAAAAAAAAAAAAAAAAAAAAAAGAGAAAAGAAACCCTTCAGCCTTCAACCCGGGAGCTATTGTGTGGGAACGGAGCAGGGAAAGGCTCTTGGAGGCACTCGCCGGGCTGGGGGTGGGACGGGAGCGGGCAATGCCCCCCGATCCCTGCCTGCGGAGGGGTGACAGACCCCCGGCCGTGCTCACCGCAGGAAGGTCAGGGTGCACCCCAAATCTCCGCACCGAGAGGCTGGCGGGACCCACCCCGGGGACAGGCAGCCTCAGCCTCGCCGCTGCAACAGAATTCACCCGAATAAGCAGAGCTGGCCTGAAATCGCAGGGAAGTCCCGGAGAGACGTGAGGCTCCGGAGGATCCCACCCCATCCCCAGCCGCCTGGCCAGGGCTCAGCCAGACCCCATCACGCCTACGGCACAGCCGGGCTCCCAGAAGCCTTCCCGCACAAGCCCACGGACATTTTCCACCTCATTTACAGCGAGAGCATTAAAATGCTGTTTTCCAAAAGCACAGAACATTGAAATGCCAGGCCCTGGGTGGAATTTGGCGGGGGCCCGGTGGGAGGACGGCTCTGGCTGCAGCTGAGTGCCGGGAACCCCCCCCCCCCCCCCCCCCCCCCCAAACGCTAGCCCTTGGCACGCTGCGGCTGGCCCCCAAGGGAGGCACCGAGATCTGCGAGGTCACCACCGCCTCCATCGCTCCCGGCACGCTGCAGGCAGGGCAGACGGCGTCGAGCGGAGGCGGCCGGCACAAGGAGCCCTGGATGGGGTCCTGCCCCCGCGCTTGGCTCCCGGCGCCGTCTCCTGCCCGCTGCCAGGCTCCTTTTGTCGGGATGTTATGGCTGCCCCCTCCCACGGCCCCCGCTGGGATTTGCCAGGGCTGGACCGCGGCCCCCGCTGAGCCAGGCTTCCTCCGCCGGCGGAAAGCAAACGCCGCGCAAGGCCGGTGTCCCACGGCCTCCGACCATCCCTGCCCAGGCTGGGCCGGCGCCGCGGCAAAAATACAGCACGTGGCCAAGCAGAGCCGGGCGCAGGAGGTGAAGCCGTAGAGCCGGCACTCTCCTCCCACCTCTCCATCAACCAGAGCTGGCCGAGGGGCCGTTTTGCCGCAGCTGATGTCCCCTCCGTGCGGTGCCTGGCACCCCCCGTGCCCCAGAGCCGCTCTGCTCCCCTCGCGGGAGCGCGGCGTCGGGTCCCTGTCAGCTCCGATCCCCCTTTTCCGCGACACCACGTGCCTGCACTGCCGGGGAGGTTTCTGCTGGTACCCAACCCCTGCAGCAAACCCATCCCCAGGCACGGCTGGTGCCCACTGCCTGCTCCTGGAGCATCCCTCCTCGCCGAGGGACTGCCAGCTCTGGGGGACGCATCCCATCGGGAAGCCGGCGGGAGCAGGGACATGTCCCGGCCGGCCGGGGAAGGAGACACTGGGGCTGTTCTGCAAGAGCAGCTGGGATGGGAGTCAGGGAGCGGGGGGGGAGCCCTGCTCCCACACCCAGCCCCGGAGCTGCCTCTGTGAACATCCTGGCCACGAACATCTTGGCCACGCGCGCCTTGGCGGGGCAGCAGGGCTATTTTGGGAGCTTTCAGCACCACCCAGAGAGGTGTCCGATGCTTTTATTTATAAACTCACTGGCTTCTGCCCAGCTCCAGCCAGCTCGCATGCAGGAAAAAACCCAACGGAGCCAAGACAAACAGAGCCAGCAGCATCCCCGCATGGTAGGACGTAACGCCGAGCGGGCCAAGGATGCTCCGGCTGAACCGCCCAGCCCTGGGCTGCCCGGCGGGATGGACATGCCTTGGCACCGCAGCCCCGGGGCTGGGCTTCGACAGCACAAGGCTGCACGGCCGCCGTGGGTGCACCCACGTGTGCCGGGACTGCCGCGGAGCAGGTGGGGGGCTGCCGGCCGGCTTCCACGGGCTGCCCCCAGCGCGGGTCCTTCTGCTCAGTGCCAGGGACCCACGTGCGTGGCACAGAAGTGCCCGTGCCCCGCTCAGGGTTCTGCAGAGCTACTGTGGGGAACTGCAGAACTGCAGCCGCCGTGGGACCCCAGGGATGCTGCGGGGTGGGGGGGAGTACCTCAAATACCGGCTGGGGCTGGGGCCACAGCCCTCGCGTCCAAGGGCAGAGAGGGATGCAAACTCCCGCAGCTCCCACCGAGCTGCTGAGCTCAGGTGGCCGGAGGTGAGGGTGAGAGTCCAGCCCCGTCCGAGGGGGCAAAGGGGCTGCCCCATGGATGGCCTCCCCCCTGGCACCGGCTCCAGCCCCCAGCATCGCGGCAACAATTGGGTTATTGTCAGCGTGCCGCCGGGGACACAAGTTGTGCCGGGGAATTCAACAAACCCGGCGCTTTCCGCCTGTCCCGCTGGCTTTCCCAGCCCAGGCTAATCCTGTAAGATGCCCCGTCAGCACAGCCGTGGCCTCGCAGCCTGCAAGGAGGGACGGCGGCTCCCGGCCTCCCGGCCCCAAATCTCCCCCAGGCACCGTCCGGGGGCAAAGGCAGTGCGGTAACGCGGCCTCAGCGGCTCCCATCGGGCCCAAGGTGGGCGCAGACAAAGGCACCACGAGCGCCAGCTCCAGCCACTTCGGGGACTTGGCTAATGGGGTCCATTTGCTGGGTAGTTCTTGGAATAACAAATTGTATCATCCAAAAAAGCAAAACCACAAAAGGGGATCGGCTTGCAGCCCGGCTCACAAAAGCCCCTTGTCTGGAGGCCCCCCGCGCCCCCCAATCTCCCGGAGAAAACTCAATTTAACCAAAATAAACAGCGCGCCCAGCCCTGCGCTCTCACGCTCTCTCTCCAGCAAACCGCGGAGCGACGCGGCTCAACCTGATACCGCAGCTGGCAAACTCCATCTCCCGGCTCCCCGCACGCCCGGGGCATCCCCGACGGCTCTGGCTGTTCGGCTGTGCCGTGCCACGCAGTGCCAGAGAGCTGCTGACCTCTCCTTCTCAGGAGCTTCATCTAGCCAGCAAAAATGTACCACCCGAAGCTGGACGGTGCCCGGAGGGCTCTGGGCACGGTGGAGACCCCCTACCGCAGCCCAGGGTGGACCACCAGCTCACCCTGCATTTTGGAAGCCCCATCGCCTGCTCCCTCCAGGTCAGCAGCAAACTCGCAGAGGGAAAGGGCAGCCCCAGCTCCGGCAGGGCTTGTGCGGGAGCGGGGAAGAGTGAGCCACAGACTTCCCCGCAGTGGGATGAAAGATGAGGCTTGACACCTGCTAAACCCTCTAATCCTCCTCTTGTTCATCACTATCAGCTCTCCAGCAGGCTTGGAGCCCACCAGCCAGGTGGGAGGCAGAGATTTATAGCACGCGAGCCTCTCTGGAAGTGCCGGTGAGCGCGGCAGGGAGCAATCCCAGCCCGCCGGCGGCACCAGCCAGACGGACCCATCAGCTGCCTCCGGTTCCCAGCTCCCGTGGGCACATCCCACGCCTGCGCTCACAGCTGGACACCCGCGGTCACCGGGGAAGCGCGCCCATGGTCATGAGCACCCGCTTGCATCCGAAGAGGACACGTTACATGAGATGCCCACCTGGGTCCTGTCCTGGGAGGCTGCGACAGGGGGAAACAGCTGAAAGGAGGAGAGTTAAACCCCTTTTCAGTGGGGCTGCGCTCCAGAATAATGGGATTTGGGGGCTGTTCGTCCAATTGGGATTGGACCCCGGGGAGGAAAACCCATCCCATGCCGAGGGCCCCCCAGCAGCCGGCCCCACAGGGGTCTTGCCATTGGAGAGGTGCCCCCTGCCATGCCTCCGGCGGTCCAGCACTGAGGTGGACAGAGGTTTGCTTCTCCCACAGCCCTGGTCTTCACACCTTCACATGCAGGGCAGGAGCGCCAGCTAACAGCCCCCATCCAGGAGCACCACCCCGACCCCCAGCCGCTGCTCAGGTACCCCCAACCCCAAAACTCACTTGAATTATTTGCACCCTTTCACCTGAGCAAGTCTGCTTGGGTTTCTGGCCAGGTTTCATCCCTGGACCAGCCGCCACCAGACAGAGGACTCAAAGGGACGATTCGTGACGCCCTGTCCCACCCGTTCAGGATGCCACGGCCCCGCAGCACACAGGCACTGGGCTGGGAAACAGCCACGCCGGCGTTTACCTGAACTTTGGGAATAAACATGCCCAAATTCCCACGTCCCCTGGGAGCGCGGGACAGGATGGGGGTGCTGCCGGAGTCCCATACCCAAGTGCATCCAAGACAGTTACTCCAACATCTCTCTTCTTCCCAGCCAGATGCCCGGAGTAAGCCGAGGCCAGCACAGGTCTGGACCACGGGCGACCCCGCCGCCACGGCTCATCTGCCGCAGGTAATTTGCTGCCTGCCCAGCAGCGCTTTCGCTGCATTCCTGCCCTAAGTACCACGGATTTGCTGCGCTTTATGAGAAACGAAAAGAATGTTTTAAATGAAATTAATTCTTACGAACCCAAGATTTCATAAAAGCACTGCCTGGGCACAGTTTGGCATGGGCCTGCTCTTGTTCGCTCTATTGGCCTTTCCCTGCGGGGAGGAAAATACAGGGCTTGGTATAAAATAATTACGAACTCATTGTATAGCTCTGCTTATAACTGCTCGGAGGAGCTCTGAGGTCTTGTCCCAGCTCATAGTCTATATTCGGCAATAACATAACACGTGGTCTTTAAGAAACAGCTTCGGGAGAACACGTAATGGAAAAAAGCATTGGCGGACGTGCCGAGCAGCATCAAATGCGCCCCGGCCAGAGGAGCGGTGCCGGACACCCAAGCATCTCACACCGGGTCCGTGCCACGTGAGCTGGCGCTTCCTAGCCGGCGCAGTGCGGCACGGTGCAGCGTTTGGCAAGGACAAGGTCTGTTCGCAGCGCAGACCTTTCCGTGCTGGCGGTGGGAAGGAGCGAGCCGAGGTTCGGGAAGCGGGCACGGAGCCGCTGGTGCTCGGTGCGGCCCCACCAGCTTTCTTTGGAAGCAGACAGGGGAACTGATGCGACGCTGCCCAGCTCCCCCGTTCATCTTTACTTTAAAAAGCCATTAAATTAAAACCACGAACCCACCCAAGCCCCGAAGCGACTCTCTGCTGTCCCGCCAGCCCCCGCGCCAGGGGTTGCCTGGCAGGACGCGGCACTCGCTCGTGGCCGGAGCAGCTCGCAGCTGCCCTGACCTTGTTATTTATGTAACGCAAAGCACTATTTTTGTCTGTTCACGCATCATCCACGAGCCGGCAGCCGAGACTCCCCCAGCGTGACCCTCAGAAGTCTGTGGGCACACAGCGGTCGCTGGGGACCGGGACCCTCATGCTGCTGCGGTGATGGGGATGCCCCAGCCCCAGCCCCGGTCCCGGTCCCAGCTGCGCCCGAGGTGCCTGGGCACGGCCCCGTATCGCCCACGCTGGCCTGGTTTGTGGTCCGCTCTCGACGCCCGGGCTGCTCACCCTGGGGGGGGCTGCTGCCTCTGCCCGCCTGGCTGCAGCGGGTGGGTTTATCGGTCTGAGCCCTTTGGGGCCCAAAGCATCTGAAATTAAAGGCAAAGAAAAGACAAAAGTATCGCCGCTGTAATCCAAACCCAGGACCTTCGGGGATCTGCCTGTGGGTTGTGAGTGCCAGACTGGCAATATCAGGAAATATGAAGAAATAGCAATAAAAGTAGGCTTGTTCCTCTCCGCTGGCTGGCTGGCTTACAGGACACTGGAGCAGCTGAGAAATACCTTTCTGCAGTCATTGACAATGCATGTTTGAGGCCGAAAATATGCTTCTCTGGCAAAAGCCCACATATTTAACCCCGGTGGGCACCAGCAGCTCACCCCGCGGGTCCGGGAGCAGGGCTCTGAGAAGAGCAGCGGGACTTCACAACCTCCCCGGGCACGCAGGCGCGGTGGGGGACGTTGCTCTCGGTTGCTGACATCGAGCTGCTGAACAGTGAGCAGGATGCAAGGGCGATAAGTGGCAAGTGTTGAAATTAAAGCCACATTGAAAGCAAAGGAACTGTTGCAGCTCCCCTCGGTGCCAAGCATCCCGTCGCCTTATCGGTGGTTCCCTGAGAAAGATGGCTGTGTTGTCCTGACATTAAATATTCTCTTTGCAGCAATCTGTATCTCCTCCATCTCGCTTGCAGCACCCGAATGCTCCACCCCTGATGCACACCCTGGATTCACGCTCTCGCCCCTCAGAGCCGAGCCTGGAGCAAAGCCAAAATCTCCAAAGAAAAAATGCAGCCAGAGCTTCCAAGTTTCGTGGTAAAACCACATGATTTTGATGGGAAGCCATAAATCAGCCCCAGGCTCTCTCAGCCTCTGGTAACTTCTTAAAACAAACCTGGGCTGAATTTTAGGACTTGTAATGAAATCTGAAAGCAGGTGAATTGGCCGCAGGCTTCAAGCATCACTGCAAGCATTGTGCACAGAGCGGACTCGGCTGCTCCGGACGGCCCTGATCCTTGGCTGAATGGACTCCCTCTTTAAGGGAGACTTAAAGATGGGGCACAAACCAAAGCAACTTCCACCCTCGGCAGGTGTCGGGTTCATGTCTCTTCGCCCGAGGGCAGAAGAGCCCCGAGCATTGCTCCATCCCTGCGGCAGCACAGAGAGCTGCCCGGCCCTGGGGGCCCCGACACGGCCCCCTGACAGCGGGCGCAGGGAAGGAAACATCCTCGCAATGCAACGGGCAGGACCCGTCTGCCCTGCCTGCAACTTGGGCACGGGGGATTTTGCAGCAAGAGGGGTAAATCCTCGCGTGGCTGTGGCTGCGGAGATCAGGGCAGCTACGCGAGGTGGTCTGGCCGCTGGGTCTTGGGTTTCGGTACAAAACAAAGAGAAGGCTCTTATTTGGCTAATGTGCCTCCGAAGAAAGGCCGTATCCTTGTTTGCTCCCACTGTTGCATTGTCTGCGGATAAAGACAGGGGATAGATCTCATCTGATACCAACAATATCATCTCATCCATCTGGATGGGGCTCTTTACAAGACCCTGCTTTAGAATTTAGATCCCTGGGAACTTGGAAGGCAGCAGTGAAACAAAACCCTCCGCAAGAACAATAAAGAGGCTCTCGGCGATGGCCAGAGAGAACTGCAGGGCAGGCACAGGCAGCGCTCGGAGATCCCAGGGGTCTGGCACTGCTGGGCCGCTCGGGTTTGCAGCAGGTTTGCAGAAGTCTGCTGGTTTTGAGGAATTCCTGGGGGGACAACCTGCCCGGGAAAGGCAGAGCTTGTGCTGGGAGTGCTGGACTTCAACGCAAGATATAGGGACTCAGTTTTTTGGTGAAAAATATCCAAGCTGGGAAAGCCCTCGCCTCCATCTCTGCATCCACCGCAGGTGGACATCGAGATCATGGTCTTCTTCCCGGGCTGCTTCTTGTCAAGCCCTGTCCTAGACAGAGGCGCCTGGAAGAGCCTCTGAGGACAAACATCTCCAGATGGGCCAGCGGGATGGGCTCGGCCCCAGGGAAGGTCGTGGAGATGAGACCCGGCTGCTCCACAGATTTTGGCTGCAGTTTCTGCCTGCGATCTGCAGCTTTGCTCCGCGAACGCAGCTGACGCCGGGGCCGGGGGCCATAGGAGCGCTCTGCAGCTAATGGGCTGAGGGTGCAACAGAAACCCTCGCACGGCCATCTTCGGCTCCTTTTTTCTCCCACCTCATTTTTATAGCACCCATCTCCCACCTGCAGCACCCCGGCCAAGCTCGGGAGCTCTGCAGGGAGGCAGCAGCCAGTGGGAGCCGTGGGGACCCTGGTGGGGTGCTCCTGCGAGGACACGGGGGTACGGGGCAGAAGATGGCCCTGGCTAAGGGACCAGCTCCTGCAGCTCCTCAAGAGCAGCTGAGCGATGCCCGGGGTGAGCCAGGCTTTGCAGAGCAGGGCAGAGCATCCCACCGGCCGCCCCGGCCCCTGCACCCCCCGGCCCCCGTGCAGATGTTTCCCCAGTGAGCTGCCAGCCAGCCAGGACCCTTCGCAGCCAGACTGGATCTCACCGCTTTGAAGTTCGCAGCCGATGTGCGGGGTTACGCAGCCAGAGCAGACAGCTCTGGGGAAGAGGCCAGGCGGCCAGGGATGTGACTCAGGAACGGCTCCGGTGACAAGGGGAAAAGGAAAAGCGGTTTATTATGTCTGTGCCGGCGTCCAAGTCGCCACGCAGGGGAAGCAACGTGCGGCTGAGCCCTGACCGGGAGGGGAGAGCCTGGGGGAGCCGGCGGCGTGGGGCATCACCCCTGGCTTCGCCTGCCACCCCCGAGGGCTCTGCTCCCACGGGATTGCTGCAGGACACAGCCAGGTTTCCAGCAGCACCCAGTCCCTCTCCCCAAAATGTCCAGCGTGGGGAACGCCTTGGTGCAAAGGAGGGAGCGGGTGAGAGTCAGTGCCCCCCTCCACCTTTGTTAAGGCAGTTAATTAGCCTCTCTAATTAGCCAGTGACTGAGCGCATGGGGGAGTGGGGAGGCTTGGAGCCCAGCGCATCCCCAACAGAGCTGACGGCCTGCACCCCCTCCCACCGGGAAGGGGCTGGGAGGGAGAAACTGGGGAAAGACAAACGCAATTCGGTGTCTTTTTATCCCTCCCCCTCCTGAACTATTAGGTTTTATTGTCACAGACATTTTCTTTAGCACAGGGGAATGGAAACTTTGCTCCTTCCCGGGCTGCGGACAAGCTGAAATAGGAGAGAATGACAGAGGGAGTGCGTGAGGACGGGCAGGGACCGACCGGCCCCGCACGCCCTCTCCACCGGGGTTAATGCCTTTTGCAGGTGCCGTCGCCCAAATCCCCTCGATCTGCCGTTCCCCCGGCTCGCGAGGAGCCTGGCTGCTGCACGGGCGTGGGGCCTGAGGCCCACGGAGGTGGTTTTGTCACTCACATCACAGATCCCAAGAGCAGACAGAACATTAAAACCAGGCGTTTTTATCTCAACCTTCGCAGGAAAGGCTGCGCCGCCCGCCAGCAGCCGAGCGCTCGGATGCACCACGCAGCGCCTGCGTCCCGTGATGGATCAGCTCTGAAAACAACACCCTGCTAATCTTCCTCCCCAGCAGCCATAAAACTGTCTTCCCAGTTCCTTCGGAGAGGATTTACAGTGGCTCAAAAGCATCCCGGAGCGGCTGGCGGAGGCGAGAGCCCCCCGCGGGTGCTGGCCCCGTACCTGGGGCACATCCTGGCAGCGGGGCGATGCCCCCGCACCTCTCGGCCCCCAGCCACTCCACTCGATTTCCCCACAAACTAACGCTCCCCAAGGGGGACTTGGCAGCCCCCCCAGAGCAGGTCAGTGCCCCCAGGGCCGTGCCTGACCCCTGGAGCCTCTCGCCGAGGTCCCAGCCCGGCCGCCCCGGGCAGCATCCCCCAAAAGTCCCAGGAGGGGAAGGGGTTTCTCGGTGCTGAAGCAGGCACAGCTGCCACAGAGCAGTTGCCGGAGGGACACCAGCTTGTGCCGGACGCGTGAAGCCATCCTGCAGGTCCTGCGAGGCCGGGATGCTCGCACGGCCCGTGCCTTCGCTGGGCCAGCTTATGTCCCCCATGATGGGGGGCAGACGGGGGACGGGAGGGACGGGGACAGCCTGCCTGTAGCTTCGGTCACAGCCTCGGTGGTCGCCCCGCGAGTGGTGAAACGCGAGGGGCAGCATCTCACCCAGCCACAGGCTCACCGAGACACGGCTGCTTTCCAGCCCCGGGGGCTTTCTGGGCGCGTGACCCACGGGGGGGCCGAACCCCTGTGGGGCCGAGCGCTGGGGGCTGCCCCACGACCCCCGGGCACAGCCCGTGTCGGGACCCTCCTGGGGGCTGAGAAAGCACCGAGAAACGCTTACAGAGCCGGGCGGTGGGAGCGAGAGGGCTGCCCCCGCGCTCCCCCCGCACCGTATCCAAGTGGGAAACTGAAAACCCGACACAAGGCGAGCAGTGCTGAGCCCCTGCCAAGAGCCACGGACAGAAATATCCTTGATTTCACCAAGGTGTGAATAACTTTTGACACTTCTAGGGCTTATTGCCTTAAAAAAAATCCCCCGGCAGTCTCCATTCACACTCCACAGGACTGTGTTTCATATGAATGGAATATATGAATCACTGTAAAGAATTTAAATGCTTCCCTGTACAAAGAAAAGCTCCCTCTCCGCCTCTGCTATTGCAGCCGGGCTCCGTGCAGCCTAAAACAAAGGCATGGCAGGAGACGGGGACAAATCCCGATCACCAAACCGCTGCTTCTGCAGGACAGCTCAGCGGCCAAGGGCAGACCGGGCTGGCGGTTTGAGCCAGCGCAGCTGGGGCAGAGCCGGGCACCCTCCACCACCCACTTCAACCCGTAACCAACTCCCCTGGCCACGGCACTCGTGTTTTCTGAAATCCCGATGACCTCCTGACAGCTCCTGGGTTCACGTCTCCGTGTGCCTTTCACGTTTCGGCTCAGCTCCCACCCCTAACCCCCAGTTTTCAGATTGGAACAAGCAAATAAAGAAAAGCACTTTATTTCCATTCCTCTGCCCAAACACGCCGGGGCAATCCGCCACCCCGCTGTCGGGGGGGGATCGGGTCAGCCTGGCTGATGGAAACCGGGCTATTCTTTCTGCAAGAATCTCTCCCTTTTTTTAGCAGTTTGGTTTTTTGCTGCTTTTTTTCCCCCCTTGGGCAATAGGGCGAGGAGGAAAAATGTAATTTGAAGCCCGGCGCGGCCTCGCTGGGTTTCCAGCTGTGATGTTTCCCCTGGCATCGCTGCCTCGGCTCTGCGCACGCGGTCGCGTCCCCAGCCCCGGCGGTGCGAGGGAAGCCAAGACGGGGCTCCGGGCACCCGGTTCGTGCTCAGTCCCTCAAAAAGCAGAGGCAGAAAACCCCAGCGTGGCTGGGGCCTGCCCCGGGAGCCCCCCTGTCCCGCCGCCCACCACGGTGCTGCCCCTGCCCGGGGGAGGCTCGCAGCCGCCGGCCCCGCCGCCAGCTCGGTGTCCTAAATCCGTAGGATCCGGCTCTGAAAGGAGCAGCTTTGTTTCCCAGTGTCCCTCACAGACGGATCAAAACCGCATTTTTACAGAAGCAATAAAAATCCCAGGAATTCACCGGCCTTATGATTTATTAAACATGTTCCTTATAGCAAAGCTGCCCACGGATGAGAAAGTATCTCCGGTGGGTTATTGCCTCGCCTGGGGCGACCGTACAGGGGGGATCTTTCCCGCCTTACCGGGAACGGTCAAAGCCGGGGAACCTGGTAGATCAGGAGCCAATTAACAGCAACGCTCTTAAAAACCCCAAATAAAATAAGCACCTTGTATTTCCCGAGGTGTCTGTGGAAGGAGCCGCGGTGAGCTGCCCTGATCCTGCCGGTACCCGGCACCCACCGGGGGCAGATGTTTGGAGCCGCGGGAGCGGACACCCTCCCGGCGGGGCCACGGCACCGAGCCGGGCCGATGTGCCAGCAGCGGCCATCCCAAAGGTCACGGCGCTTTTCCCCCGAAACACTTTTGTTCTCACAAACGTATTTTGTAACAGCAGAAAGCAAGGTCGGAACGTTAGGGCACGGCTCGGTCTGTCCCGTTCCCGAACCCGGCGAAGCCTCTGGGTTCGTCGGAAAAGGCACGCGATTAAAGTGGGTCAGGGGAAAAAGAAGGGATGACAAAAGGGAAAAAGAAATAAAGGAAAGCACGCAGGCTAGGACCTCGCCTGGAAAGAGGCGTTTGGAAGCGTCCTCGCAGTATTCCTCTCTGCATGGGGAAAAGTAATCAGAATTACAGGGACTCGTGACCGAGACATTCAAGAGATTTTTTTTTTTTTTTTTTTTCCTCCCGTCCGAGCCCGGCGCGACCCGCGGGGGACGCCCAGGTGAGCGCGGGGAACCGGGGACCCGGGGGGACCCGGGGGGACCGGGGGAGCGGAGCCCTTACCTGGGCGGAGCGCGGCTCGGGCGGACGCGGGCTGCCGCCGGCGGGGAGCGGGCGAGACGGGCCGGGCCGGACCGGGACAGGACGGGCCAGGACGGGCCGGGCCGGGCACCCCCGCCGCGGGGCGGAGCGGGCGGGCGGGCCGGGCCGGTGCGGGGCGGAGCGGAGCGCTGCGGGGCGGTGCGGAGCGGAGCCGAGCCGAGCCGAGCCGAGCCGGGAGATGCGGGGAGATGCGGAGCGGAGCGGGCAGCGCGGGGCCGGGCCGGGCTGGGCTGGGCTGGGCTGCGATTTCTTCCTTTTCCCTCTTTTTTTTTTTTTTTTTTTTTTTTTATCCCACCCGCCCCGGAGGTGGCAGCCCGGCAGCGCTTCTCCGGTTCTCCGTCGCAGGAGGGAGACTGCGCGCAAAATAAATCAGGAAAAGTGCGGGCACCCCTCCACACACCCCCCCACCCCCCCCCCCGCCCCGGCCCCCGGCACACCGGCGGGGTGGGAGCAGAGGGCACTCGGCCCCTTCCCCACCAGCCCAGGGGGTGGGCATGGGGCCCACGGGCACGGCACACACCCCCCCGGACCCGCTCTGCCCTCGCCTGCTGCGGGGATGCCCGGTGCCCCGGGGATGCTGATGGCAGCAATAGCAGCCACGGGGGTGGGAAAAGAGCCCCCTTGGTCTGCGAAGCACCCAGAAGTGGGTGCTGCCTGCCTCCAACGCTGCCCTGGGACGGGGCAGACTGGGGTTCAACCCTCTTTCCCCTTCTTGCTCCCATGCTCCCCCAAACCCACCGCCTGGGGTTCAACCCTCTTTCCCCTTCTTGCTCCCATGCTCCCCCAGACCCACCGCCCGTTCCCTTTGTGGGCACAGAGCCAGTGCAGCAGGAGTCGCTCCCAGCCTTTGCTCTGGCGGGGGGGACTTCATGACCCCAAAAATCCTGCTGCCCTGAGCGGGAAAGCAGGGAAATACGGTACTGGCACAACCAGGTTGTGCCGCCTCTTGGTTCAGCACAGTTGCAAATCATGCACCGGGACGGAGGTGCCCCGATCCCAGGGGAGTGGGGTGCCCACAGCCCGCACCTCCAGCCTTTCCCAGCCACCGTGTGCTGCCCGTTCCCGAGCCGGAGGAGTCATGGCATCCCGCTGGCAGCCGCGTGCCAGGCACAGCCGGGACACCACCGGCACTGCCGCAGCTGCTGGGGTGCACGGGCCTGGGGGGGGTGCAGGGCCCCGGTGTGCCCCGGGAGACAGATTAGGGTTGCTCAGGCAACGGGCATGGAGAAAGCCCGTCTGGATCGAGGCCACCGGGGCGCACAAGGGTGTTTGTTTTCTGTATTAAGCGCCTGAGCAAGGGGGGGGGGGGCATCAGACGGCTAATCCCCCCTCAATGCTTTCCCTCGGCGAGCGGCTGCCGCGGGGCCAGACCCTGCTCACAGGAATGCTGATGTGCTCTGCCCTGTGCAGGCGGATGGGGCTGGAGCAGGGGCAGGGGTGCCCTCCGTGCCCCGAGCGGGCAGGGCTGGGGGTCCACCCAGAGCTGCTCTCTACCGCAGGCCACGGCGAGCAGCTTAGAGCAGCCCCGAGGCTGCTCCTGGCCACGGCTGAGCCCAGCTGAACCGTGCCACACCGTCACCTGCTGCTCGGGGACAGCAGCCCCAGCGGGACGACTGCTGGCAGAAAATGCTCTGCCACCGTCTTGGCCCTGCGGCTGCCGTGCCCTGGCAGTGCTGGCTTTCCTGCCCTCGCCCTAATCCCACCTACAGCTCCCGGTGCCAGGGAGCCCAGGTGCAAGGCAGAGCACGGAGGGGCCTCCACCGGCACGGCTGCTCCCGCAGAAACGGACCGGCCTTGTTTAACCGGAGCTCTCACTGGCAAAGCATTTCCTCCCCACGCAGACTCATTAGCCAGCACAGACATTCCTCTGTCCCACAGAGCGAACCATCGGCTGCAGCCTCGCTCCGTGCCGGCCTCTCCCACCTGTCATCGCCCCCGCGCCGGCTCGCTCCTCTGCGGCCCCCACGCCTGCCCCTTCGCCGGGACGCAGCCTGCGGTGCAGCCGTGCCACCCTGGCCGTGCTACCCTGCTGCAGAGGGCCACGCACCCGCTCCTTCCCTCTGCCCGGCTGTGCCGGAGCCCCAGGGGCAATGGCTTTGTACTCGGCGGTGTCCCCACGGTGCCATCCTGAATGGTGCACGTGGGCCACCAGGGATGAGCATGCCGGTGAGGGTGCACGTGGCCGCGGCTGCCGGCGGCACTGCTGCCCTGGACGTGGCTCGTCCCCTGACACGGCTCGTCCTGGGACACAGGCGCAGCAGGCGCGGGGCCGGGTGCCGACTGTGCCGAGCCGCTGCTGAAGGCTGTCCTTCCCAGCGGGAGAGGGAAGCCGGGCTTAGCGCGGGATTTAGCGGCTCTGCTGCCTCTAACCTCTGGCAGCTCCGCGCCTGCCTGCCGTGCCAGGGCTCCACGGTGGCCCCGGCCTCCCAGGGGAGCGACAGACGCTGCCTTGAAGACCGGCATCGAGCTCGCCGTAAGCGAGCCGGCAAGGGCGCTGGCACCTCAGCAGCACCGAGGCCTGGGTGCCTGGGCACTGCTGCACCCCGGGGCTGCTCGCGGGGGCCCGGGTTCGCTGCCCCCCCGAAAGCCCCATCCCAGCCGTCCTTGCTGCTCTGCACAGGAGGAACGAAAGAGAGGGAGGAGAAATAATTCAATCTAGGGCTGAAAAATGCCTTAACTCAATTTTGGTGGGTCACGGACGTAATCGAATCAGCCCCGTGCATTGGAATATCGTTTCCATGTTTCCACAAGACGGATAATTGTTCTCTGAAAACCAGCCCTTGGTGCTCAGCAGGAAAATCTGCCGTGGGGGTGGGAAGGGGCCTGGGGCTGGGCTGGCGGCCGGGGGTTAGCAGTGCTTCTGCTGAGCAGAGCCCCGTCGTGCCGGTGGCCGTGCGCCGCGGTGTCCCTACGGCAGGGGAGGCTGAGCCCTGCCAGCCGCGCGTGCCGGGATGCACTGCCGTGCTCGCTGGGATAGCTGGCGGGGCTGTGCCGCGGGCAGAGCCGAGGGGCCGGGGTCCGTCACCCCGGCTTTGCAGGCGGTGACAAGCAGGTGAGAGGTGCCTGGGGCGGGAGGAGGCCGGGCAGCGAGCGCCGGTGCCGGTGCCGGCACAGTGCGGGGCGAGCCACGGCTCCGTGTGGAGCGCGGTGCCAGATCCCAGCCTTCGGGAACATTCAGTGATGGATTAAATGCAATCTGACTACCACTGTGGGAGGTTGGAGAGAATTACTTCATACAAATGCACTTCGGAAAGTATTTAGAGTCAAATTTTCAAAAGCCCCTGAACGATTTAAGAGCCAAAATCCCATTTTCCAAAGTCACTTAAATGAGCAAGAAAAGATCAGTAAAGAAAACACGCCGGCCAGCCGGGGCCTGGGGGGAGCGGCTGCGGCAGCCGCAGGCACAGCACCCCGGAGCGGCTGCTCTCCCGGCACGTTGCGAGGTGCCGGTTCAAGCGGCGGCAGCAATTGGCCACCACAGCCTTCGCCCTGGGAGACACAAGGATGCATCAGCCTCCGAAAGCATCCCCTGCATCTCTGCCCCAGAGGTCTGCCCGGGCTGGGGATGGGTCCCAGTGGGTCAGCTTGCCGGGGACGGTCCCGCCGGGCTCAGGGACAGCGCCTGGCTCTGCACCCACAGCAGCCATGGGGTCACCAGGGCCACCGCCGCCACCGCCGGCTCCGAGCGCGGACCCCGCTGGGGCAGGAAGGGTCCCCGGCTGTAACGGGAGAAGGCAGGGCTGGAGCTGGGAACCGCATGACTCCTTCCCTTACCCCACAACCGCTGCAGCCTCCTAAAAGCATCTCTAGTTCCCCGTTCAGCATCCTAATGAACCGCAAGGGCAGCTGGGACCCTTGGAGGCAGCAACCATGGAGACTCGACCCCCCCAAAGAGTAAATCCCAAAGCAATTAGCTTTGCAAGCTTCGGCCGGGCTGGTGGAGGTTCCACATTCCTCAGTGGCTATAAAGCTCTTTACTGGGATTGTTTTTCTGCGTAAGCCCTGCCCGGGGTACACATGGCCATGGCTCCGGCTCCCAGCGCCTTTGGTACATGTCATAAAAAAAACACTCTCAGCACGTTGACTTTGCTAGAGCTAAAAAGAAGCGGGTTTATACACTTCCCCCGATAGAAAGCATAAAGGATCTGAGACAGAATTCTTGCTCCAGGATCCTTTACAATTCCTGGAGGACATTTTTGGAAAGGGAAGGGTTGTATTTACTTTGGCAGCTGACTCCACTCCTATATACATATGCATGGAAAAACTGCACTCACCTAACATTTCCACGGCTCCCTTTTCTGCAGAGAGCCAGCCCAGGTGGGAGCTGGCGGCCCCGAGACCTCTGTTTGGAAATGGCACATTGAATTGAAAGCCGCAGAGGAGCTGAAGGTTAAACTTCTCCCCACAGCAGCCCCAGAGACTGCTGGCCCTTCCTGGGCGAGTGCTTGCCCAGAGCCAGCGGGCAAACGTGGCTGAGCATCGAACAGAGCAGTGGGGGAAATGCTGCTGTGGTTTAGGGGGGGAGGAGGAGGAGGAGGAGGAAGGGGAGGGCTGCTGGGCACTGTTGGCGAGTGGGAGCAGGAGTTGGAGCAAGAGCAGGAGCACAAGCAAGTGATGTCCAGCCCCACGCTGCCTGCCGCGAGGGTTTCGGGGAGAGGAGGGACGTGGCCCCAGTGCCAGCAGCAGGGCGTCCCTGGGGGCTTGGCCGTGCCCCGACCCACGCAGGCAGTCGGCGCAGGGCAGTGCCTTGCTTGCTGAGGCATCAGGATGGGACCGAGGGGTGAAGTGACCCACGGCGTCATTAAACACAGCAAATGCAAAACAGACGCACAAATGCTGCCGCAGGGTCTTGCTTGAAATAGCTCAGCACAGGCCCAGGGACACGGTGTTCATGTGAACAGTGGCAGCATCTGTTCTGGACTCGGTGCTCTCGTCCCTTGCCCACCACGACGGCAGCTGGTGGTGACAGGGAAACCTGCCCGTGGCCCCTGCAGCGGCACGCACATCCCTGCCAGCAGTGCTGGGGCGGTGAACCGGAAAGATTCCCGGTGAATAACCCCCCAGGCTGTATTTTTCCTGAACACATTAATTCTCAGCTGCCTTCTGGGGGAGACGTTGCAGCACTGCGCTCCTCGCCCATGGCCGTGGTCCCCCAAGGGCAGCCGGGAGCTGCGGGGAGAGCAGCCCTGCCAGTGGATGCCCTCGCACATCAGGCTCCGTGTCCTGTCGGGGCAGGTGGGGAAGCAGCAAAATGTGGCTCCCCAGGGAACGGCAACTTTTGCAAGTGTGAAATCAGCTGGAAAACGTGCTCCTCTCCCAGCTTCCCCAGCTTCACCTAACCCAAACCAGCTCCCCGAGGCAGCAGCTCAGCGGTAGCGCTGGAGGGGACACAGCAGTCCCGGAGCTCGCCGTGGCTCAAGGCAACAGGGCTGGCGCAACCAGAGCCAGGCATCGTCCCCGCGATGCCCTGTGCCCGATGTGCCCCACGTGCCCCCCACTGTCCTCCTCTCCGGGCACCTCTCCCTGTCCCGCACCTCCAGCCTTTCCGTGGCTGCTGTGATTAATTCGCTGACAGTGGGGTAGGAATAAATCCACTTGTTGGCACGTTGTAAATTCATCACGTGCTGGGGGCGCGCATTCCAGCCCACCATAAACACCCCTGGCTATAAGCTAGTAAATCTGCCTCCAGAGCCGGCGGGTGAACAGAGTCCCTGGGTCCCAGGGGCTGCTCCATCCTGGGGCTGGGGTGACCCCCCCCCAGCACCCAGCTGCCCCTGGAGGGGGGTGGCTCAGGAGACAAGCCGTCGGGAGCAGGCTCGCCTGGCTGCTGTCACCCTCCCGGTTTGCATCCCTCCTCCCCGTGCCATTCCTGCACCACTGACCGGGGTGGGTGCTGCCTTCCGCACACTGCTCCGATGGGTGCTGGGAACCCATCCCACGCAACAAGGGCAGGGTCCTGCAGCCCTTTGGGGAGCTGCCCCGGGGGTCCGGTGACCCACCTGGAACATGCAGCAGCAAAAGAGGAGGTTTGCTGCTGCTGGTGCTCTGCTGTGCTGCTGAAACGTTTATGCAGTAAACCAGTTGTAAAAGAGAAAAAAAAATAATGTTTTATTATCCACCAAACAGCTGCTGCTTCGTTTTATGGGGGTCATTCGCCGAGGAGGTCCGGCTGGCGGGGCAGAGGCACAAAGCCCAGGACCTGGCAGGCTCCGGGCTCCTTGCACCCCCCAGCTCGGCTCCCCCCCGACCCCCATCCACCCCACAGCACCAGGCTGGGCGCTCCAGGACGGGCAGCCACGGTGGGGCACGGCCCGGGGAAGTGCACTTGTTGCTTTATGATTTTTATCAGCCGTGCTATTGTTGGGGCTGTCAGCAGGTCGCTTTGGGGAGGTGGCATGGGGGCCCTGCTCAATGGGCACCGGCGAGGGGCTGTGTCCTGCGGCACCCGGAGAGCCGGCTGCGAGGCCAGACGGTGCGTGAGCAGCTCCGGATGGCAGGGCAGGGGAGCGGGGGCCCGGGCTGGTTCCCACCATGTTCTCCGGGAAAGGAAGCCGGGGCACAGCACAGCCTCCCGTTCCCAGAGGAAGCCGAGTGCTCGGGGAGGTGGCGTTGCTGGTGCCCAGAGACACCGGGGAAGGGTTGCAGGATGAGGATGCCAGCCCAGTATGCCAGAGACCGGGGGCTGCTGCAGCCCCCAGCACTGCACTGAACCTCCCCCCCCCCCCCCCCCCCAAGAGTCGGCTGGGGGTCCCTGGGCATCACCAGGGGATGGGGTCCCCGTGGGGAGCGTGAGCATCGACAGGGACAGGCAACCACGGGGATGTCAGCCCTTGCCCCACGTGCTCCCCTTCTTCCTTCTCCATCCCTTGTGCCCCCTTTGCCCATTCCGGCGGGAACCGTGTGCTCCCCGTGGGCATGGCTTGGGCGGCCCCGGGGCCACGGCTTGTGCCAGCGCCGGGGAGGGGGTGAGGGAGGCCGTTACCGCCTGCCCCGGCGCCGCACCGCGGCCGGCCCGAGAGCTCCCGGCAGCTCCAGCCCTCTATGAAATAATTTGTTATTTTAGTTGTAAAACAGTAAGTGGCCCCTTTCCAGGCGGCGCAAGGGAAAAGCCAAACAAGCCCCACTCCCGTTAATGACTGAACCATTCAGTCAGCACGGGCAGGCACTGGCAGAGGAGTGGGAGCCCACCTCCCCCTTGCCCCCTCCACCACCCCAGCCATGAGGACCGAGCTAATGATTAATTACTGGGGCTGCCAACCTCTCTGAGCAGCTTTTGTGCGGGACGAACGTGATGGGGCCATGCGTATGTGTGGAAGGCGGTGCCAATGGGTCCAGGTGCTGGGGCTGGCACCTTTGGTGTGCCTGGTGTGCCGACGGGTCCCGTGTGGCTCAGAACATGCCGGCACAGCACTGCTCCGACCGAGCCGGCTGCTCCGGCTGCCCAGACCATGTCTGGCTTGCCTGGTGTGAAAGCAGCCGGACCTACAGCCCAGTGCCTCGGTGCCACGGCGCAGGACTGCCTGCTGCTGGGAGGTCAGACTGGGAATGCACACCACCACTGGGTCAGACTGGGAATGCAATCCCAGGGGTGAGCACCGGGTACCCCACTGGGGAGGAAGAGGGGAAGGTTTAACCCTTTCCATGCCCAGGGATAAAATCTCCCTCTCCTATGTCCAGTGCATGAAGACTGGTGTCGGTGTGAGATGGGCAGCGGGGCTGTATGCTGGGTGAGGTGGGAAGGCTCCTGCAGTGCAGCGCTGCCTGATCAGGGCAGGGTGCAGGCAGGGCTAGCCCCAGTCAGGCAGCAGGACAGGCACACCAGGGGCTGACGAACCCCCCAGGTGGGGGCTGACTCCACATGCCCTATATAAGGGGCCAAAAGCACAGCCCAGAGCTGGCTGCGTGGCTGGGGCTGGGTTGCTGCCTCTGGGTAAGGAGGGGGTGTTGCTGCTGGGGTCTCTCCTTGGGCTGGTGGGAGCTTCTTTGACTCTTTCTACGCAGGGCTTTCGAGATGCTGCCTTCTAGCCCAGCTCGGTGCTGGTGGCCTGGGCAGCAGCAGCAGTTCCCGGCCATTCCCAGGCCGGCAGCACTGAGCCTGGGCTGGGAAGCCTCAGGGGCTGGCTCTGCCGATGGCCAGGGGGCCAGCCCGCTGGCAAACCCTTAGGGGCCCGTCTCCCCGCAGGGGTACGAGGCGGCAACTTGTGCGTCAGCGGGAGCAATGCATGTGGCTGCCTGCCCTGCTGCAGCCCTGGCTTGGCTCTGCTCGTCTGGTGATGGATGCGGAGGTGGCCGGAGCGCAGCCCGCCAGTGCCGGGGTGGGGAGCAGCGTTCTGGCTGGTGGGGTACAGCTGCCCAGGGAGCAGCTGGGATGGAACTGGGAAGAGTTCAGGTGGAGACCACAGCTGGGCAGCAGGCTGCTGAGAAGGACTAACCAGGGTGCTGGGTGTAGGGGTCCAACTGGTCCCTCCAAAGGAAAGCTCAGGGCAGGAGCCGAGGACCCTCCCTTGCAGGGTGCTGTTCCCAAGTGAGGATAAAGCCCAGTGCTGCCTGCCCCTGGATACGCTGGTCCTGGCCACACAGCACCCACCACCCAGTTCACAACCCTGGGTGCCCTGTGGTGACCTTCCCGAGTGTCAGCCTTGAGTGGGGCAGCTCGACAGCCGGCACAGCTCAACTTTTATCCCAGCCCAAAATCAACATGGAAACTTTTCTGCAGATGCTTTGGGCTGGATGGGGGAACTGTGGGGTGGAGAAAGGTCTTTTCCTTGATCTGCTCTTACAATAATAAAGCTGCGAGCCTGCTGGCTTGTTTGGGCATTGGCTGCCCCAAGCAGCACAGTGGTGCTGGCGGGGGCTCAGCTATGTGCCGCCGCCTGTGCCCGCTGCAGGGTGCGGGATGTGCCTGCCTGAGCCTTGCTCAATTAATGTGAGTTGTTAATGACTTTCCGCTGATATGGATGTAATGTCCTTTGGAAACCGGTACCCTGACATGTGTCCTTTCCTCCTCCCAGTGCAAATACAGGGACATGGCTGCTGCAGCCCTCAGCCCTGGGGCTGGATGTACCCCACGGACACAGGTGGGTGCTGGTGAGGGCTCCTGGGCGTGTTTGCTTTGTCTTCCCTTTGCTGGGAGGGGGGGACTGGAGCAGCTGGAAACTTTGGGCCAGGGTGAATCGGGACCACCCGGGACACAGGGAGGGGTAAACAAGTGGCTCACGGGGCTGGGGCCAGGCACAGCCCAGGCAGGATCCAGCCGTTCCGTGGGGCACCTGAATCCCAGATGTCCGAACCTCATCACTCTCCAGTGCAGATGGAGGTGGCATGTGGCTGGTAAATGAGCATCGCTTCGCCTCTGTGCCAGGATAACCCCCTCCCGGCTGGGCAGGGCTGCACGGGTGCCGGGACATGTTTCCCCCAGCTGAGCTTCAAAGGGGATGAGAAGCCCCGGGAGGGGAGGTGCGGCTGGCCAGGAGCCGGGGCATTGCTGGGGGCAGGCGTGGGTGTTGATTGTTTCTTGGCGACTTCCCTGGCCCCAGGGCTGGGGAGACCTGAAATGCCCTCTCCTGTTGCTGTGAGTGGGAGCTCCAGGGATGCAGCAGGGCCGTCCGTGCTCAGGGATCTTGACTCACCCCCCAGCAGAAACGGTGCCAGCTCCTTGTGCTAGGTACAGACACAGGGCCAAACGGAGCATTTCCTCGGGATCGTTCCCCAGCATCCCGTGGGGTCTCGAGCAATGCTGGGGCAGCCCGGCCATCACTCTTTGGAGTCTGGCAGGGCTGTGCTGAATGCTCCCAGGCTGTGCAGGCAACGCCCCTCCCTGCTGTCAGGTTTTAGACTCGAGTCCTCAAAAATGCAAAAAATGCAATGGGAATCAAGGTTGGCCTGAAGATTTTTGATCTTTTCGCAATTGCTGCAGTATTGCTGTAAGTACATCCAGATGGCTACAGACCACACAGAGGCAGCGCACCCCACCGCCACCGGCACGGCCACCTTTGGGCCACCCCGTCCCACCTCGCCTGCGATGCTCGGAGAACTTGGGGGGCCTTTGGGTCATACCAAGGGGCAGCACTCGAGATTGCGGCAGGTTGAACCATGCGTCATTAGGGTTAACACTAATGGGTGGCTGCAGGGTGACCTGTCCCCCATGGCTGGTGGCTTGTCAGGTGGCTCTGAGGGATGCTGCGGCAGAGCCATCGCCCTGGCATGTACCTGGGGCAAGGATGTGACCTCCAGCAAAGCTTTGCTAAACTTGAGAAAGCTGACCATCTTGTAGCCAAAACTATAGATCAGCTGCTGAGAAGTGATGCAAAACCATGTCTCAAACCCACTGGCTCCGTCCCCTCTGCTCCCAGTGCGATCCCTGCCGTGGGCTGCAACGGGCTCCTCGGTGTGGCAAGTTGCTGCCTGGCTTGATGAGCTAATTTGCTATTTATTTGGCCTGAGCATCGCTATTGCTGAAACTTCAAACGGGAGGGAAAATGGCTGGTGTAATTTATTACAGGTTAGCTGCTGTGTCCGCAGAAAGCTGCGGCAGGGCAGACCTGGGCTTGTTTGGGTGCTTTTACTGTGGTTTGGAGCTGAGGAGGGAGGATGGATGAAGGCGATGGCTGCCCCCCAGCAACCTGTGCCCAGGAGGCTGGTGGATGCCCCGATCTTGGGGTGCTCCTGAGGGATGCCCGGACCCCGTACGTGGTGCTTTGCCTCCCGCCCAGGGCAGCTCAGCGTGGCACGGCAGAGCTGCGCTCGGTGCAAGCGTTCTGGCCCCATTGCGGGTGCTGGTGCCAGTCCTGCCTTCCCTGCTCCCCGAGACCTGATGGGCAAGTGATACTAAATTAGCCGAGAGGCTTGTTTATACCCACCACTCACTTTACTCGTGCTCAGAGCCATGGTGGGAGCAGGGCTGGCGGGAAGGTGCCTGGATCTGGCTGGGGGTGCTGGAGTGGGCAGAGGGGCAAGGGCAGGGCTGGGGGTCCCTCCTGCCTGTGGGGGTGCCTCCAGAGCACCCGGGTGCTGCCAGTTCTGATCCCTGGTCTCATTCCTCACAGGAGCGGGAATGTGCTTACCCAAAGCTTGCTCCTCAGGGTACAAACACATGGTGGCTTTTGTTGAAAAGCAAGAGCATTTCTAGAGAGATCAGAATTTCCTTTTCCTAAAGCCAGTTCCCATTAAGGAAAATGTTTTGACCAAAACCTGATGCCCTGTTCTCTTCTCTGTGGTTTAGCCAAGAGCAGAAGATAAAGCGCAAGTGGTGTGAGGTGGGCACCTTGCCCTGCTCTGGTCCTCCCCTGTGGCAGCCGTGCTGACCGGGGTCCCCTGGTGCAGGGGGGCGAGGGGCTGCACCCACCCACCACCCGGCATCACCCCAAAGCGAGCCCGGCTGCCAGCGCAGGGCTCACGTGGTACCTGGCAAGGATGCTGCCGGCACCCGCTGCGTTCCTTCTGCTCCTCTCCCATCACCCAGAGGAAGGTCCCGGTCCCATCCCTGCTCCCCTCCTCACCTCCAGTCTTGGCTGAGCACCCGTGGGCCGGTGGCCGTGCTCTCCCTCCCCTCCGCTGCCCACCAAACCGAGGAAGTTGCAACCGCAGAGTTCTTGAAAGCATTTTTTTGGTAGAGACCACCGGTACTGAGAGATTAAAATTGCTGTTGTTTCTTCCATTACTCAGCTTTCCTGAATTATGGGGTGTAATACTCAGGGAGTGGGAATAATTAGGGGAGAACAATGGCAGGCTTGAAGGCTTAAATATGCCTGTGTGGTACTCCCAGCCAGTCCAGCGTGCTGTCACATTTCTCTAGGCCTCCATTTTCCACAGCCTGTGCCAAGCCGTTTCCACTACGGGTACCCGCTCCTCAGCTTCCTCATTCCTTGGGCTCTGCTCCCCAGCTCGGCTGTCCTGGTTAACGCTCTGCTCCCCAGCTCCTGGCCAGCCAGCACCCATGGCGTGGGTCCCTGTGCCCTGCCTGGCCGGGATGCTGGAGCCTGGGGGATGCGGGAGGGCAGAGCAGGGGGATGCTGGAGCCTGGGGTAAGGGGATGCAGGAGCCCAGGTCAGCCCCCATCACCTCTTCGCTGCCTCCGGGCTCCTCTGCACCGGGCAGGCAGAGGTCCTGCCGCGTTGTTTCGGTGCTCCGTGCTTGAGGAAGCCGCTGGGTTATACCCCTCCGGCTCCTCGGTGGAATCTTGCTCAAGTGCCTTCCCAGCAATGGCTCACTGCGGTGGTACCTGGGGGAGCAATAACAGCTGAGGAGCTTGGGCAAGAGGCCACGGTGCCAGCACTGGCCCCAGGGCAAGATGCCGGCTCTAGCTGGGGCATGTGATGGCTGTGGGGAGCTCTGTGCCCAGCAGTGGGATGGAGACATGGAGCCGGCCCCATGCCCAGCAACTTCTCTCCGAGCTCTTGGATGTCAGTGTTCGCACTAATTAAAAGAAAATCAATATCTTTTTTTTTTCTGGAAAGAGACATTGTTCTGGTGAGCACTTTCCCCGCGTGAGCTCCCATGTCTCGGCTGCCCATGTGAGATGGGCAGGCAGAAGCCAACGGGATCCCAGGGCTGAGATGAAAGTTTGGGGCTTTGCTTCATTCGAGGAGGGGATTGACTTTAAATTTTCAAATCATTTTGCTCCTCTGTCTATGAACTTAACTGCTTGGAAACCTTGACCACAGCCTGTTCCCTGCCATACAGGCATCCAGTTTGGTCCTGCTCATGGCGAGCTGCTTGCCACGGTGGGGATGGGGTTGGGGATGGGCTGTGTCCTGGGGGGGTTCCCATGTGGCCCCCGGTTGGTGCCGTTTGTGCTGCTGCAATGCCGGTGGTGGCAGGGCTGGTGCCAAGTGCTTTAAAAACAACCCCCAAACCCCAGCAGTGCCGGGCTGAGGGAAGGTCACCCGCAGGCGGGGGGACTTGGGCTGAGAAGCTGAGCATGCACCGATGTGACTTGCTGACCCCATGCCAGCAGCTGAGCAAACTTTAGCATCCTGAAGTTTGGATCCAGGGCTGTTTGGGTGCTGGGGGCTTCAGCAAATCCTGTAAGGGGAGATGGTGGCTGTGCTTGGCAGTACCCGTGCTGGAGGGTTGGGGAGGTGGGAAAGAAGTGGGTCCCGAGGGCTGGGGGCAGCCTGTCCTTGGGAGCGGCCAAAGGGACACCCCAAGTGCGTTCCCTGAGATCTGTGCCACTGCATGTGCCTGCCCCCAGCTGCTGCCCAGATGTGCAGGACTGGGAGGTGGCTCCCAGGGCTGGCTGGCACCCTGACATATGCTGGCAGGGCCCAGGCTCACAACTCCTCTGCCACGGCCGAGGAGTTCAGATGGTTCATCCGTCTGGTTGCTGGATGAACAGACAGACTAATGATGATGAGGAAAGGAGGAACCGTCAACTGAGCTACCTTCCCTGGGCAGTGCTGCGGGACAGGATGCTGCAGGTTGGAACTGTTGGAGGAAAGATTTAAACTAGAAAGCAGCAGCTCTCTGGGGCAGCTGAGCAGGGGCTGGGCTGCCTGGGGCGAGGAGGAAAGCTCCATCCCTGAGTTCCTAAGCCCGGGTCAGCCCAAGCGCAGCAGGGATGGGCTGAGAGCAGCTCCTGCCCTGGGACGGGTTAGATGCCCTTCAAAAACCCAGCTTGCTGCAGCTCAGGGAAACACAGACCATTTCAGCAGCTCCATTCCTTGGAAGCCACAATTAAAACTATTTTAAAAGAAAACAAACATTTCTCATCAAAATGCCTGTCTGTTCCTAGCCCGCAGCTGAAGGTCTTGTCGTGGGCCAAGGCTGCTCAGCACCAGCAGCTTCCCGAGCTGCCTCCGGGCAAATCCACTCGAGCTGGACTCTCGGAGTTCTGGCTGCGTTTGGCAATCGACCCTTGGAAATTTTGTACCTTTTGCAGAAAGTTAGAAAGGCTGGACTGGCGCTCTCCTGCTCTCTGCAGGGTCGTTGTTTCTGGGACGGCAACGAGCTTATGGCTTCTGCATTTGTTGTGCAAAACAGCTGCATGGGCTGTACCCCATCCTGCGGGCACCCCTGCACCTTTTTCAGATGGAGCCCAGCCCCGCAGGGCACCGTGCGCCCGTGCCGCATCCTGCGCTGCCAGGCAGCGGAGGACGGCTTCCAGAGGGGAATGGTGCTGTTGCCAGCAGGACAATAGCAGCTGTGGTTTTAATTATTGGGGTTTAGTTGTGTGGAGCGGAACAAGAAACGGCGAGCAGCGAAACCGCAGGGAGAAAGGCAGAAAGGACGGTCTTTGGCCGGCTGCCTGATGGGAGGCGTGGTGGGGGTGGCTGGACCGTCCCACGGCCGGGAGAGCACCGGAGTCTTCGCCGGGTCACGGCGTGAGGGCAGGAATGGTGGCACGGCTCGGCTGATGTCAATCTGTTCTGCGACTATCGCCCGGGGCTGTCCCTTCCCATCACAGCTTGGCACAAGCTGCCGCTGACTAAACGGCCACGTATGGAGACAAAGCGCTATGTGGTGACTTGGGAGCATGGACCCGGCTGGGAGAAGGGGGACAGCGAGACAAATCACATTCCATGCAGGGTCCCTACCCTGGATTGCCCTCATCCCCGCACGTGTTGCTGGTGCCAGTCTATGCCTGGGAGCGGGGACATTTCTCACGGCGTTTCCGTTTGCCCAGCACTTTAACAGACGCATTTGCTGCAGTGTTGACTTTCAAAGGGCTGGATCAGCTCCGCGGCTGGGCAGAGTGTGGGAGGAGGGTGCCTGTCCCGCTTAGGAAACACAAAACAATAAAAAAGGAACAATGGAGCCTCCTTCCCTTCACCCAAAATACCAAATGCCACCAAAATGTGGCAGAGCTCCAAGCAGCGCTGCTGGGGCAGCTCTCGCATCCCCTGGCCTGAGGAAGGGAACTGCAGATACCTCCTCCTCTTCCTCGGCCCTGGCGAGGGATGCTGCAGCAGGGTGGGTGCCAAGGAGCATCGCCAAAGGGCTGCCCTGACCCGACGCTACTGCCAGCGGGCATTCCCAGCTTTGGAAAGCGTATTTGGGCCAGGGCAGTGGTTTTGCAGCATGGCTGTGCCTCGGGGAAGGATTTTGCGAGCTGCTCAGGCTTCCCGGGTCAGCTGAACATGCTTCGCAGCCAGCCCAGGGGCCTGGGAAGGTTTATAAAAGCATCCATGTACCCAAACTCGCCAGACTGTTATCGGGCAGAGAAGATATTCATTTGGTACCCACGTGGTGCCAAGCATGGGGATGTGCTTGGCCAGGTTGGCCAGAGCCGGGAGTCCTGGGGTGGGAACGGGTCCATGCCCAGCTGGAACCCACCCGCCCGTGCATCCTCTCACCTGGCTCGGGTGCTGCCAGCAGCCAACAGTTTTTCAATGCACGGGTGCTTGGGGACGCGGGGCTGGGGCTGAGCATCCCAGGTGTGTGGGACTCAAGGGGACCGTTTGTGGAGCTGTGAGCGGATGGTGCCAGCACATCCCCGCTGTCACTGCCCGCACCTTGGCTGCTCAGGGCCACCGGCACCATGCCAGCCCTGTCAAGGAGCTGCCGTCCCCAGCGCACAAGCCCTCGTGGGTGAAACGTCCTTCACACGGCCCCAGCGAGCACCCGGCACCCTGGCCAAGCACATCTGGCTGAAAGCTGTGGGAGCTGCCCCAGCAATGAGGACACCAGTCCGGAAACGCTTCCCTCCTGGAGAGATTCCCCCATCCCATCCAGGCTCCTCTCCCGGCACCATCCCTGTCCCATCAGCGGGTGCCGGGCCGTGGGGTCTGCACAGGGACCATGCCTGGGGCTGCCGCCCACCCCTGGTTTAGGTGGCGGGAGTGGGGCTGGGAGCTCTGCTTCCCACCAGCGAGGGGAGAAGGGACTCCAGGCTGGCCTGAGGAAAAATTTCTTTCCTGGGAGGGTTGTCAGACATTGGAACAGGCTGCTCAGGGAAGCGGTGGAGTCACCATCCTTGGAGGTATTCAAAAAGCGAGTAGACGGGGTACTCCAGAACATGGTTTAGTGGGCATGGATGACGGTTGGACTCGATGATCTTGAAGGTCTTTTCCAACCTAAATGATTCTATGAGGGTGCTGCCGGCACGAGGCGGTGTGGACCGTGGCTGGGCTTGGCACCAGCTCCGCTGCCCCGTACCGTGCGGTCAGAGCAGGGCGGCAGCAAAAGGCCCTCGCTGCCTGTCTGCAGCAAAGCCCGGGCAAGCTGGGAGCCACAGCCAGGTTATCCCCACGCTGGGAAGGTGAGCTGGTTTAAACTCTCAAGCTCGACCCTGATAAGTCACACACGGGACTTCAGCTCCCGCCTGTGTGTGCCCTCAGGACACCAGCCAAAGTCCCGCTTGCCCACGGGAGGAAACGGTGCTGGAGGAGGGCAAGGGATGGGAAACCTCCTTCCGTGGGTGCCGCCGCAACTAAAGCTCCTGCAACCTGTTGCTCTGGGAGCCCGGGCCAGGGATGGGGTTGGGATGCGGCACTGTGGCTGGGACCCGGGGTCTCGGCGATGCAGATTCTGTCTGCTGCTATCGTGGGGTGGGCAAGCTGGCCGAGTGCCCAGCGTGGGCAGGCAGGGGCCAGGCACAGTGGTGGGGGGCTCACCCCGTGCACCGCCGTCCACTGGGGTCCTGGAGCATCGCTCTCCGGCAGCGCTCCCGCCCCATGTCCCGTGTCCCCCGCCTCGACTTGTTGCTATTGTCATCTCTAATACCACGCAGAGGTATGAAAGACTGAAAGTCGCCTCTTTTCCTGCCAGGTTAAATCGTTCACCAGGAATGTCTATTATTCCCACAAGTCAACTTTCCCCTTCGCGGTATGTGTCCAGGGGTCATGCCTGGCACTACATGAAAGTGAAGGGTATTCAATAACCTAGAGCCGTGGAAAGGCTTTAGTCCAACTCCAACCATGTTCAGGGTTTTATTGATGCAGCATGCCTTTCGCCATTTGTTTCCTATAAACAGCACATGGTAGTATTTAGTAGGTTTCAAACAGAGCTTTTTGCATATTCTCCCTTGTCTACAATGAGCTACTCGGTAGTAGACAGTTTTAATTTACTTAATGCAATTTTTGCTTTTTGTTCTTCCAGAGGGTCTGGGCTGGTTTTGACCCAGTCGCCCCAGCAAATTACCGCACAACTCCGTAATTCCCAGGGGGCCGGCAGTGGGACCCCGGGACCCACTCCCCATGGGGGCGAGCGTGTTCCCTTGCTCGCCGAAGGAGGGAAAAGGACCCGGCCTGAGCTCGCCGTTGCAAAATAACCCCCTTTTAGCCGTGACATCGGCAAGAACACAGGGCCTGCCTCCCCCCGGACCCTCTAGGACAGTGTACCCAGGGGCAGCTGCTGCCTAGAGGCTGTCTCAGGAGCCGGGTGCGTGTCGGGGCTGTTTGGGGCCATTCTGGCTGGCGAGGCTTGGCTCTCGCTGCTGGCCGGGCAGGCGACACGTGATGCTTGGCAGCTCCAGCCAAAGAGAAAAAGCCGCTTTATTGCAAAAGCTGCTGCTTCCCTGTCCTCGGGGCTGGCAGCGGGCCGGGGTGCAGCCCTGGGGGTGCTCAGTGCTCGGGGCTGAGCAAGGCTGCAGGGTGCCCCCCTGGCGCAGGGGGGATGCCCACCGGCACGCTGCAGGGTGTCTCCCCTATGCTGCTGGCTCCTGGAGAGCATTTACGCTGTTGATACAAGCAAGGGAGGCACAAATTCCTGCTCCTGGGGAGCCAGCAGTTGCTGTTCTTCGCCTGCATGCTCCCGCCTGCAGCACCGTGAGCCCGATGGCAGCCGTGGAGCAGCCGCCGTGCCGAGCTGAGCTGGCACAGGGGTGCACAGATGCCCCCCGAGGTGATTTTTTTGTGACTAAGAATGACCGCAAATAGCATGCCTCAGCTCTCTCTGCAGCGGACTGCCTTGGGCTGGCGGTAGCGAGTCCCTGCTAATGTACATGCACGAGGATTCACGGGGCAGAAAATGCCAGTCCTCAAACAAGCAAACATTGACTGTCTGGTTTCCCAGCGCTGCCCATCAGCCCCCGAGTCCCACCCCCAGCCACAATCCCTCCGTGCACTGAATATTGGGCAGGTTTCCTTCAGGCAGCAGCTTTCACATGCACTGGCAGCCAGACATTCTTGGTGCGGCACTGCCGTCACCCTGCCAGCCCCGCTCAGCTGCTGCTCCACACACCGGCACCCGTGTCACCAAAAAAAAAGGCAAGAGGAAACCAAGGAGCTGACACCAGGATTCTTTTAATGTGATTGCTTTCAAAATGCAGCCTTAAAATTACTTATAATGGTCAATGATGAGAAACGTTGGATCTTTTTCATCTCTGCAACATGACCGTGTGGCACCTCTGCCTCCAAAACCCACCAGCCACTGCTTTTCCTCAGTGTCATTCTCCAACTGTTTTTACAGCGACGCTGCCCCTTCACAGGACAAAGGGCTTCATGGGGCATCCAAACCTTCTCACCAAAGGTACTCATTTGGGAAAAAAAAGGGATGGGGTGAGTCGTCCAGTGTCCAGATCGCCCAACATTTGTCCGGAGAACCTAAATGAATGGTAGCACAAGCGGCAGCTTTTCTCTCTCACCTTACACTCAGGCATAAACCTACAAAGGTATTTGAGCTGCCAGCTCCTGTGGAAGTAAGAGCTATCGACTTATTATTATCAAGCTTCTAATTATCTCTGTGGATCTGTGCCTTCATGCTATGTAAAGTGATCTGAGAACTGAACATCTGACTGCATTTTCTCACTGAACAGGACGCAGAGGAAGTTGATTTTCCAATACCTTGCTTTTCGAGATGTAAGACTACTTTGTGTATTTATTTTACAGAACAGCAGGTGCTACAGACTGCCGAAGCTTGCCAATTTAAGTAACACGGGAAATTCTGTTGTAGCCTAAACATCTGTGAGAATATACCCCAGCACCACCTCCATGCTCTACAGTGTTTATACACCATAACAGGAGACCAGACTCTACTTGCTGAAATGCATTTAATACCTCCCAGTCGTTAGTCTGAGGTTTTTTTGTTCCATGGACTTGCCGTGTGGCCCCCGGGACGTACACACTGTAGAAGACCAATGGCATTTTAGCCACTCTTTTCGTTTCCCCATTTAAAGTATTTACTGCTGCTCCACTGGAATTTAATGGTCCTCCCCTTCCAAGCGGGGAGTCATGAGACTGCTGGGGAAGAGAAACTGCTGAAAGGCCCAGGCCACACGGGCCTCCTGAATCTGCCGGTGCTGCACGATGCCACGGCTTTCTGAGAACAGGAGCCTCCCCAACCTGGGTGCCAAAACTCAAATGGCTCTCCCAAATCACCCCTTTGTATCAAGCCTGCATTTTACTACTAACTTCAGAATCAAATGCAGGAAGCCAGTTTGGTCTACAGAAATACTATGTGCTTATCTCCAATGAATTTGAAACCTCTCCTTTTAAGGATAGCATTTAACAGTAAATCAGTGGGCTCTCACAGCTTGGTCTCCAATTCTGGTAATAAAACATTCAATCAGATTTGAACAAACTGGAGCTCTTCTGGAGTTTGAGCAGTAGTTCTCACACAACCAAACATCACCATTAGAAACTGAGCATAGAAAGAGTCCCCAGGGGAATATGAAAAAGACATCACCTTATGAAAAAGCTTCAGAATGAACCTGTGAAATAAACAGCAACCAGACAATTGTCTTCTACGGAAGATGGAAGTAACAGTAGAAGAATATAATAACATCTTAAACAGTCAGTAAGTCAGTCTGAATGTACAGGGGCACTAGATCCCTACAGATCTGTGATGAAAGCACTATATCCCTACAGATCTGTGACGATAGCTAATGGCCAAAACCAGGTGGTCCCCGCCAGTCCCAAAGGGAGACTGGGTTGCGATTCACTCTTCACCAGCTGGAAGATTGTCTTCAATCCGCCTGATGAACTTCATTCTTATTTCTGTGACGCTGTCACCCTTCAACGTGTCCTGGACAAATTTTACATCTACGGCCATCTGAACCTAGGTGATGGAAGAAGAAAAAGAAGAGCTGTTGTCTCCCTCATAACACCAGCTTCTCTAGGAACCATCTTATCATGAAGCACCAGCTTAAGAACTGTGAGGGCATGACATGCAACACAGAGCTCTACGGGAGCGCTCATTATTTTTCAAGATCACATAATCCTCGTACATTGTGGCCTACATGGTGGACAGCGGGCGCCTTACCTCGTCAAATGTACCTCCTACAGCATAACCGGGACTCCCTGCAGAAACCAGAGCCTGATTAACCCTATCATCAGGGCTACACGTCCTGCTGGTCCATCTATGTTCCTCAAAAATTTCAGCTAAGCAAGATAATCAAGCGCAAATATAGACTCCTAAATTTGAGACACATCTGTTCTCTTGTTCCAGCCAATTCCTACCTAGGGCTCACAGCGGTTACAAAGTGAGGATTTTGAAGCTTCATAAAAGTTCAAGGAGATAACAGTGCTTGTACTTGGGTCATAAGATGAAGGGGCTTGGTCAGCACCTCTGAGACTCACAGCTGCCAGATACAACAGCAGCCAAGTGCTCCTGTAGCTCTGCGTTTCTCCTGGGAATGAATTTCAAGTCCAAAGCAAACACAGAAGTCACGAACACAGACTAGACATTAAAGTATCTGTTGATACCTTGGTTATTCATGTATCTATCTCACTGGAAAAGAGACGTTGGCTCACCATTTCCAGGGCACCTCGCAGCACTCCACACAACAAGTTGGAATAGATGAGAGATGAGTGGTTGTCAGGGAGCTCAACAAAGTCCACCAAAGGGTTATTTTCCAAGATCAGGGAGAACTCATCACCTCCAGGACTCCAGTTGGTGATGCTCGGAGTGATACCCAGGTACATTTTAAATGCAATCTGTTATGTCAGAGTACGAAGAACATGTCCCATGAAGCAGCAGCACAGCTTTGATCTTTGCAAAATTACTAAAGGGTTTTGAAAAAAACACACCTTTCTCCCAGTTCCCACCAGTCAGCAGTAGTTGGGGATCTAATTCTCTCTTTTCAGCCCAGAATCTCAGTCAAACTCTCAGAACAGTCCTCTGAGTAGCAAACACTCTATCCTCACATGCAAAACGTGACAAAGCTGTGCTTTGGCAATTACCTTTGCAATAACATCTGCAGTTTCACGGAAATCGTGGCATCTTCCAACATTGGACCGGGCCAGAAAGTCTTCTATTAGCCGAACACCGATATTGTAACCCCTGTGAATGTACCAAAGAGAAACAGCTACAGAGCGGGAAGAGCATAAATTTAGAAAGACAGCCAACGTTTATAAAAGATAATGGAGGAAAAAAAATCTGAGAAATATCAGTATTAGATAAAATTCAGTCTGCCAGGCTTTCATTTTATTCATAGAGCAGCACACAAAGCTGTGCCTACTGTGAACCCGAGTTCCTACAAGGCTGTACTGCAGCATATCCACTTACATTTTGTCAAGCTGCTTGTTGACATCCTCGTCATTCTCATAGTCCTTGCACAGCTGGGTGACCAGAGCGCCGTACGTCAGCGTGAAAAGCTCTGAGTTCTAGACAGAGGCAAAAGGGATTTAGCGCAAGCCAGAGAGAAAACTGACTGAGCACTGCTGCATCTGTGTCCAGCGCTGCTTCCGTTGGCCCGGAGTCGGGGAACAGAAACCTGCTGTCTCAAAGGAATTTGCTGCTTAACAAGGAGAGATCCCAGTTCATATTTTGGCAAGGCAACTTCAGTCTCCTTGGAAAGAGAAATCCTCTTCGACTAGGAAGGACAGAGCACTTTCTTTCTCTCCCTCTCTCCATGCACACAGCACTTCCCATTAACGTGTCCTGAATCTGACCTGAAGAGGCAAGCCAGGAGGCTGCTCACGCTCTGCAGCCATTCTTAGCAACTCTTGTCAGCTGCCAATTAGCATCTGCTTTAACAAGCACATCCCCAGATAACTGGAATGACACCTCCAGGTCATTTGGTGTGCTACCGACCACCTTCTGGACGGCTAAATGTGCAGTTGCCAGGGACCTGAATTTATTTCAGCCACTGACCTAGAGGTGAAAATTGGCTCAAACTGCTGTCTGTTATCTGTGTCTCATAAACATGCTGCAAATGGGCAACACTTATTAGGCTCCATTTCTAGTCCTTTCAACAGGGCAAAAAACACTCCTCCATTCACGGATTTATTACATTCTGCTATTAAGAAAAAACAAGACTCATCTGGTCCCTAGAAAGTTATCTAGGCACATAATTTGCTTCATACATTAAAATCAGCTCCTCACACCCAGAAGAGGAACAGCAAGGATGATTTCAGGCCAGCTCAGCAGATCTGTGTTGCACACATCCGCTTTCTGTGCCTGGCTAGGATCAAAGTTACTTGGGTATTCTTTGCACAGTTGCCAGATTTGCAGAAAACACCAAGGGAAGAGGCCTCCTATCCCAGCCACCACCATCACCTATCCTTGACCTGAAGCAACTACGTCAAAGTGCATTTTCTTGGGAGCCACTAAGCCAGAGCAGTGATTATCACGGTCATTAAAGGCTGCAAAACAAAGCTACAATAGGCTTTAGCTTTTCACAGAACCTGAAGGAAGTGTTTTCAGGAACAAATAAACTGTCATTATTTATTTCTGCTTTCAGTTTTAGCATTCAGAAACATTAGACTCTAATCTCAGATTAAAAGCCTATCACCTACCATGAGATGCATAGATGCAGAAGGTGAAATGAATGGCAAATACCAATACTACAGAATGAAAGCAGCAGGCAGGCAGAAAGGAAGGGAAAAGAGACAACATCAGAGTTAAGTGACAACACTGATCGCACTTCATTCTGAACAAGTTTACACAAAGCCAAGACAAACAGAAGGAGGAATCACTCCCAAACTGCAACATTCAACAAATAGAAACTGGGTTTGTTAGAAGACACAGGGAATTCCACCTTGTCATTGTAATTTAGCAGGTCAACAGCAATTAACTACCAAAAGGCTTTAAGCATGTGAAAAGAACCAGTCAGGCTCCTTGGTACTTTTGCCCAATTTTAGATCAAAAGAATTGACACAATCTTTGGTTTTTTTTTTTATTTACAGTTCTGCTTTCATCTTGGAAGGAGAGAGGTTGCGCAAGTTCACATCACCGGAGCGAAAGACAAGGTGGAAGTCTCCTTTAGCTCAACTGGCAGAGTCAGACATTTGGCAGAGAATTTAACAAACATGCAAAAAAGGTTATGCTATTTTTAAGGATTTCAGTAATTTTTAGTAAAGACAGGGCTTGGCAGCTGGAGAGAGTAAGGGGTGAATGGATGGAGGAAACCCAGCTGTTAACAGTCCAAGATGTTGTCATTTACTGTGTAAAGCCAGGAAGCCGTCACCTACTGTTATCAGCCCCAAAGCATGCAAACCCAGTGCTGGTCATAGTTATCACCTGCAGTGCTGCTGTTCGGGTAGCTTTAAACTCTTATAACAAGGCAAACTTCTGAATTCATATCTGTGAACGAACTCTTCATTTTCAGTCCATCTAATGGAATTAAAGTGCCTAACAATTTTTCCACTAGTTCTGTTTTTTCACACTGCAGACTAGCGTATGGTCTCAACGCTGTATAACCGTTCCGTGGCTACAAAAATGTCAGAATCCTAATGAAGCAATGCCGATTCCTTAAATAAAAATCACTGTATTTAAGGAGTTGAATCCCTAGAAGAGAACCCCTTGTGGCGCAGAGGGTGCCGGAGCGGGCTGCTGCCTGAACCAGCCTGTCAACATGGCCAAAGAAGGAGAAAAGCCAGATTTTTTTGGTTTTATTACTTGCTTTTGAATACTGGCATTGCATCAAAATTGAATTAATGCGATCTGGTTTGACCCAGAATCAGACCTCAGCTCTGCGGTTTCGTTCTCCACCTCTCGTTTCTCGGTTCGGCTGGACTGCCGGTACGGAATGGGGTTAGAGAGGAGAAAAGAGGGTGAGGCGAGACAGGCCTTGGCGTTCCCGCTGTCGGGCTCCCGCCAGCACCGGTGTCCCGCTCCCGCCCGGTCTCCGATCCCTACACACGGCAGCAGCCGGCTCTCCGGCTCCTCAGCACCGGGTTCTCCCTTGCCCTGCGCTGCCGGTGACAGACGGAAGCTCCCCTCGGGCGCCGCCGCGGGTACCGGACGCTTTAGGCCGAGCCCGTTGAAGGGCTGCGGCGGGCTCCGCACCCCTGACAGGCCTCCGGGGCGGGCGGTGCCGGCGGAGGGGCAGGTCCCCGCCGAGCCGGACCCCCGAACCGAGGCGGGCAGAGCCGGGCCCCCGCCGCGGGCCTGGACCCGACGGCCGGGCCGGGCCGGGCCTCCGCCTCCTCTGGCACCCCCCCCGCCCCGGGCCCGCGCCCTGCCATCGCCGCCGGCGGGCCGCCTCGCGGCCGACGCAGGGGCCCGCCCGGCTCCTCAGGCGCCGCGGCCCCGCCGTTACCATTTTCTTGCTCTCGGTGCCGCGGCCGGCCTGGCGCGACATCCTGCCCGGCCCGTTCGTTCCCCGGCCCGGCCCGGCCGCCTCCCGCACCGCGCCGAGCCGCGCCGCGGGGCACGACGGGACTCGTAGTCCGCGCCGCGCCGTCGGCCACGCCACGCCCGCCACGTCGAACTACGAGCCCCAGAGTGCAACGCGGCCGCCCTACGCGCATGCGCGCTGTAATGGGAGACGGAGAGGGGGGCGGTGCTACCCTTCCCGGCGTGACGGTTGGGCGCCTACAAATCCCGGCGTGCGGGGCGGGTCACCTGACGGCCGCTCCCGGCAGGCGCGGGGGTGGGCGGAACCAAGCGCGGCGGGGGGGTGTGCGCCTCGCCGGCAGGGGGCGCCTCCGCCCGCCGGGCCGGTCTCTCCGCCAGGGTCGGGCCCGTCCGCCCCCGGGGTCGCGGTGAGCGCTTCCGCCGGCAGCGGGTGAGCCCTGCCCGGCCGGTGAGGGCCGGTGACTGCGGTGCTGCTCCCTGCCACCGGCCCCGGGTGGAGGCGGGACGGCGGCCCGGGCCCGCGGGTACCCGGCGGCTGTTGAGGAGGGCCCCCCGCCCCCCAGCCCCGGTGATGGCAACGAGGGGTTTTGGCTGGATGAGGAATTCCTCACGGAGAGGGCCGTCGCCGAAGCAAGGGCCTGCCCGGGATCAGGTTCCCCGGGCTGGTGGGGGCCCCCTTCCCCGCCCAGCCACTGGCCCCGGTGTCTTGGCCGGAGCTGGTTCCTGGGGAGAGGGCAGCCGGCGTTCCCCCCGCCCCGGGGCGGACGGAGCAAACCCTGGGCAGGGCCGGCCAGCTCGGAGCCTCGGGCCGCGGCCTGGTGTGGGAACGGGAGCTGCTCGGCACAGGGTTTCGACGCCTCGCACGCCTGAGAGATGCAGCCGCGGGGAAACGCGGCGGAGGACTGGGGTGTCGCAGGAGTCACCCTGGCCTGAGGCTCCGAGCGACTGCAGTAAATATTTACTGGAACCACCGAGCTCCCACAGACTCTCCTCAGCCGGTGTGGCCGCCCAAGCACCAGCCTCTGCTCCCCAATGGACGCTGCCTGGCCGTTATTTATTTATTCTGTTACGTCTCTATTCTAGATGTGTCGCTGAGCGAGTGCTGGCTGCTGACCCCTGCTCAAAGGTGGCTCCAGCTGGGGCAGTGCGATGGAGGCTGCGTGGCGGGTGGGAGGGTGTGCTGTGGGTGCAGAGGGAGCCGTTAGCGGGACACCCCCCCACCCACCCCCCCCCGGCCGCTCAGGAATCCAGCAGCTGGGGGATCGCTCGCTATCACTGCCGAGCAGCAGTGCTGGGAGCGTGGGGGCTGGCTGGGCTCTCGACGGCTGCGGCCGACTCGCTGGCATTGCCTTACATGGCTACGTCCCTGGGACGGCGCAGCCTGCGCTCGCTCGGCTGCTGGCAGGCTGTGAGCACCGAGGACTGATACCAGCTCTTGGCGTGGGCAGTCGGGGCTGGGGAACTGCCAGCGTCGCCACCATCCCTGGCAGGAGCGGGACATGGTGCCAGCGAGATGCTGAGTTGTCTGTGCTCCACCATCTCCCAGGCCTAAAGCGGAGGGGAGCAGCCTGCCAGCACCGGCTCCCCTTCCTGCCCCCAGCAACGGTGGGCAAATGGCTGTTTTGTGCTCTCCCCTCACCCCCCGTGTATCTCCCAGCTGAAGACCTACATCCAGGGGAGCGTGAAGGTGGGGGCAGCGGAGACCCTGCGGCATGCAGTACACGATGCCACAGCCACGATGCTGGAGAGGCCACAAGCCTCCCGAGCCACATGGCCACCAGACTTGCCCGTGTGGAGGTACAGGTCTCCGTGGGCCCGGGCTGCCCAGTGCCAAGCCAAACCCCAGCCATCACCATGCCGTTTGTCTCGTGGGAGCGGCCGTGTGGGAAAGCCACAGAGCAAACATCGCCGTGTGCCCGGGGGCTGCCTGAGCCACCGCATGCTGCTCAGGGTAACGCAGCGCTGGCTCTCGCTGGCTGGGGAGTCACCTGGCCGGGCGGCGGGACACATGCTGGGTCTGGCCACAGCCCTGCTGGCATGCTCGCACCGGAGCCACCGCCCAGCCCCACACCGTGTCCCCAGGCTGCAAGTGTGGGACTTGGGCGGCACGGCCGGGAGGACCTGCAGCCTCGGGCACTGAGAGCGTGACCACGGCCACCGCGGCTGCTCCCATCTGCAGGTGCCCACCGGAGGTACTGTGTCCCCGGTCACCGCACCACGGTCCCTGGCAGTGTCCCACCAGGCACTGGGGGGCACAGAGGGGACCGGCGCTGGCGTCACTCACGCTCCGTGGGTCTCGTTAAAGCACAGCGTGCTAATGAAGGCCTTTCCCCTTGTTGCCCCGGGTGCGGGACAGGAGCAGCGGTGGGCCACCTTCTCCCCCCCAGCCCCGAGCAGGGGGTCGTGTCCTGCCAGCTCCGCTGCCCGCAGCCCCGCTGCAGCCGGGGTGACCCCGGGAGCCGGTTTGGCTGCACCGGGCGGCTCTGCCGGTTCCCGCTCACAGACGTGCCCCCACCGGGAGGTGCTCGGGGGCCGGGGGGGGGGGGTGAGGCAGCAAAACACCACGACCTGCCGCCGCGGCGGAGCCAGGGGACGGGAGCCAGGGCCCGGCTGCACGTTGCACGCTGCTCCGGTGCCGCCGGCCGGGACTCGCCGCCCCGGGGACCCCCCCCCCCGCTTCGCCGAGTCCCGTCCCGCCCCGTCCGGCGGGCTCAGGGCCGAGCCGCAGCGCGCCCCGCCCCGCCGCGCCCATCGCCCGTGGCCTCGGAGCGCCGGGACGGGGAGAAGGCCCGGCTGATCCCGGGAACCGAGCCGTGCCATGCCGCGTCGAGCAACCTTCCCGCCCGCTCGGCGGAGAGCGGCGACCCCGGGAACGGCCGTGCCGGTTCTGGCGGGGCTCCGGGCCGCCGCCGTGCTGCTGGGCGCGGTGCTGGGCGCCGGACCGGGGCGGGCTCAGCCCACCCCCTTCCCCCGCTTCCCCTTCCAGGACCCGGCGCTGCCCTGGCACCGCCGCCTCGACGACCTGCTGGGCCGGCTGAGTCCCGCCGAGCTGGTGCTGCAGGTGAGGGGGCGGCGGGGGCGGCCCCGGGACCCCCCTTCCCCCGGCCCCGTTCCTCCCCTGCCCGCTCAGCGCCGCTGGCCCGCAGGTGGCGAGGGGGGGAGCGATGGGGAACGGCCCCGCGCCCCCCGTTCCCCGGTTGGGCATCGGGCCCTACAACTGGAACACGGAGTGCCTGCGGGGCGACGCGGAGGCTCCCGGCTGGGCCACGGCTTTCCCCCAAGCGCTGGGGCTCGCCGCCGCCTTCAGGTACCGGCACCGGGGACGGGGCACCCCGGGGGTGCGGGATGTGGTCCCGCGGGATGGACCCGCGCCCGCCGCCTTGACGCCTCCGTGCCCCCTCCCCCTCCACAGCCCAGAGCTCGTCTACCTGGTGGCCAACGCCACCGCCACCGAGGTGAGAGCCAAGCACAACGACTTCGCCGCCACCGGCCGCTACGGTGACCACACGGGGCTCAGCTGCTTCAGCCCCGTCCTGAACATCATGAGGCACCCGCTGTGGGGCAGGAACCAGGTGCCAGCATGGGGGGGGGGGGGGATGCGGTGGTGACCCCAGGTAGGGGTCAGGCCACGCAGGACCGTGGCCGACCGGCCGGAGGGTGGCAGCAGCTCCTTGGGGTGCCGGCTGCGGGGGGGGTATGGGGCTGGGGGTCCCGGCGGTGACCCGCCTGTGCCTTGGCTAGGAGACCTACGGGGAGGACCCGTTCCTGAGCGGGGAGCTGGCCCGCAGCTTCGTGCAGGGGCTGCAGGGCCAGCATCCCCGCTACGTCAAGGCCAGCGCCGGCTGCAAGCACTTCAGCGTGCACGGGGGCCCCGAGAACATTCCCGTCTCCAGGCTCAGCTTCGACGCCAAGGTGAGCGCGACGGGGCCGCGGGATGGCGGGCGGCCCCCCGAGCGCTGACCCCTCTCTGCCGCGGTGCTTGCAGGTGCTGGAGCGGGACTGGCGTACCACCTTCCTGCCCCAGTTCCAGGCGTGCGTGCGTGCCGGCTCCTACAGCTTCATGTGCAGCTACAACAGGTACCGAGCACGGCGGGGGCCGTGCGGGCTGGGCTGACCGCGGGGTGGCCGGTGCCCGGCTGGCTGGGCTGCCCCATCCCCTTTCCGACAGGATCAACGGCGTTCCCGCCTGCGCCAACAAGAAGCTGCTGACGGACATCCTGCGTGGCGAGTGGGGGTTCGAGGGCTACGTGGTGAGCGACGAGGGGGCCCTGGAGCTCATCATGCTGGGGCACCACTACACGCGCACCTTCCTGGAGACGGCGGTCGGTGAGCTGGCGGGACAGGCACGGGGTCCCCGGGCATCACGCAGCCGTGACGGGCGGTTTCCCTTCTCTCCGGCACGGCAGCCTCGATGAACGCCGGCTGTAACCTGGAACTCTCCTACGGCATGAGGAACAACGTCTTCATGCACATCCCCCAGGCTCTGGCCATGGGCAACATCACGCTGCAGGTGAGCTGGGGGAAATGGGGCTGAGGGCATGGGCACAGAGACAGGGCTGCCCCTGCCAAGCACAACCGAGGTTTTGGTGTCGGGGTCTTCGCAGATGCTGCGTGACCGGGTCCGGCCCCTCTTCTACACACGGATGCGGCTGGGGGAGTTTGACCCCCCAGCCATGAATCCTTACAGCGCCCTGGACTTGAGCGCCGTGCAGAGCCCCGAGCACCGCAACCTCTCGTTGGAAGCTGCTGTCAAGAGCTTCGTGCTGCTGAAGAACGCACGGGGGACGCTGCCCCTCCGGGCTCGGGACCTGCCCGGCAAGCGCCTCGCGGTGAGCCCCACGCACGGAGGCGGGCAGGGGGAACACGGTGACCCAGGGGCTGCTGGCTCTGTACCCCAGGCACGCAGGTGTCCCCTCCTTTCAAGAGCTGCAGGCTGCGTGGCACAGGGCTGCCGGTGCCCACCCTCACCCCTCTGCCCTCCGCAGGTGGTGGGTCCCTTCGCCGACAACCCCCGGGTGCTGTTCGGGGACTACGCGCCGGTGCCGGAGCCGCGGTACATCTACACTCCCCGGTGAGACAGCGTGGTGCTGCCGTCCGTCCCCTGGTCCTGGGCGCTGCCTGAGGCTGCTGCTGGAGCCGCTCGACCATTCACTGGGGTCTGGGTCAAGGGGGGGCGTCCCCAAGGTGCCCCAACCCTTCTGCTCTTTCCTGGTGCAGGAGGGGGCTGGAGACACTGCCGGCCAACCTCAGCTTCGCAGCAGGTTGCCGTGAGCCGCAGTGCCAGCAGTACTCGCGGGCAGAGGTGGTGGGTGCAGCAGGGGCAGCCGACGTGGTGGTGGTCTGCCTGGGGACAGGTAGGTGGGAGCGGGGAAGGCGCTGGGTGGGTACGGCCTGGGAGGGGGAGCACCCCAGATCTGGGGCGGCTCTGGGAGAGGAACGGGTCCTCATCGGCCCCCTGAGGCGGTCAGTGCCCCTCTGCCCCATCTGTCCGCGGTGCCCCGGGCAGGGTGTAAGGGGCTGTCCCTTGGCTGTCCCCACGCAGGGACGGATGTGGAGACGGAGGCGAAGGACCGGAGGGACCTGTCCCTGCCGGGCCACCAGCTGGAGCTGCTGCAGGATGCCGTGGAGGCGGGTAGGGGCTCTGCTCCTGGCCAGGGCAGCGTGCCGGCACCTGGGGGCTGGTTGGTGTCCTGGGGGTCGGGGCCAGCCCAGAGGGGATGGTGATGGGCTGGGGCGCAAGGAGGGGAACCGCAACCCCCCGAGGCGCGCCCCATCCATGGGGCACCCCGGAGCTGTCTGAGCAGCGCTGCTGTGGGGTCTTGATGACCGCTGTCTCCCTGCAGCTGCCGGACGCCCCGTCATCCTGCTGCTGTTCAACGCGGGGCCCCTGGACGTGAGCTGGGCGCAGGCACATGACGGCGTGGGGGCCATCCTGGCGTGCTTCTTCCCCGCCCAGGCCACCGGCCTTGCCATCGCCAGGGTCCTGCTGGGCGAGGTGGGGGCCAACCCGGCCGGCAGGCTGCCGGCCACGTGGCCCGCAGGCATGCACCAGGTACGGCCAGGGCAGCCGGCGGAACCCATAGCTCTTCCCTGCCTCAGTGGCCAGGGAGCTGTGGGATGTGGGGCTGTTCCTTGACCATGCCTGCCCAGCCCTGTCCCCACTCCACCGGCGCAACGTCCCTCAGGTACCACCGATGGAGAACTACACCATGGAGGGGCGAACGTACCGGTACTACGGGCAGGAGGCCCCGCTCTATCCCTTTGGTTACGGGCTGTCCTACACCACCTTCCAGTACCGGGACCTGGTGCTGAGCCCCCCAGCGCTGCCTGTCTGTGCCAACCTCTCCGTGTCCGTGGTGCTGGAGAACACAGGGCAGAGGGATGGCGAGGAGGTGAGCATTGCCGTTCCGCGCTGATGCAGCCGTAGGGGGTATGGCTGCAGCCGGGGTCCCCCCTGCCAGGGGGGGCAGCTGGGGGGTCCCGTCAGCGCTGACTCCCATCCCTCCGGGCAGGTGGTGCAGCTGTACCTGCGGTGGGAGCAGTCGTCGGTGCCGGTGCCCCGCTGGCAGCTGGTGGCTTTCCGCCGTGTGGCCGTGCCGGCCGGCCGGGAGACCAAGCTGTCCTTCCAGGTGGCGGCCGAGCAGCGTGCCGTCTGGGCACAGGACTGGCGCCTCGAGCCCGGCACCTTCACCCTCTTTGCCGGCGGGCAGCAGCCAGGCCAGCAGACGCGGGCGCCCTCGGAGGTGCTGAGCGCACGGTTCACCGTCACCGGCGCAGCCCGGCCCCTGCGTGGGTGCTAGAGGTGGAGGCGGCTACGGTGCCGGGCAGCCCGGAGCGCTGGCAGAGGGAATGGGCACGTGGCGTCCCGTGTGCCGTGGGGAGCGCGGTTGTCTGCCTCGCAATAAAGTGCCGGGTGCTGCTCCACGGCGGCTGCGTGGGGGCCTCCCCTCCCGTCCCCCCTGCACAGGGCTGGGTGCGTGCCTGCGGTAGGACGACAGTGCCCCGGGCTTTTGCCCTCCTCCCCATTCCCGTCCCACCCGGGGGGTGCCGCTGCAGCCCCCCACCCTGCCCGTGCCCCCATGCTGGACGAGGGGCAGCAGCCGCCCAGACCAGCCTGCGCCTCCTGCTCTATTTATAGCTGCCGGGGCCGCTCCAGCACATTCCCTGTGCTGAGGGGGGTGGGGGACCGGCAGCGCTGCCTTCAGCCCCAGGCTGGGGGGGCTCAGGAGGGCAGGGGGTGGCAGCTCTGCTGCCCAGGCAGGATCCGTCCCCAGGAGGGTGGTAGCCGTGCAGACAGCCGGCAGGGCCAGCACGGCGAGGAGTGGGCAGGATGCCGGCAGCGTGGGCAGCGGCAGAGATGCAGCAGTGGGAACGGCCGAGCCCTGCACCGGCCAGAGGGCCAGATCCAGCCCTGCAGCAGCTCGGGTGCTGCAGGGCAGGGATGGGATGAGGGTCCAGCAGCGATGCTAGTGAGGAGCGCGGATAGCCAGAGCCAGGCAGGAGCTCCTCGGGATGGTGTTGGAGGACTGGGATCTCCTTCAGCGCTGGGGCTGGAGGCCAAGGTGGGGCTGGCGGGGAGTGTGTGGGGCTGCCCAGGCCTGACACCATGACATCAGGGCGCTAATTACAGATGCGGCCTGGGATAATTACAGAGCGGGTGAGGGCTGCGGCAGGGCAGGGCAGGGCTCAGCCCATCTCTGGCCCATTTGTCACCTGCACCCACAGGGGACTGTCCTGCAGCAGCAGGGCTTCTCAGCCAGCCGTGATGCTGGCCCCGTGGCAAAGATGCTCAGGGGCTGGTGGCTGCCCCAGCACACTGCCGGCGACAGGCTGGTACCGCAGCCGTGTGCTCCGGGGCAGGACGCGGGGACAGACCCTCGTCCCTGGGTTCCTGCTGGGTCGCTGCCCCAGAGCTAGCGGGGGTCAGCTGGAGCGTTTTGGGGGCAGGGGTTCAGATCAGCCCTCGTGGCCATGGTACCACTGCCCTGCGTGGGCCCCGAAACCGCCCCACGCAGAGCAGCAGGGTGGGAGCAGCCTGGGGTGGGGGCAAAGTCCTGGGGCCAGAGGAGGGAGGTGTGGGACAGAGGGGTGGGGAGCGGCACGGGAGCGGGTGGGATGGGGTGTCCTGCGCGGTACTTTGCCCGGGGATGCCGGCAGGGTTTGTTTGCCGTCCTCATCCCTGTTTGTACCCAGCCTCCCACAGTGTCAGCTTGCGCTGGCGGGGCAGTGACTGAGCGGCAGCTGTAATTATCCTTTGATTTGGGGGTGCTCGGCACCCCGTTGGCTCCCCACAGGCAGCGTCAGGGTGAGACACTGGGCATGCTGTGGGGGCTAGAAGCATGGCTGGGCCCCAGCCCACTGGGTGCAGCCCCCTCCCCAGGCCAGCCCGAGGGAGCCGTGGCAGCATTGCACCCCACGCCGAGGCGCTGAGGAGCACGGGGAGCTCTGGGGCATGCAGCTGCTGGGGCCGGGCAGCATGCTCATCATGAGCTCATCGGATTTTCCATCAGCGCGGGGAGGGTGGCTGTTCCCAGCACCGCGGGAACGGGGGGGAGGCTGCACCCAGGAACCCCGACGCAGCGGGGCTCTGCCTGCAGCGAAGCGATCGATCAATGCTCTGCTTGTTGTATAAGCCCATCGACTCGGGCTGGCACAGCAGCTGGGAGCCCTCTGCATCGCTGCCCGCACCGGGAGCATCAGCGGAGCACAGCCGCAGGCCCTGTACGCCCGCCATTGCCCCTTCCTCACCGTGCCCCCTGCTCCAGGCTGGCCCCGTGGTGGGGAGAAGGCGCATGGGCATGGCTGGACTGGGTGCCATGCTGTCCTGGAGCCCCAGGATGCTCGTCCGTTCTGGGCGATGCTGTGCTGGGCTCCCTGCCCACCCTGCTGGGACCCACAGGGCTGTGACCCTGCCAGGCAAAGGGGCTTTGGAAGTCACCCGATGGCACCCTCGGAGCAGGTTGTGGGGTGGCCCCAGCCCTGCTCTGCCAGATCCCTTGTGTGCCACGGAAATAAGGGGCCGTGGAACTGCTGCAGCCTCCTCGGAGGCTCGGCCATGCAGGCGTGCAAGTGGGGCTGTTCCCCTTCCCTGTCTCGGGGTGTCCCCTGTGTTTGTGGGTTCACTGGGACACGCTCCTGTGCCATGTGCACTCCTGTCCCCCACCATCCCCCTGGGGCTGCGCAGCTCCTGGAGCCGTGGCTCGGCCCCACAGCATTCCCCGGCGGGGAGTCAGCCGGTGGGTGAGGCTGCCAGGAGTTTCGGGGAAGCCTCTGCTCTGGCTGAGCTGGGCGAGCAGCCGGCGGGGTGGCAGGGCCGGAGACTGGGGGAAGGTGGTGGCTTGACTGCAGTTTGGGGCTCTGGGGCGTTTGGGGCGGTTTGGGGCATATGGCCTCTTCCACAGTGGCACAGAGCGGGGCTGCCCTGTCTGCCGAGGAGCCCTCCTGCCCGCTTCCCGTCCCCTGAGTCAGAGGAACACGCTTCCGGAGGAGAGGGCTGGGATTTCGGGAAACCTGTTTGCCTGGTAGGTGAAGGAGGATGGGGTGGCAGGGGATCTCCTGGTCCTGCGGTGATATCATCCCTAAAACAGGCATCTCTGACGGGTGCTGCCCGCAGAAAACTGAATCTGTTTGTCATCCCTGTGAACCTGGGAGACGGGTGCTTTGCGGGGTGACCCAAGCTGGGCCAGCCATGCAGCGAACAGGGAGGTGTCCGTGGCTCCTGCTGCCCCTGCAATGCCCTGAGCAGTGTTTTCCCCGGCTGCTGCTGCTGCCTGCGTTTCCCCTGCCCTCGGACGTGCTGCCGCAGCGGGCAGGCACCCGCGCCCGGGGTGTGTGTGCTCTGGCTGCCCCGTGGGATGCTGCGTGGGGCAGGGATGGGGGCCGCGCTCCTGGCCCACCCCTGCTTCTTGCGAGGCCAGGAGGAGTTTCACCACCGAGCAGGGCTGAGCCGAGGTCTCTGCTCCTGTCTGGGAAGCCGGGGAGGCCTCTCCTTATCTGCTTGTTATCAAGGCAGGGTGGGATGTGTGGGGGCGAAGCCCTCGCCCCCGGGAGTGGGGGGGCTGCTGCTGGCGGTGACTAAGGCTCACGTGCGACGGGTGGGCGGCGAGGGAAGCAGCTTCGAGGCCTCAGGAGCAGCCGAGGTGGGGGTCCAGGAGGGGAAATCGATGTTTCTTTGGGGTGCCTGGAAATAGGGCAACTGATCCGAGTGGCGCTGGCTGCGCATTGCGGTGCTGGTCGTGGCTCCGGCCACAGCGAGGGCAGGGCAGGGCAGGGCAGGGGTTGTCGGCCGCAGGGCCAGCGCTTGGCGGGTGACCGGAGCATCCTAAAATGTGGGAAGTGGGAAGGGTGGGTGCAGGCCCCAGAATCTGGGAGAGGAGGGGCCGGAGACAGACGAGTGCCCGAGCCAAGCTGGGGGATGCTGGGCGCTGTGGCTGCAGGTAGCAGGGCAGGCCTGAGGCCGGGGTGACGGGCGTGGGGTCCCAACCTCGGCTCCCGGGAGGGCGGCAGAGACCCGGCGGGGGGGGGGGGGGGGGGGGGAGCCCTGCGGAGAGCCGCGGTGCCGGGCCCGGGCTGCGGAGAGCCGCGTTTGGGGGCAGGGGCGAGGCAAGCCCGGGCAGAGAGCATCCCCTTCCTCGCCCCCCCAACACCCCCACCCCCCCCCCCCCCCCAGCCCGGGGCCGCGGGGCCGGGCGGGATGCGCGGCCGGGGCCGGGGCGGGGAGCGCCGTGCGTCCTCCCCCGCCGGGCCGGGGGGAGCGGGGCGGCGCGGCTCGGCACGGCGCGGCTCGGCACGGCTCGGCCAGCCCTCTGCGCCTCCCCGCCACGCCATGGAGAGGAGCCGCGCCGGGCGGGAGCCTCAGCCCCAGCCCCAGCCGGCCCAGGGTAAGGCTCCGCGGCGGGGAACCGGCTCCGGCAGCGGCGGGGGCCCCGGGCCCCTTCCCGCACCGCGGGGCCGCGCCGGAGCCCGGGGAACCGGGGGTGGGGGTGGGGGGGGGAGGCGGGAGCCGGGCCGCGGTGGGGAGCGGGAGCCGGAGCCGGGCGTGGGGGAGCGGGAGCCGGGCGTGGGGGATGCCGGCGGGGATGCCGCGGCGGCCGGGCCCGGGGGATGCGGCGGGGCCGCATCGGACGGCGGAGCGGGGTGGGGGCCCGGGGAGGCGGTGGAGGAGCCGTGGAGGTGGTGGGGGGGGGACGGACGGACGACGGGACACGCTGCCGGGGCCGGGGGCCGGGTGGTGGGGGTCTTGCCGGGAGGGACAAAGCCCGGGCACGGCCCCTCCATCTTGGGGTGGGACGGAGCCGCGCAGCCCCCGGCCCCGCCGCCGGGGGGTGCAGGGGGAGCTGCCCTTGGGGAGCCCTCCCGGGGGCGGCCCCGCCATGGCGGGGGAGGTGGGGTGGGGTGTCCGGGGCGGCGGCGCCTGCCCCTGCCCGGGCTCTTCCCCACCAGCCGGTGGGCGATGCCGGCCGGGCCCCGAGCCCCGGCCCCGAGTCCCGCTGCCGCATGTGGTGCCGGGTCCCGACGCCCTGGCCCGGCAGGCTGCTCTGGGGGGGCGGCCGGGGTGTGTGTGTGGGGCGCTGCCTGCTTGCCAGGGCAGCCCCACTCGTGCTGTGGGGCGCGGGTGGCCCTGGGGTCCGTGCCCTGGTTGTGCCGGGGTCACCGCCACCGCCTGTCCGGCAGCCTGGCTGTGGCACCCTGGCTGGGGTGGGGTGGGGGGGGGGCGAGCAGGGGTGACTGGCACTGCCCGGGGCAGAAGCCGCTGCCGGTGGGTTTTGAGGGGTGCAGGGGTTGCCCCCCCACCCCCGCCTACCCGGAGCCGGCTGCCCTCGCCCTCCCCGCCACGGGGACTCGGGACACGTCCCAGCCGGTCCGGTCCCATCGCTGCCCCAGGATGAACTCTGCCTCCGGCCCTTCGGCTCGGGGGACCGGGGAGGGCGGTGGCTGACGGGGCCGAGTCTCGGGGCGAGGGTTTGTTTTGGCTCTTCTTTGCAGGGCTCCAGCCAAAGCGCTCTTTGGCCCCGCCGGGCCGCTCGCTCTCAGCGCGGGGCTGTGACTAAGCAGGGCTCCGTGGCAGAGCTGCTTCCCACCGATGGAGGAAGAGGAGAGGCGGCTCCCCTCCCCCTCGTCCCCGGTGCCCGCCACCGGGCCCGTGATTCATCGCCCACGGCCACCCGGGCCTTCGCAGGCGGGGAGAGATCGCTGCCGGCTCCCGGCAATGCCGCGAAATGCCGCTTGCCCTTTCTCGGCGGCTCTTGAACAAACCGGCTGCAGATCCCCCGGCCGCGCTTGCCCGAACGGCGCGTCCTGCGCTGCAGACATATTGTCTGTGTCCCGCTCGCCGCCTCCGCAGCCTTCCCGCCTGCCCCGGCGCGCAACCCGGCTCGGCTTTTCCTTCCCTCTTGAGGCCATCGCTGCCTGGGGAGCGGGGGGCCGGCTGCTCGCGGCCGCGCCGGCCTCTTCTGCGGTCAGCCGGGCCCCCCGTACCCCCTGCGTGGTTTGGTTTCCCGGTGCGGGGAGGCGTTTGCCTCTCTACCGCGAGCAGAGGACGGTGCTGGGGGAGCACGGGGGGCTTTGCAGCACATCCCGCTCCGGGGACCATCCCCGATCCTTCTCATTTGGGTGACCCACATGGCTGAGCAGCCCAAGGCTGCTCCCTCCAGGTCTCGCTGCCCAGTGTGGGTCGGAGCCCCTGGACCCCCCAGATATGCCGTGTTCTGGTCGCCAGCGGGGCCGGGGTTGCACCCACCGTGGTGCGGAGCAGCTGGTAGTGCTGGGGGGGTGAAGGGCCTGGTGGAGGGCAGACGGGGCAGCGTGGCCCTGCGGAGCCACCCGGGTGGGATGCCGCCCCGCGGGCAGGCAGAGGGGCGAGGACCACGGCAGGGAGCAGGCAGGGGTTTGTTCTTATCTGGGTTTGCCTTGGCTTCTCCAGCCCTTCTCCCTCCGGCACAGCAGAGAGGGAGGGTGCAGGGCGAGCTGGTTGCCAGCCAGCGCCTGTGTTTGGGAGCAGGCAGCTCGGGAGCTCTCCCAGTGCGGGGACGCCAGCAGAGCTGCTGCTGCGAAACCGTCAGAGCAACGTGATGCGACGTGCGAAGCGGTGATGTGACAGTCCCGTGGTGCCATGTCCAAAATAGTTAGCGCAGCTCTCGCTTGTCGAAGGGCTCTGAGCAGGGACGGGCAGCAGCACAGGCAGTCTGCTGGGAGCGGAGCCGGATCCCGCACGGCCCCAGCCCCGGTAGGTGCCCGCATCCGCGTTGTGAGGCTCAGGACCCATTTTTCAGAGGTGCTGGGCACCTGCTCCCCAAGAGGCTGGATCCCAGCAGGCGCAGAGCCCCCTGCCCTGCCTTTGAGCCAGGTTTCTGTTTTCCCAGCGTGATGCTAGCAGACAGGTTTTCGGGAGCACGGCTGGGCCGGCTGCCCTCGGCGCTGGCGGCTCCGCATGGGTCACCCCAAGGACGAGGGCACCTCCTGTCGCCACTGCCGGCGCTGCCCAGATGGATGGCAGGCAGGTGCTGCCTGCCCCTGCCCTCGGTCTGTTGGGGGCTGTGCCGTGACCACAGCCAAACAGAAAGTTTGCTGTGGGGGTGCCGGGACACAGCAGCAGCTCAGGCTTTTTCCTCCATGTGTATTTTAAACCCTGGAAACTCCCCGGCTCTGGCCCCGCTCTGGCCACGAGATCCCATCTCCCAAGTTCCCCTTGCTGCTCTTCTCTTCGGCCTGGCACGTCACCGCCGGCTGGCTGCTGAGCCGCAGGAGCTCGGCGGCCTCTGCCAGGGGCTGGCGTGGTTCCCCTATGGCTGCCCCCGTGCCCCCGGTTCCTCGGAGGAGTGTGGACCCCAGGAAGCGGGGCTGGTCCTCCGTGCTGGGGAGGTCAGCTGGGCAGCGGGCACAGCCCCCTCCCAAACCAGCCCTGCCGGGAGCGGGTGCAAAGGCAGCGTGGCCCCAGCCAGGTGGGCAATGCCCTGCCATGCCCCTTCCTCTCCAGCACCCACCGCGGGCATCTGGCTGTGCCCTCCCGGCTGTGCTGCTGCCTCTGCCCGTCCTGCCCTGCTCCTGCCTGGCCCTGGAGGCCCATCCCCGAAGCGGAGCTCCGGGCAGCGCGTGGGCCGCCGTGGGACGGTGCCTGACCTGCCCCGGCGCTGCCGGCTGTGTTTCGCTGGCTGTAAGCCGGCGGGGAGAGGAGCCAGCCTTAGGCTACAGCACCCGAGCTGCCTGGAGCCAGGGTGCGGGTGGCTGTGGGCAGCAGTACCGCAGGGACCCCCCCCCCTCTCCACGGGGGACGGGGTGTCATTGCTGTGGGCGGCTGCCAGGGGGGCACCGGCCACCCCCGTGGTGCGATGCTGCTGGTGCTTGATCTGCGCATCACCTGCGTCTCCCTGCCCATGCATGCGAGCCGGGGCCGAGGGTGTGCGTCAGCGCTGCGCCCGCGGCTGGGACGTGCCGGGGCTGTGCCGGGGATGCTCGCTCGCTGTCCCTGTCATCCAGGTGCGAGGGGAATCCCGGGAGCTGGGTGGGACAGGACAGGGCTCGGCTCCGAAGCACGTCTGAGACATGACGAGGCAGAGTGGGACTGGGAGCAGCGCCGGGGCTCTGAGCACCCCCAGGGCTTTGAACCCTCCCGTGCACCCCATGGCACGCCTGTGGCCTCGGGCAGACGCTCTGCCTGCCGGACCCAGCACCCGCAGAGCAATCGTGGCCTCGGGGCCACGGCTGCCTCCCTGCTCAGCACAGGGACCTGCTGGCAATGAGGAGAAGCCCCGAGACCCATCCTTCTCCCTCCTCTGGCATGGCCATGGGGCTGCCATGGAGGCGGGGGGAGGCAGCTGGAAAACAGCCCCACCAGGAAGGGCCCAAGGGTGCATTGGGCACACGGGTGACCCCACGGGCTGCGGGGAGCCGTCGGTGGCTCTCGGGGCTGGGGTTCCCCTCAGGACCCTGTCCCCGGGCATCGCAGGGACTTGTGCAATGGCCAGGGTGGCCGGGGTCCGCCGGCCCCCCGCTGTGACCCCAGCCCCTTTGGGTGGCTTTGGAGCTGCCACCAATGGGCCCCTGCTGTGCCCACCAGCCCTGCCCTCCTCTCCTCCCTGCATTAGGGGTGGGTTCTGTCCGATGCCCCCAGCCCCGGGCAGGTACTGCACGCGGAGCAACCCGTGGTGGGCTCCGGCTGTGCCGCAGAGCGGGAACGTGAGGTTATGGCGGCCGGGGGGAGCTGAGGTTAAAGCGGCACGGGTGCCCCCCCCCCCCCCGCCCTCGTGGGAAGCGCCCTGCGGGGATGCGCGGCGGACAGTTAACGAGGGCTGCTTGCCTTCCGACCGGAGCACCCCGCAGGGCCTCGATGTGCTCTCGCTTCACGGCACCGGGGAATTAGCCTCTGCCTGGCTGAGCATCCCCAGCCATGTGCTGGCCACGGAGCAATGTCGCACCGGGCAGTACCGGGCTGGAGGTGCCGGCGGTGCTTGCTGGTGCGGGTGCCCGTGCCACATGGACCCACGGGAGGAGGTGGGATGAGCTGGGTGACGTGACATTGAGGGGCAGCACCTCGTCCTGTGGCCGTGGCCAGTGGCCGGGCACAGCGCCGTCCCGGTGCCAGCAGCACCGGGCTGGGGGCTGCTGGGGAGCCGTGCCTGCGTGTCTGGGGTCCGGGGAGCTAATCCCCTGCGGAATGCCCTGGCCGGGGGAGAGGGGACGCCCGCGCCGCCTGGGCGCAGGCAGCGTTGGGTTTCAGGGCAGCTGCCGCGCTGGAGCAGCGACAGGGACAGATGGCGGCAGGGCTGGTCCCGGCCGCACGCTGGGGTTTTGGCCGTGCCTGGCAGCCCTGCCCTGGCCACGGGTGCTGCTGTCCCTCTGGCCAGCGGGGTTGGACGAATCCTGCCCAGGGCTGCACCCAGGGCTCCGTGCCCGGCGCCACGGGGTGGCAGGAGGCACCCACCATCCCCCCGCACCGCTCCCCACACGTCCGAAGCTGCAGGAGGTATTCCCATCTGCTCGGAGGTGTCAGCCTGCCCTTGAAACTTTTGCTCGGCTGGCAGCCCTGCGGGCAGCACCCAGCAGCGTCACCGCAGCTCTCCCAGGGGGTCACCCCTCCGAGCTGGGATACACACGGTGCCATCGCGGGTATCGTCCTCAGAGCTGGAGCCTGCGGGGCCGCCGAGCCCCCCTGCCCGCGGGTGCCTATCTAGGGAATCGGGGCGGGGGACCCTCCCGGCTGCAGCCCCAGCACCTTTCCGGCCGTGCATCAGGATCGCAGCCACCTCGCGGGGTGCAGCGATGGGGATGTGGGATTTGCAGGATCGAAGCCAGGGGATGGGCCGGCTTCCTGCGGCAGAAAATACCCGGAAGGCTGCCGGGGTCTGCGGGGGGGCCGGGGCTGGCCGTGTCCCCTGTGGATCCCAGGGTGGGTGAACCCTGCTAGCGTGAGCGCTGGCCTGCTGGCGGGCTGCAGCAGGACCCCCAGCCCCTCCGTGGGCAGGCGGGTGCTGCTGTGGGTGCTGGGGGACCATAGGATCTGGAGTGCACCCATGCCCACAGCGCAGGGGGGGCTGGCGGTGCCTTCCCCGGCAGTCTGGGGCTGCCCCTGGGCTCGGCGGGCTCCGGCGCAGGGTGGAGGAGCGGCGCCAGCCCATGTTTGCAGAGCCCACACTTTGCCCCTCGTAGAAGATTGTGGAGAGCTCTGCAAACACGGCCGAGCCCGGTGCGTGACATCACCCCGTGGCAAGAGCCGCTCACCGAGGCCAGCGGGTGCCGGTCACTGGTGTCCCCACCATGCCGTGCTGCCAGAGCTGGGGTCATGAACTGGAGCTGGAGCTGGGTGCCCGTGGCACCAGGGCAGGTCGGGCATCGTTCCTGGGCAGGATCGACGGCGCTGCCCGCTGCGTGGGGGTCGGGGCTGTGGTCCTGGGCACGTACCCCAGAGGTGCATTTGCAAAGGGCTGGTTAACTGGGATGGGGGGGATGACCGCTGCTGGTCACCGCAGGCGGTCCTGGCACATCCACCCTGTGCAGAGGGTACGTGCTGTGGCTTCGCAGGGTGGCTGGCACCACGTCTCTGTCCCCAGTGCCGAGACGTGCAGCGGGGTCCCCCAGCTGCCGGGCTTCCCTGGGGCCGGCCAGGACATGGGGGGCGATTCCTCGGGCTGCTCCCCTTGGGGTGCCCAGAGCAGGCACCGTGCCCCCCGTCCATCCCATGGCGGGGCAGCGAGTGGCCGGGTGCCACGCGAGGAGGGAGCTGTTTGCTGGTGGCGGCGGCGGCAGCAGCGGCCTCGTGTACATTCCTTGGCCATGAGTTCATGGCTGTGCTCAGGCCCGGCCACAGCATGGCGCGGTGCTGGGGGACATAGGGCCGGAGCGGTGACGTCAGGCCGCGGGGCCCGCGCCCATCCTGCCTCCGGCCATGCCGCGAGCACCGGCGGAAGCGGCCCCGCATCCTCCGGGAAGAACGGCGGGGAAGCGTGTGGGTCCCCGTGCCCGTGTGGGGTCTCTGTCCACGCGTCCCCCCGCAGCGGGGCCGGGGCGGCAGCTGTCGGGGGAAGAAGGGCGGCTTTGTGGCGGCGGTGCCTGGCGGAGCACCGGCCGGTTCCCTCTGTGCATTGTGCACCCGGCGCCTGGCACCCGGCATGGGGTGGCGAAGGCGCTCCCCGAGATGGGAGCAGCGGCAGGGCTCGGGTGGGGGTCCCGCTGCCTTCTCCCGGGGGGCACCAGGGGACTGTCCCCAGCCCCTGTGGCCAGGGGCAGCCTTGCTCCCGAGGGCTGTGATTGGGGGGTACGGGGCTGCACCCCCTGAGGGCTGTGTTTTGGGGGGGATGGGGCTGCCCCGGGCTCCTGCACTGAGTGACTGTCTGTTCTGCTCTGCCTGTGTTGCAGGGAAGCCACCGTCCCCGATGGGAGACAGGGTGTTCCCCCCCACCTCACCGCCCCCCTCACCCGGGGATGCCCTGCAAGGAGAGCGCACCCCCCCGCAGCATGACCGACCCATCTCTCCAGCCATCGTCCCCTCCGGACAGCCCGTCTCACCCGTCCCTCCAGCCATCACCCCCTCCGAAAAGACCGTCTCGCCCGTCCCTGCAACCGTGACCCCCTCCAGGCAGCCCATCTGCCCCCCAGCCGTGACACCCCCCTCCGAGAGCAGCACCCCACAGCGTGACCGACCTGTCCCTCCAGCCTCAACGCCGTCAGGACAGCCCGTCTCCCCCATCCCTGCAGCTGCGGCCCCCTCGGCCGAGAGCATCTCCCCCTGGTGTGACCGGTCCCCCCCCGGACCCCCCCAGCCCCCTGTGACGGAGCACCCCAAAGAAGAGGCATCGCCCCACGCCGCTGGCCAGCCAGTCCCCGTCCATACTGCTGCCGCCCCTTGCCCGGCAGAGACGCTGCCCCGCGGGAGCCAACCCCCGGCCCCAGCTGCTGGTGAAGGGGCCCCCTCCGATGCCAAGAGCCCCCCAGGTGGCACAGCCGGACCCTCGAAGGATGTGCTGCCCCGCAGCGACCGCCCCACGCCGGCTGCAGCCTCCCCGGCTCCTGCTGCCAGCCCCAGGCCCAAGCAAGGTGGGTGCCTGGGGGGGGTGTCCAGTGGTGCTCTGGTGATGCCGGCGCCCCACGGGCACTGCTCGAAGCCTCCGTGCCCGGCTGGTGCTGGCACAGCTCTGGGGCTGGGGGGGGGGGCCGGGCGCTGCTCTGACCGTGTCTCCCTGCTGCAGATGCCCAAAAAGCCCAGGCGAGGCACAAGCAGGCGAAGGAGCGGCGCGAGGAGCGGGCCAAGTACCTGGGTAAGGGGCTGGGGGAGCAGGGTGGGACGCGGGGCCAGTGAGCCCCCCCCCGGCACGCTCCGGGAGGGAAAGTGGAGGCGGGGGGGGGAGGCAGGAGCTAAGGAGCTTTACCGGCTCATGGGCAATCCCATTAGCTGCGATGAGCTGAGCCCGGGCAGGAGCTGCTGTGCCGGCGACTCTGCCCCCCCCCGCCCTGTCCCCGGCACGCCGCCGCTTCTGCTGCCACGCTCCCCCGGCTGCTCCCCACGGTCCGGGTGCTTGCATGGGTGCCCCCCGATCTGTGCCCAGCCGTCTCCCCTGCGCGGGCAGCAGCAGGCAGCTGCAGGCAGCCCCGCAGCAGCTCGGGGCGGCAGGCGAGCGGGGCCCCTGTGCCGCGCATGGGGCCTCCTTGTCCCCGTGCTCTTTCCACCCTCATTCCCCCATTGTTCGCCGGCGCGGCACGGCTCGGCGGGCTCCCGGCCTCCCTTTTGTCCTCGCCCAAACCCCTCCCTCACCGTCCGGCCGTGATGCCGCTTGCCCCGCGCGCCCGGGCGGCCCAGCGGCGTGCCCCGGCCGGAGGCAGCCCTCGGCCCCACGTCGCCGGCACGGGCACGCGTCCCGACTGCGGGGTTTGCCGGGGCCGGGGCTGTGTCTCGGGTGCGACCCCACTGCCCCGGTTCCCTCCCGCAGCCGCCAAGCGGGTGCTGTGGCTGGAGAAGGAGGAGAAGGCCAGGCTGCTGCGGGAGAAGCAGCTGGAGGAACGCCGCAAGCGCCTGGAGGAGCAGCGGCTGAAGGCGGAGAAGCGCCGTGCCATCCTGGAGGAGCGGCAGAGGCAGAAGCTCGAGAAGAACAAGGTGGGGATGGGGGATCACAGGTGGGGGGCCGGGGCAGCACACCAGGGACATGCTCCCTGTGGCTCCAGCAGCCCTTCGGGAGCTGCCTACCATGCCCTTCCTCCGCGGTGCCCATCCTTCATGGCGCAGAGCCTCTGCGGTGCCTGGCTCCTCGGGTACACGTGCGCTGGCCAGGGTGGGTGTCACTGGCCCGTCTCCCTCCAAGCATCCCCATTGCTGTGATAGCCTCGTGCCGGGAGGCTCCAGTCGGTCCCAGCCCCGTTCCCCCAGCTGCCGGCCTCACTCTGTCCCTCTCCCTCGGGCAGGAGCGCTACGAGGCAGCGATCCAGCGGTCGGCCAAGAAGACGTGGGCAGAGATCCGGCAGCAGCGGTGGTCCTGGGCTGGGGCCCTGCACCACGGCTCCCCTGCGCACAAGGATGGTGAGTGCCGGGCTGGGCGAGGGCACCCATGGCCCTGTGGCTCTGTCGGCGGCGGGGGCGGCTGGGCACGGCTCTGCGGTGCTCTGTGGAAGGCGGGAGAGACTCTGCAAACCCAGCTCAGCCTCATTCTGCCGTGGGGTCACGCTGCCGTCGCCCTGGGCTGTGCCAGGCTGTGCCGGGGCCCGAGGGGGTCCCTTGGCTTTTCCCTGCTCTCGTGGGGCTGGGCGTAAGCTGGAGGTTGTGCGTCACGGTCACCGTTCTGCGCGGGGGCATTCTTGGGGACAGCCCAGGTTGCTTGTGGGGATGCCGTGGCCACACTGCCGGGGTCTCTAGCAGCCGGGAGGAGTCACGCATGGGTTGTGGAGCTGTGCGAGGCCATCGCTATCTCTCATTGGGGTCTGTGCTGTGGCGTGTTCCCTTGTTGCCCAGCTAGGTGGGGGCAGCGCTCGGCTCCTCCAGCTCCAGCGTGGGGGTGACCGTGTCTGTGTGTACTCCTGGGTGTGCATGGCTGTGCCGTGCCTCGCCGTGCTGTGCCCCTGTGGCGGCTGCCGGAGGCTCAGCCGTGCCCACTGCCCCAGAACTGGAGCGCTGAGCCCAGCTGGGCCCTCTCCCTGGGGGCTCCCTGGGGACACCCCACGGAGTTTGGCACCATGGTTGGGCATGTGGAGGTCTCCTCTGTCCCCTGACTGCCAAGGGGACAGAGCTGCACCGGTGGGCGCTGGCACTGCCTGGCGTGTCCGATGGCGTAGAGGGGAGCGCTGTGACCCCGGGGTCTGTCTACCCCAGTTGTGCCATGGGGTGGCTGTGGCAGCCCTGGCTGTGCCTGGCCGGGCTGTGTGTACAGGTGTTGTGTGCCATCCTGTGTGTACCGGCACCACGTGCCTGGCACCGTGCGTGTACCAGCGCTGTCTGCCCGGCTGTGCCTGGCCGGGCTGTGTACAGGCGCCATGTTCTGGTTACGCCTGTCCGGGTGACGCGTACGGGTGCTGTGCGTCTGGCTGTGGCTCGTGGCACACTCGGGGACAGACCCTTGTGTCCACGGTGCAGCACCTGGCCGGGTCCAGCAAGGGGACACCTTCCCCTGCCACCTCCCGCGGGGACGTGCTGCTGGAGCTGCTGCCAGCGCTCTCACTCACCAGTCTCCTGGCTGCTGCCTCCACCGGCAGTGAGCTCCCCTGGCCGTTTTCTCCAGAGGAGCCCGGCCAGGGCAGAGGGATCCCAGCACCCTGTGGAGGTGCTGCCAGCCACCAGCACCCTCCTGGCACTGTCATAGTGACCCAGCACCGGTGTGAGCGTTGTCCCGTGTCTGTCTGGACCTGCTGCCCTCAACCTGCTCCACCGGGCTGGCTGCTCGCCTGGTGCTGCCGAGGTCCCTGGCCACCTGGCTCCTGGTTCTTAGGACTGCTTTTGGGGAGACTGGTGTGGTGGCGCCCAGGAGCCACCGTGGCTCTCTGAGGATGAGATCCCTGCATGATCCCAGCATGACCCTCTGGGGCTCGGGCACCGTGCTGTGCCGGATGCCAGCGCCGTTTGTCATGTCCCCAGACACCAGCATCTCCTGGCCCCACTCTGTGCCGCATCCTCCTGCTCCTGCCCCAGTGCCCCGGCACGGCCGTGCATGCTGCATGTGGGGGGCCCGTCCCCGTCCCCGGGACCTTAATGCCCTTGTGTCTTTTCCCTCCTCCAGGTGCGAGCCGGTGCTCGGTGTCCGCTGTAAACCTCCCCAAACACGTCGACTCTATAATCAACAAGCGGCTCTCCAAATCCTCTGCCACCCTCTGGAACTCTCCCAGTAGAAGTAAGAGCCCTTTATGTTTGCCCCAGCGCAGGGGGCACAGCCTAGCCCCTGCCCAGCGCTGGGGACCCCTGAGGCCAGGGTCCCCCGTCCCCAGGCCCTGCCTTGCAGCACGGTGCCCGCGGAGAGAGGAGAAGCCGATTGCTGTTTGCGGGAGGAGGCTGGAGCCGGCCGGCGGTTCCTTGAGGCTGCGTGCAGGCTGGGAGGAGGAGGAGGAGGATGAGCGGCTGGGTGGTGGCAGCCCCATGGGGCGCCAGGAAAGGGACCGGGAGCTCTGGCTCCCTGCCCCAGGGCAGCTCCGGTGGGTGCATACGCAGCCGCAGAGTGGGGCTGCCCGTCACCAGACGGTCCTCAGGGCTGGGCATGGCGCCGGTGCCCGCCGCCGCGATGCCTGTCCCCGCAGGCCCTCGGGGCTGGGTGCCATGGAGCGCTGTGGGCACGGTGCTGCATCGGGTGCTGCGAGGTCGTCCTGGCCCTGGGCGAGCTGCCCGAGGCTGCCAGCCACACCAGAGGGATGCGTCCAGCGCTGGAGCCGCTGTTGTGTTTCAGGGTTGCCTGGCGATGGGTGCGCGCCTTCCCGGCTGGGTATAAATAGCCAGAGCAGCTGACGCGGGCGGCTGCAGGCGGTGGTGATGCAGGCGGCTCCTGCCGGCCCCACACTGGGGGCTCAGCCTGGGGAGGGGCACCCAGGGGCTTTCGGCACTGCCCGGGTGGGAGCAGCATCTCCCTGGGATGGTGCCAAACCCGGTGCCCTGTCCCCTCTGCTGCACCCGTGGCTCTATTTTCTCCCCTCCCGGCAGCGGGTGCTGCTCCTGGCCTGACCGGGGGCTCCGGTGGAACGGGGCAGAGGGGCCCTGTCTCTGTGGGTGCTTTCTGTGCGCCTGTGGGGTGTTCGGTGCTGGCAACGTGCACTGGAGGGCAGCCAGGGGCAGCCCCGTGCCCAGCTGAGCCAGCAGCGTGGCCGGGGACTGCTGTTCCTTGGGTGCCATGAGCCTGGCCTGGCTCCCGCGGGCATGCTCGGTGACTTTGGCACAGCTCCCTCGGGGTGAGGACACGCTGCGGTGTCCCTGCGGCAGCTGCAGCATGCTGGGGGCTCGATCACACCAGGACAGGGGCACAGGGAGGGTGCATGCCAGCGCTGGGCACAAGGAGAGAGCCGGAGTGGAGGGGGCTGCTGTCAGCAGGGTTGCACCCTGGTGCTGCCCGTGCCTCTCGCTGTAGGTGCATGGTGGCCGGGGTGTCTGCGGGGCACGGGGACAGCGTCGTCGTCGTGCCTCAGTGCCGTCCCATGGGTGTCCAGCCGCCCACCCATGCCTGTGCCTGCATGGCCCTCATCATGCTCAGCTGGCCAGCGGGAACCGCTCCCCAAGGCAGCCGAGCTTTGGGCACTCCCGGGGCCACGCACATGTCCTGGCCTTGCCGCAACCGCATGGCTGCTCCCTCCCAGCGGGCGGCCATGGGGCTGGGGGCCAGGCCTGGTGCCTGGGGGCTCAGGGGCGTGCTAAGGGCCCCTCTCCCTCCCCAGACCGCAGCTTGCAGCTGAGCCCATGGGAGAGCAGCATCGTGGACCGGCTGATGACGCCCACCCTGTCCTTCCTCGCGCGCAGCCGGAGCGCCGTGACGCTGGCCGGGAATGGCAAAGAGCAGGGTGAGCACCTGGGGGGGCGCACGGGGCCACACAGGTCCTCATGGTGGACTGGGACGAGGGTGCCTGAAGCCAGCGGAGAGCTGGTGCCAGTGCTGTGGTGGCTCTGTCCTGATGGTGTGGTCACTCGTACTCCCAGTGCCCGTGTGCCCCCGCTCGGCCTCTGCCAGCCCCCTCAGCCCCTGCCACAACCACCGCCTGCAGCACCGCTGCTGGGAGAGGCGGAAGGGGACCACCGGCAGCCCCGACGTGACGCCGCGCCGCAGGACCGAGTCTTCGCCCGTGAGTGCCACCTCCTGTGGGGACCCCTCGGTGCCAGGGCAGCTGTGGGGTACAGTGTGGCTCCTGGCTGAGCCGAGCACCCCGTGCTGATGCTGCCTGTGTCTCTCCCTGGCTGGAGCAGAAGAAGAAGGAGAAGAAGGAGAAGGATCGGGAGAATGCCAAGGAGCGCAGCGCCCTGTCCCGCGAGCGCAGCCTCAAGAAGCGGCAGTCGTTGCCAGCGGCACAGCCCCGGCTCCTGCCTGCCGCAGACAGCAGGTAGGGACCTGCCGCCGTGGGGGCTGCCTGGCCCCCTGCCCCACAGGCTGCCCCAGCTGCACTAACACTGTCTCTTGTTCTTTTTGCAGCCCTGGCCCCAAGAACCGTCCCTCATCCCCCGCCACCCCCAAAGCCCGTCCGGCATCCCCCAGCCCGGCCCTTGGCTCTCCCCACAAGCCGCCCCTGCCTCGCAGCACCCACTCCTCTCCCAAAGTACGGGCCAGGGCCCGGGAGGAGCGGGGGGAGCAGGAGGGCCAGGCAAAGGCACGCGAGAGGAAGGAGGAGGAGCGGAGCCCGGCCCCTCCAGCCCTCCCTGAGACCCCCAAGGTGCCCGCAGAGCCAACAGCAGGTGGGTACAGGGTAGCTGGGGGGCAGCGGGGCTGGGGGGAACGGGAGCAGCAGTGACACTGTGTGCACCTTGCAGCCCCCCTGGCCCCTGCAGCCCCCAGCCCTGTGCCGGCCACCCCCCCAGGCAGACCCCCAGCTGGCACCACGGACCGGGAGGAGGCAGCCCGGCTGCTGGCGGAGAAGCGGCGCCAGGCGCGTGAGCAGCGGGAACGTGAGGAGCGGGAGCGCCGGGAGCAGGAGGAGCGGGAGAGGTGGGTGCTGCACCCCCACCCCGGCCCCCCGGCCCTGGTCCCCCACCTTGCTGAGGGCCCCCTCCCTGCAGGCGGCTGCAGGAGGAGCGGGCGCAGCAGGCAGCGGAGGAGCAGACCCGCAGAGAGGCCCTGGCACGCCAGCAGGAGGAGGAACGGCGGCTGCAGGAGGAACGAGAGGCCCAGGAGAGAGCACGGGCCGAGCGGGAGGAGATGGAGCGGCTGCAGAGACAGGTCTGGGGTGGTGGGGTGTGGGGGCAAGGGCTGCAGGGGAGGCAGGGTGGAGGGGACAGGGGAGGAAGAGGTGGGATGAGGGATGAAGATAGGGATGGAGGGGGAAGGCACGGATGATCTCCAGTGGTTCCTACCCCAGTGGGATGCAGGGGCGAGGACCAGCCCAGCCCCTCGATGCCCAGGGTGGCAGGAAGGGATGTGGGGCAGAGCTGTGCTGAGCTGCCCGGGCAGCCTGTCCCCACAGTCCCTGCCCTGTCTCATCCATCCCTGCCGCCCTGCTGTGCCACAGAGGGAAGAGGCTGAGGCGAGGGCGCGTGAAGAGGCTGAGCGGCAGCGCCTGGAGCGGGAGAAGCACTTCCAGCGTGAGGAGCAGGAGCGGCTGGAGAGGAAGAAGGTGAGGGCTGGGGACACCTCTGGGCAAGTGGCATGGCAGGGGCTTCCCCTGCAAGGGCTTCTGCCCAGCACCCAGGGCAGGACCTGCTGGCAAGGGCTGTGCACAAGCCCCCCCATCTCTGTCCTGCAGCGCCTGGAGGAGATCATGAAAAGGACACGCAAGTCAGACGCCGCGGATGCCAAGGTGGGTGCCTGTCCTCTGTCCTGAGGCGCCTGGGGACATGGGGGACTCTGCAGAGCCCCCCTGCCCGGAGCCGCCGCTGCCCCTCACGGCTCTCCTCTCCCTGTAGAAGAAAGAGGACAAGAAGGTGGTGAACGGGAAAGCGGCCGAGCAGGAGGATGTCCCAGGTGCGTGGCCCCTTCCCACAGCCTGCTGCACCTCTGGGGTGCCCAGTGTTCGCAAAGCCACACCACCATCCTGCTCCCTGCCAGCCACGCTCCTGCCTGGGGCCATGGCTGAGCAGGGGCTCTGCCGCTGTCCCCAGGCCGTGAGAAGCATGCAGGGCCGATGCCGAAGGAGGAGGAACTCCCTGAGATGAAGACAACGAGCACGGGGACTCCAGGGGGTCCGAAGGGCCTGGCGGGCGAGGAGCTGCAGCCAAGGTGAGCGCGGGGGTGGATGGGGGGACTGGAGGGTGGCGGGGACGTGGCTGACCCCAGCCCTGCCACCCCACAGCTCCCCAGCCAAGGAGGTGGCATCCCCAGCATCCCTGGTGAACGGCGTGCAGCCCGGCAAGCACGAGAATGGCTTCTCGGGCACTGAGGGGTCAAAGGAGCTGCTGGAGCTCTCCCACCATGGCAGCAGCCCCGGCAGCATCATCCCCTTTGGCGACAAGGAGCCGTTCCTCAAGCAGGCTGTGGTCAAGCCCCCCCAGGTGACAGGTGAGAGACGGGAGGGGGTGTGCGGGGGGGCCAGGGTGATGCCGTGGCTGCCTGGTCTCACCGCCGCGCCCTCCCTCCTCCCGCAGAGGTGCTGTGAGGGCCTGGCCCTGGCAGACGTCCCCATGGGGGTCACCGCACACGTCCTGACTCCGGACACCCGCGCAGAACCGTAGCTGTTGTCAGAAGAAAAACCTCGCCGCTCCCCCCTGCCCGCCATGCGTGCCCGGCCCTGCTGTGGGGGCCCCGGGCGGTGTGGGACCTCGGCGAGGCGGCTGCCAGCCCCCTGCCCGCTGCGGGGACGTCTGGTTTCTCTCTTCGTTCTTGTTTTTATTTCGTTTTTTTTTTTTTTTTAAAATATGCACCTTATCAGACTGACACCCCCACCCTAGCAGCCTGCCAGAGCCGCCCCAGACGTGTGGTGTAATAATGTAGTTATTTAACTTGCTGGGTACAATGTATGTGAATACTGTAAATAGAGCTCGGCCAGACATCGGGGACGCTCGCCTGGCCCGGCCCTGCGTGGGGCGGGAGGATTCGGGGCTGCCCGGGGCTCGCAGGGAGAAGGGCAGCAGCCCGGCCGGGGGGAGGTCGCTCCCATCCCCACGCATGTCTGCGTGGCCCGGGGCCCAGCCGGCGCCACGTTGCTCTCCGTGCCGTTGTGACAGTGTTATGCATCTGGACAACCTTTGCAAACAATAAAAGTGGACAACTGCCCTCGCCTTGCCTCGCCTCGCCGTGTCCCCGGGGTGGGGGACGGGAACCACTGTTGGCGGGCAGGCAGCCATGCCTCAGTGCTCCATGAGGCTGGCAGCTCTCCTGGCCCCCCTGGCAGCAGTGGGATGGGTTTACCCCGGTTTCAGGGCTCGCCCCTGGAGCCCCCCCAGCACCGTTTGCTCTGTCGGCTCTCAGCTCCCTTCTCCCTGCCGGGGACGCGGCCGGCTCATCCTGGCCGCCCTCCCCACACACCAGCAGGCCCCTGCACCCACCCCGAGCCGGTGGCCGGCAGCTGGGCCCTCGGGAGCTGCAACCGGCCCAGGGCTGGTGGAAAGAACCCGGCAGCCACCGCCAGGCGCGGGGAGCCCGGGGCCTCCGCCTCCTCAGGGCCGCGGCCTATGCTGCCAGGGCCCGGGTGGGAAGGGGCGGCCGGGGGGGGGGGCCTCCAGCGACCGGCTGCTCTGCGGCCTCGCTCCCCTCCCTGGGCGGGGGAAGCGCTGGGCAGTGCGGGAGAAAGCTCGGCCCACACCGGGGAGGAACGGGGGGCGGCCTGCGCCATGGCCCAGCGAAGATCGCCGCCGCCATTTTCCGCCCAGACCCCGTAACCCCACCCCTCCCCGCCGGAAGCCTCGCCCTCTCCGTGGCGCCAGGGGCGGGAAGGGGAGGAGACGGAAATGATGTGACACCATTGCGCAGTGCCCGCTGGGAGTTGTAGTCCGCCCGTCGTTGCCAGCCAATAAGCTCGGAGGGGCGTCCGGACTGCGGCTCCCGGCAGCCCCCGCGGGCGGGCGGCGGGCGGGCGCGAAGCGGAAGTGCGTGAGGAGGAGGAGGAGGAGGGAGGCGCCTGGCTGCTGAGGAGGCCGCGGGCGGCGCGGGGTCCGGTGAGTGCGAGTAGGCCCGGCTCGCCGCGGCGGGGCCCGGCCCTGTCCTCCTCTTCGCCACCGGGCTTATCCCCTCCCTTTCCCTCCTTCCGCCTCGCTCCGAGGGCCCTCCGCGGCCGCCCGCCTTCTCCCCGCCCGCTCTGGGCCTCTGCGCGGCGCTACCCAACCCCCACACCCACCCCCCACACCCCCCCCGCCGCTGCCGCCGCCACGTGCCGGGCGCGGTCCCGCGGCCCCCCCTTCCCCCCCCGCCCGCCCCGGGCCTTGTCCCCGAAGGCTGCCGCTGTCCCGGTGGGGCCCGACCCCGGAGACTCCTCCTCCTCCTCCTTGTCCCGGCCCAGCCCGTTCCTGGAGATTCCCGTTCTCCGCCCGGGCCTCCGGGCCCCGTCCTCGGAGATTCCTGCCCCGCTTCGGGCCCGTCCCCGTAGGTTTTCTCCCTTCGCCGTGGTGGCGGGGTGTGTGCGGGGTCCTCGCACGCTCGCTGCGGTAGGGGAGGGGCTGCCTGTATTCCCTGGGCGGGCGGGACCGGGGGGGGGGGGAGGGGGGGAGCGGCAGTTTGCAGGGGTTGCGGTTTGTCCGGGTCGTAGCCGCGACCCCGCGGGCTGGGGTTGAACCCCCGAGGGTACGTAGCTCTCGCAGAGCTCACGCAGCGGCGCGCAGCACCGTGCCCATCTCGGTGCAGCAAGGGTGGGTTTGTTCGCTCGCGTTCTCCGCTCTGTGTCTCCTTGTTTAAAAGTGAAGTTTGGTAGAACCCCAGGTGACGGGGTGGAATGGGCTTTGTGGTGGCACAGAGCCACCTGTGAGCCCTGTATCTTTATTTTCACCAGGCTGACGAGGGCTTGTGTCCCTAACTGTTGTTGTTTTGGGGAGATTAATGTGTTTGAGGGGTCTATAAATGTATTTCAAAGTCTCCACAAGGCATTTGTCACTGTAATTGCCTCCTGAGTGGCCTTCTGAGTGCATTTATGTGCCAGAAAGTGATGAGATAAGTTTGGAATAAGCAGTACTCCGTGTAGCAGCCTTGGGAGGCGCAGGTTCGCCTCTGTTTGCAGGCATCTGTGAGGACTCCGTAGATGTGGAGGGGGTGCAACAGCGTTTCCTTGGGACTTGTCAGAGGTGGGGTACTTGTTCTTGTTTTTTACATATACCGTGATGTGTCTGATGCTGTGGTGTTAGAACGGATTTGTTCATTGAAATAAACAATATGTAAAACCGTTTGGGAAACGTTATAGGTTGTCTTACAGCTGATGGGTGGAAGGAGACTTTATCTGCTGCTCTTGCGGCAGTGTCAGCACAGAGCGCGCGTGTGAGAGGCTGCAGGGTCGCATCAGCAAATGGATGTTTTCAGGATGATCCTTCCTAAGAGCACAGACAATTAAATCATCCCATTACTCTCTGCAAAGGACTCTTGCAGTATTCCTTCCCGCTAGTAGCGAGGGCAGGTAGTTATGTCAATGTTTCTGGTAAGGCCAATGTGATATTTTAGGTGTGTTTTTAATGTGCCTTTTGTGTGGACACTGCCCTGAAGTGCTGTGGCTGAAGAGGAGATCTGTTCTTTGGGTTCATGTTGCATAACCTGATTTCCATTCATTGAAAAAGGTATATTTTGAAGCTTAGCTTCTCAGATTGCCTATAAGGGAATATATTGTAGAGACAGAAAAAAATAAGTATTTAGACATAACTGTGCCTTCTTCTGGAGCGTTTAGTAGTTCGTCTGTAAACTTGCGCTGGCAGTTTGCAGGTGCCCAGCACAGAGTGAGGAAATGGCTGACTGTGAACTGCGTTATTAGTTACACAATCAAACAGCAGGTAAGAGGATAAAATAAAGCAGTTATTGTAGGGAGCTGTCTAATATGTATGTTTTTGTGACCTAGGATTGTCTGTAGAGTCTAGGGCCTTGTGATTATGTCTAAATTTTCTTTGGATCCTGCTATTTATATTTTGTTTCACATCCTCCCTACTGTGAATTAGTTATTCCTACTTCAGCAGGAACAGGGAGGGGCATGTATGAAAAGTCAATTTTAGGAGTTATCTCTGAAGTCCTTAAGAAGCTGATATTGCTGGTTAAAAATGCTGCTACTGAGGCAGTACTTTAGCAGATGGGCCTTAGTGTCCCAAGATGTCTTTTCAAAATTGGTGTTGATACACGTGAGAGTGTGTGATCTGTAAACTATACGATCTCAGCCCAGGGGGTTTGCAGAGTTCTGGAGCCTGAACTGACAGCTGTGGCATTGCACCGTTCCCCTTCAACTGGGGCTCCTGCCCCTAGGAAGGAGGAAGGCTTAGGGCAGCGTGCCATCGCCAGCAAGCGTGCGGGAGGCCTTGCCACCTGCTACTTGAATGCCTGCATTTTTACATCCTTTTTTGTCCAGGGATCAAAAGATGAAACCTTTTACCTGCCATTTTGCTGTAAAGAAACAACCTGGCCATGGTAAGGAGGCACCTATAGCACCGTCCACGTGGTCTTTTTTTGAGGTGCTTGCTGTAAATGCATTAGAGTTGTGGCAGATGTTGCTGTCCTGCAGCGTGTCCGTACAGACCGTGTGTTGGCAGTGGCAGGTGTGTGTTGTGACGAACCCATGCCCATGTTCTCTGGGTAGTTCTTTATCTGCAGAAGTCATGCCTGCATTTCTGCTGAGTTATGCACTGGTGACTTCCTGCTTTTTTTCCTTCCGTGCTAATTCCATGTCTCTCTGCAAGCTCTGTATGTCTGGAAGACATAGTTCTGCTCTTAGTGCTTCAATGAGTGCTCTCTGGAGAGAGGTTTCCCTGTATGCTGGGATTTCAGAGCAGCTGTGCTTCCCTGACCTTAACTTCCAATTCTGTTTCGATGAAAGTAAAGTTTTGTTGTGTGTATTGTAAATTAAAGGGGTGTTCTGCTATTAGGGGTATGGTAATACAATTTAGCTGTCTGATGGTTTCTCCAGCTTGTTTAAGTGAGGAAGCTTTGTAAATTGTTTGAGAAAATAGTCACTCAGGTCAAGCCAGGCCTGTGCCCTGTGGGTTCACGGGTGAGGCGTTTGAGATCGGCATGCTGCAGAAGAGCTGGTGGACACCTAGCATGGTTGGTGCTATTAGAAAACAAAAACATTACATGTATAAAACACCAGGATGTAAAATAGGTGGTGGTTCAAGCAAGTCAGCAGATGTCATATTTTTTTTCTCACCTGCTTCCACTTTCTCTACTGTAAAAGAAATCTTGCTTTGAGAGGCCTAGGAAGTACTGACCCGGACTGGTTAGGCCTGAGGATGCTCTTCATTGTAAAAGTGTGGTGTTCCCTTTGTAGCTGTATCACTAGCTCCCTAAAAGAATAGTGCCATTTAAGCTTGGTTTTGGTTTTTTTTTTTGGTAGCTCACTTGGCTTTGTTTTTGCAAAATGACAGTTTGCCCTGTTGGAACTTGTTAATTGTTTAAGCAGCAACGTAGCCCTTGAACTTTTTTTCCATATCAGGAAAAGTTTACAATATACTGAACTGTGTTTAATGGCTGCATGTGCCAGTACAATAAAGTGGTCTTGGGTCATATGGTTTCCTCTGAATTATGATGGTACAGAGAGTTCCTCTGCGTGGCAGGACCCCCGCTGTATATTTAGCCGTATAGTTTAGGCCGTGAGCATTGAAAGAGAGAGGAATAGTGTTGTTAATTGCAAAAGCTGTTCCGGCTCTCTGTGGAGCTTGTGCAAGGTGCAGGCTGTATAAAGGGCTAACTGTCAGCATTGGGGTTGTGCTGGCTTGCCTTGTGCTTGGCGTATCTCTTATTTGTGCTTTGAGTGACCCCTGTTCCTCTACTGGTAGGCTGTTGTTCAGCAAACGCTCACTGCTGGGCAAGCCTGGGATCATGGCTTAAAACTGCTTTGTGGGTTTCTGTAATGGGTCCCAAGATGAGGAGAAGGTGTTAGATTTAGCACAAAAGCTCATCTTCTCTCCCCTGTTCCTGCTGGAGTCACGCTGAAGTGGTGCCTGGGAACAAGTAGGTGCCATTTTGTTTCTGGATGACAGGCTGGGTTTGTAGGTCTGGAGTCTCTCTTATCATAAAGGAAAATATCCTTCCTCTCTTCACAGTGAAATAGAGCATTAGCAGAGGCTAAATCACTGCTATTAGGTTTGAGAAAGTTAGGAGTTCCTGCTTAATTTAGCTTTATCATGTCAGAGCTATGAATAGTAAAATCCTGGGATTACATTTCATGCCAGCTGAGAATTGTGTTTGCGCTGTTTCACTCCATGGTAACCGGAAGCTGTCGCGTCCATAAAAAAAAAAAAGGCACACAGAGATGACACCCAGCCTTGCTGTGGGAACGCTGGAGCACTGGGTCCTGGAGGGGTGGCGGGGGGGGGGGGGGGGGGGCAGGGGGAGTCGTTCTACCCAAGGAAATTTTCTGTCAGTGCCCTTTTTTCCTATCACATATGAAAATAGTTTGTATGTTTCTCCCATTGTACTTGTAGGAGAATGAGGCCTCTTTGCAAAGCCCTGCTCGTAGCTAGTACTCCTTTGATACAAGAGCGAATGGACTGCTCATAATTTCATCTCCAAATTCATCATCCAGCCATTTTTAGCCTGTCATGATTTACAGTGTAAGGTGGCTGTACAAAACCCGAAAAAGCCCCTGCTGTAATGCGAGGGGTGCTATAGCTTGCACCGCCAGCCAGCGTATGTCCTCCCCACTGCTGCCTCCATTTCACTTTTACCTTTGGTTGAGTGAAAGGAAGAAAGGAAAGCTTGGCAAGTAACCTCATAGGTTTCTCTGCTCTGAGAGCACAAAAGGTGATGGTGGGGGGGGCCTTAAGCTGAAATCCTGTTCTCAAGGGAATTAGGCTCAGTATTAATGATGTTAACTTGTGCCTTAACAGAGGGCTGTACACATGATATCTTGTGGGGGTTGTGTACCTGATTATTTCAGGCCCTATGTATCTGTGTAAATTATTACAGTTGCTCCTATAGGGCTGTGGATGAGATTGGTTTCCTGAGTTCCGGATCTGCGTGTGTGCTATCTGATTGGATTAAGTAATTTTGGCAGCCTTTTTTTAACTGGGAAATGGTGCTGGGATGAATGGCTAAAATCAGAATACTTCCCTATGCTTGTAAAATGTGATGATTTGCTGGTATCTTGATTGGTTTAAATTTGATTTTTCCCTTTTTTTACTTAGGTGAGAGCTCAATCGCTTCTAATAAAGCAGTATTGAGAAACATAATTGATGGGAGACTTATACAAGGTATGTAAACACAGCATTGAAAACTATCTGTTCGAATAAGTTTTTTTCCTGTGTATGAGATTTCTGTGGACAAGCATTTACCTCTGTTCTATAGCCTAGCAGAGTGTGGGGATAGCCTGTTCTGATGGCTTGTGCTTGCAATAACTCCCATGAGTTTTTGTTTGTTTTTTTTTAAAAGAACTTTTAATGTTATACCAAGTTGTGAAAATCCTTTTCCTTGTTTTCCCCTGATGTAAGGAGTTTCAAGTTAAGGTAAAGATAAATCAAATGCTGACTCGAGAGTAAATATGTGAATGGTTTTGCTTGTTGCAGCTTATAGATTAAAGTTGTTGGAGCTTGTATTTTCATAGGTTAAATGCATGAAGAGTAATCCTTTAGGGCAGATTCAGTTTTGGCTGTAACTGTACTGGGTATTTCAGAAGATACTCCGAAGAGCCCCAGATTCAATTGTTTTTTACATTACTTACTGTTTCTCTGGAAGCATAACTTCCACATTTTTTAAGTGCATTGTGGTCACTCTAATGAAGGAAATACTGGTGTGCAGAGTCTGCTGGTTTCCAGGCTGCAGTGACCTGAGAGGGTTGAAAACTTCACTGGAGGCCACAGTTTATTCTTCCATTGCCGCGTGGGGAGTAGCACAATAACTTCGATTATGTACAAGTTTGAATTCTTTTGGTTAACTGATTTGTGAATAGTTTTCTTATGTAAATTGGACCATTTCTTGCTTCTCTTGAGGGTTCTGAAACTACAGGCACAAGGATTCACAGACCCCCAACAGTTTTGACAAGGGTTCAGTTCACATTCAAAAACTGCTCAAAATAGTAGTGCTGCACTGTGAGGAAGCCATTAGTTTTGAGAAAGATCTGCTTTTTCTGCTTGTCTGTTCCCAGGTTGTGTAGGTTTGGAAGCAAAAAGCTGATGAAATAGGTTTTCCTTTTTTTTATTTATTGTGGATGTTTCTCTTCCACATTTAACAGAAAATCCAGCTGCCTGACTTTTGTAGCGAAAGCATCCACATTTCTAATCAGCTTTTTCTTGGATTTGTTTTCTTTGAGCTCCCTGTCACTAAACTGTCTGAATAACAACATAAGACTTTTTAAGCTCAAAGATATATAAAATATTTTTTATCAAGTAACTAGTGTCAGAATTAAAGTCACTGATTGGTGTTTATAGCTGCTCAAATTATTTGGAAAACGATTGTTCAGCACTGCAATCTGCAGAATCAGTCCTTTTTGGAAGAACTTGTAAATAGTTTTTCAACCATTCTATAGAACCTGCTTCTAATTGTCTGAAACCAGGGCTGGAGCTCAATATTAAACTTCTTTAGGGATTAGTTTAATTGTGTGAAAACCCAAACGTGCTTGAAGGAAAATCTTAATTTTAAAAGCATATAAACTAGAGAGAAATTGGAACTGCTATTGACAAACTACTGCTTCTCTTGCCATGGCAGAATAATCTGAACTTTTTTTTCCCTCAAAGCATGTTTGGCATGTATTAAAGTAGTTTGGTAAAGTAGTTGTGGTTTGGGTTTTTTTGTTGTTTTTGTTTTTAGCAGTGTTGTCCAGGAAAATTTTTGTTGAGGAGGTTCGTAGGTGTAGTTGTAGGCTTTAGTTTAACTTGTGTCATTAATCTCCTGAAAACATACACTGAATACTTGATCTAGAAAGAGGAATTGTTCTGCTTTTTGTTATCCTAATGAAATTTGAACTGGATGATTAGAAATAGCATTTTAATTTGCAGTCCACCAGGTTGGCAGTGGGAGCTATGCAGGTGGCTCTTTTTTCTTCCCCTTAAGTGTTCTGTTGATTTCAAGAGCATACTTAATTTTTGGTGCAAGACCAAACCTTAGCTTCAAAAGGAAGAATCAAGTAGAAAGTGAGATTATTAGACTTTGATTTCTGAACTGGCAAAGCCAGTGTGTGCTTTCTGTACTTTGTACGTTACTGCTGGCACTTCCAGTGTGCTCTGGCATGTAGATAGCTACAACTTTTTTTCCACTTCAAGTAAGCTCACAGCAAAATCTCGTGCAGCTGCAGTACAAAGCTTGCTGGGAGATAGATTTTACATGGCTGTCATGCATAGCAAGGTTAATTTGTCATGCTTCTGGACTTCTCTTTTACAACAGGAACTTAAGTTCGCTTCAGTGTATTGATGGTTGTCAAACTTAACTGATTTAGGAATATTATTTTCAATTTTTAATCTAATGTAGGAATTTGTGATAGTCAAACTGATATGGTCATTATTTTTATTTGCTCTTTAATAAAACTGATAGATCTGGGAGCTGCAAGGGAAGAAGCAGGTATCATGTGTCTTTGTGCTAACCGTGGCTGGGTTGAAGGGAGGCGGGTTTCAGGGTGTTCTCTGGCTGTGTCCCTCTGTGTGAGCTGCCAGTGTGCTGTGATCCCAGCAGCAGCCTCAACAGGTGCAAGTGCAAAGTGCTGCTTGGACTGCGGATCTTTCCAGGGAATTAATGCACGGTATGAAAAATACCCTTTTGGGGCACTTGCTGCAGGGGGGGAAAAAAAAAAAAAGAATAGCTCTTCTATTCTTTGCCAGGTGCTTGTCTAGAAAACAGATTGCTCCGATTTGACGCTGGTGGCAGGCTGCTTTCACTAAGTGTATTGAACCTGAGTGCAAGAGGAAGTACTAAGGACCAAATTTATTACAGTTCTATATGTGTTTTTACGTGAGCCCAGTAGCTCACGTTTGGCTTATTTAACCAATTTGTTCACATCAGTGTTATTTGGTGTTCAAGTAGCAATTTGGTATTGGACATAGTGCAAGTCTTATTCTGTAGGTAGATAGTTAAATTGAAACAAGATCATACTGAAAGTAACTTTAAAAGATGCTGACAATTGTTAGTTACTGTTGTGTTTTATTTGATACTTTTTATTTCCTACAGTTTGTCATTGTATTGTAACTAATACTTGGCAGTTCTTAACAGCGGTATTCTTACCCAAGTCTTTTGACATATCTACGGGTGCCACTTACCTCCTCTACTTCTCTGGCAGGCGGGTCAATTAAAATGTACAGAAGTGGTGATTTTTACAGTCTTGTGAATTACAAGGTCCTGTATAGGACTGCATTTTTAATGGCTTGATCAGATTTTCTGCCTCTGTTAGGCCCAGATTTAGGTGACTACTATTGTTTAAGTTTATAAATAGCTAATTTCTTTCTTTCAATGCTTTCAAAAAGAACACAGTGCTGACATTTCTGTTCATGTCAGCATTTTCCAATATCTTTGGTATCTTTGTAGAGTATAAATTGGGATATAGGGTCAATCAGCAATAAATAATTTTCATCTCCTGGGTCTTTAAGTTGTAAAGAGGCAGTTTCTTGGCTAGGACAAAGGCTGCCACAGTTTAAATTGATGTAAGCCTTTCAGGTACCTTATCGAAATGTTTAAAAGCTTGTTTTGTGGGAAATGAAACTATTTTGTAGGATGATTTTTTTTTTTTTCTGGAATTAACTAATCTTGTTTGGGGTTTAGAATTTGGGATTATGGATTGTAGAGCTGGCTGAAGGAGAATTAATTTTTTTGTTCCCTGATAATGAAGGCTGTTGTGAGCAAATAAAGTAGCAGTTCAGCTGTTTCTCCCTAACTCAGTGTTTGTGCTAGCAAACACTAAATGGATGACAAGACGTTCAGGCAGAAATGTTTTCTCTAATGAGGTGCTATCTTCTTTGCTTTGGGTCTTACAGCAAAATAAACCATAACAGTTTCATTAAATGCTGGCCAGAAAGGAACAAGTAAATTTTTGTTTTCCTACTGCAATTACATAGTGCTTTCTACAAATGCTTTTACAAAATATTTAATATTTGCAAGTTAATGTTTTGTAAATGCTGTGTAATAAATTGAAACTACTGTAATGAGTTTTGCACTTCTGAGGTATGTGCATAAGCCATTTCACTTGCTTCCAAATGTTCTTAGTGTTTATACTCAGTGGATTATAGATATGAAGACAAATAAACTGCTTCTTTTGATAGGGACTTGTCTGCTGTGTTCTTCTCTCTAAGCTGGCAAATTGTGGTGCTACGTGGTATAGCAATCCTCAATAACATGCTTGAGATGGAGTCGTTTCAGCTGTAACATTTTGTTAGATGGCTTTTCTGTACAGGGCCGTGGTGGTTCTGTTCTGCTTTAACATCTGTGAAAGATCTGAAATAATGATGAGTACTGCTTGAAAGGAGTGGAAGATGGAAAGAGACAGTCATAAAGTAATACAGGCCAGTTGGAAATAGGAAACAAATTCCTGGAAAAAGGCATTGTGAAAACTAGAAATGTTCTTCATTTGACCCATGTCTTGGCATATAGAAATGTTATTCACAGTGTTCTGGAATAAGAAACTCCTGAGTACGATTTCTGCTTCAGCAGAGAGCATTGAGCACGTTTCCTACTTTCCTTTCCATATCTGGAAGAAAGGTTAGCTGTTCTTGCTTGTTGTGTGTTGTCTTCGTTCATTTTTTTTTGTAGTAGTGCTCTAAATATGAGAACAGTATTCTTCTACAAAAGAGAATTCAGCCATCTTTTTATCTGGATGATACCTGTGTGCAGTGGATTGTATCAAAAGTTTGTGGTAATGCTGAAGTATGGGGAATAGGTGAAAAAACAAACAAGACTCAAGTGTTTTAACACAAAGCAAGAAAAAATGGTTACAGCAAGTTTTTTTTTCTGGTAGCCACTGTGAAAGGCTGAATGTCAAAGGTCTTTGTAAGGTAAAAGGCAGGATTTCCTTCTTTCATGGATGTTTAGACAGACATGACAACAGTAAAAATAAAGAATCTGTGGTGTTCTTTATTTGGCTTTTTTCAAAGATTGGTAAGCATGATTTAGAAAACTCTAAACCTTGCAATACAACCTTCCTTCTTGGGTGAGCACAGGACTTAATCACCATTTCAGAGAAAGTATAATCTTCAAGTAGCCTTGAAACCTTTTTTTCAATGAGGTAAACAGAAGAAATGAATAGCTTTAAACAAATTTATTTTACAGTTGAACACAGAGTAAATGACATTCTTGCTGTTAGATCAGAGGTTTAATAATGTGGAGTAATTTATGATGTTGTGTTTACTGTTGTTTTCTTTTTTAAACTTACACCCCTCTAGCAGCATGGAAGGATACTGAAATGTAACTGTAGACCTGTCAAAACAGCTCACAGTGGACTGGTGGCACCCTTTGAAGATGACAATATGCTGATGGATGAATTTGTCAGGAAAACAGTTATTTCTCTTGGCTTGTGGATTCTCTTTAACAATATGGGGAAATCCTTAGTCTTGAATCCAGTAAGACCATGCAAATACACTGAGAGAAATTACTTCAATGTGGTTGTACAAATGTAATGACAGCTATTGGTATGTATATAACAGGAGATGGGATGGGGTGCAGTGGAGATGGAGGAAGGAAGGAAGAAGTGGACTTAAAATTTTGAAAGCCTGAATAACCATTTTAAAAACTACGTTCTTCATAAAAGTACATGAAAGAATTCATGGTGAAGTGAGTGATGAACTTCTGCAATGTATGCACTCTGTTGAAATACTTAAGATATGATGAACATTTTGGGTACAGCACCATATGCGAGCTTAAGGAAACTAGACTCCTGTTGGTCATTGGTGGCAGTAAGTACAATAAAGTACATACAACAATGCTTCAATGCATTTTCTTCTCATTTCAGGTTTGCTTCCTGATTTCCTAATTGATAAAGCTGAGACGGTGAAACCTGACTGTTGAAGGGTGCAAGGTGTGAACCTGCTCAAGCAGGTAAGCACACAATAGAAACTAAAATCTTCAAAAGTGGTAAAACTGCCTGGTTTGGGATTTGGAGTATACCTTCTTATATCCCCTCTATCCTGGGCATACTGCAAGTTAAACTATCAGCTGAATTCTTTTTTCATTGTTAATGTTGCTTTGCAAAAAGGACTATACAGGTTTTGATAAAAAACTCAGCCTCGTGTCTTGGAACGTTTTGGCTTTACTTTCCAAATAGCTGGTAAATAGAAAAAGTAGTAGTACCTACTTTTTTTTTATGCTATGTTGAGTGATTTTTGGATTTACCCCCTGGTGACTTTTGGGAGAAAAGGACTGCTTCCCCCTATATATCTTAATTAGCCAGATTATTAAATGTCATACTGATCCAAAGTGTTAAACCCCCACATTCAGTCTGTCCTCAAACATTTGTTCTTTCGCTGAACCCTTGCAGTGACTTCAGTAAGTGGCCATAAAAGTTCTCCTTAAATATTCTGAATAATTAAATTTTGAAGCTGTGGTAGCTAGTGGAAGTGTACAGCAGTAAGAGACTCTTGACAGTGACTGTTTTCATTGCCGTGGAGCAGAGTTGAGCTGTTCTTTTGAGTTCTGTCAGAAGACATTAAACAGGTAAAACATTAACTTTCCTGACACCATTTCATGACAAAAGTTTGTCTTGTGGGCAAAGTCCATTGTGGTGGCTTAGTAGGAACATTTGCTCTTCTGTTGTTTTCACCTCTTTGAGTGGTATGATGGATTGCCATGAGGATTTAGAAATGGAGAAGGCAAACTTTGCTTCTTGAAATAGCCTCCAAATTTTAGAAAATGCTTATTTTTGAGAGTGAGAGGCTTCCAGCTGTTGGTTCTCCATCTCAACCCCCCCTTATTTGTCAGTAGGGCTCGTATGAATGGGGTCACAGAATCAGTCTGGATTAAAAATATTCTTGTAAAACAGAACATTTGTAATCTTTGTCATGACATGGATTAAGTTTAGAATGTAGATGAATAATTCATTATATTGGCAGGATGGGAAGTTTCTCCATGGGCCTTGTTGCTAAGGTAGTAATTAGTCAAACTGCACATCAACAGAAATATCCTCAGAGACCTCTATGTTAATTTTTGTTCTAGTTCTTAAGAAGTAGAAGTGGATCTCTGCAGAAAACCGTCCACAAAGGTTACTGTTAGACATCAAAGAGGGTTGACTTTGGCTTTTGTCTTCACTTGGTAGATGACTTGAGTTGCCTACATTTCACAGTATGGATACTGTTTGGTTAAGATCCTTGGAAACCAGGCTTTTACTGCTTTTTCTTTGTACATGTTAAAGATTCACAACAGTTTTGTAAAGACAAAAAGTCCTGTAGTTCTTGACCAGCGCTCATTCTCTACTGCATTAGCCTTCTTTGCAGGTCTTCCCTTTCTGAATGGCACCATTTGTTGTGTGGCAAAAAAAAAAAAGTTATCTTAAAGCAGCTTGAGAACTTCCAGAATGAAGTAGCTTGTATAAATATTACAAAAACTACATGCAGAACTGATCAGGTTGTGTTGCCTGCTTTCCTTAACAAGAAACAGGTTTGAAGAATTCCAGGTGTATGCCTTTGGGGTCAGGGAAATCTTTGATGTCAAGAAGGGGATACAAGTAATGTAGCAATGCTCTTCTGTGAGGAATTGAATTCACTTAAGTTACTGATTGCTGTCAAAGACTTTCACAGCTCAAGCAAACCTTCTGCCTTTACTTTCTATAAACTATGGAAGAAGGATTCAAAACAGTTTACTCCAATAAGAGATGTTTGCCAGTACAGTCAGCCTTGTTCAGTGAAGCTTTGGCTGTTGCTCACTTTCAAACAAGGCTGAACTTTACACCTTTGAGTTGGTGGTACTTACAGCATGTGGGAATCTGAATACCTTCATGTTTCATGCAGAAATGTCCACGCTTCTTACAATAAGAGTCTAAAAAAAATAATTATAATGCTTACTAATTTGCATTGGCAACGTACTTTCAGCAGACTAAACAGCTACCTGTTAGATTGACTTTTCTTCACTGACCGACTTCAGTGATTTCAGATCTGGCTTGCAGTAAATGTAACTAATTTTAAATCTGTGTTGTATGAGTGAATTTAGCAAACTAATTTGGAATACAAATTGTTTCTTCAGACTTGGTGTGTGTTGAATTTTGAGGTATGTTATTACAGTGTAGTTTTACGACAGATATACAAGCTGTCAGGTGTCTGTTTTCCAATAGGTTAATACCTTACTAGAACTTTTAAACTCAGCACACTCAGGATCAGTGCTGATACTTTTGGATGTGAGACTACACTACTTGAGAAGATCTGCTGGGCAGCTTGTAACTGGGTCTTCAGAAAAGACAAAGCAAAAGACAATTTTGAAAATTCCTGGCAATGTTTCCAGGAGTACATGCCCTCCATATGTGTGCAGTCACGCTTGTCTCTGCTGGGAGATGAGACCTGGATCAGGCAGCAGGGATCAACCGTGGTCCCTTGCAAGGTAGAGGTGGAGCCAGTGTCATGGGAAGGCATTCTGTAGCTGTGAGCAGGAAGGAAATGTGAATTCTGGCAGAGCAGATTGCTAACAACAAGTCTCCATAGCACTGTGTAAATGCTTCTACTGCAGTCCCCACTGAGGACCAGACACTTTTTACCTTCCCGTGTTTCAAAAAGCAGCATTCCCCTGTGAGCTCTGTGAGGACTGTATGCATGTGTGTGCTTTGTGGGCACAGCATCAAGTTCAGTGGAAGATTCTGAAAGGTAAGTGAGCAGCCACTGCTTCTTTCACAGGTTGCCCTTGCTTCATTTACAGGCATCTCTTTCTTTAAAATCAGAGTAATCCTTAGGAAGTTTTATAGGAATAGATTCTTTCAGAACAGGTTTTTTTGGGTTTTTTTTTTTTTTTTTTTTTTTTGCTTACCAGCTGAACACATTTTATCTGAGTCAGTCATTAATTCTTAGGACAACTAACTGCATATCACAATAAGTTTACAAATGCAGTGTTAACACAGGGGAGCTGAAATGACTCCAATGTTTAGTTTGTTTAACCTTTTGAGTGCTGATAGAGCATAGCAACTCAGTTTCTATTCTAGTAGGAGTTACCTCACCTGTTAGGAATGAATCAACTTTAAAAATATTGACAAAGATTAAAAAAAACTTCAAAGACGAGAGCTTTTGGCACACATCACACATACCAAACTAGTGTTTGGCTAGTAAGTGCTGTGGATCAAAGTAAAATACAAAGATGCTTAAACAGCTCAAAGCAAGTGATACTTTTAGAATCTATTTTGGGGCCTTGTCAGGACTTACTGAGAGTTACTGCCACTTATACTCTCCTTGGTCAGTCAGCTCTAACCATGTGCTTTTTCTTGGAAAACAAGTTATTTCAGAAGAGACACAACAGAGAAGAGCTGGGATGAAAGGTGTTTTAATTGTATTAGTCTATTAAAATATTTCAAGCAGTATGGAGTTCAGTGTAAATAAAGGTAACTTACAGATGATAATATGTTGAAGTGTAGTTTGTTCTTGAGCTACAAGGTTGTCATTTAGTAGAGAGCTATCTTGAAATTTTTACACAGTTCATGGCATATACTTGTAATCTTACAGATTGTAGCTTTTTTCTGGTTTTATTGTATCAAAGCCCCTCAGGATTCAGTTGGGAGCAGCTCTCTGATTCTGAGAGGCAATTTAGATCGTCTTCCTATATCTTCTAGTAGTTCCTATTACCATTTGTTTCTTCTGCTTCTCTTCCATGTTTTGGTTTACTGTGCTGAACTTTTGATTGTTTTGGCCAACAGACTAGGAAATGTTGCTGTTTTGACAGATGTATTTAGTAAATTAAAAGGAAATATTTATAAATGGTCCTTTCACACATTGTTTCCCTGAAAAATGACCATGCATAAGAATGAACTTTGCTTCTTCAATGATAATGCTTTTTTTATTTTCATCCCTGGTGTGATTTATTTTTCCTAATAGAACAGGAAACATTAATTATTTTTTTTCTGCATATGTTCTAGTGTGGAATATATTAAAGTGCTTCAGTTGAATTGATATAGCATCTTTAGTATAGTGAGAGGGAAGAACGGGAACATGTAACATGATTTTTAAAATAAAAGCCTACTTCCCATTTTTGGAGGGTACTAGCTCTCATGATGAAAAGCAACCCACTTTCCCAGCAGTTGCTCCTGTGACGGCTATTGTGCTGTTCCTGAAAGTACCCTGGCAGTAGTTGGAGTATTCCGTAACCATAACGTAATTTGGCTTTAGAGAGCGGCTGAAAGTGAAGATGTTGCAAGTCAGTCCACTGGAATTTGCTTAAAATGGATACAGCAGCACAAGTTAATCGGTTGTGTTTACATACCTAATTTTAAGCAGTACGTGAAAAAAGGGGTAAAGTTGTGCTAATACAGTTCCTTTTTTCTTTCTGGCTTTTATTCATTAGTCACTTTTGCTGAAAAGTTTGTTGATAACTTTTACGCAATACTCAGTTAAAGCAAATTTTGTCTTTACTATCCTTTTCCTAATTCCCAGAGCAATCTTAGTTTTTTCGCTCTTGTAGAACGTGGGCGATGAACATTGCAGAGCATTTGTTTCACAGATGCTCAGGTTTTGGCAGTTTGTTGTCAGAGTGCCTCTTAGTTCATTTCATGATTTAAGATGCTTTTTAGCCATTGAAATAAGCAATTAAAATAACTTTCAGTATGTAATCTCTGGACCATCACAATTATTGATGCTCAGTTTTCTTGGGGACACCATGAAAACTTGCACAGTGTTTATTTTATTCTCTCTTAGGGCAGCAAAGGCCAAGGACTTCTTGCTTAAACAGAGCAGATTAAGGGGTCTCAAAGCCACAAGCAGTTGTGGACTGCTGTGTGTGTTAATGATTAGTTTTTTACTGTATGATCCTTCATGACTCATATTTGGAGCTTCCTTAAGTAACATGAGAGAGAATATCTGATGATTTAAAGCTGAAGTGCTGATTGCATATTAGAAATAAATGAACACTAATAAAAATACAGCTCTTAGTTAAAAATGCATGTGTTGTGTTTATCCAGTAATGATTAACACCATTGTAGTTGAAGTGTCTGCTTGATCGGGAGTACCTAAAGTTCTACTGCGGGATTTATCACGCTGCACAGCCCTCAGATGTATCCTGGAAATAGAAAGACAAATTTTAAATGTTTGTAGGCATGCCACCTCTATCTGGAGCTGGGATAACTTAGTGGTGGATGATTTTGGAACAGGTTTTGGAAAATACGAGGCAAAAACCCAATTATTCATGTTACAGGAAGTCTTAGCATCTTTCCAAGGATGCTTTTGAAAGGATGAGAATAGCTTACCAATCCTAAATAAGTAGAGTATAATAGCAAGTTGCCTTTTCAGTGCACTGATTAAAAGTAAGGTCCAATTTCTTTGCAGTGTCATTGGTGGCCTTGTTTTGCTAATGTGGGTGTTGCAACCTAATTTGAATGAGAGTTCTGTTTTCCTGACTCAGAGTGCACATGGACAGATCTGCAGAGAAATCAGTCGAACATGATCAAGTACGCGTGTATTGTGTTTGCATGGCAAGGTTTTGGTAGCGGGGGGGGGCTACAGGGGTGGCTTCTGTGAGAAGCTGCTGTAAGCTTCTCCCATGTTCGACAGAGCCAATGCCAGCCGGCTCCAAGATGGACCCGCCGCTGGCCAAGGCCAAGCTAATCAGTGACAGTGGTAGCGCCTCTGTGATAACAAATTTAAGAAGGGAAAAAAAGTTGCTGCAGCACAGAAACTGCAGCTGGAGAGAGGAGTGAGAACATGTAAGAGAAACAATCCTGCAGACACCAAGGTCAGCGACGAAGGAAGGGGAAGAGGTGCTCCAGGCGGCACTGGAGCAGAGATTCCCTTGCAGCTGGTGGTGAAGACCCTGGTGAGGCAGGCTGTCCCCCTGCAGCCCATGGATGTCCACAGTGGAGCAGATCTCCCACCTGCAGCCCGTGGAGGACCCCACACCGGAGCAGGGGGATGCCTGAAGGAGACTGTGACCCCATGGGAAGTCCACGCTGGAGCAGGCTTCCGGCAGGACCTGTGGCCCCGTGGAGAGAGGAGCCCACACTGGAGCAGGTTTGCTGGCAGGACTTGTGACCCCCTGGGGGACCCACGCTGGAGCAGTCTGTGCCTGAAGGACTGCAGCCTGTGGAAGGGACCCACACTGGAGCAGTTTGTGGAGAAGTGTCTCCCATGGGAGGGACCCCCCACTGGAGCAGGGGAAGAGAGTGAGGAGTCCTGCCCCTGAAGAGGATGGAGCAGCAGAGACAATGTGTGATAAACTGACTGTAACCCCCATTCCCCTGTGCTGCTGGGTGGGGGTAGGTAGAGGATTTGGTAGTGAAGTGCCTGGGAAAAAGGGAGGGGTGGGGGGAAGGTGTTTTAAGATTTGGTTTTATTTCTCATTACCCTACTCTGGTTTGATTGGCAATAAATCAAGTTAATTTTCCCTAAGTTGAGTCTGTTTTGCCCATGACAGTAATTGGTTGAGTGATCACTCCCTGTCCTTATCTTGATCCACGAGCCTGTCATTATATTTTCTCTCCCCTGTCCAGTTGAGGAGGGGGAGTGATAGAGTAGCTGCGTGGTGCTTAGTTGCTGGCTGGGGTTAATGCATGAAAATGTGTCCAACTCTGAAACAAGCTCTGCAGAATTATGAGTATCACTCCAGTATTCTTGTTTGGTAACACTGGGGATGTTTTCTGACAAATAAAAAATATATTCAGTTGTAACCTGGAAGTTGCCTGTCTGGACTTTTCCCTTCTTATAGTATCATTTTTCATGCATTCTATGTAAAATTCCAAAACATCAATAACACTGTATACAGATCCACTTATAATAGTAAGGCAGTAAGGTAAGAAACTTTTTCAGTAGCTATAATTTTGCTGTTGAACATGCATAGATAGAAGCAGAACAGTAAATCTACCAGTACACTGATTTTTTTTTTCTTTGCCCAAATTACTTATAGCTATGCAATATTTTATTAACTTTGAGGGGGAGAAAATGTAACTTGTAGAAATTCCTAAGGAATTCTGTTAAATGCTAAATAAATTGCTTCTGATATTGTGAATGGAACTTATGTATTGTTTAAAGAGAGCAGATTTTCTTCTCAGCTTCATTAGCTACCTCTGGAATTGCAGAGTTCAAATTTTTATACCAACTGCTGATGTGGAATACTCACCAATCCAAATGCTTAACTCAAGCTAGCACTTAGTCCCTTTCCCAGCCCATTACTGAAACCTCCAGTTTCTAGGAATAAAAATAGAAAGGAGACTAGGAACTTAGTCTGAGGAGCAAAGGAGTAGAGTCCCCGTCTTCCTCAGCAAGTCAGGGGCCAAAGCATTTTCCATAGAAGCTGAAGAACTATACTGGAACCAACAGGGATTCAAAAGCTGGAGCATATTTTGCAGCATGATCAAATTCTGAATTGTAAGAAATTTTGTTTATGGCTGGATACAGTGATTAGATAGGTCCACTATTACTACAGTTGAGAAGCACTGTAATGGCTGGACAGAAGAAGCAGTAGAGCTCTCCTGACTGTCTCTGGTATGCTGGATTTTCTTCCCCAGCCCTTTGTGGAAGGGAGGTCACGAAAGGAGGTTGCTGGTAGTGTGAAAGGGAAAGTTTGTGAAGGTCCCTGTCTGAAGCTGCAAAACTGTGTGTTATGCATTTGACTCTTGGATACTGACAGAAAAATCTGACTGGCTGAAAGAAATACAGCATCTTGAATTTTATCAATTTGTACCAACCTTCAAATGTAAACAATATGACATGCCTCAACTCTTGAGTTAATAGTCCTGAATATTTTTTCTTTCCCTTGAGGTAAGAGATGATGAACATCCTTTAGAAAACCTTGCTTGTTGATACAAAGTTGATGTTTACAAGAGAATGGGTCAGGTAGGGTATAACTGAAACAACTATGTGGTCAAACTTACTCCTTGAAACATCTTTTAAGGGACTCTTTAACCTTTACCTGGACACATGCCTGAAAATAGCCCAGGTAATTCATAATTATAGCTATTCTGAGTCATTTAATGCTACAGCATAATCTCTTCTGTCTTTGAATATTTGGAAGGACATCTGAATTATTTTGGCTGCAACAGAACCCCTCGCTGGATGATACTTGCTTGTAATTGATCATAGCAACTGCATAAAATGCACAAGCAGACAGGACACGTATGTCCAGGATTCAACCTCAGTGTTCATAGTGAGGCAGATCTGTGCAAATAGGGTTACATTCATGTATCTTGGATTAACATTTTTGTTTGTGATTCTTTCTGAATATTGAGAATAGTTTGGGGTGTGGATTTTGTTGGGTTTTTTTTGACAGTAAGCCTTTTTATTTCTTCATTGTTCTTTAAACCAGTGACAGCTGGCTGTACTGATAGTGATGTGACTGAAGTGAAATGGTTTGTCTCTTTAAAGGTATTCTTGCTTAAGCTAGCAGCGTACCCTCTGCCTGTACCTGGGTTTTGCATTAACTTGCTGCTTTCAAATGTAGCTCTCATATTTGTAATTACTCTGGGTTGAAAGCCTTTTATTCTTTTCGCAAATTTCCTCCTTAGACTGAAATAAGCCTTCTATTCTGAGCCCAATGTCATTAATCTGTTATTAGGCAGTCACTTCAAACATGGATATTTCCAGTCTTATCAAGCTTCATGTCACTCCATAGTTTGTCAGGCTGCCGGATGTTGCCTGTTCTCTTAAATCTGCTGCATAACTTCATTTTTCAAGTACTTTTATTTCCCTGTTTTGTTCAGGTACAGCTGACAGGTGCTTGCAAAGATGTCCAAAACTAACAAATCAAAATCTGGATCCCGTTCTTCCCGTTCGAGGTCTGGATCAAGATCACGCTCACGTTCCTTTTCCAAATCTCGCTCCCGTTCTCGTTCTGTCTCACGGTCAAGAAAACGCAGACTTAGGTAAGTGTGTGCTGCTCTGAAGCCAAAGGGTGTAACTGTGGTTTTCCCCTCTGTCCTGTTCAGATGGTTTGTCACTTAATTCTATTCCCGGGAAGGACTTTGATTAGATTCTAGGACAGATAGTGTCCTGTGTCTTAGACTGTTTACTGTACTGTTTTGAAGTGTTTTCAATGAGCTAGGAGAATAAATTGTGACTGTTTATCAGCATTGTCAAGATACTTCTTCTGAATACCTTAACCTGGTCTCTGTAGCATGTTTTTGGTGAATGATAATTTTACTTTTCTGTGCAGGTCTTTTTCCCCTGATATGGATACTAAGGTACTCTAATGTACAGTTAAATCAGAAGGTGTTTTGTTAGTATAGCTCATTTTGTCAGGCATGCAGTCCACAGTGGAGCTGTTACATCCTTTTTAGACTGGGCCCTTACGGAAGACTTCTGTACTTTTTTTCCCCTCAAAGTTATTAATAGAAGCCCATTTCAAAATGCATGTGGTTTTTTTCCCCATGTTCTTCTGCAGTTCTTAATTGCTGCTGTATGTAATGGGATAGCCTATTGTGCTTTTCCTAATTCTAAGTACGCACATTCTCTGAGACCAAGTTTCCTATATTAAAAGTACTCATGGTTAATGATGATGTTTGAAATTGCCAAAGCAGGACAAAATGTGAAAAATCATAGCTTTTTATCCTGAATTGAGGTTATTTCGGGATTTTGCTTTTGGTCAGACATTTGCTTTGCTGCTGTCAGTGAGAGAGCTTAAGTGTGTGTTCCGTAGTCAGAGTTGGGAAGGTCCATAGTAAAACATGCACCTTTGTTTTGTTAATCTTTGGCTTTTTTAAAGCTTTTAATGTAATTGATCCCAGACTTGAGGGGCCTTTGTGGACATTGCATGCTTTCCCCCTCTTTCTAAAAATGAATTCAAACAAGTTTTAATGTCAGTTTAAGATACTGCTGTGAAAGGTAGGGGCAATTTTTGTTGTTGTGTCCCTGCCCCTCACTTCACCATACAGGAGTCAGTTAATGGAATTGATCGTTCTGGATGGATAAAGTAGACAAAGTTAATTTCACTGCAGTTAATTTTGAGAAGTCATTAATGTGCGTAATAGTTGTTCTTACCTCCCTGAATTGCTTCTGATCAGGCCACTTAAAGGCTCACATCTTCCCTGGATATCAGGATATCTGTTTTTTCCATTTCTTTTGGCTAAGCATTTTCTATCTGGCAAAGGCATTCCAGTTGGACTGGGTATAAAGTTCAGCTGCTTTTTCACTAATCTTAAATTAATAACACATATTCTGAAAATCATTAGATTGTAAACACATGCAACTGTTAACAATTAAAGAGTTTTTTTTAAATGCAGAGGTTCTAATAAATGTACAGTTGGAGAGAGAAGGACATGACAAAACTAAATTAGAGGCGGAGACTTGAGTCAAACCAAGTTCTTTGCAGAAGGAAGCTGGAAGAAACATGGTCATTTGGGAATATCTGCCTAGCGATGAAGGAACTTTGACAGTTGAAAACAAAGGCATCCTGTGCAAACATGATTGTTTCCTCTGTGCTGCTGCTGAATCTACTTGTGCTTTGTAAATAACTCCTTTTTTAAAAATAGAATCAAAATGGAGGGGGTTAGTACAGACAAGTCATCTTGTATGTCGTTAGGATATTCTCTGAGGTAGGTGTCATTGTATCTGGGCATAAAAGTCCATTGTTGTGTACTTCAGCATGCACCACAAAAATTGTTGTACTCTTCATTTGGTAGGTTTACTGTTTGTTCTAAGTTGTTTTGCCATGTTGGAGTCTGCCTGATATTTCTTGCTTTCTTTATGACTTTATTTTTCATTTTTACCTATTGTGAAATGGTGGGTGCTTTAGAACTGGAGAAGTGTGTATTAGCTGGCTAGCTACAGGGGCTGGCAGAGTTGGGAAGACTATTACTTGCAGTGTTTCTTTTGCATAATATTTACTGTATTTTTCTAAAAAGATTTGTAAATAATCTCTGCAATTTTTGGAGTGAAATCTCCCTGCTGCAAGCCTCTGTAAAATGATAGAACAGATTTTGGAAGCAGTGTACAACAGGTCCCTTGCTGGTAATTGATCACAAATGCAGCAGTTGTCTGATAATGGGAGTGTATGTGTTCTCAGTACTTTTGACCAGGGCTCATTATAATTGGTTCTTGCTGTCTGCCTCTTATGCTTTTGTCTCAGATAACTTGCTTAGGTTTTTTGATTATTTGAAGTAAAGGTTGAAGCATATGTTAAAGTTATCATTGAGCTGTTTGCTAGCAATGACTATACAGTTTCATGCTAAAATGTAATGTATTTGATAGGTGGAGGAAATAAAAACAGAACTAGAGTTCATCTCTGACTGCAGGCATATATGCTAATCTTGTAGGAATTCCTAACATGGCAGCGTTATGGGGGTTTGGGGCGTGAGCGGAGAGGGGGCAGCAGTGAGTTGTGTATTGTCAGTCTGTAAAAGAAATACAAGTCTACTGGAGTATGACTAATGAGTGTTTTAGAGCCAGATCTCTCTTAATGTAAGAAGGGACTGTGGAAATGGTTTCAATGAATATTATTTACTAAAGTTCCGTTTGGAAAAATCTCTTTTCTATTTAAACTTACTAGTTTGGACACTTTCTCTGTTTTACTAATGCAAATTTGCTAAAATTTCAGACTTTCAGTGGAAGTTTGTTTTTCTAACAGTAGTGAAGTACTTACTGTAAAGCTGGCATTTAATCCAGAGCTACAGTGGGGCTTTTAAACAGTTATACAACTGCAGCTCCAAAATTTTAATGGAAGAGACTATTGGAACAATTAGCCCTTAATGTTTTGCCACTTAAATCTGTGTTCTTACAGGCTTTGTACTTGTCTTGGATTCTGTTCTGTTCTTTATGAATGTTCTTGCACAGTGTGGAGGCGAGCAGAGGGACTCTGAACAGTGCCATCTCGCGGCGTGAGGCTGGAGAGCGAGTGCATCCCTCTGCTGTCCCGCTTGTTTGGAGCTCCAGCTTCTCAGTTGTGACAAGGGGTGCACCTTTTGAAACTTAAAACTATAGACCAGTGTGCCATTTGCTTCAGTAGTGCTCTTCTCATGCTGAGGTGTAGCAATTTATTTAACTCACCTGGCAAAGAATTGGGGTTTCATCTTGATTATCAGAATTTCAAAAGCACATGAGAACTTGGGACACAAGAGGAAGATACAGGATCTGTTCTAATAATGGTAATGTGACATGCATAAAGAAATACTACTTTGTGGAGGAGATCCAAGATGAGGTATAACCTTGACCTTGAGCTGTAAAGGGCTGGAATTCTGAGATGTCACTTTTTTTGAAGCTGGATAGCAGTCATGTTCATCCTAGAAAAATGAAGAGCAACATGGACTTATCATGGGCTCTGCAGTGATCCTGAAGTCAAATATTTGTTTGGTAGTAGCACTGATACAAGTTATTTCCACTCCAATTTATTGAGGGCAAAGTGTAATACCTCGATTGGGTGAGGATAAACCAAAGAAATTACTTTTAAAAGCTTAGAAATTAATTTTTCAGGTTCTTTTTTATAAAGCTTCAAATAAAAAGTTGTGACAGAAGAATAAACTTTAAAATATTTGTGTAATTTTCTTCTTTATCAGTTCTAGGTCCCGTTCAAGATCATATTCTCCATCTCATAACAGAGAACGGAACCATCCAAGAGTCTATCAGAACCGGGATTTCAGAGGTCATAATAGAGGATACAGGAGACCATATTATTTTCGTGGCCGAAATCGAGGGTTTTATCCATGGGGCCAGTATAACCGAGGAGGATATGGGAATTACAGGTCAAACTGGCAAAATTATCGCCAAGCATATAGCCCTCGCAGAGGGAGGTCACGCTCTCGTTCGCCCAAGAGAAGGTCTCCTTCACCAAGGTCTAGAAGCCATTCTAGAAATTCTGATAAGTCATCTTCTGATCGGTCAAGGAGGTCTTCCTCTTCCCGGTCTTCCTCAAATCATAGCAGAGTTGAGTCTTCCAAGCGTAAATCTGGAAAGGAGAAAAAGTCATCTTCCAAGGATGCCCGGGCATCTCAGGCTGCAGGAGATAATCAAGGTGATGAGTCCAAGGAGCAGCCATTTGCAGGAGCAGTGGCTCAAGATGTCAAGGCATCTGAGGGATCAAAACCGTGGCAAGATATGACCACCTATGGTACAAGTTCAGCATCAAGAGCTTCTGTGTCTGAACTTAGCCCAAGGGAACGGAGTCCTGCATTAAAAAGCCCTCTCCAGTCAGTTGTGGTGAGGCGTCGTTCTCCTCGGCCAAGTCCATTGCAAAAGTCAAGCCCTCCACTGTCCAACCCATCACAGATGAGCTCTGCTTTACAAAGCAGCAGCACCTCCTTTCAGGCAGGCTCTCATCAGAGTCCATTTGACCATGGCTCAGCAGGTTTGAGCCCAACAAGGAAGAGCCCTGTGTGCAAAAGTCCAACACCAATCAGTTCAATTTATGGTACATCTCAGAAGGAGGAAACCACAGCTCCTGGAGGAGGAGCCTTCTCAAAAAGGCAAGTGATGTGTTTCGTTGTGCTGCAGTATTTTTGACAAGCCAGCCTGCATGAATAGGCACTCTCCATGAGCACTGTAAGGGTTCTTGGTGGGTGTGTGTGCAGGCTCCAGCTGGAAAGAGGCCCCCGGGGTGTGCAGGGTGCCATGCTAGTAAGCTGTCAGCTATTTGGGCCTGGTACTGTCTAAATCACAGAACAAAATATAGACCTAGCCCTGTGTTGCAGGAAGTTGGAGTTAGTTTTCTGACTTGGATAGTTCTAAAGATTGTGTATGTTCCCTGCAAAAATGTTCATAGCTGATGAACACTTGAAGGTGTGCCTGATGAGATTTTCTAGCAACCTAACAGTGCACACTGGAAGCTTGCATTTCTAAGTTATTTTCTTTTCAGTTAAAGACATTTTTTTGGTATTGCATTCTGGAATTTCATTAGATATTATAAATTAGAAAAATTTAATTAAATCTTACTGCATGTCCTCCTGCAAGCAGCTTAAGGCAGGTGTAGTTGCAGTGCTTGTGCCTGTGTATGTGGGTAGTATGAGAAACTAAAGCACCGAGATCATCACTAAAATTAAGACATCCTTCCATATCGAAGGCATCAATTTACCATGTTTCTGTTTGCTTGGTTAGTCCATTGCAGATTCCTGCCTGACGGTGATGCTTTGCTTTAAAAGATACGGTAGAATACACAAGTGCTTCTAAATCTATTATTTTTAAAGTTATTTTGAACTTATTCTATATCAAGGATGTCTGAAACTTAAAAAAAAAAAAAGAGCTGTAGCTCTTGGGCTTTCCAAAGCACTGAGCTAATGTCCTTGGGCTTTACTGCTGTTTCCTCAAAGCTAGGGTTTTGCTTAATGAATGCTGTAAAACATAGTTCTGATGCTTTAAACTAGCTAAACTGTTGTTCTCACTAGAAGTGTTTTGTCTTCTCCCAGCAAAATAAATATTCTCCTCTGTTAACCTTTTTGCTTTTATTTGTATTTACAGTCTGTCATGAAATATTTAGCTTACCTATGAAACTTGCATCCAAAATTTGAAGTAGCTTTTGAGGCTTTTATTTCCAGTGTGTTGTTTAAAGCAGAACAGCCCAGTTTGAAAGTTTTGATGTGTTATTCTCCTGAACCAGGTTTGTAAGTAAATAAACCGATTGGGTAAGATGTTACTATTTTCCTTAAAATGAATCTGTGGGTAAGCTGTTTTTGATTTGTTCTTAAGCCTCATTTCATCAGTTCTGCATATCCATTTTCTTCTACATTTGCTGAATTTATGAGAACTAAAAGTCTAAATCCAGGCTGAGTAATCTGCTTTACATTTTAACTATTTTAGGGCCTAGAGACAGCTTTCTGTACATGTGTAGCTTGGTGTTCTCTAAAATTTGACTGCTTTCAACTGAAGTATTAACCTCTTTGATTTTTAATAAGAGGACTACTGTAATGTCTGTTTTATGAACAGGTATCTGGAAGAGCAGAAGACTGAGAATGGGAAAGACAAAGAACAGAAAGTAACAAATGTTGAAAAAGAAAAAAATAAAGAAAAAGGGAATTTCTCTGAGTTGGGAACAACAGATGGAAAGGCAAAATCTGACTCCTATGCATCCAAAGCTGACTCTGAGAAGGGATACCGTGGCAGCCAGTCACCCAAGCGCTATAAGTTCCGGGATGACTTTGATAAGCTAAAGGTCCCGGAGTTCCACAAGGAAAGTCATTATGGCAAAGAGGAAACAGATGAGCAGGAAAAGAAAGACAAGGCAAAGGGCCGAAAAGATTCAGAATTTGATGATGAGCCCAAATTTATGTCTAAAGTTGTAGCAACGTCAAGTAAAAGTCAAGAAGAGGATAGGCCAGGAAAATGGGAAGGCGTGGTGTTCTTGCCACCTGGAAAAGAGAAGCAAAGGAAACCTGATGAAATGGAGGAGGAAAGCTATTCTGAAAGATCAAAAAAAGAAGAGAGACCAGCATCCAAGAGAGCTGAACCAGGTCACAGGGGCTTTGTTCCTGAAAAGAATTTTAGAGTGACCACTTACAAATCAAGCCAGGAAAAAAGTTCTTCCCCCCCGCCAAGGAAGGCTTCTGAGGTAAAGGAGAAACCAGGCACCAAAGTAGAGGGGCTAGCTCCTGGCAAATCCTCCTTTTCCATTACTCGTGAGGCCCAGGTCAATATTCGAATGGATTCCTTTGATGAAGATCTTGCACGGTAAGTATTTGCTATTTTTTGAGAAGTCTAAATAGTGATTATTTTTTTTTTCCTGTTTCTCTTCCTGAGATCCTCATATGTTTGCCAAGTGTGAGGAAGGCTACATAATATTGCATCACGATTTGCATTTTTGGGGGATAGAGATTAATTTTTTTCTGGTATTATAATACTTGTGTGACCTTCTTTTTGTGGTGGGAGGTTAGAGGGGTTACCAGTTTGCAGATGGTGAAAGTATAGCATGAAGGTTAAACAACTTTTCCTAATATTTTCTACGACTAGATGTAAGATTAGTTCAGAATGTAAATGCTTCTGCATCAGGTTCCATGCTACACCAGGCTCTGGAAAAGAGTTAGGTACTCAGTGGCTTCTTGCTGCCAGAAGCTTAGTGGTATGGTAAAGTTAGTGCCACTTAAATGATATTTGATTTTCTGGAGTATGTTTAAATACTTTTATTCTCAACATAGCATTACTGAAACTGTAGGAAGCTCTGAGTGCCACTTCAACATTGCTTCAAGAAATCGTAAGACAGTAAAAAGTTAGTCCAGAAAATACATTTGTACAGCAGTAGCCCGTAAGTATTAATACGCCTTGTGGGATGTTAGAGGTTAATCTAGAATTTAGAAACAGTAGCAAAAGATCACAGCCAGCCAGTGGTGTAAAAATGGGCTTGTGTTTCGCAGGATGTCAGGGTTTAATACCTGCACAGCCCTCCAAATACAGAATAACAAGTGATCTGAATTATTACAGTAACCTAGATCAGTGTGTTTTAGAGATGTTTAAATAAGCGTCCTGCTCATGCTACTGAATATTCTTAGGTGCCTTCATAATACTACATAAAAAATGCAGTCTGCTTCCAACTTCTGAAACATTAATCACCTTCAACTGCTTCCCTTTACCCTGTTCCTCTATTTCATGTGGTCTGTTCTTTTTCTAGTCCAAGTGGCATATTGGCTCAGGAGCGTAAGCTGTGTCGTGACCTTGTGCACAGCAACAAAAAAGAGCAAGAATTTCGTTCGATTTTCCATCATATTCAGTCTGCTCAGTCTCAGCGAAGTCCTTCTGAACTGTTTGCTCAACATATAGTGACTATAGTCCATCATGTAAGAGGTAGGTCAGAAGTCCATGTATCCTTAGATGAAGGTTCACTCCTCCCTTGCCCAAATAAGTGGGTTTCATGCACTCTGGTTAGTGCTCAAGGAGTTGTTTTCCAGCAGATACGCCATAGATGAGAATAAGAGCCTGATCATGAGTCTTCTTTATTTACATAAATAACTTTTCTTCTGGAAAGGTAGAAGAGGCATTCTTGGTTTTACTTGAGCAATATTCAGAGAGACTGTGACTTAGAATTTGTGTATCCTAGTGAATATGTGACTCACCTGAATAAATTGTTAATTTCAAGATTGAAATTGAAATTTGTCACCAGCATTAGTTAGAACTCACCATCAGTGTGTTTCATGTGTCCTGCATCTGAATTTGACCAAGCTGTATGACTGATCTGCTTTGTCTTTTTTGCAAAAATGGTATTAATATTTTGGCATTATTTACTCAAACCCCCAACAGAGCATCACTTTGGGTCTTCAGGAATGACACTGAATGAACGCTTTACCAAATATCTAAAGAAAGGAATGGAACAAGATGCAGCTAAAAACAAAAAGAGCCCTGAAATCCACAGGTTGGTGCCACTAGACACTGCCTTAACATTTCAGGGGTATTTCAGATTTCCTTCTCAAACTCTGGAATAATTCAAGTATATAATTAGCTTCAGCAAAAAAAGTGGAAAAAATATGGGGAGTTTTAAGTACCTTTGGGAATATTGGTCTCCTTTAAATGACATTTGATCTAAAAACTTCAGATTCTTCTTATGAGCAAGATTATATCTTTGTACTGTCTTTACTTTTAGGAGGATAGATATATCTCCCAGTACTTTTAGAAAACATGGGTTCTCTCAAGAGGAAACGAAAAGTTCCAGAGATCCTGGCTTCAAGGTGAACTGTTACTCTGATTAGTTTAATTCAACAAAATGAGTGCATTGGGCATGAACTTAACAGTGATGTTTTTGTTTAAATTACTCTCTACTTAAGTTTGTGTTTTTCTTTTAAGGATGGGCATAATTCTAAAAATGAACTACAAAGGGTTAATTTTTATTAAAAATGTATCAACAACCTTTGTGAAGTGGTTAGACTATGGTAAATGACCCCAAAGTCAATTGAGGTGAGCTTGAGAAAAAAGAGAGGATTTTTGGAACAAGTGCCCATGATGAGAGAAGAGACTTTTTGTGATATTTTTCTGCTTGTAAGTATTATTAAATCAATTGTATACATGCAATATTTCCAACCATGTTTTCAAAAAGACATGCATGTCAAAAAGAGGAAAGTAAAACTAAATACTTATCTAAACCAAATACACTATTAAGCAGATTATAAATTTTGTTCTAACAACTTACTGTACCATTTCTGTTGATTGCTGTTACTTTAACATTCAGCACTTGTTTTAGTAGATCCAGACCATTTGGAATTTAGTGTATTAGCTTTTCTGAGTAGATGAATGTTAAGCCATTGCAGTCACTGTAAACAACCATAAAAATGGCTTAACGTAAAATGTTTGGGATTTTAACCTTTGTTTATTCACCTTCATACATATTTACGTTGAACATTGAAGAGATTTTAAAAAGTCCTGCTGAAACCTTACTTGTTTCATATTTGTTTTCGATTTTTTCCAAACACACTTGTGGCTTGACATGGACGATGGTGAGATGGATTTGATGGGCCTGAACTCTGAGCATCAGCTTGGCAGAGTGTATTATAAACGTGGTTTCCAAACAGCTCGCCAGCCTTCCGTGAAACAGACGTGCCCTCACAAACCCAAATAGGTGTTTGCTGTACCACATAAGGGAGCTGCTGCTGATTTTGTCACTTATCTGTCATCCATCGTGTTGGGAGCAGTTTTATTCTCAGAGTAGAAATTAAAGCTCTTTGCCTGGGGAAAGTAGAAGAGCAAAATACCAAAACAAAACGCCTGCTCTCACTCCTGCGTTATTTGACATATTTATTTAAACAAAAAAGTGTTTAGAAACTCATGTAAGTAAAAAATTTAATAGCTAGAGAATTACTAATCCTTTTGTATTTAATTCAAGACGATTAATATGATGTATGTTGCATATCAAGTCATACAGTTCCCAAGATTAGTATTGTGTAAGTAAAATAGCAATCGCTGACCACAGCCATGGAGGCTGTATGTTGTTGCTAACAACATCGTGTACAGGCTTCCCGCAGATGTACTGCTACTCAGTTAAATGTTTGTCAGAACCACAGCCACTGTCAATTTGCTGCTCCTGTATGTGCAGCCAGCAGAATCTCATCCAGGTACCGTTGGTCTTAAAGTATACACAGGTAACACAACTTCTCATTTTCCAGAGCAACTATCTTAATCCATTATTTAAGTAGCAATTTAAATAGAGCTGAAAGCAAGCTTTACCAGATATATATTTTTTTTTTTTTTTAATTAACAATGTGAGGAAAAAAAAAGCTAGTTGTTGAGTGTTTTTCATCCAGCTGGTTGGTTTTTGCTTTGTGAAACACCAGGGTCAGCTTGCTAGGATTGTGTGGAGAAATGCATACTTCCATCTGTGCTGACTTCTTGGCATCTTTCATGTGGTGCCTTCCAGTTGAGGGGGAAGGAGTACTATAGGTGACGTCTGCCACAGAGTAAGTCATCTTGACAGACGTATTAAAGGCTACATATCAGTGGGATGTTGCAGTTCTCCCAGATGCACTTGGTTGCTGCATTTCAGTGGCTTCCACCTCTTACCACTTTGATCAGTAATCGCTATCCTAGGTATCTCCAAGCAGCAAACAGCTTTTGCTTCTCCTTAAGTTCTGTTTCCAGACCTGGTGATTAAAATTCCTTCTACCTTGCTAGATTATGTCTGTTGTCAGGATAGTGAGCATGCTGCTGTCCATGGGCTGTTAGACATTTTTGACATGCTGGAGTTCTGATACATAATCAGTTGGATTGGATTTCCAAGTTTTTTCTCATCTCTCTCTGGCTGTGGTGTACAATAAGTGTCAGCTTCTGTGTTTCTCCCTCCCCTATTACCAGGCTATTTATTCTAATGCTGTTTGAAAGAGGAGAATAAAAGTTAAAAAGCAGTAGGAAAATTGAACTCTGACAAATAAAAACTTATTTTAATAGTGCATTATTTTACATCTTAAAATGGATTATTGATTAATATTCAGATAAACTCCTGTTCTCCAGAAGTCTGTGCAGTCAATAGCAAAGTAATGGTGCTAAACTAGTGCACTGTAAACGTTTGTATAAAACTCTCCCCTCTTCCCTGCATTTGTAGGCTGAAGGTAAATATAAGGACGACCCTGTTGACCTGCGCCTTGATATTGAACGCCGTAAAAAACATAAGGAAAGAGATCTTAAACGTGATAAATCCAGGGAATCGGTGGACTCAAGAGATTCAAGTCACTCAAGGGAAAGATCAACTGAGAAAACGGAGAAAAGTCACAAAGGCTCAAAGAAAAAGTATGTAGGAAACCTAATAGCCATTTCCTTCTGCCTTTCATGTTTCTGCTATTAAGGTTGGAGACGACATCGTGTACATACAGTTGTACACCTTTTGACATAACTGCTCCAGTGATGTGAATTATTCCTCTGCGTGTCTTCTTGATATCATTATATCTATCTGAAACACTAAATAATTGTTAAAGGTAAATGAGAAGGCTCCATATGTCAGAATGGGTGAGTCACTTTTCCTTCTTGTTCCTGTTGTGTTATGGAGAACAGCCGTGTTTAAATGACTGCTTTAATGTTAATTTAATCCTTTTCTATTAGCTTAATTTTCTGTTTGACTAAAACTCTGTAGATGCATGCTTATCTCATAGTAGATAGTGTGAACACCTTTGAAAGAAGCAACAAGTTCTTTCTGGAGAAGACTTGGGACCTGTGTTAGATCTGTGTGTTGTAGCTGATCCTGAGCTCTCATTATGGCTTTTGCTTTTTCTAGTAGGAAAAGGAGAGCATTGCGTTTCTCGGGGAGCGATAATGAAATTGTTCTGTAGCAAACAAGTCACAAATGAGTTATTAACCCTCTTGGTGTCCCCCTCACCTCCATTTCCTATCACTGAAACAGGAAACACCGAAGGGTGCGTGAGAGATCCAGATCCAGTTCATCATCATCACGGTCCTCTCATTCAGTCAAAGCGGAGGAATACCCTGAGGAGACTGAGGAGAGGGAGGAAAGCGCCACAGGCTTTGACAAGTCCCGACTTGGGACTAAAGAATTCACTGGTCCAAATGAGAGAGGAAGAGCTAGAGGGACCTTTGTAAGTGTTCTCCACCCACCCTGCCCCAAGTATCAATTCCCAAAGTGGTCCAAAAGTGGCTGTTGTGTATTACTCTTTCACAGTTAAAGCATACCGTAAAGGAGAAACCCCAAAGACATTGTCTGGTTGTGGATGATGAGCCAGAATATGATCGCTCCAGGTGTGGAGCTCAAACCAGGGTGCTGAGAATATAGTCTGGGCAGTTGGACTCAAGATGTATGGAGCGGAATCAACCCTGGAAGCTTTTGTGCTTTAGTAGTTGCTGAGCGACCCCGATGGGCAGCATAATGTGCATCAGTCAGTTTGGGTTAGGCTACCGAAGTGACTCACCTGGTCATAACCATGCTTATTGCTTGCAATTCTTATGCCTTAGTAACATGGATGCCTTATGTGCATATTGTATTTCTCAGACGCTTTCTCTTGAGTGCTCTGGAAATGCCTCTACATGGTCTTAAACAGCTTTATAGAAACTGTGATGCACCATGTGATCAGATGAGCTAGAAAACCCTAAAATGTACTGAGCTCTTACTTCAATGATAGGTTAAAGGTGTTCTTGGATAGTTAGAGAAGTGATGTTGTATCTCTTGGATGCCTTGGAAGCTGTCTGGGGGTGGGAGGGCACTGCCACTGCAACCATTTTATTTTTCTTCTATGTTTTACTGGTGCAGCAGTTCAGAGCAAGAGGGAGAGGATGGGGCAGAGGCAACTTTTCAGGCAACAATAACAGCAACAGTGGTGGCAACAACGACTTTCAGAAGCGAAACAGGGATGAGGAATGGGATCCAGAGTACACACCTAAGAGCAAGAAATACTACTTGGTATGTGTCTTAAGTATTGGAACACATATGTACACTCCAGGTATATCTGGTCTTTCAGAGGTGGAAGCACCAACTGTCATTAAACTATCTAATCCACTGGGTTAAGGCTTCATGTGATACTTCTTCGCAAGAAGCTTCTGGCTCATGACTAAAGAGAACTTGTCTCTGTTCATTGTAGAGTGGTTTGCCACTAAGTGAGATCTTAAAAGCCAGTTAAAGAGCACGTGTTTCACACACACGTGGAAAACACAGCTTAAATCTATTAGTCTGTGTTGCAGATGGCCTGCATTTCTTGGTTCTTCTATCCCCATAAAACATCCAGTTTCCTGGATGGGTTGTTACTGTTTGTTTTTCTTTCTGGTGATAGCAGTCTGCCATACTAACAGGCATTAATCTAAGAGAATTCTGTGTGACTGTGTTCTTTGAAAGAGGGGTAGTTTTAGACAGACACCAACTCATTTTTTCTCTGCCTGATTTGGGGTAGTTGCGATCCCTAGTCTTCTCATTAAATAATGCAGTATTTCAGGTTTATACCTCAAAAAAGAAAGCCTTGGGTTTTTTTGATTTTTTTTTTTTTTTTAAACTGGATTTTTTTTCCTGATCTGGTTGAAGGCAGAATTGTAATTTTTGGGGGTATTCAGTCTCTACACTCTACTTTACATACAGAAATGGATCAATCTGAGCCCAGTGACATGGTCCGTGGCAGCTCGTACCACCTGCATCTGCCTTAGCTCATGGAAAGCATTCCTGAAAGCAGCATGTGTTATTAAACAACCTGAGTACCAGCAATAAGGACCGAAGCTGCCGAAGTGGTTTGATTGGCAAGAAAATAAAAGGGGAAATGTGTAAAGAATATCTAAATAGCGGAGCTGCAGAACCGGTAATGGTACTCCAGGCCTAGACACCTGTCCCCTGCCCACCCCTAAATATTCTATACAGAGGTTCCTGGCCGCAAGGACAGGTTGCCATGCACAAAGGGCCTGTGTAGGGATTGTGCATTCCTGCCTTCATCTGCTGATTTTCTTCCCCAAAACAAGCTAGTATTTCTCTTTAGATGGCAGTATTCACTGTGGCACAAACATGGCAGTGTGGTTTGTGCCACAGGGCTGCGTATCACAAGCCAGAGTTTTCCAGCTTTTATATTGTGAGTAGTCAGTCTGTTTCAACTGATGTTGTTGGCTTCCTCCTGTACAGCACGATGACCGGGAGGGTGAAGGTGCAGACAAGTGGGTGAACAGAGGCCGTGGTCGGGGTGCTTTCCCCCGAGGAAGAGGTCGCTTCATGTTCCGAAAGTCAAGCACCAGCCCCAAGTGGGCTCATGACAAATTCAGTGGAGAAGAAGGAGAAATTGAAGATGACGAAAGCGGAACAGAAAATAGAGAGGAAAAGGACACTTTACAGACAACGGCTGAATAGCCGCAATGTCTGTGTGTTTCCGAGAGCCCTGGCAGGAGGGAAGGGGTTCAGCACGATGCTAGTGCTGGAGATTGTCAGGGCGATCCTGAAGTGCTGAGCAGAGCCCCGGAGAGGAGCTCTGAAACAATCCCGAAGTTAACTGCATTTCCAGAGTTCAGCCTCCCTAAGTGTGGACTAGAACTGATAAATCATTTATGCTTGGATCCACTCGTGGAGTATATCTTCCCAAAGACTTACCTTCTGGACTGAATAAGGTCAAGTACCGGGTGAGATCCTAGATTTTCTCTCATCTGTGACCTTATTGAATGGTCGGTTATTTTTTTGGTAACAGGCTTTGAAGACAATGTGGATTTTGGTTTGTGCCCATCTTAACCCGGTAGTTTTGACATTTTTGTTTCTCTTTTATAATTTGAAATAGTAAAGGTTGGGATTAACTCGCCAGTTCAAATTTTTCTCCCTTATTGTGTATTCAATTTTTTAAATTCATACTCTACTTATTTTAGGCCTTTACGTATGTAGTAACATCAATTAAATGATAATTTTGGAAACAATTCTTGGTTCTTATAAATAAGAAAACAATGAAGCATGTGAATAAACATCTAAATGTTAACTTGTTGGGACCAAACTGCTATGATTTTTTTTAAAAAAACCTTTTTTTTATGTAACAGTTGAGTTTAGAGCCTTTTAAAAATGGTTGTTTTCCTTTTATGTTGAAAGTTAACAAAATTAGCATGGTTTAAAAAAAAAAAAAACAAAAAAACAAACAAAAATAATTACACCCTACTTTTCACCACTGTTTGTGTACACTGTTAGGCCTGGTGTGTGCTGGAGTCCCAAACTGCTTGTAGGCATTTTGTGTATCCTCTTTGCAGCTGGTTGTGAACTTGAGTGCTCTTTCCAAGGTAACATAGTTTTCTAAGACACTTCAGAATTCTACTAGGTTAAAAATATAAAAGGAGATGAGAATTTTTCAATATTTTTTATTAATCTTTTTATAAAAACAAAAGGCAAATCCCTCCTGTGCTGGTTAAGGACGGCCGTTATGATGTATTTCTTTTTATCTTCTACTTAAAAATATTCTGAAGAAGTTTGCAAATAGTTCTCTGGCTGAGTCAGTGAGCCTTCTTGGCAGGAGAGGCATGTCCATGCACCGACGCTGAGTGTGCACGTGCTGTAAAGACACCGCTCTCCCTCTCCTCTCCATCTCTGCCTTCCCTTCCCCAGGATTGCTGTGCTGTTTCCCCACACACACCAACTAGAGTTTGGTTTGTTTTGACTTGAACAGTTCCTGTTTAGCAAAGCCCTGAAGTTTGTTTATGCAAATAAAATACAATAAAATAAGTAGTAGGTGTAACTCAGCTTTGTTTTGTGTTCTGAGTCGGGGGCTCCTTCTGTCGCCAGACGCTTGCCTTCTGAATTAATTGGTGAGGCTGAAAGAACCAAACGCCCGTGGCCAGCCCTGGTGCAGAGCTGCAGAAGAGTTGCTGAGAAGGGAAGGTTTACACACACGATGGTCCTGGCAGAGAGGTTGGACCAGACAGCACTCACCAACGAGGAAGCTCAACCTGGTACCTGTGGGGTTGCCCCCACTGTTAAATAGCAGCAGTTGCAAGCAGCTCCTCGTGGGGTGTCATGCGTGAGAGGTTCCTTTTTTATATGGCTTTCCAGGTGGGCAATGCTGCTCTTGGAAGCAAGTAGGAAAATAGCCCTCGCAACACAAGGGCATGCAGGAGCAGAGTCCTGCAGTTGCCCCTCCAGGAGCTGGCCAGGGGCAAGCACTGCCACGGTGGAGTTTTATTGAGTTACTGCAGGTACAAGAACGCAGTATTTGTTTCACCGTTAGCCTGAAGTGATTGAGTTCATTGCTTTTAGCAACTAACTGATAGCAGCTGATAGACCTTTTAGCCCCTTGGTGTTGGCAGTAACTGCATGGGGGGAAGAGGGGTGATGCAGCCACAGGCCACATTCCCCAGCCCTGCTGCTGGGAGGGATTGTGTCACCCACCAAGAGGAAGACCAGCTCCATCCATGCTCTAAAACTGAACTCCTCACTGAAGATCCTGGCTCTAGGCAGCCCGGCTTTATGCCATTAAACCCCAGTGCTTGTCAAGTGCAGGCAAGCAAGCTGGTCATTGCATTTGCTGGGGCCGGGCAGTAAATGCTTTTCCATTGCTGCTGCCTCAAAGGAAGATTGCTCCTTGCTGTCTGACATCTACAGGGGCTGCTGGCTGTGCAGCCTTCGTGATGGATTTCGGTGTCTGCCTGCACTGCAGAGAAGCATTCCTGGCTGGTGTTGGTTAACAGTGTTGGCTAACAGCAGTTGAGACAGTAATGTGGCTTAACGGTTCGTGTTTCCCTTCACGCTTGAACTTGAGCCCTCGAGCCAACTTGAGACAAAGGGTGCCCAGTGTTCCCAGCTCCTCAGCCTGAGCGGCCAAACCCAGGGGAGAGCAGGGAGAGCACGCTTCCCGCTCCCCAGCAGAAACCGCTCCCCCATCAGCCTTCTCTGCCGCCCTGTGCTGTGGTTCAGCATTGATGTGTCAAATGCATTTGGTCTAAAGGAATATTGGTGCTGTCAGCCGGGACGAGCCAGGGAGCCCTGGGGCCACTACGGATCCTTCTGGCTGCTGCACTCTGCAGGGGGACTTCGGCAGCGTGGCCACATCAGCCCCTTGTGCTTGCGGTTTGTGGGTTTTGGCCCCTCTGTGGTTTAGGTTTCACTTCCCTTTCCAGTCCGAAGGTGACAGACACACAGCGAGACCCGGGTGGCTTCTAGCTGTTGTCCAGGTCCGGGTGTGACGCCTGCCTTAGTGCTTCGCTCCCTGGATTGGCAGCCTGCGCCGGCTGCGCCCGCGTCGGCAGATTTCGGCTGCTGCCTGCACGTGCAGCTCAGGTAGGGATGCACCATGCCCGTGGTGCCAAGAGCTCAGTGCTGGTGCTGGGTACGGCCGTGCCGCACCGTGGGCTGCCTCTGGGTACAGTCCTTGGGGAAGGGGGGGGGCTGGGGCTGCTGCTGGCCCCAGGGCAGCTCGGGGGGCTCTTCTCACCTCGCAGCGAGGGGTCACAGAGCCGTGAATTCCCTCCATGCTCTGCTGCGGCAACTGGAGTTGGCTGCTTCTGCTAAATCCACCATGTAACAGCGATAGCCCAAGCCACGCACCAGCTCAGAGCTGCCGTGAGCACACGTGCCTTCCCCGGCTGGTGGCTGCCGAGCTTGCCGGGTGGGAGAGTTGGGACAAATTCCCTCCAGCTCCTGGCAGTGACGCTGGAGAAGATGGTGAATCGCTCGTAGCGAAGGTGTGAGTGGTAGGAGGGTGCGAGTCAGTGTTCGGGCAGGAGAGAGGCCACAGCAGTGCCTGTGCATCGGATGGGATCGTCCCAGAGGAGACCGAGCCCACGCAAGGCGAGCGGGTGCTCCTTTTTTCCCTGTAACGCTGCGGCTGCAGCTTCAGGTCTCCTCAGGTGCCAGTGCCAGGCGACAGCAGCACCAGCAGCCCTGAACGCCTGGCTCCTGCGTGTCACTGCTGCCACCGAACACCCCTGTGCCGGTGTGCCGGGGTGCCGGCTCTGCCGGGGGGGGCTGGTCCCATCACTGTGGCCATGACCGAGCTCACCCTGCCACGGTCCCGCACAGCCCAGCCCTGGCGATTCCTGCATGGCTGCTTGTGGGGATTTGTCTGTACCCAAGCCTGCTGGCAGCCTCCGGCACAGCCCGGAGGTACCAGAGGAAGAGGAGGGCAGCCCTGTGGGTTTGTCCTCAGCTCCCGGTCCCTTCCTCTCCCCAGCCCTTTCCTTCCATGCAGCAGTTTCGTGACTTCTCCGCTCTGTGCAGCAGCCCCAGCCCTTGTCACCAAGCCGCTCTGCTGCCGTGGGTCCCCAAGCCCACCGCCTGCATCAGGGGGTGCCAGGGCTGGGTGCGGGCACAGGGCAGCCTGGGGGTTGAGCTGGAATTTGGGGCTCAGCCGCAGCTGGGAACCCCCTCCCCGCTCTCACAGCTGCCTGCCCCGACGGTGAGGCCGAGACGCCGCACTGAAGCAGATGCCCAAGCCCTTCCCAGTGCTGGAGGAGAAGGTGAGTGGGGGGTTGGTTTGTGGGGGACACACAGGGCTCTGCAAGCCGGCAGGTGCCTGGGCTTGTCTCTGGCCCCGGCTCGGAGCCGGGACCCTCGTGCCCCGGCAGGTCTCCCATCCCACAGGCAGAGCCGTGGCCGGCGGCGCAGCGCCTGGCACCCGTCTTGCCGCCAGAGCTGGGTGAGTCACCCATTCCCTGTGCTGTGGGCCAGGGCTGTGCCCAAGGTGGGGGGGCTCCCTTGGGCTTGGGGTGCTGGGGGGGCCTGGGGAGGAGCCAGACCCCCCCCCCCCCCCCCCCGAGCCCCATCATCCAATTCCCGTGCAGACCGGGAGCCGGAGCTGTGCCTGGTCCTGTTTGACTACACCCCGGAGCTGCCGGACGAGCTGCCGCTGCGGCGGGGAGATGTCGTCCAGGTCCTCAGCAAGGTGAGGGGGGCGCGGGGACGGGGGCAACCCCGAGGCTGGTCCCCGGAGCTGACGCCTGCCCTCGCCCGCAGCGGACAGAGGTTGAGGGCTGGTGGGACGGGCAGTGCCGGCACCAGAGAGGGCTCTTCCCCAACAACTTCGTGGAGCTCCTGCCGGCGCCGGGGCCCACGGTGAGTGGGGGCTGCACTGGAGCCACCCTGCCCTGGGGCTCGTGCGGCTGGATCCTGCACCCTGGTGGGCTCCATAGAGCCAAACTCTGGTGTCTGTGGGGCCGCGCTGTGTCCCTGCCCGGAGTCCCAGCACGGGATGCGCTCCGGTGCCCCATCCTCACCCAACCCCACTCTCCCACAGTTGAAGCCGGCGACGACGCCATCCCGGGACACGGAGTCCGGTGAGTCTGGCCCCAGCGGCCATCCGGCCCCGGGGGCTTCGGTGTCCCGCCAGGACGGCCGGGCAGCCCCGCGGCCGGGTGCAAGGTGGGTTGGGGCAGCCGGGGGGCCGGCTGTGCCAGGGGGCCGGAGGAGCCCCACGGGGCACGGGGATGCGGCGTGGACCGGCACCGAGGTGCTCTCTGCTTCAACTTCCTACCCAGCGAGGAGCCGATTTCCTCCGGCGTCACGTGCGCGGTGTGGGGCTGTGGCAGCCAGGGGAGTCTGGCACGGCATCGCACCACACGGCCTCGTGGGCAGCCCCGCACCAGCAGGTAGGATGGAGCGGCCGTGGCTCTGGGGGGTCCCGCGCCTGGGGACCATCCCGGTGGCAGCACCTGCGTGGGGCCGTGCTGCTCCGGGGCTGTGTCGGTGCCACAGGAGCTGGGGGAGCTGCTGAGGAGGACCAGGGGCTGGTGGGATGCTGGGCAGCTCTGGGCACCATCAACTCTGCGCCGCTGGGAGTGATGGAGCCCCCAGGACCCGCAGAGCAGCTCCCCGCACCCTTGGGACTGGGCGCCCTCGTCCCCGTCCTCATCCCTGCAGCCCTCATGGCCGCAGCTGTCTCTTTGGGTGGCTAAAACCCACCACAGGCATTTTTGGTGCCCACGAGGCTGCCGTGGCGAAGGCTGTGATGGTGGTGGCAGGGTCCAGGCGGCATCAGGGCTGCTAGCCCGCCACAGGGACAGGGTGGCCCACCGTGAGGAGAGGGTGGTCCATGGGCACATGCCTGTGGCCCGATGCCTCGTATCCCGCTCTGCTGGGGGGACCTGTCCCGGTGGGACCCCAGGGCTTGGCGGCAGAGGGATGCTGCTGTGCCATAGGCGGTGGCGGGATGGCATCCTGCCTGTGCCGCGGTGCTAGAGCTCCGGGGGAGGTTTGCAGCCGCTTGCTCTGCCGTGCACAGAGGAAGCGCCGACCGCAGCGGAGCTGGGTGCGGGGCTGGGTGCAGGGTTGGGTGTGGGGCTGGCAGGAGGGGTGGCTGTCCCCAAACCAGCAGAAAGGGCCCTAGGCACATGGTGCCAGGGGCGGTGGGGCAGAGCCCGCCACGGGGCTGCTCAAGTCCTGCCAAGCATCATCGCTGCCGGCCCCGGCAGGCGTGGGAGACTGTGCTGGCGGGAACCGTGGGCCCAGGAGCACCGTGGGACCGTCTCCCACCGGTCCTGCCTGTGGGTGCCTCATCCCCAGCACCCCCTTGTCCCCCACACACAACCTTGAGCCCCCGGTGCCCCTGGCAGGAGCAGGGTGCAAGGATGTGGGAGTCAGGGATGGAGTGGTCCCTGGAAACCACGTCCTAGCAGGGTGGGGGCTGTCCCACCCAGCCGAAGGGTCCCTGGGAGAGGGACCATAACGAGGATCCTTCCCCCAGCGCCTGACGAGCCCCTTTTTGCTCCCCAGCAGCCTGTAAGACAGTGAAGGACGAGGAGGGGGAGCACCCGGGTGAGTCCTGGGCTGGGGGAGGCGGGAGGGGGACAGGACCCCCATGCCCAGTGCATGTCCCCGGTGCTGGGGCATGGCCGCGCTGGCTGTGCCATGCGGTGCTGGCTGTGCCGATCCCAGCCCCAGCCCTGGTCCTGCTTCCTCTCCCCAGAGTTGCCAGCACCGGTGAGGATGGAGCCGGCTAAGCTCCCCCCCAGCAAGAGGATGGCTCCTGCTCCCCCCGTCCCTGCCAAGGCCAAACCGGCCCCCACACTGGCGAGCAAGTAAGATGATGCACGTGGCCGTGCCGGGGCATCTGGGGCTGCCGCGATGCCCCCAGCGCCGGGGCCGTGCCGGTGTCCACGCTTGGTCCCCGGAGTGGCGTCTCCCCCATGGGAGGGCCGAGCACGGCCCGGCTGTGCCACTTTTTGCCACCTCTGCCGTCCCCAGGCTCGCCGGCCCCCAGCCCTGCGCCTCGGCCGACACGGAACAGGGCAGAGCCGGCGACCCAGGTAGGAGCCGGGTGCCGGCACCGGGCGCTGCAGCCGTCGCGGGACCGTGCCCTGCGCCAACGCCGGGCGCCGATACTCTCTCTTTGGCAGACGCCGACGGCTTCAACATGGTGCCGGTCACCACGGCCAAGCTGAGCCACCCCACTGCCACGCGCCCCCGGGTACCCGGCCAGCGGCCCCCCAGCCTCGCCCTGGGGAGTGTGGGGGGTCCCCACGCCGGGGCCTGCGCCCCTCTCCCCGGCGCGGGGCAGGCGCCCGCTCCGCCATGGAGCACGGAGGTGCCAGCGGCACCGCGGCCGGAGGAGAGGCTGGCCCTGGAGGACCTGAAGGCTGAGGTCCGGTCCCTGCACATCCTCGTGGACCTGATGCGAGTCCAGCACCTGTGAGTGGGGACGGGGTGGGGTGGGGGTGTTGGGGTGCTGGCGGTGGCGGGGGTCCCGCTCGCTGCCCGGTGTGGTCCCGGCTGAGCCGTCCCCGGCGTGTTGCAGGCGGGACCTGGAGGACATGCGGCTGGAGATGTGCCAGGAGCGGGCCAAGCGCCAGGCGCTGCAGGTGAGTCCCTGGCGAGGGGCTGCTCCCGTGTCGGGGTCCCCATCGCCCCCCCCAACCCTCACAGCCTTTCCCCACAGGCGGAGATCGAGCGGGTGAGGAAGGTGCTGCCCTGCTAGCACTGCTGGGGGCTGCGGTGCCCACCCCTCTGTGGCCCCAGGGGTGGCACATGGTGCTGCGGGAGCTGTGCCGGTGCTGTGCCATGTGCCCCCCAGCCCCGCTGCCTCCAGCCCCCTGTTCTGCACCGATTGAGCCCAAACACCCACCCTGCGCCCAGGCACTGCTTTCTGCAGCAACAGCCCCTGCGTGTACAGACATTGTTTCAAATAAACTATATTTTGGGTACGGAGTGCTGCTGGGCTGTGTGGGTGCTGCAGAGGGCAGAGCCCCGGGGCTGCCACGTTCTTATGGGCTTGGGAAGGGCTGGGCTGGTCCTGCCGGGCACAGGGGGGGTCCCACCATGGCACAGGGGGTCCTGCCCTGGCACGGGGGGTCCCACCAGGGCTGGCTCAATGCAGAGCCCGGGGCAGGAGCCTGCAGTGCTCAGCCCCAGGTGCTGGCAGTGGACATGCCAGCAGTCACAGCCAGGGCTGCAGACGGTGACAGCCAGTTCGGGGGGGGGGGGCAAGTGCCCCCCACCATCCCCCTGCACCTTGTCCCAGGCTGGGATGCAGAGTCAGGGCCCGCAGCAGGGCTGGGTCAGCGCCTCCTCCTCATCCTCCAGCCCCCGCACCGTTTCCCAGCCCAGCCCCAGCCCCGGCACATCCTGGCCTCCAGCCACTGGCATGGGGCCGGGAGAACATCTGGAAAACATCTGGATCCTGCTGGCGCTGGCGGCGCGGGGGACCGGCCTGGGAAGGAGCTATTTTTATAAAGTTGTCGGGGAGGGGGCTGGGGAGGGGGCAGCAGGGCCCCCGCACCCCATGGGGCTGGGCCGGTGCAGGGAGCGTGGGCAGGATGCGGCCCAGCCCTGCGGGGAGCAGCCCGCATCCCCGGGGAGCACCCGCCGCCCCGAAAACCCAGCAGGGAAACATCCGCCCCGGCCCCGCCGGGAGGGTGCTGGGTCAGGGCCAAGCGGTGCCGGAAAGGACCCAGCTAATTTTAGTGGGGCCAGCGGGGAGGGAATTGGCCTGGGAAGGCAGCCGCGGCCGGACCCCCCCCCAGCCCCAGTACCGCTTCTGTCGGCTGCTGCAGCCGCCCCGGCATGCAGGACCCCCTTTGGCATGCAGGGTTCCCCCCCTCCAGCCACACTGGGCTCCAGGTAGTGTATAACAGCACCATGTTTTGGGGGGGCAGGACCCCATAGCTTACACGGACGTACAGCCTGACCGCGACCCACGGGGATGGGCCTCCTTGCGGTGCCAGCGCCAAGCCGACGGGGGCCAGCGCCCATGGCCGAGACCGGCAAGGTCTGCCCTGTCCTCGTCCTTGTCTCTGCGGAGTCCCAGGGCAGCTCAGCCGGTGCCAGCAGTCGTACCAATGGCTCAAAAAGTGCCTCGTGTCCCGCAGCGGCGGGGGCGAGTCTGGTCCTGGGGGGGGGGGGAGGGCCCATGGCACTGGGGTCCGGCTGGCAGTGGCGCTCCAGGTCAGCTCCTCCAAACCGGGGGCAGTGAGCAGCCCCCCACCCGCCGTCCTCCTGTCCCCAGACCGCGTCCTAGGCAGCTCCCGGGGGCGTCACGGTGTCGGCTGAGCTATTCCCGGGGCCGGGAGCCAGACACGGTGCCAGGGCATCTGCCCCTGTGCCGGGACTCAGTAGTAGTGGACACGGCCAAGGGTGCCGGTGCCCAGGATGTCGGGCTGCCCGTTGCGCCAGATCTCGCGGATGATGCGCTCGCGCTCCTCCAGCCGCTGCGCCCGCTCCAGCTCCTCCGCCGAGGCGAAGACGTTGACGGCCAGCGCCCCGTCCCCAGGGCCGTGGCTGTCCAGCGGGATCTCGGTCACCGGCAGCAGGGACTCGGATGCTGCACGGTCAACGGTGTCCTCCTCTTCCTCGTCCTCATCCTCGTCCTCCTCCTCGTCCTCGCTGAAGTCCCTTGGGCGGGGTGGGGGGCGCACGGAGGGCCGGCAGGAGAGGCGCAGCACCAGCAGGCACAGGGTCAGCACCAGCCCAAAGCAGACACCCAGCACGAAGTAGAGCCCGAAGCTCTCGGGGTTGGCTGCGGGGAAAGCGGAGGGGATGAGGGACTGGCCCGTGCTTGCCGCAGGGCCCCCGGTGGCCCTAGGGTCCCCCCCCCGGGACATGTCCCTGCCAGGTCCAGGCTGGCTCACCTCGGATGTGCGCATACGCGGCCATGCTGTTGCTCAGCAGCTCCATATCCCGCCTGCGGCTCTCCATCTTGTGCCTGGCCCTGCTCAGCGTCTCCCGCGATGGCACGTGCTCGGCATCTGCAGGACACAGGGGCTGAGCAAGGCGCTACTGGGGGCTGGGGCCTCCCCAGGAGTCCCCCGTCCCTTTTTGGGGCCGTGCCTGGCTGTGACCGTGCCCCAAGGGCTGCCCGCTGAGCCCCGGCCAGGGCAGGGGCTCACTCCCGGTCTGGGCTGCTCCATCCAGGACCGAGCCCCACAAGTGCCGAACTGGAGCCGTCCCGCTCCCACCACCCCTCCATCCTTCCGGCAGGACCGGGACGGATATGGCTCCTCCAGGACACTGCGTCAAGCGGATCTGCGGCACAGGGCCAGGCTTTCCATCCCCTGCCCCGGTCGTGGGCACGGGACACGGGGCCGGGCCATGGGGCTGAGCTCGGTGCTGAGCGGGGCCGGGGTCCCAGCGCACCCTTGCAAGGCCGCCCGTGCCGGCAGAGCCATGGGACACACGGGAGCTGGTGCTGCCGGCGCACGTGCATGCACACACGTGTGCTCCCCTCTCCGTGTTGCTCCCAGCCCAGCTCCAGCCTCGGCTGGTGGCCACGGGGCCCCGTGGCACAGGGACAAGGACCGGGCCATGGTGCAACGGCCGCCAGGTTGGCAGGCAGCGGGGAACACCGCTGAGCCGGGGCTGACCCTGCGCTCCCGCCGCGGCCCCCGGAGCAGGATGAGCGAAGGGCAGGCGCTGGTCCTTCTGCAAGAGGAAAAGCCGCTCGTGCCGCCTCGCTTGGGCCGGCCGCAGCTCCCACGGGAACCTGCCCTGGGGAGCTGGGAGGGGATGTGGGCACCCTGTGCCGTCTCCCTCCGTGACACCCCGTGGGGACAGGGTGCCCGAGCCCCTGATGGGGTGCAGGGGGTGAGCACCTACCTCCTGCCGCCCAGGGACCTGCCTGGCCCCAAGAAGCTGAGCACCAGCCTTGGCACCCCGTCCCTGCCCCAGCGATGCTGGTGTGGGGCTGGGTCCCTCTCAGCTGTGGGGTGCCGCGGCCCCCCCAAGGCGTGGGGCTGGGCAGCGGGCAGGACGGGAGGCGATGCAGTGCCTGGCCCTGGCAGGGGACGAGCTCATTTCCCAGAAAACAGCTCCAGGGAGGGAGGAATGAGGAAAGAAATGCAGAAAATGTGACACATCAGCAGAACCGTCCCCGGACAGTCCAGTGCTGCGGGGCTGCTGCACGTCCCGGGGCTGGGCAGCCCCTCGCAGCAGGACACCCCAAAACACCCCCAGGAGGGTCCTGGTGTCCTCCCTTGCGGATCAGCCCCACCGCCAGCCCCTGCCCCTGCAAGGGGGCCGGCTGGGAGCTGCACAGCCCCGCTGTGGGGCTGGAGGGGCAGAACCCCGCCGTGGGGCTCCAGGGACCCCCCTGGAGCCCCGCCGGTGGCAGGGCTACTGGCGAGGGCACCGCAGGGCTCGCCCCGGGACCACAGGGGGCTCGGCACCCGTGGCTGTGGGCCGTGGCTGGGTGGAGGTCCGGGGCTGTAGCGGGCACGGGGGGTGAGCGAGCCCAGGACAGGCAGAGGGAGCTGGGCCCTGGTGGGTGCTGCGTGCTGGGCAGGAGGGCACCGAGTCCCCACCGCCAGAACCGGGGCTGCCCTGGACCCCCGGGGACACCAGAGCGGGACCACCCCGAGATACGGCTGTGCCTGCGGGCACAGCCCCAGAGCGCTCAGCCCTGTGTCCCCGAGCTCCGAGTCCCCAAGCACCCAGCCCCGCATCCTCAACCGCTGCGTCCCCGAGCTCCGCATCCCCGCGCACCGAGCCCCGCGCCCTCAGACCCCACGTCCCCACACGCTGGTCCCCCCTCCCGCGCAACGCCGGAGCATCTCAACCAGGGGACGGGGCAGATCCGCCACATCCCGCCGTGGCCGTCGGGGCTGGGTGGGTGCTGGGGTCCTTTGGGGTGCCCCGTCCATCCGCCCCGCGGTCCCCTTCGGCCCCTGAGCCCCCTGTGCTGGTGCCCAGGGGCCAGCGGGGCTGGTACTCACCAGGGTGGTGGGTTGCCCCGAAGCGGGGCAAGAAGGCGAGCGGCGGCGGAGCCCGCTGCACTTTGGCTGGAGAGAGGGAAGAGAGAGAAAGGTCTGTTTAGCATTAACGCCGCAGCAACAGGAAATAGTTTGGAGGCGGCTGGCGGTCAGCGCTCCCCGCCGGAGCCAATGGCAGCCCCGTCCCGACGCCGAACGAAGCACGGGGCCGGGGTTCGTCCCGCTCCCCCGGGACGCTGGGCTCGGCCCTGCTGCGGAGCCGCCCCGGAGCAGGGAGTGTGGCTGTGGGCCGGCAGCTCCGGACCTCATCCTGGCCACGACCAGCCCCATGGGCTCACGGGGCTGCGCGTCGACCTGGCGAAGCCCCCCCATGTGTTGCACCGTAACTACGCAGGGACGGGTGTGTAGGGGCTCCTGGGGCAGCACCCAGCCCCAGGGAGGTTTGGGGTCAGGCAGGGTCCTGCCCTGCTCCCGGCTGCACCGTGCAAGGACAGAGCAGCCCAGGCCATGGCGCAGCCCACCCGGCAGCTTGACGGCGGCACGGGCTGCTCCGGCACGGCAGCGGTGCCAGGCAGAGCCGAGGGCGCAGGCAGGGGGTCTCTGCCCCACCTGCATCAGCCCTGGACACCTTGGGGCTGGACCCCCCAGGACACAACATTCTGTGCCCAACGTTTGTCCCCAGTGGCCCAGGGATGACGCTGGGCTGGACCAGGAGGGACAGGCTCTGCCGGGGCAGGGGGCTCAGCCCCTGGCAGGGCCTGGCGAGAGGAGCTGGGACCCCTGGGACAGGACAGGGCTACAGGTCCCCGTAGGGTCCCTCATGGCTGCTTTGCTGCAAGCCCACCCCCGCTGCACCCTCCCACACGTGTCCCCAAGCCATCCTGGTCCCAGGCCCCCCCATCCCCATGGGGTCGCTGCGCGCCGGGCTCTCAGTATGAAGTTTTATTGCCGTCATGCAGGAGTAGTTTTGATGTAGTACAAAAATAATGTCTTTATACAAATTTTTTTCCTCTTTTTTTTTCTTTTTTTTCTTTTTTCTTACAACAGGCTCCTTCCCACAGCGCGGCCCCTCCGCCCGCACCCCCCAGCTGCTCCTGCCCTCCCCGCACCCCCCCCCCTTCCAGTTTGCTTTAATACAAGTGTGATTTACTGGCGATGACCGGTGTGCAGGAATACTGGGTATGATACAGCCTTGCAGAGTCCCCAGAATATTGCTTTTAACTTTGGGGAAGAAAAAAACCAGAAACATAAAGAGGTGGGAGCAAGACAGGAGAAAACCAGATGGAAAGAGCAGGGCCCCAGCTGGGGGTCCAGGCCCCAGGGGACTCGGGGCTGGGGGTCTCTGCTCCGCTGCTGGTGGCACAGGGGGGCGATGGGCACGCACTGCGGTGTGCCGGGACAGATCTACCATCTTTAAAATAAATAAGGCTAAGACTTCAGGCTACTGGCTCAGCTGGCTGGGGTTGGTGCAACTGTTCTAGTCTGTATTAGTGTTCACAATTCCCTGCCTGCCCGCTGCCAAGTGGCTTTGGCAAGTTCGCAGGCAGGACATAATGCCCGACGCTGCCAAGGAGTTTCAGGTCAATCCCTATGTCTCCACAAAGACACCTGTAGGTTGGCCCAGGCTAGACGCAGTCTGCTGCCCCAGCCTGGGGCAAGAGAAGGCAACAACACGCTACAAATAGATCTGCTACTCGCTCCCTGCCCGCACTCACCAGGGTGGAAGAGCTGACCCCAAAAAGCAGGGCCAGCCCCCACAGCCAAGGCCACAGCAGCTTTTCCCATCCCTGCTCACACATTTCCTTGTGCCCAGCCCGAGGCTGGCAGGAGAGGGCGATGCTGGAGCTGTCACAGGGCTGGGAGCAGCCCAGAGCAGGGGAAGGAGGCAGCCAGAGAGCTGCTGCCTTGAGCGGGAGCCCTCACTGGGGCACTGTGAGCCCTGGGACCTCTGTGTGAGAACAGTTCATCTGGCAAGACAGGCATCCAGTTCACAAAATGAGGCTCAGAAACAATCGTTCCTGTTCTCAGCACAGGCAAACGCTCTTCCAGTGGCATTAGGTGACAAACCGGGACATCCTTCTCCCGCCTCAGCACCACACGGGGACAGCAGAGGTAGCCCCAGGTTTGCATGGCGAGGCTGGGATGGCAAGATAAGCTAGGGAACAAATACAGTAGAGACTTCAGCCAGCCCCTTCCTAATTCTAGGCAGATTATTTTGGGAAGCTTTTTCACATTATAACTCATATATTATATCTGTACCACAACTGAAGTGTGAAAATGCTAAATCAGAATTAATGCAATTTTAACTGCACCTTAGATAAGCTACTGAAAAATAAGATTAAATCATATATCCTTACAAAACTAAAAGAATCAGTGAAAGGTGGGAAAGAGGTCAGAGGCCACACTGGGCCGAGTCCTGCAAAACCTTTGAACTGCGGACAAGATCCCATCTTTGCAGCAATTGCCTGCAAGGACGACTCTCTCCTGAGGCGGCGGCCAGCTCTCCGGGCAGCCGCCGGTCACACAGGATAACCGGGCGGCTGTTTGTGCTGCTCACGAAGGCCTTGGCACACTGCAGCCCACGCACGGCCACCGAGGGTTAGACAACACAGCCAAACCAGGTGGCACGTCAAGGACAGAAAAAGATTTGATGCAGATGAAGGGAAGTGGGAGGTTTCAAGAAATTCTTCCTTTCAAGAAACCCTGATAAATCTAAGCTTATTCAAACCATATGGAGCGAATGCAATCAGCCGACTCTCTGTACTGCACAGCCGCAACTCTTGTGCCAGCAAACCAGCTTCACCCTTGGTAGTCTTCTCCTTTCCCACAGGCTTCGCTCGATCCAGAGAACAGCATGGTTAAAAAGACAAGAGAGGTAGATTACAGTCATGATTAAAAGCAGATTAGTCATCTAGGCTTCGATTTAAAAAACAGATTCCAGAAGATGCCAAGAGGTTGCTGCTTCCAAAACTAGCTTTTTCAAAAGTCTTCTCCCTCCAGAGCGAGTGTGAGTGCGTGTCCCTGAACAGAGCTCAGAAGAATTGCTACATTATTCTCCATCACGGGACACCAGTATTGCTGTTGAGCTGTAGTAGGCGACGTGAAAGGCAGACTGCAGGATGGTGCTTGTGCTCTTGGATGTGTGGGAAGCTACTTCCGAAGGTACCTCTGGGCCAGGATAGCTGCGTCCAAAGGGTTCATGGGCTGGGCGTCATGGCCCAGGCGTCGCACGGGGGGGATGTTCCCAAACTGCCGCTTCTGTAGGAAGCTCTTGGCCTCATGCAAGGTGTTCTTCTCCTCAGCCAAGAGCAGCTGCTGCCTCATGTAATTCTCAAACTCGTACTGCGAGCACTCCTCTGTCACCTTTACCTGCGAGAGAACCACCCAGTCAGAGCCACGGCAACAAGCAATGTTCACACAACTCCCCTCCAATGGTCCCGAGTTACCGCTGGATAACTGGAGTCTTAATGCAAGAACTGGACCTGCTGCCAGACGTACAGGCAGGACTCACTTGTGCCACCAGAAACAGGTCTGGAAACCTCAGTGGCTCTGTCCTGATGCAGCTCATCCCAACCCTGGCAGATATTCAGGGGCTGCAGCTGTTTGGACCCAGTTCTCGCATCCCCCCCGAGCCCTGCAGAGGGATTTCTCATGGCAACACTGACTGCAGCATCACAGGCAAAAGCTCCTACAAGGCTGTCCCCAGGCAGTGAGGTCACCAGCTGTCACTTCCAACAAAAAAATATGCTGGCAAGAAAACAGGATGTTTGCTCCCATCACAGAACTCACCAGGGAGCCTGAGCCAACATCGCTACCTCCTCCTAGCATTCCCAGTGCATGTGAGCTCTCAGCTGTGTGTGAGGGAGCAAGTGCGGCTCAGAGAGGAGCAAGCTGACCCTCAGCCAGCTCTGGGGCCTGAGAGTTCACTTCCAGGCAGCACGGCCAGCTGGATGTGACTCCCAGCCCCAGCAACATGAGCCTTTCCTTCCGCTGCACAAGACAACGATGGACTTGGCCACCTCGTACAGCAGCAGCCACAGCTGGGTCCTCACCACCTTCCCCTCACCAGCTCGGGGCCCACAGGGGGCTGCCATCTCCTTCCATTACAGACAGACTTAGCACAAAAAAGCAGTTCCACAGAAAGGTAAGTAGGAAAACCTACCTCTTGGGGGTTTTCAGGGTTAGCCACTTGGTCATCGATGTCTGGCACCACTTGCAAAGGGCCACTCAGCGAGGACATAGACTGCCTGGGGGGGAGAGTACAGTGTCGGGGTTCAGAGCACAGAACCAGCTCACACCCCCTCACCCAACACCCTGGCCAGGGCAATCCCACCTGGCTGGCTGTGAGTGTGGCAGAGAGCTACCTGGATGCCACACCAGCTACTGCTACTAGAGGACACTATTCCAAATTCAACTTCCCTGGTATGAAATCATGTTACAACCCCAGAGCTGCCTTTTTTTTTTTGGGGGTGGGTGTGTGTGTGTGTGGGTGTGTGTGTGTATGTGTGTGTGGTTTTTGGTTTTTTTTTTGTTAAACAGGATGTGGAACTCTTAACTCTTGCATAGGTAGGAGAGAAAAAAGCCACAGCTCCAAAAAATCACAGACTTCACTGCTGACTTAACAGACAGCACAAGAAGTTTGCCTGGGCATGCTGTGCAGCACAGACAGAAGGTCACAAGGCTAGCAAGAGAGGGCTGCACCGAGCAAACACCACCAGGATCCATTTCTGCTGGAGTGTGCTACTGGAATCTCATCCCAATTAGTTCATGCCAGTCCTGGAGTCAGATTTACCCTCAAAAAGCATCCCCACCCTGCACGTGTAGTGTTCCCACCTGTTCTTCCCCTCTAGAGATCTCAGTACTGTTTTGTAATGTTATTGCTTTAGACTCCAACCCTAGTCACAATGACAAGCATTTGTACAGGCCACTCTGGCTGTATCCATCAGCAGACACCAGTGGTTGAGACACAGGATTTAAAGACTTTTTTTGCAGTTCTCACAGATCCTGCTCTGGTGTCCTGTTTGGCAGCAGTCTGCTGGCCACAGCAGAAATAACGCTGCTTGTGGCCAGAGGCACCATGTTCCTATGTCTCTCCTCTTGCATGTACCATGATGCTATGATGGAGCTGAGAGAATCCAGCACTTCAGAAGCTGTCAGACGCTGCTGCGGATCTAAGACCAGCAGTTTTCGGATCAAGCACACAGTGTTTTCTGAGACCCGTCCATCCCTGGGAGAGAGAACACGTGATCAGTCCGAGTGCCCGAGGTGGGCAGCGGCAGCAGCAGGATGGATGTGCTGGGAGCACAGGTCAGGAACTAGAGGAGCCACCACTGCTTTGACTGAGAGAGCCCAGAATTAACCAGGGGGGTGATTCCCTGTTTTGCAGCATGGGGCCTCTCTCACCTTTGTACAAGATGTCCCAGCTCTGCTACTGCTTCCTTGGGGACTACTGCATACAGTCTTTGCTCTCATTACCGCTGCGACCCTCAGGGGCTTTGAGTGAAGCCCCTCCAGCTCCGGCTGTCCCAGTAAGGCCCAGAGCACCACCCGCACAGGCACTAAGAGAAGGGCCTCCCTGGGACAGGCTATACTCACTCAGGGATGGTGTACTCGGCAGCCTTGATTTTGCGGAAAAGCTCCTGAGGTATGCTGTCATAGAAGGGGAACTGGCCATAGAGCATGGTGAAGAGCACCACACCCAACGCCCACATGTCACTGGGTTTTCCACGGTACGGCCGTCCTGCAGGGACCAAGGAGACAAAAGCAACAGGCTTTACAACACTGCTCACTTCTGCAGCCCACCACCAGCAGTAAAGGCACTGAAGCAACTTCTGTATATGCTCCCTTTTTTCTTAGCATTAATCAAAATGCTCAAGACTTCCTATCACAAGACACCAAGAACCTCTTTCAAAGATGCATCCTTTGCAAATAAGCAAATTCTTCATCTCCACACAGGTGTCTTCCCTTTCCCTACAGAGCAGGGCTATCCCTGCTGAATGGCCTTGATGTGATCCAAGAGCACCAAGTAATCAGAACAACTGCATGCTGTGCTGGAGTTCACACCTCACTCCCCTTTGACATCCCTGCAGACTGTTGCCACCAGGATTCCCTGAGCCTCGCAGGCTGCAGAGATGCACCCTGCTGTGAGTCCAGGTCAAAGGAGAAGGGAATTTAAGGGCCAGCAAGCACAAGGCAGGGGGAGGCGGGAAAGAAACCCTGAGAAGAGTAAGTGCTCCTCAGGTGAAGAGTGGCCCAAGATTAATGCCAACCTCACCACCCCAACTGCACTGGAGATTTGCATGGAAGTGCAGACTAAGACTCTCCACACCCAGCTCAGATTGAGCCTGTCAAGATGGGACTCTGCCTCCGGGATGGATCCAGCACACAGACACTGGAGCCTGCTGGGAAGCTGTGGAGGGCACAGGAAGGTGCCTCCTCTGGGCAGAGGCATTCCCAAAAGCTGCTGCAGCCCCAGCATACCCTGGGAGCCACTCGATGGAAATGCTGCTTTAAAGCCCCTTCAATCGCACAATAAATCAGCAAACAGCAGAATGCATGAGGGTCAAAAAATTAAACTCCAGTGCTGTACCACAGCACAGGACTGAGGGAATGACTTCCTCTGACTCACGCAGTGAGTCACTGCTGCAGCATTTGTTATTTGTACTAATTATTCTTTGCTTTATATGCTCAAAAAAAGGCACCTCTCCCTCCTCCTCCAACTTTTCCTGCAGTGACATTTCAGCAGCTCTAAAACGCGAGCCATCTCTTAGCAGAAGACAGCTTCTTCTGGAGACCTAAAACAATGATTAATTCTTCATGCGTTTTAGCTTCCCCTTGCACAGGAGCATTAGCAATACAGACAGAGGGATGCTCAGAGTCTGAAGGTGGTGGTGAAGCCTGGAATGTCCTCAAGTAACATTTCCCTCGATGCTTAGAGGGGAACTGCAGATTGAGCCATTTTGGAACAGTGTTTTCAAGAATACAGGATCGGGCTGCACAGACACCCCAACAGGGAAGGGCTATTTGCAGAGACATCAGAGCCAGAGAGCAGTGCGACTGCACCCAAAGGTCAGGCAAGGTGGTGCTACAGAAGGATGCAGTCCTCTAAGGCTGCCCCTTGCAGGGTCTTGAACAGCCTCAGCTGTCAGAGAAGTCAACGACAGCCTGTTCAGCACCTTGTGGTGTGTGGCCTACAGACAGGCCAGTCAATCCACCACCAAGAGAGCCGTTAGAAGAAACACAGGTGCTTGCAGCCAGGCTATGCTGGAAGGGAGGATGACAGGGCTGAAGTCCAGGACAGAACAGTACCCTGGATGAGCAGGAAGGAGCAGCCCCACGCAGCCTTTACCAGACACCAGCCACTTGAGCTGCAACTGCTCCAAGCTCCTGCAGAGCAGTTGGCTCGAATCATCCATCTGGTTACAGGGGCCTCAGGATATCCTGCAGAACAGGAAAGGCCTGCAAAAAAACACAGGTTCCACCTCCCTGCCTGCCTCTGCTCCCTTCCTGGCTCAGTCCTGCCCAGGAGGGAAGCAGCCTCAAACCTGCCTGGCAGATCACAACGGAAGAGCTCAGCTACATTTATTGCTGCTGCCTGTAAACCCGACAACAAATTAGAGGGGAGTCCACCGGGTCTGGAAATTTCAGGACTAGCTCCCTCTGAGGGGATATGTGAAACACAATAGCTCAGGATACCACAAACTAATAACTCAAATCTTCAGCAGAGGTGTTTTCAGTAATCTAGATGTTACCCTTGCATAAACAAATATGATTGACAAGGATTCTGGCTTTCACACTAGCTATATGCACACCAGCAAGTGGTGCTGCCCAACATACTGCTGACTTGTCCAGAAAGCAGTTGGTGCTGTTGACCTACTGTCCACAGTTTTAGGCAGTTTCCCATCGTCCAAATGATACCTTGACCCTGTAGATGGATAACCCTTAGGCAGGTGGGATGCATTAGGGGTGATCTTGGACTGCATCCTGCAGTTCAGCTCCATCCAAAGGGAATTTTATCTGTGCTCACAAGGACTACTCCACAACATGAGCTAATGCATGGTAACTAGAGTCTATGTAGGCTTATACAGAGGTGCTTCAGATGCACAGTCCCAACTGTAAATGCACCTTTCAACACTCTTAGTCAAGCTCACCTGGATGAGGAAAACATAACCCAAAAAACCCAAACAAAAAAACACAACCAAACCTCCAGAAAAAAACCCAAAATGATGCCTCAGTCACTGGCCTGACAAACAGGACAGCCCTGCTCAGCTATTGCCAGCACAAAAGCTAGCACAGTAGCAGACAGAGTTTATTGAAGAGAAACCTCCTGAAGCAACTAGACAGACAGAAACCACATCTGTTTCCGAAAGTCCATGCACTGGAAACAGTTAAAAGGTGGGAGGACATTAGGGAAAGCTGTTCTTTGCCAGACTTCTGCTTAAGGCCACTGCTGCAGACAAGGCATAGGCCAGACTGCTGGAGACAAGATACAGCCCAAACAGACTGCTAGTCTGGCCTGATGTGATCATTCCTTTATTTTCAAGTAACTCCTCTCAGTCAGCCCAGAAGCCGCCCAGAGGGTCAATAGTTCCCTTCTGTAAGCAAGCAGCAGCTGCAGCAGCAACTGCTCCTCTTAGTGTATGGCCTGGAATAAACTGACATGATGGTGGGATTTGGACCAATTGCCTCTTAGGTCTAGGGATTTACCTGCAGCTTAAGTGAAGCCTCAGAACAAGATTCAGGTATGGGAAACGGAACGTCTTGTCTGCAATCAGACTTATTTAAGAACAGGCAGGGAGCTTTTAATTAGCTTTGAAGTTCAGACTAGCCTTAAGAAAAAAGTTACACTTGCTCCCTTCCCTCCATACTTTCCCAGTTGGGAAAAAACAGACCAAGACTCATAATTGGACCCTAATTAAGAGGCTCTCACAGAAGGCAGGTTACATATGGGAACAGAAGTGGGTTGTTTTCATTTATTGTCAAGAGCCACAAATAAATGCAACAAGTGTTAAGTGTGGAGGCTGTGAATTCCTACTGAGGACCAAAGGGGATTGCCTACCACTAAGCACATCTGGGCTGATGTAGGCAGGGCTCCCTCGCTGGTCTTTCAGCAGGTCATCTTCACTCACGAGGTGCTTTCCAAGACAGAAGTTTGTTATGGTTATTCGATGAGTCCTGGGGAAAATCAGAAGGCATCAGTGAATAAGGACTATCCTGCATGAGCCAAACAGCACAGAGGAAGTTAACACCAAAACAGAGGTATGTGTCTACAGGGCTTTTTGGGAGGCTTGAAGTACTGGGAAAAGACAAGCGGAGCTGTAAGATCAACAACTGCATCCCAAAGGGGAGGGATTCCACACCTGTCAGCATGGCTTGCAAGACTCTTACAGGGGGAATATGAGAATATTTTACAACTATGGACATCTACATCCAACTCGAGTGGCACATATAAGCATGGCTGTAAGCACAGGGTGCTCGTGTAACGTGCCCACCTTGCAGCCACACAGGTGCCTTTTGGCCAGCCTGCCAGGAACATCATAGCCAGCAGCACAGCACCCTGCAGGCATCAGCAGCACCAGGATCTGCACTTGTGTGCTTGCTGACCATTGTAGTGTAAGAGTGTTAACAAAGTAGAAGTTTATTTTAACTGCTGATTCTCTTCTATGCTTCCCAACTACCATCTCCAAAAGCATCTTCTCCACACAACATTTTCAGGCAGCTGAGGGAAAATACCCTACAGAAGGACTGCCACACGCCTGGCCTCCATGCACTGTTTGCTTACGTGTTGCCAGCACATGAACGACAGGACCTTTGTTCAGATTCAGTACAACCACTTTTGCATCACCCAGCAATCCCACAGCAGTAGTCTGGTGGCAGTTTTACCTGATCTGCAGGACTATTCTTCACATGCAAGTATGCAGAACAGAGAAAGTCTAATCAACATCCAAAAAACCTCCTACAGAAAAGGTGAGAACTGCAGGTACATGCAATACATGCAATTAAGATACCCCTATTTCCCTATGGTATTGCCAGCTCCAATTAATGAATTTTTCCAGGGAAAGTGAGCTCATTACGAAACTACTATCACATTAAGTCTTCCATGTCACTCAGATAATTTGGATTTTAACATACAACTTAAAGGACTGTCTAGAAGTTTTCTATATTCTTGAAAAGTATTACACAACTAGAGCCTGAGAGCATGAATTAAGTTAGTCACAATAACCAAGAAATACTTCCAGCGAGTCTAACAGACAAGTGAAATAAAACCAAGTGTGGGTTGGCAATGGAGAGTTGATTATTAAGAAAGACAGATTTGTGTTTAAGAAGTGTTAGCTTCAACTGTCAGGAGACTTCCCTGGCTGAATAACAATCTGCAGGATTTCTTAAGGATTTAAAAGACTAAGTGTTCTAAAGGACACTAAAATATTCAGGGTTGCTTGGTTTTATTTAGTCACCGAAATTTGATCTAATCTGTAATCATCCAATCATCCAATCAACTACTGCACTGGCTAATTGGAAAACTTTAATGCCCAGATCTTGCAGGGGACAACGTCTGAGGGACCTACATTAGCCCAGGGTGTAACATGCCTGGTTAGGACTTTGCAGTGATATGTAGCTACCTTCACTCCCCCACAAACAGAAAAGACCTGGTTCTTCTATGAGCATGGCTGGAACAGAACAAACATTTCTGATCAGCCCAAATGGCTGGTCTTCTCCATGGTGATCTATTCTTATGCCTCACCCACCCTTTCATATGACTCACTGCTGTAGAGGCTACAGTTTTTCCTCACCAAAGCTGATGGTCTTGCTAGCAAAAAGCAAAAACATAGTATGTAATACAAAAAATGACTTTGGCAAACATGTTCACAAAGCTTAAAATACCTCCCCCTTCCTGCTAGTGGGGGCCCCTGTGTGCAGCTCTGTCAGTGGGATGCTCCACTGCACACTTTGCCCAGAAAAGAAGGGAAGCTCTGGGTGGATCCTTTAAAGCAGCAACCTTTGTCTGCCTCTTCCTAGCAAGAAGGAGAATCAAAGAAGCAAGCAGAAGATAAGAGATTTATCTTAAAGTGTTACAGAAATGACTTAAAACTCTTTACAGGTGGCCCTGAAAAGCACTAGCTGCTGTGTGTGTTGGGGGGAACCAAGAAGTTCAACCTCAGTAGGTAAAATCTGTTTGCTTTCAAATGGTATTAGGGAGGAGAAAAAAGTAAGCTATGACCAGAGTGAAGCTGCATGCTTTGTACAGACTCTGGAAGCCTGCAGACCTAAAGCCTTCCAGTTTTTTTATTCATTCCACAGAAAACCAGACAGTGTGAAAAGAGAATGAATTCCACTCATTCTTAAAAGTTAGTGCAAAATATTGAGCCAGTAATGCAATACTGAAGGACACAGTGGAGTATCTGAACTGGAACTAGCTTGCCAACTAAGTTACTACACAAACCAAGATAACTAAAAAACTCCAAGGAGCCACCAGGCAAAGTGCACACTACCACCAGCTGCCTCTCACTCGTGCTGAACTCATGCCCCACTGATGCTGTTCGCTCTGCTCTGGGAGGGCTAGTCCCTCCTGTGTCTGCACAGCATCCAAGACATGTTGGACATCAGCGCATTATAAACTGAGGCTTGCATCAAACCAGCTAATGGGAACAAGGAAGCTATTTGAAGCACAAATACAGACTAGACAGAAGAACTTTTGTTTAGATAAGTAAATATTTTACTGCTAGCAAAAACACAGTCAAAGATTTAACACTGCCATGATTACAGTACAGACTGCAGTGTTGGGAATCCCTTTAGCATGATGGAAAGTGAATTATGTGAGCAGAACCACTTACAATGTTTTAATTCTTTTTAAACATATAAATAAGTATTTCTCTTGCAGGTTTCTGAATCAGAATAAAATTTAGTTTTCAGAAGTTAGAATTGAAAAAGAAATGCTGACATGGGGTCACTAAGCTTGGTGGAAGAGTGAACTATCTAGGTTGGGCTCAATTCATTTTTGGAGAATAACTCATGTAACTTTGAGCTGGATTTGTATTTTTGTGCAGCCTACTTCCAGCTCCCTCACCCTTCTCACACGAGAGCACTCTCAACAAGTGCTGCCTTCAATTGTGTTTCAAATAGAAATCTGCTTCAGGGAAGAAATGCAAGACAACTGCCAGAACAGCAGCTCTCCAGCAGACTTACCTTTTGTTTAGCACCATGTTTCCTAGTTTCAAGTCTCTGTGCACAATATTTTTCTGTAAAATATGTAATAGTATAAAATAAGCAAAAGCATATTTGTTATAGAAGTATAAACTCAATACTTGGACAAAAGCATTAAGTATCTTTTGAAATCATGTCATCTTCATTCTCAGAAATAACGTAGATCAAGGTTTCAGGTCAGGTTCCATGCCAGGTACTTCATGCACTTCATTTTTGATTCTGGTCAGAAGGACAGAACAAGCAAATTTGCTGCTTTGAACACACAGACAGACTTGACTGAAACTAAGAGACCTGAAACTTAAGCGTCCAGGCTCAGTAAGACCAATATGATGAGCATTCCCTCAAAAATATGCTTCACTGCTCTGCCAAGGAAGGATGGGTGTCCCTTGTCACAGTGTAAGAAGTCAAACATTGGCAGAATCTTTTTTTGTTACAATAATTTCTAGTTCACTGATCTCAAACTTGTAGCTTGAGGTTCTGATCTCAGAAATCAGTTCTTACATTGTCATTTATTTTGCTTCAAAAGGAAACGCTTGAAGTGTTTCCTGCGTTTGATTAGTCTCTGCTCCCCTCTTCAACCCCCCCTTTCTGAGGTTAGTAACACCCTAGTTCACCTGATCTGCATTTAGTCCAGCTGGCCCCTCTCCACAGTCAACAAATGCTATGTTATCATTGAGAAACTTGAGGAGAAGGGAATGCTCTTTTACAGCTTAGGGCATGAGGTCTTAGACAGAACACTGTTAGAGGGAAACAGCTGAAATATCCATCCTCTGTAACCTTGCCACTGCCTGCGCAAGGAAGTTTTAAAACATCTATTATACTAACATGGGAAAAGTAAGCCTTCCAGCACTGAAATGGGTAACAAAGATCTTACCTTATGTAATGCTTCTACCACTCGTACCACATCATAAAATATTACTACTGTCTCCCGCTCACTGAGTCTCTTCTCTTTAATGACATAATGCTGCAGATTGATCAGATCTGCTGTTTTGTCACTGAAATCATGAGCACAGAGACAGTCTAACACAAGACAAATGCGCTTCTTCATTTTTCTAACCATTCTGTTGGCTTCTAGATCTTCTATAATTTCACAAGCTCGGTCCTACAGGGAGGCAAACAAATGAGCAATAGTTCAGGGAAGCTATCTGGACATATGTACTTACAGAGCACTAGAGAATAAATAACTACGTGGTGATCTCAAAATAAGCAAATGCAATCATAGCACTTGATCTTTGCCCCGAGTTGGGATTTCAAAAAAGAAGATACATGATCTCTACCTAAAGAAGCCAGAGAAAGTCTGTGGTGTTTGGCTATATGCATATGTCAGCACTGATACTGTTTATATACACACAAACACCTTTAGATAAAAACCTAGAAAAACCCTACAGTGGTACAGACTCTGTGAATACTAGGGATCCAACACATTATTAATGAGAAGAACAGAAATCTTAAGACACAATTAGCAGTTCTTCCATAACATTAAACAGGACACAGCTGAGTTGGACATTTGGCTTATTTAAGATATAGTACAGATGGCCTCAAGTGAAAAGTCTGTTGACAAAATTTAACCAGCAAGCAAGGCAATACCAACATCCAAACCAGTAATTCCCATCAGCTCATCATATTCATGAGCAGCTCTGAAGGCATTAACAGCAACACAACTCATTCACTCAAGACATTGATCAGCATATTGACTAGTTTAATTTGCTGGTACAGTTTCTTGGCAATTTGTCCCCTCTTGCAAGTCATCATAAAACAGTACAGAGACTGGAAAGCACAAATTCAGTTCTAAAGGGTGCTCTACAGGCACAAATTAATTCACCAGTGAAGCAGCTCTTTTCCTATTTAAAGGGGACACTAATGAGCACCTGTCCCATCTTTGAATGTTCTCACACTTCCCAAATCCCAAACCTCATTACATCCCACTTAACTATCAAAAGCCCCTGCCACAGCCTTGCTTGTTTGAAGCAGCTGTGGTTAATCTCAGCAGTGTGCTGGTAACTCTTTACAAACAAGAACAGGGTCAGCACAAACTGTACGTTAAACAAAAGCAGCTCAAGCCAATAGTGATTACTGGCATTCCCCCAACCTGGATGGTGACCAGCTGTACCTGAAAGAGCCCGTGATGATGAACCACTCCTTCCTGGTTGTGGAGCAGGGAAAGGAGAGAATACTCTGTGTGCAGCAGCATCTTGCCCTGTCGTTCCTCCTGGGTTTCTATTCCTTTATCACCCCTTTCTTCTAAGGTGAGAATCTTCAGGAAAAGGGAGATTACCTTTATAGTTCCCAGAAAAACCCAAATGCCCCCAACCTGTCATTTTAGGTATTCACATGTGTTTAACAGCTGATGTAATTGCTCTGATGTTTGCATACTTGCCACAAACCTCCCTGAACTAACATCTATGCAGAATGCATAGCATGAGCTTGATTAACACAGAAAAGCTGCTCAGGTGGCTTTTTGCAAATATTCTTGGTGATTTTTCCCACTGGATCCACCCCCATTTCAGGCACAGCAGAGCAGAGGGCTCCAGGAGAGCAGCACAGCAGCCACAGAGGCCTGTCTCAGGGCTAATCTCAACACCAGATCTATGCCTGGCAGAACTGCCCCACTGAGGGGAAGTTCCAGCAGCCATTTCTGACAGTGCACCAGTTCAGCCTACACCACACACTACTGCAAGTGCTTCTGTCACAAGAGCTAAAGTTAAAAAGCCCTGAAGATCTGGAAGCCCTGCAGTTTGCTTACCTTTAGCTGATAAAAGTCATCTGTCCCATCCTTTCTTGCCAAACACTGAACAATACTCGGCACAGGGGAGTTACCTAAACGTGGACCTAACAGCACAAAGCAAAAACAGACTTGTTTTCCTCTAAGCAGCAATGACTAATTCGGGGTTACATCAGTATGCAAGTGTCACACAGTTTAAACTGAGTTCCTTTTTTTTCCAGGAGACTAAGTGCATTTCCACAAATTACAATCTAAAGAAAAAAATGGTATTGAACTCCGAAACCTTTTTGGACAATGTTTCATTTGTTCACTGGAGAAACATTTAACAAAAGCCCACACATGGCACAGCTGTTTTCAGAAATTCAAATTTCTGCATGCCTGAACCATACGGCTTTTACATTTACTAGCAACACCCACGGCAACTGTTATTACCACACCTCTGAAGCCAACTGCCACCTCTGCAGGGACAGCTCAGGTACACCAATTAGTCCAAATTTCAAGTTAACATACAGTCTCCACTCTTCAGTTTAAATCAATCAGCTTCCAATCGATTATCCATTGGTTTCCAATGTGAATTCCATCATGTTTTTGACAGTTTATATAATAGTTCTAAACTAACAACTATTCTAGCAACTCTTGAAAGCTATCAAAGTGATCTTGCCTTGGCACATACTGCTTATAATGACCACTAGTGCATTATTAAGTTGCCTACAAGCTGATTTGACACCATATTCCAGGCAAGAAGGGTTGAACATTTCTCTGGAGCTCTAACCAAAAGGCCCCCGAATGAATTTGCTCTTTAATGTTTAAGAATGTAGTTTAAAAAAAAAAAGGGGGAAGGCAGGTAAAAGCAAGGGCTCATATTTATCTTAAAAGCCATGCCTGCCTTTCTGTATTAGTATTATAAATCTCCTTAGCTTGACTAGCTGCAGAAGCTCCAAGGGCTGCTACTCTGCTACATCAAGTGAATTGCACTCTGAGGTAAGACATTAAGTTACACATCTGCTTTGCCTCATTTTATAGTGCCTTTTATTTTCAGTTTTGCAATCAGCAGCTACCTTGAAAACTGAAGAAAACCCTCCCTGCTTACCTAGTATAAAAGGGCCCGCTCTCTTGGCATTATTTCCAGAAATCCCTGTACAAAGAGCTTTTGCCTTAGTGGATGTTTCCCCAGCTCCTCTGTCTGATGCTCGCCGCTTCATCCTTGGCTCTTGAAAGAGAAAGAAGACCACATTTGATGAGCAACTTGAGTTATTTCTTATACCCCTTATTTCTTAGTGGAAGGCTTTCACCTACTGATGCACTCATGTCTCTGCCTACGTATGTTTCTACAAAAAAGCTATGGCTCATTACTGATAGACCAGTTGTTGGTTGGAGGCTTAATGCATTTTTGAACATATAAATCAGCCTCATTATTCAAAGCAACATTTCCTAGAACAGTTGTTTGAGACACATAGTGGGAACAAGTCAAAATAATTAAAGCTTGTTTTACAGCAAAAACAAGTTTGCAAATTAACGTATTCCAAAAAACTCTGAAAGAAAATACTTAAGTTATCCTTCTGTATGGATGTCTACTGACTCAGCCTATGGACTTTTGTGGGTTCCTTCACAGAGGACTTCCCACTAGGCATCACAGCCAGCTCACCAAGTAACTCAGAAGGCTCAAGTCTGTTCCTCAAACAGCCAAGAATGCACAAAACTAACTGACCATGAAAATGAACAATATCTTTCACCTTTTCCAGCAAGGGCACAGAAGACTGAAACATGCTAGTTATTGTGAGATTCAGTTAATTTAACAATGATTTTTCAAAAATTTATTTTTAGTCTTAAACTAAGTCCCCCTCTCTCTTTGCACCTCTTTAGGCTTGAACCTTTTTATTACATCTCCATCTATCTACATCCAATGCAGCTATTTGGAGTCCAACATATAAAACTCCATCAATTCAGTCTCCACATGCAGGAATGGATGCTTTGTTTAGAATTAACACACTATTACCTGCCTTTAATGGATATTCCAATGAAAACGTTGTGGTGCCAGTACATGTGATCTCTTGCACTACCACTCCATGCAAAGAACAATTTAACCTATTAAATGTTAATCTCATGCTTTGTGTCCAAGTATTTATTCAAGGCCCACACATCACTACAATTCAGCACAAACAACTAAAAGCTTGACAAATGCCTACTTATTCAGGTATTGCAGAAAATCCAATTTCCAACATGCATTGTCTGCTGCTCAGAAATCTGAAGAGAATTTGCACTGGTATAGCAGAGCCAATACCTAAGCTGACAAATAAATTCAAGCCTTTGTGACTAAAACACTTCTTCCCCAAAGGAAAGCCTTGTTTCAGTTTAGCAGGAAAAGAACCTCTTATGTTTGCTGCCAGGCTAGCCTTCACGTACTGCATGCTTACTGCAAGCATAAATCAGCTCCATCAAACTGAAGTTTTGTTCCCAATACACCTCCTCTTCAGCTTTATCTCTTGGAAAATAGTTTCAAAGACTTTCACAAATATCTAGACATTAAATGCTTGTGCTCTAGCATTTCAAAGATTTTTTTTGTTTTTGGTTGGGGGGGGGGGGGGGGAGGGGAAGAGGAGGAACTAAGCACAGATCCACTTTCTTACTCTGAGCAAGTCAAAACGAAGCCCCGGTAGTCTTCCCTAAGAGGTTACTAAAGCAGACTGGGAAAATATTTTTGGGTTACTACTTATGTGTTTTAAAAAAGTCCCAGTGTTTCACCACATAAGAGACTGATAAATCACCACACTTTGAATGAAGTTTACCCTCTGGCAGTCCCACCCTTTCTGTGGACACAAGCGTGATCTCATTGCATTAATTCATCTAGCAGTACCTGTCACCAAGATCAGAGATAGCAAGAGAGATAAGGTGAGAAGTCTTGCAGCAGACTTTGCATCCCTGCACTACCAACTTCCACCAGCCGTTCAGATCTCCAACAGAGAAGTGTTACCAGGCCCAGCTAGCTGAACAGAATAAAGTCCTGAGCCCAATATGCTCCTTGTTCTGTTCATTCCGCATCCCTGACCTAATATTTGATTGTGCCTTATAAAATTCTCCACTCCTTGCAACATCATCATCCCTGCTGGAAACCTATGAGTAACATTTCCACTGGAGAAACCCCACTGCACAGAAACTCTGAGATAATGACCGTTGTGCAATCTGAGCTGGACAGGAATCGCTGGTGCAAACAGCGTTATCGTAAACAAAATAATCTGAGGACTCACGTAGTTCAGCATCAACTGTATCTTTACTCTTCTTCCAAACTAGGTTTTCCAACGTCTCAGGAGACAGGAGTCATCACCTTGGAGAAGGCTGGATGGTCGAAAGGTCGAGGACTCTGTAATGCGAAACGAGATACACTTGATGCTGTGGTTCTGGATTATTCTTGATTACGATAACGTGGTATGCACCAAAACTTCTGCAGCTTGAAACATCTGTGTTTATTTTGGCTTAGAAAAGGCCTGAAGCTCCTGATATCACGAGAGAGAATAAAAGGGCTCCTGAAGTTCAGTCCCCAAAGAGTCACAGACACATCGCCCTGCACAGCAAGACAAATACAAGCGTCAACTATCTCAAAAGGCATTTTGTGACGCGAGACAGACCTTCAGAGCAGAAACAAACATGTTCTCCATTTTAATCTCTGCCACATGGTACTAGCTTGCCTGTTTTTAACAATATCTTAAATACACCCAAGTTAGCAACAGTGCCACAACAGAATCTTCACCACTAGAAGCGATTTTTAATCATGGTAAGAGTTAATGCTTAAAAGTTTGGACTTGAACAGAACAATTTCTGCAAAAGGCAAAGAAGAATAAATTGAATTATATTCTTATCGAACCCCCACTGCAAGTTAATTCCTCTTTACAATTTATATCTGGCCTCTTAAAAAAATAATCAAACTAATTCAACTTAAATTCAGTGCTGCTTAACAGTTCATCTGGTACCATTAAAAAGGAGAAATTTAGGATTTAAATCAGACACTCTAGAATTGAAACTATACCACCTCTACCAAATGCTTAGTTTAACCCTCATATATCAAGTGTTACACTTTTGTTAATCCAAGCTGGTTTACTTTACCAGTAACCAGTTACATCAACTGAAAAATGCAGAAAGAACATCTGGGACATGGGAACCAAACTCCCAACACCACCCAAAACACGACACAGTACTATCACCTGGTCCTGGGGGAGCTGCAAAGCCTGCTAAAAGTCTTCCTGAATTAGAGTACTGAAGCTATTTATACTTTGATGAACCATGTTCAGAGCCACTGCTCTAGGCAGCAGGATGCCCCGGTCAGGCAGACCCGTGCCGACAGCACGCAGACAGCCTGCTCACCCGCGCACTGGCTAGCTGGCACTTTCGGTATGAGTCGTCTCAGCACTGAGAGCCCCAGCCCCTGCCTAAAGGACATCCACTGACTTAAATATCACAGCTCCGTCACAGAATACTTGTAAGAGCAAGCAAGAAAAACACCAATATAAACGAGTACTTAGCTATTAAAGACAATCCTATACTACTCACAGCACTGTCTATCCAATCTCCCCGCTCCCTACTCGGTTCCTGCTGCATCGTGAGGCAGTGAGGGCAGAGCCCCAGAAAAAGTCTCAGGGGACCTCAGCAGCACCCAGAGGGTTTACATGTGAGCACGTCAGGTTCCTCTGACACTGGAATGAAGGATGGTCAGATGGAAGGAAGGTCCCAGAGCAAAGGGAAGAAAACCAGGGGCAGCTTCTGTGAAAAAGCAGGAAAATTGTTCCCTTTTCTGCACATTGTGTAACCCCAATTAGAGCAAGGAAATTGGTCAAAAGGGCACGGACTTCCTTGTGTAAGCCTCCTGCAGAACAAGTGGCTATCCAGTAGGCATAGGGCTAAGAACAGTATTTCGAGACTGGGTTTAAGGCAAATCTTAAAATAAGAACAGCAATGCAGGAGGCTCCCCCTCCCTGCCAAGATAGCGGGTGTTTTCTACCTGCAAATTCGTTTAATCTTGGCTTGCGCTGGGCTGATAAAAAGCTCTGATTTCAAGGGGCTTCATTGCTAGAAGTACTCACAACACAAAGCTGGCATTGCTCAGACACCAACAGCTGAACTATATCCGGGAACAATAAGCTTTAAATAAGTTTTAGACAAAAGCCATAATAAACTGGATGGCTTAAAATGACTTTGCAGCTGTAAGAGGAAACACGAGGCCACAGCAACCCTTAACACCCAGACCCGGAGAGGGACCCATTGCGAGACAGGGGTCCCATCTCACAAGCAGCATGGGCTGAAGCCATCTGCCATCCCACCCGCGGGCCCCGGAGCATCCCTAGCCTCGCTGCAGGCACAACCGGCCCCTGGACACATGCTGGCCACAGGAGCCCCACCAGCCCAGCTCAGCCAGAGGGACACTGGCAGCGTCACTGCTCCTCTGCCTAACATGTTCAAAGAGCAAACGAGCAGCTTCTTCATGTGCTGCTGCTAGTGCCACCTGAGCAGCCGAGCCTTCCCAGGACAGGCTTGCTCAGAGCACACAAGAGGGGAATTACTGCATCGCACAAGGATTTCCTCCTCACACACAATGAGCAGAGGGCAAATAAGCAGTAAGTGGAGTCCCACACACAAACTGGTCACGCTGCAGCACAGCTGAGATTTAAAATAGCTCAAAGCTGAAAATTTAGAATGTTTCCACAAGAGGTGGTGAGCCTCATAAGGGCAAAGAGCATCCCCCCCAGCCCCTGCAGCAATGCCTCTGTCTACAAGCAGCCCCACAGACAGCTGGGACTTTCCAATTCTTAAGACTGAAAAAAAAAAAAGAAATAATTTTATCATCATCAGGATCAGTCTCAAGAGAAAGCATCCAACATTTCTTCAAAGAACCAGGACAAAACCATTTATCCCTTAGAACACTCCATCCTAGGGACAGGACCGTTAGATACTGATGTGGTAGATTCACCACCGCCTCCACCAAAACCCAAAGTGTACAAAGTGAGTCAAACCACCCCCGCTCCCTGTCCCACCATCTGTAACAAAAATGGTCTCTCTCACACAGACAATGAAGTTACAAGTCTAGCACAAAAAATCATTACTTAATAATTTTAATGTGATGCATGCAATGTATCAAACGTCTTACAGGAGAAGTGTCTAAAGCTTCTTACTGTGCTAACTATGACTTTAATAGAATTATTAATCAAATAATCTGGAGACCTAGATGTAGCGTCTTTTAATTACGTAGCTTAAGGAAATTGTCTAATTCACAAATTACTGCATGATGTTCCAGTGCCCAGCATAACAAAGAAAAACAAGAGAGGAGGAAACTGACCTTTTCATCTCAGATTAAAGAACAAGCAGGTCCTGCAGTCCAGCAGCCACAGCTAATAGCTGGAGCAGGAAAAAAAAAGTACCTTTGGGGCGTTAACAGGATTACTCAGCAGCACAGAAACTAGTTAAGACACTGGAGCAGCTGATACAACCTCTATGATGCTTTCTGTTGCTTTATCTTGCAACGAGTGGACAAAATAAGTTAGTTGGTGTTTACACCTTCTAGTCTGATGGCTGGCAACCCTGAAGGTGTCTTACCCCACTGCTACAAGCGAGCTGATCTCTGCAAGTAAGGCAACAGGATGAGCTGGCAGTTGGGAACCAGCAGCAGATGACAGAGCCCACCAGTGTCTGCTGGAAGTTCAGGGCTATTGAGGACAAGCTCCTTCAGCAAAGAGCTCATACCAGTAAAGGAAACATGCCTCTGGGAGCCCAGGTGCCGCTGGAGCAGCTCCCAGGCAGACGAAGGAGCTGTGCCGCGGCTGCTCCCGCTCACCGCGCTGCCAGCACCGCCCGTTGCTCCTGACCTGGAAATGCTGCAGGTGGAAACAAGACAGGGCTGCGCAGGAGTCGCAGGCAGAGCTGCCAGGCTGCCGACTCGGGCGTGCGCACAGGACTAATGAATCACCGCTCCCCGCGGGCTTCGTCATCGAGCTCGAAACCTCCATGGTGGAAAGGCAGCACCGCAGCCAGGCCCGCCGGGTGCTCACTGCCCAGGGAAGCACGGTATTGCTCCGTACTCGTGAATTATCCATCTCTCACCCCAGACAGGAGAAGACCTGCCGCCCAATGCAGCAGCATTTCTGCCCAGCTTTCTCTCCTGGGAGCCAAATGGTGCAGCACTTGGGATGAAGATGGAGACTCGGACCAAACATTTTTGTCTCACTCACCCTGTGCCCTCTCCTCTCAGCCAGCACAGGACTCAGCTTTTGCAAAAACGAAGCTAAAAAAATTTGATTTGAATAAGCAGCATCAGGTTGCACCTTTTATCACCTAAATAACACACTGGGAAGTATTTATCAGTGATGATTAACCAAAGTTCGCATTTAAGCCTGGCTCATGGCAAATTCCACCTTATGAGAAGCAATGCTGGACATGACCTAAAAACCTACATGAATGCTGACATTAAATGAGTAAAACCTCGAGTATGGTCCGGCTTCCCAGCATGGGAACAAGCAGGTTGGTATCGCTCCGAGAAGCGGCAATCCCGGAGCATTGCCACATGCCTTCCCCAGGCAAACCCAGCTAGGGACAGCTCAGACCCGAGTCATCAGTGCTCCCAGGGACAGAGGCTCGATTCCCATTGGAAAAGCTTCCCTGAGAACAGGCGGAGTTCAGATCAGTCAGGCCTGCGGAGGAGTCACTGGCTGGGGGATTACAGGGAACGTTTTGCCGGGCAGGTCCCAAGCAAAGCAGGCGTGCGGGAAGGAGGAGCTGCTGCTGCAGGTGGGTGCAGGGACAGCCGGGGTAAACTCCCCTCCCTCTGCAAAGCACTGCAGTAGATTCACTATACAGGAACATTAACTTTACCAAAGGCTTTGGAAGTTTAACCGTTCTGTAAGAGAAGTAATAATAATAAAAAAAAAGCCCATCAGATGACTCAGAGCCACCAGTGCAACCCATGTACCGCTGTGAGAGCCCTTCCGGGAAGGGAAGTCTTCTCCAGAAACAGAGCAGCCCTGACTCAGAGATTTCTTGGAAATGCGTGAAGACTTATTCAAGCTTCTTCCCTAAGTGACAAGTTCGGTCAAAACCAGACGCAGAGTTTCTCTGACCAAAGCCGAAGAAGGAATCCTGAGGTGCTGGTGCAGCCCTATACTGCTGGAAGGCACCTGGTGAAGTACGCGCTCACTGAGCGAGCTGTGCTTCGCAAGCTGGGAGACACGAACACCTCCGGCAGCCCCCGCTGAACTAGCAACCCACTAGAAAACCTCCTTCCTCAGCCAAACTTGCCAATTAGTTTAATCCCAGGTATGTGAGCAAGGCACAGCCAGTGCTTGAGAGGCCATAGTGCTAAAAGGGACCTCAGTACACCTCGCCTACATCCTGCATCTTGCCTCATCTAGCTGTGGCCAATCTCCAACTTCTCAGGGACAAAAACGGCTTCCACAGGCCAAGTCATACATCAGGGAAAGCAAATTCCTTCCTGCCCCCCCCAGGCAGCCAGGGAAACTCTGAAACACAGGATTCCAGCAACGTAATTACAGTGCAAGCAAGCAACAAGCTGGGCTTTCTTTAAACCCTTCTGATGCATCAACACATGCGATAGCCAAGGACTCATCTCTGGGAGTTCCCTCTTTGGTTACATAAACATCAACTTCAGCTTAACCCTTTCACGCTGAAGCACAAGCCACATCCACCAGGAAAAAAACGTGCTCCAGCCCAACATCCTCATGGCATGGGCACCTACAGCAGGGCACAGTGCAGAAGAGCCTGGAAATCCAACTGCAGCACTCCAACAGCACCTAAGACTGCATTGCTCTCCCAGCACAGAGCCCAGTGCACAAGTTCCTGACCTTGGGCTGCTTCCGTGAAGTCAGGCAGTCATTACCCTTAAAATCACCGCGAGGCGAGATGCGTATTGTGTTACGAGATTTTACTTTTTGTTTATAGCTTATGTTACTATGTACACTTGATTTTCCATAAATCCACTGCAGCAGGACTTTCCTCATGCGCACAAAGATTATCGCATGACTCACACACGTGCTGACACTTTTGTTACAGCGAGGTGTGGTTGCTGCTTTTAACGATAATCTACTCATCAAGCTCTAACTAGATAGATATATACTGAAGTTATCTACATATACTGCCATGCTAGTGTTACTATCATTTGTATCATGAAAGCACACTGACAGACACCATAAGTTCATAAACATGCACCCAACTAACAAAAAAAGACTGTGTCACATAGAAAATTACAATGGGCCTGGAGCCTCCTCTGGTCTAGCAAGAGCTCGCAGCTGGAGAGCTCCCAGGCACGAGCCAGGCACACGCTGTAAAAGTCCAAAGCACCACTGAGTCTCTGCAGACAGAAAACACATCCCTTACTTAGGCTAAGCACAGTGGGCAGTTCAGGCAAAATCAATAGGGTTGCCCTTAATCAAACAGCAGCTAAGTGCCTACAAGGCTTTCCTCTGCGTGGTTTCAAAAGGAGATGATTCTGTAATATCCTGAGGATAAAAAGCAGCTGAACATGACGGTGCCTTTAAGTAATGCGATTATGTGACCAAACCATCAGCACGGATGCCACAGAGAAACAATAAAAGGATGTAGCACAAACACTCCAGCACTGGGGAAACACGTCCTGCATCCCAACCAGGGCTGTTTGCCAGCAGGTAAGCCCTACTCTGCCCCATCCCTCAAGTTACATCCCACCTGGGCTGCAGGCACCCCGCAAACCCAACCACCCTCCATCTGCACCCAACTCGTGTCCCTTATGCCCCAAAGGGAGCCTGTTATCCTGCCTCTCAGCCCTACCACACCAGGCACTGGCCCCTGCTCCGAGCTCTCTGCCTCCCTCTGGACATGGGATTACAGCCTGAGACTAGAGCCCACGATGCCTAGCACACCTATACACAGCCGTGCACGTTAAGCCTACAGGTTAAGACTCTAAACTAGCAAAGAACTGAATTATCAACACCAGTGCAGCACATTCACACCCACAGCCACGGCAGGAAGAGAGAGCAGTTGGCCAGGAACAGGACAAGCCCAAAACACCTTGTGTCAGGGAGAAAAGCAGCGACACAAAGCCGCTGTGCCACAGGATCCCTCCAACTGGAACTGGCAAGACCTTTAGTGCTCTCACGTATTGTGGCAGCGAAACTCCCAAAGGCCACGGCCAGAGCCAACAGGTAACAGAAACAGGTTCTGAATGCAGGAAATCCCACAGCATGTCTCCTCTTCTTCAGGTGACCTCGCACAGGGAGGATGGGACAGGTTTCTGTAGCTAGCTCCAGCTGTAATACTTTACGGTCTTACTCATTCTCACTTAGAGGTACAACCTTCAACTACTCACCACTGAGACACACGAGACTCCTCCTCAGAACAGAGGTCCGAAACTACTAAATTAAGAAATCCCTGCTCAGACTGAAAGTGAAATCAGCACCAAACACAAGCTGTTTGCTCCCTCAGCAAGCCCTGAACCTGCCAGCACGCCACAAAAATAGCTACACTGTCAACAAAGCCCAAATCCCCACCAGCGCTGTCAGCGGGGAAGAAAACGACAAAGCAGTTTTACAGTGATTTTTTAAAACCCTTTTTTTGCTGCGATACGCAAAATCCCACCCTTCGCGGGTGAGCGGCCGCTGCACCGGCAGCACACCGACCGACCGACCGGCCGGGCCGACCCCTGGGGAAGGCTCCCCGGAGCGGCCGGGAGCTCGGCCCGCAGGCCCCCGCGGCGATCCCGGGCCACCGGCTCTCCCGAGGCCTCGGCCGGGCCCCTTCCCGGGCTGCGGGCGGGCTCCGCCGGCCCGGCCCGGCCCGACCCGGCCGCGGTCCCCACACCGGCGGGGCTGGCGGCGGCGCCTCCCCGCCCACCCCGTCACACAGCGGGGCCGGGACCAACCCCGGGACCCGGCTCACCCTCCCCTCGCCCGTTCCCCGCTCACCCATGGCCCCGGGGCCGGCGCGGCCGCCGGCGCCTCCCGCAGCCCCACGCCCGGCCGCGGCCTCCGCTCCGCTCCGCGGCGGACGGCCACCTGACAACGGAAGTGACGCACACGCCACCGCCCCCCCTCCCCTCCCGCCGCCATCCCGCCTCCTGGCGGCCGCCGCAGAGATGGCGACGGGGCCGCGCTGATTGGCCGGCTGAGCCAGAGCCGGCTGCGATTGGGGGAGAGCCCGGGGGCCTGGAGGGGAAGACTTTGACGGCTTGAGGCGCGGAGACGAGAGGGAGGCAAGAAGCGAAGGCTGATTGGCTGGGGAGGGATGACTCCCTCCGCCCATTGGCTCCCGCTCCGGCCGCCGCTGGACGCCAAAGGGGTTGGTGGGCACGCGGGAGATTCGAACGCGCCGTGATTGGCGGAGAGGCGGGTGCTTTCCCGGGCGAAGGCCGCCCGCAGAGCGCCGCCATCATAGGCCGCCGTGCCCCGAGCCACCCGCGACACCCGGCCCCCCTCCCAGCAGCCAGGCTCTGGCCGGGGGCACCAGGCAGCCGTGCCACAGGTTCCAGCCCCCCAACTCCTCTCCCCAGCGGGAAGCAAGCCCACAGCACCTCCGCCAAACCCTCCCGCCCGAGCGACCTCCTCAACGCCCGCGCAAACAGCGCCATGAGCTGCTCCCGCTGCTGGAGTCGCCCCCGGCTGTGGCAGGGACACACGGTCCCTATTCGCGTGCAGTTTCTTATGGGTGAGCTCTTAAAAATCCCCCGTCTTCACCCGAGCAGGTCTTTGGTGCTTGGGGTCTGCCCCAGAGCCGCTGACCGCTCCAGTGAGGCGCCCAGGCCCAGAGCTCTGCCCACGGCACGCGCCGGCGGCGAGAGAGCCACCGAGATCCGTCTCAGAGGAGCCTGGATAGCGCTGGGTAACAAAGGGATCCCTGTGGAAACAGGGTGAAGTCGTCTGTTGACTGCGCAGTGGGCTATGGAAGGAGCCGCAGAGCTTTGGGCAAAGGGCGACGGAGGAGCGGGGAAGTGGAGGAGCTGGCAGCAGCAGCAGCATTCCCTGTGTCCTGGGCAAAGCATCTTCGCGCTTTTCCAGGCAGACAGTGCTGCCCCTTCGCCTGCGAGCTCAGCCCCGTTCCGCTCCAGACTGACGTTCGTCTCACCCTCTTCCCATTAAAACACTTTCAGAACGGCCGCTGTCTAGCAGGAAGCCAAGAGGACAGACCACGACCAACCCCCTCCCCAGCTTGGGACCAGTGTCTCCGGCTCCTGTGGGAAGCAATGCTGGCAGAGGAAGACAAAGCCGTGGGCAGCAGAGGGGCTGCGGGCGGCTGCGGCCGAGCAACAACCCCAGGCTGTGGCTTTGGCCGAAAGGGCTTTGCTTGGCCTTTGGAGGAGGGACGTGAGTAGCCACCAACAGAACAAGAAACGAGCTGAGAGATCACAGACCCTTTTAAGCAGGGTTATTCATTACAAAAAAAAATTAACTGTGCTACCCCACCGGCACTGGCCAGGGGAGCAGCAGAGCTGCGAGTCCCTGGGTGAGAAGTCCGGGGTGAGATGCGGAGGTGGCTGGCAGTCCGATCAAAGGGGCAGCTCCATTCCGGCCCTGCCATGGGCTGGGCTGCGGGCAGCGCCAGGGCCTCACTTGTGCTTGGCACGACGGAACTCCTTCCTGCCCTTGTCACGGCCCCCGAAGTAGCGGACCCTGTGGATGGCCTGCAGCTGCCGCTCGATGGTGGCCCTGATGTCCACCTCGTCCGGGATGTGGACGTAGCGGACGTTCCTGCCGGTCACAAAGAGCTCATCCAGGTGGGACACCGTGCCCTGCCTGTCCGTGAAGGTCACCTCGGCCAACCGCACGTTCATGAAGGCGTCCACGTTGGTGACGCGCCCCGTGGCCGTGCTCTCGTCGCGGAGGTCCACGGTGGTGACGTGGCCGTGCAGGCCCTGCAGCAGGATGACCAGGCTGTTCTCGGCGATGGTGCGCTCCTTGACGGAGTGGCTGACGTCCATCGCGCGGCTGCGGCGGGGAAGAGGGAGACGCCGTGCTGCTGCGCCCCAGCCGGGCGCCTGCCTCCAGAGAAACCCACCCCCCTCACCTTGCACGCTCGTACACGTACGTACCACCCCTTGCACGCTCACCCGCACGCCGCCCCTCTCCCAAGTGACTCACATTCTCTGTGTGCCCACCCCCCCCAGCCCAGCACGCTGCGGTCCTCGCCGCCTGCTCCCCTTGCACACTCGCTTGCACGCCGCCCCTCTCCCAGCAGTCACTCCCGTCCTCCACGTGCCGCCCCTTGCACGCACAGACAAACGCTCCTCCCGCCCTTGCGCACTCCCCCCACCCCCCGCCGCCCCCTCGCTCTCCGCACGTGCGCTGCCCGCCTCCTCCCCTTGCACACTCGCCCGCGCCGCTCCTCCCCTTTGCACGCGCACCCCGCCCCGGCTCGGGCGTGCGCCGGGGCCGCCCCTCCCCTTGCACACTCACTCGCTCACCCGCCCGCGCTCGCTCGCCCGCCCGCCCCGGCGGCAGGAAGGGGCGGCCCCGCCTGCGCACTGCGCCCCGCCGCCCGCCCCGGCCCGCCCCCGCCGTTAAACGCCGCTCAGAGCCCGTCCATCAGCGCCAGCAGGTCCTCGCCCTTCCCGGAGCTCGCCGGGCGCGGATCCGCCACCTCCAGCTCCCCCAGGATGCGGGAGAGCTCCGCCCGCCGCCCCGGCTCCTGCGGGGAGAGACACCGCGTCTCAGCGCGCCTGCCCGCCTACGCGGGCCTTCGCTGGGGTCTGCTGGGCGGACTGGGATCTGCCCTACCGCCTGCTAACGCGGGCCTTTGCTGGGGTCTGCTGGGCGGACTGGGACGTGCCCCAGCGCCTGCTAACGCAGGCCTTTGCTGGGGTGTACTGGGCAGACTGGGACGTGCCCCAGCACCTGCTAACACGGGCCTTCGCTGGGGTCTACTGGGCGGACTGGGACGTGCCCCAGCACCTGCTAACACGGGCCTTCGCTGGGGTCTACTGGGCGGACTCGGATCTGCCCTACCACCTGCTAACACGGGCCTTCGCTGGGGTCTGCTGGACGGACTGGGATGTGCCCCAGCACCTGCTCATGCGGGCCTTCGCTGGGGTGTACTGGGCAGACTGGGACGTGCCCCAGCACCTGCTGACACCCGCGAGCCTCTTTAAAACAGGCTGCAGGCATTAGGCTGTAACTGCCAGCAGGCAAATGATCCAGTAACAATTCTCCATCCTATGCAGCTAAAAACTTGCTCTACTGTTTGTCAGGTTTCAAGTTCTCCTATTAAGTAGTCCCCAAATCCACAGGCTTGGCAGAAAATACTGCCACTACTTATGAGCTTAACTGACATAGGGAAAAAAAAAAGATTTTTAAAGTTACTACTCTGGGTGAAACTTGGTTCTTAGCAAGGCAGAATGATGAGAATCAAAGGTCTGAAACACACTGTACATACCTGTGTGGCTTCTATGTTGATAACCTTGTAAGATAACTCCTCTGGTCTAGTCAATGCAGCGTGTCTTGATAAAAAACATGAAAAGAGTGCTTAATCTCATGAAGACATACAAGTAAATTATAAAAATCAGATTCCATGAGGCTCCTGCAGGCACAAAGTTTGGACAACGTTGCTATTCCTACTAGGCAAATTAAGGCATTGACCTCAGTTTGGAGACTTTTCCCTGTCTTGGATTTTTTATGCTAAGTGTAGAACAGCAGGAATATCTCTCTAGTTAAGATTAAAGGCAGGTAAAATCATTCTGCAGAAATCACATAACAAAAAGTCTTGTTACCCTTGTACTCCCTGCCAGGAGGGGGCTACAGTGTTCAAGCCTCTCAGGCTCATCACCTCCATCAGTTATATTCTTGCCTCTGAAATACATAGATGCATTTGGGGGAGAGGAGAGCTAAAAGGGCTGAACGGATGTCTCTGTTCCATGGGACAGAACTAAGCACAGATTGTCACCTGCTGCTGACCGCCACTGTCACGTGGAGGGAATGCAAGGCTGTGCATCACGGGAGACACCAGTAAGGGAAATGGCTGTTCTTGCTGACAGCTGTAATAAAAAGGTCAAGCCAGGGAAACTGCTCCTCTTTTGTTCCTGCGGGGACCACAATAACAAAATGCTAAAAACCCTGCTATTCTGTCCCTAAAGCTGTTAAGGGCCAACTTTTGTCTCCAGGGCTGTCCACATGGCACTACAGCACAAACCCCAACCAAGAAGGACTTGAGCATACTCTTCCTCCTCGTCGGTTGTGAACAAATTCAGTCGAAATCCTGTCTCACTGCCCCCGGGTTCCTTGATCTCCAGACCTCCCAGCAGCCTGGCCAAAAAGTTCAGTTCTTCTTTAGCAAGAGGATTAGGGACTATATTCTCCTGCAGAAAACAGCAATGGGTTCATTGGTCAGGTTAAGAGGGAGATGAGGACTGCAATAATTTTTGTGTTTTCTGATTTTACATAAATGTTCTTCAGAGTGATATAAATACATTTCTTTGTTGTTAATGGTACAGATTGTGCAGATAACTAGTAATTATCAGCTATATATTTAAAATGGTTACTTGAATTTATAGACCCAGGACAAGATAATTTTCCAGCTAAATTGAACAGCTGAGAAATCTGTAAAACCAGCTTTCTGTTTTCTGGAGAGATTAAAATAGGAAGCAAGTACACCATTGCATAAGCCTGCATATAAGATTCTTTAGGAAAACGTGCCCTTCCCCTAGCTCAAAAGGGACTGTGGAGGGTTGGATGGGGCTCCAAGAAGGCAACAGAACAGGTTCCCCTGAAGTTATCCCATAACTGCTGACTAAAAAGATGGTTATTGTTTCCCTGAGAAAGGAAATGAACAAAGAGGAAGATAGTGCAACTGTATAGTAAATGTTTTGAAGATGACAGATGTAGGTGTTTCATTTGGTGACCCCATCTATTAAGAGACAAGGGAAGCAGAATGTAAAATCTGGTGGATGTGGTAAAACTGCTCAAAGGAAATGCTCCCACCACGTGTGACCAGCTGCAGGACTCACTGACACAGACTAGCTAGCCAGTTAACCAGTGACAGGAACAGAACAACACTGACCTTTGCACGGGATGCCAAGTTTTTGGATGAATCTGACATGTGTGTCTCTACTGGCCGACTAACACTGTACCTAGAGGGAAAAACACATGAGGAAGAGCAACCTGTTACTTGTATGAGATACAGGAACTGGAGGAAGCAGCACAGAATCTACGATTTTAGGATATTTTTCTGAAGACTCTAAATAACTGAAATGAGAAGTTACAGTTCAGTTTTATGGAGTATCAAGCCACTAAAATGTGTGAGCGACAAAGCTGTAAGAACACTGCTCTCTCTTACTCTTTGAATGGAAAAATTACATTAAGACAAACATGGAGAAAAGAAAGGATTTCTCGAATACAGTTAAAATTAAATTACATTTCATATAATATGCAGTACCAGATGAGAACACTTTTTACTCAGCTCTACTGCAGACATAAATGCAACTTTTGCTCTTTTCCACATCTCTTTATACACATCTGTCCACATGCGTTCTGTTTCAGGACATCACTTTGTAAAAAAGTCAAGCTGTTGATGGTGAAGGCAAAAATACACAAGGCTGAAGATGTGCTTCTGAACAAATCCATAACCATCACCATTTACTTAATGTTTCTATGTAGGACAAAAATTACTTACATATTTGTTCCAAGTTTGAGGACTCTGTCTCCATAAAGATCAAAAGATCCTTCCCTTTGTGGAGTAACGTAATTTCCATCAGTGGTGAACTCAGTCCTTTTAACTTCATCTCCATTGTGATTAAATATCCTTAAAAGCAAGTTATTATTGAAACATGTTTAGTACTTTTATTACTGATTTTCAGTACTGACTTCCTCTTCTTACTGCACAAGAAAAAGGGGAATAAAACCCTATTCTGTATGTTGGTGAATGCCTATTTTATAGGATAGATTACTAATAGCTAATTTACTGGAACAGAGAATGCCAGACACATCTTAGTATTTGATTGCTGGGTGACTTAGTCCCAGATCCTGCCCTTTAAATAGTACTTACTGGAGGTTCAGCAATCCATGAACGACAGTCTAAGCTCAATTCCTATCAGACCTCTGGGACTGACTTCCTCTGTGAGCAGCCCTACATGCAAGGCACTACAAACAGTATAAGCAGCAGTTCAGAACTCACCTGATGAGTCCTGGAACTTCAGTACCCCAAGGAACGGGGCCTGATATTGGTAGCACAAAGCGACCATTAGAGTTTTGCACTTTATCCTTCAGAAAGATAGAGACCTGTAAAAGAATATTCCACCTTTGAGAAAATCAATTACGTATCTTCTGATCCGAATTCTTTGAAGTCTGACCTATAGCCTCCCTAGACTGGGATAGGTTTCCTAGAGATTTTGGTGTATGTGTAGAGACTATGATACAGGCCAAAGCCAGCAATGTACAATTATGGTCTACAGGATGGGCACGCTAATCTAAAATTAAAAAAATAATAATTATAAAAATATGCACTGTTAATGCACTTGAGTATGATCAATTTATTTAGAGAATATCAGGCCCCATGACTTCAAGCTCAGGTTCCAAGTTTCATATCAAGTTTCTTCTAAAAGAAAACACATGTTTATCAACTAGAAAATCTGTACTAGTAGAGATTCCTTTTTTCATATCATTTTAGATTTATTATTGTAGTAGATGTGCTCAATTTGTGAAATACGAGCACATCACGATTACTGAAAAGCATAAGTAACAAAACCAAACCTACAGTGTAATTATAACATACCTTCATATTCTAGCCACAAACTCCCTTTCATTCTTACTGACTAGTTGTATTGGGCTCTTACCCTTATGTGCATGTCCTGAAAAAAAATGAGGAGTGTTTGCCTGATGAGCTGAAATTCACCAGCAGAGAGACAGCTGTATGTCTGGAAAAGAGAAACCATCACGTAAGGCTTTGCAAGCATACCATGTCCAACCCAGGTAAAGGTGGAAACAAGTGTATCACAATACTGCTGGCCAAAAATGGTACATGTGGCAGGGGAAGCAGAAGTTATATAAGGGGGGGTGCTGCCGGTCATTATCAGTAACTATTATCTGTGACTAAGAGTCTGATTTAACTTCTGCTGAAGTCAGTGGAGACTTTGATCAGGCTGAATAAGCAATGTATTGATTTAAACTGAGCCAGTGGAAAAAATAACACTCGACTCATAGACATCTCCCTCTCCAGAAGCCCTTTAGAAACATTTAATGACTTCCTAGAACTGGGAGACTCATATTCTTTGTCCAAAGAATTACAGCAGTTACATGAGCAAAAGTTGCTAACTAGGATGCCAATTTGTTTCTCTCAGGTTAAAAAGAGGGGGAGGTTATTTGGATGGTTCTCTGAGGTTGAGAACATATCAACCTCCACACTTGATATGGCACTTACTGATGTAGTATTTAGTCTCTAAGATTAGCTTGGGGAAAAAAAAAAAAAAAATCTCAAACCACAGTGTGTCCCACCATTTTTCTAAGGATTCTTACTTCAATCAGCTGTCGGAAAGTTTCATCCACCTGGTTCAGAATGCCAGGGGAATCGCGTATGAAATCCTTGATTGCATCCAGGTGATTGAATGTGACCAGCAGAATGTCTTTGGGCCGAGGGCACAGCAGCACTTGGTATTTGAAGGCCATGGTCATAAGGTCATATAGCTGCAAAGCAACATGGGGAAATTTTGGTTCCATCACAGCAGAGAGTGCAACACTGCTTAGGTAACTTCACATTGATGTGGAAAGGGATTTAGATACTTAGGCTAGCACCTGCCTGTGGTAAGAAGAACCATTTTAGCTTTGTTTCCTAAGAAAATAAGACCTCTGCAATCACATCATCAGCCCTCCTGCTGGTCTCTCCAACTGCCTTTAAAACTACTGCAAATTTCAACAACACTGACACCCGTGTAGAGGTCTCAGTTCCTAGATTTTTTTTTTTAAATTGTCTGCTGGATATACTGTTTGCAGGCAAAAATTATAACACCTGTAACTGCAAAACAGTGAGTGTCAATACAGAAATATATATATTTATACACACCCACATATATATATTTTAATATATATAAATATCCAATAAAGAATGCTTACTGAACCTCTTAAAATCAAACATGTAGTTATTAAAGGAGAAATACATAGTTCTGAGGTATCTGATACTACCATGGATTTCCCCAAAGCTTCCTTGGCCAAGAACCATTTTTACAAAGCAAGCAAGCAAGCAGAAAGAGGTCTGTTACAAAATGCTTCAAAACTACAGTGACGTAAAGTCATGTACTAATTATCACAATCAGAAACTTGTGAACAGTAGCACAGAAGTACAGCATAGTCAGGACTGGGCAGGTGGTCTTTTTTACCTTGTCCATGCTTGCCTGGTTCAGTCTCATAATTGAAGCATGAGCTAGCCGGTCATACACAGTTCGCAGAGCTTTCTTGGAATAGAGTTCCTGTGGTTTAAACAGCTCTTCCATAAATTTTTTATTGAACATGGTTGTGATGATGTCATTCATAACTGCAAAGACAAAGAGTCTCTGTTTTTCGCTTCAGAAACAGCACATTCATCTGATTCCTTCCACACTGAGAACTTGGACACTGACAGCTGTGAGGATTGACATGAATGCCTACCTGTGAAAACTAGGTACATAGCCACAAAAGAAAAAAGGAGGAGGAACACCGCTTCTTAATGTCAACATTTTTCTCAGTCCCACGTTGGTCTAAGCGAGCAGCACGATTCCTGCTTGACTGTCCCCAGGGGCAGAAATGCTACTTGAGCTGTAGACATCAAACCCTGTTTTCCAGTGGGAATACAACTGGTTTTGTTGCCTTGTTTTTACAGCTATGGCTAGCACTTTTCACTTTTTAAATAATTTTGTTTATAGGCTACTCTGACATGTATTATCTATAAAAGCTACAGTTCTGCTTCCTAAAAAGACTGTTTTGCATCGCTCTAGATTTTTGCAAACTATAACGAGCTGACTGCCTGTTCTCTCTTTAGCTTTTGACACTATTAGTCTACTTTTCCTTCTGAACAGAAGCTCCTGAATGGTTCAAGGCTCCTTGAAGTATTTGTTTCAAACAGATTAACACTGACAAGTATTTAAGGGAGCGTTTGTAACACTGGGGTCTATGTCAGGCCATTCAGGGCTCTTACACAGCAACATCTGCAGATACTAGGGCAGTTCAAAAGCACAGAACTCTAAACTTCCTTACACATGCGTCATTTTTTTATGTGTAAATTTAGACATGGAATTGTTATGCAATTTACTCAAGAGCATGTAGAGGTCAGGAGTGCTGAGTGTAAGGGCTAGAGGTCAGGAGTGCTGAGTGTAAGGGCTATGTTCTAGTTATTGAGCTTTTAAGGCAAAGAAGATAGAAGACATTTTGCAGTGATTCAAGCAGATGCAGCATCTTAGCTTTTGTGCTGGCTCTGATACTTTTATTATATACCTGATACATTCTACAGAGTTATCATAAGCATTTATTTCTCTATCAAAAAAATGTTAAGTAAAAATTTCAGTTCACACAAGATTACTGTACAAGCATGAATCTTCCTAAGCAGATGACTGTTACTGAAGCTCATAATGCCAGCTGATTCTTATGGATTAGAAAAACCTCAGAAGAAGTAATAAAAATAAAAAAAATATTCTGAACATATACATAGTGGTAGTGACTAGCTATTTGAAATACAGCTATAATTATTCATTGGTGGGTTGGACACCTGGCTTTTCACAACTGTTGTACTGAAGCTACACAAACAACCAAAAGAGAGTTAATGTCCCAGTCAGTTCATCTTTTCGTAGATGATTAACTCTCTGGGGAACATGGCTAGGTACGCTGTAGGTGCTGAGAACCTCGACATGGATAGCTGTGTTCATGAGGGCAAGTGCTTTCTGATGCGAGTCTCTCTCCTTGCTTAAACCTGATGTGTACAGGTTTTCTCCTACACGGGTGTACGCCACCGGTGACACACACATTTCAGCACCCATTGCACTGTACCTAACAGGGCTCACTGCTTTCTGTTTTAAGTACCCATACAAGACAGACAGAGCTCAGCTCAGTTTCTGAGCAGCATGCATTACAAACACACCTAAGTACAAATGGGGGAAAAAAATCCCTCCTCGTCCTCCCTTCTTTTCAAATAAACTGTCCATAAAACAAGCCCTACTTGCAGTCTGAGGCAAAAATCGTCACTTTTTTTTCAGTGGGGAAAATCAAATATATTACTATCAGTACATATTTCATTTTGCAAGTAATCAATTATGACAAAAATAAGAACTTTTGCCTTATACTGCTATCAAGAAAAATATTTTTAAGTTGTTTGTGTATGTTGTCCGCGCAAAGGCTCCTCCTCCATCTTTGGAGAATCACTAATAATGACATCTGTCAGGAGACGGACAACGTCCCAGTACGCTGACTGTGGCTGGTAGATATTCACAGCGGAATCGGAAGATCTGTGTTAACCACACACCCAGCCTTACATAAAACATCTTCTGAAATTAAAACCTCTCGAATTGGCTATAAAAAAAACCGAGAAAGACATTAAAAAACCACGGTAAAGGGCAAATCTCACACGGTATGTTTGATAATGACACAGCAAAGAGATCTTAGAGCACAGGTAGTCCCTAGGGAGATATTTACACCATTCTAACAATGGAAAATAACAAAGAAAGGCGCGTTAGCTCAGGGAATATGGCACGCCAAGCAACATAGCATAAAAGCAATTTAGCAGAAAGGGTTTTCATCAACTGGGATGGGGAGAGGGAAACCAAGTATAGGCAATGCGATGGACAGAAGAGAAGCTGAGGATTTACGGTGGTTTTCGCCTACGTGTGCCATGTCACTGCTGACAGACACGTTCCAACATCTAGTGTGCTGTCACATAACATGGCGTGGATGCATGACATGAGACTGGAGTCTTTACACCTGGGTTATGCTCGTGCTTCTTAGAAGACATTCGAGGCAGCAGACGGAATGATATGAGTTCAAAACAGTCACACATTCTACTTGCAATAGGTTTACAGTTCTTAACAAGGTCAAAGGCAGGCGAAGCTGCCTCATCATGGCTTCATCAGCAATAGTCTTGGCTGGTTACTCTATGCAACCTCTCAGAGATCACACCAAGAGCAGTGCTCATGGGCAAACTTTTTTCTCTCACAAGAGAAGCTGATTGCTCAACATGGAATCTGCATCTGTGCCACTACCAACTAAATACGACAAAGTGGGCTTTCATAGAACTCATTTTGGATGTGATAAAAGAGGAATATGGAATCTTTTAGACTTCTGAGATATTGAATGCTGGAAAAAGCATTCTTGGAAACAGTATGTAATGGTAGCAAAAAAAAAGCTGGGGCAAACTCCAGGATATCAGTATTTACCTTCAGTAAATATTCCGAGCCTACAAACGATGCTTATTTTGAAAAACATGAATCATAATCCTGACCTCTCTTAAAAAGGGGTGCTCAGAAAGACACTGAAAGTTCTACTCATGTTCACCTAGCAAAAAAACTGAGATAGTTTAAGAGATTTATTTCCTCATCCAGCTCCTTACCACACCCCTTTGCTGGAGGCTACCATTTCAAGGCAGAGTCCAGAAGGAAACGCGCACACACACCTCAGCTCTGCTCCACTGCAAAACCTGATGTCTCAGGTCAAACTCACCTTCTGGGATAATTTCAGTCAAGATGAGCTTGGCTGAAGTGTGAGCACCTGCTCCTTTGTGATCGCTCTGCAAGGGTGGTGACCACTAGCAGAGATGGATAAGCAGCTAGGATGGAAATGCCTGAAATCTTTCCTGGAGTTCACCTGTCAAAACCCTAAGCAATGAATTAAAAAAAAACTTAGAAAAATGCAGTATACATAATATTCCTGCACTTAAGCAGAAAAATAACCTTCATAACGCTCACACAATTATATGCTTGCATTAATAGGATGCTAGAAAAATACAAATATAATTTTGGCCAGAAAGACTGCTACGATAAAAAGTTTTGATCTATTTATAGTCTTGGTTAAATTAGCAAGTTATTTTTGAAGCCATATAATTTTGAGATATTGTCTATTTTTTCTAAGATCTATAGTGAAAGTGCATTTTAATGAACAGGTGAGTGTTATTATTCATCTTTGACACTATGACTAGAAGGCTGCAGGAACAGGATACGCTGTGTTCACATACGATGAGCCTCATGTGTGCATGTAGTGGTGTTTGTCTACTGCATGCAGCTAGAAGATTACAGTACCTCGTTTCCTGTCCACATCTGTCCATTCATCTACACGAAGCATATAAAACAAAAACATCAGTTCAAGAAGTAAGAACAGGAGTTGGCAAGGAGAATGAAAGAAATAAACTAAAAAAAAATAAAAAAAATAAAATTCTAACTAATGGACTTTGGTTTTTCCCATCAGCATTCAGCGCTTAACAAGAATGAACTCTTCTGTTACTTGACATCTTTCACTTTCAATGAGCACACAAAAGATGAAATCTTGCCCTGCCCTTGGAAAAAATCTTGTTGCTTCAATGGAGATAAAATTTTACCCTTGATTGAATCTTAGCATGTTTTGCATTGAGCTTGGAAAGTTTTCAGCTGTTTTTTGCACTAAGAAGCAAACAATATTTGAGTGAACAGTTTTAAGCATTAACAAACACCTCAGTGTGGACAAAACCACATCTCAGTAAAATTAACACCTGATTTTTTGGAAGATAAAACACATATGTGGATAAACTAGTACAGATCTAATTCTCCCTGCTGAGATATTCCACCAAGTATGGCTAATTTAGTTTAAGCTCTAAGCTTCGACCTATATGAACAGTAGTAACGTTTTGTCCGCTCATTCTCTGAAGACACACATGAATAATTAAAAATCACACTGCTGTAGTGAAACCTTTGCTATGGTTTAGCACTTCTTCCTATTGGATAGGCAGGAGAAGGAAAAAAATGTAACAACCTCCTCAATACTGAGTTAACACTGAGTTGATTCTTTATTAGAAAATACTAAAGCTTCCTGAAGCACATTCCCCATCCCATGACAGGAAGCTGGAAGAATTTTTAAAAGCAAAGAAGTTTGAATCCATAGGTGGTAAACAAAGAGGTACTCAGCTGTAAGCTGGAATTTTTGTGCACACCTGTGAACGCACAGCGAGGGCTCTACTTTTACAAAAAAAATTTGGCAAAATGCTAGACTGATAGATTTTTATAAAAGCCGGGCAAGGGTTTCAGAAGCCATATTTATGTTATTTGAAGTTTTTCTTAATTGTGCGTGCTTCTTCTGCATAGGTTTTACAAAATTATTCCTGGAGACTGCTTCTGATTGCAAAGCAATCTGGTCTTCCTGAAACAGCTCAGGACCTGGACCGAGATGCCCAAATCCTGAGTCATTTTGATTCCAAAAGTATATTTCTGAAGCTCTAACCTCTGAAACAAGTGCAGAAACACTGAAATATATTTCAATTTCTACCTTAGCTGTATGCATTTCACAAACGAGCTTCAGCAATACCTCCGGGCAGTTATGACCACAGAAACTTCATGAGAGCCGATTTGCTCAACCGGCCTTACTTCAAATTCCAGAGAAGAGAAACACACACGATCAATTTACCGCGACAGCGCGGTTCTGCGGTGGCGAGGAAACCGCCTGCCCAAGACTCCTTTCGCCGACGGAGACGGTGATGCCCCGTTACTTTTCGAGCACCCTTCCAGTAACCGTACAGCCAGTATATTCCCATTTATTCCCCTATTACCTACCGGGAGCCGGCAGCCCTGAGCGAGGGGGCGCCCGCGGTGGGTCGGTTAACGGCCCATCCCCTCGCCCCGATATCGCCAGCCACTTCCCGGCGCTCTGCTCCGTACCGGGGGCGGCCCCCACGCCGCGGGACCGGCCTTCTCCGCGCTGCCCCGCACGGCACGGACAGGCCCCGGCGACCGGAGCGATCCCCGCGGTGTGTGTGTGGGGGGGCACCTCCCCCGGCGGCAGAACCGGCTCCGGGAGGGGCCCCGGCCGCCGCTCACCTTTGCGGGCCTTCTCCCCGGGGATGCTCTGGGCGCGGAGGCGCTGGTCCAGGATGTAGAGCATCTCCCCTCCCAGGTTGAGGAACAGCAGCGGCAGCGTCCGGGCCGACATGGCGACCGCCGACCCCCGTCGCCGCCGCCGTTGCCCGGCAACCAAGGGGCCAATCGGGAGACGCCGTCTTGGCCGGTCGGGGCACGCAAGCGCGAGCGCAAGCCCCGCCCCTGCGCGTGCGAGGCCCCTGTCAGGCGCCGGGCCCATTCCCCAACGGCGGCCTCGGGGAAAACAAACAAACAAACAAAGAACGGGTAAGGAAATGATTAAAATAACATCAAGGCAACAAAGAGGAGCTCGGTGCTGCCCGGAGCCCTGCAGGACAACCGCACGCGCCACGGTCAAGAGGAACCCGGGGAGGCGTTGTTGAAAGGCGCAGAAGGTCGGCCGACAGGCGCCACTGCCGTCGGGCTGGTAATTCTCCTTCAGTCACCATCAGTGGTGGTTTTGGCGTAACACACAAAACCACCGAGTTTGAGAATGACAGAGGGACGAGTGAGTGCCAGAGAAGCAATGTAAACGCGCAACTCCACTGGGAAATTAGACTTGATTGTCAGCACGATTTCCATAGCTGCAGAGCTCCCTATCAACCTGCGTTTTCCTGCGAGAAGGAATGGCATTCTGAGCGACTGTCAGGGCTGCTTTGTTTCCAAACAAGCAGCGTTTTGCCTCGTTCTCTCTCCTCATTTGTCAGCCCACTGCCCAAATCCCTGCCGAATGCTGCGAGCTGCTGGGTCAATGCTCTTTGACAGCGCAATCCTACAGGCTCACTGCGCGATGACAGGAGACAGGCACCGCTTGGAGGTGTTCTTGCTTGAACATCCTGGGGGTGTTCTCACTTGAACGTGCCTGCCTTCCCTGCTATGGGGCGATGGGGGAGTCCGCCCAGGTACTCCTCTCACATGGATTGAACTGCTCACAGCTCAGTCCAGCGCCATCAGCCTTAAAATAAACTTCTAAAACGCTTAAACCACTCATTGCACTTTTCCGGGTGCTCACCACAGCACAGATCACGGACGCACGTAAGCAAAGAGGCTTTAGGTCTTTAGGTAGTTATTTATTGTTAGTGACTGGCTGCGTCAGCCTCAACGTGCCGCTACACAGGCGTCCCCTCGCACTGCGCCTGTTTCTCCTTTGCAGCTCTCGCTCTTGCTTGCCACTCTCTTCTCTGCTTTAGCCTCTCTGGTGCTTTCAGCTTCCGCACCTCCTCAAAAACCTGCGGGAGGAGCATAAGGAGGTGAGAGAAGGGGAGAGACAAAGCTGCCTGCTGCTGAGCAGAGCTCCTCACTGCTGCACGCAGCACAGATCCAAGTTCCTGCAGCAGAGGCCAGGAGGCACGCTGCGCAGCAAGATCAACTCCTTCCCCTGTGCTTCCTCCGGGACTCCAGACAGCCCTGTTTTCAGGGTACCATTTGGAGGTATTCCGTTACAGCTACCCAGTCTTTTGGTTATACTTGCATTGGACTGAAATTTAGTATTTAGAGACTGAAGGCATGTCTAGCTTTTTGGTTCTGCTCGGTTATACTGACTGCACACAGCAGTTACACCAACGTACTGAGCGCAAATGAGAGTAGACAGTGGGCATACCCACATTTCTGTTCCAAAGCTGTCATCAACTTTGTCTCACATATTAGTCCCCATACCAGGCTTTGAAAAAAAGCTGGTTTGAATCATACATTTCTGAGCAAACTAGTAGCACACTCTGAAGTTCTCAAGCACAGCACGCGTGTCACTGCCCACTACACAACTGTCTTTCATGGAGCTCTTTGCTGAGCTTATGCATTTCTCTACAGACATTATCACTGTCTCCTCAAATTCAAAGCATGGATTAAAAGGATTTACCTATCAGTCTTTTCTAACTGTCTTAATTGTGCCCTTCTATAAAGAGATTTTTTTTCTACTCCAGCTACGTGGCGCTCTCTCCAGATTGCTCCATACCTTGCGGCAGAAAGCCTTCTTCACAAGCCAGCGCTTGGTGATCCTTCTGCGGTGGAGAGGGGGTAGAGTGTACTGGATATTCAACTGCTTGCAGGTGTTTTCAAAGGCATCATAGCGGACACGGCGAAGATATGCAAGTAGTTTCTTCCGGCAATCTATAGCCATCAGCATGCACCGACGGTTTCTTTTATCCTGCAAAAGACTTAGCTGTTCACTAGATTGCAGACAGATTATACTTCCATTCCAATAAATTACTTAGAATAGACCAGATTATGGCTGAAAGGAAACAATCAGGTTAAGGACAGTATCTTAGAACAACTTTTCTTGGCAGATACTGCAAGCACATTAGGTCACTGCAAGGAGATCCAAGAAGACTTAATTTACTTTTCACTTAAATTGCTTTCTTCATTCTGCGTCTGCACCTTCCTCCCCCAACCCTGAAGACTGTTTTCAATTTGTATGCAGTTTCAGGCGGTGGCAAAAGCTGCAACAGCTTGAAGGCAGAGGCTGTAGTGAAGGTCTACTAGCTAAAAACTCTTGCTTCTCCTGAAATATATTCTTCCAGAAATAACACAGAAGCATTTACCTTTGTTTTTCCAGAAATATAATGTGAAAATCAAATGTGACTTGGCTCTATCTGACCGTTTGGGTTGTTCTTTGGAAGAGAATATGTGTAGCTTGAGCCGTGCCATTCAGGGCAATCTCCTATGGGAGAAATTTCCCTACCCTATACAAGCAATTTGTGTAAAAACAAGGCTTCATCCAAGTAATTTCAAAAAGTCTCTTCTGCTGAAACATTTGGTACAACTTCTGGCTTCTTCTAAAACGTGAATTCTTTTCTGTTTTACCCTTCAAGCTTTTATGATTAACAAATAATTATGCATTTTTTTCAAATGCAGTTGATTAATCCATTTCCCACCTTTTGCACTGCATAAAGAATCTTTAATATTTCTTGTTCATAAACTCATAGTTGTGATGTTTCAAATTTGGGCTCTGAACCCAGGTAGGTTTAGGTAGGAAAGTGGTCATTACGACATTAACACAGTCCTGTTCGCTCAACATTTCCATAGGCAGAACAAAGAGAGAATGCAGCTGCTGAAGAGGTAACATTAATTACATTGAAAACTAAGTGGTGAAGCCACAGCTGCAGCTAGGATAAATTTAGCTAAACTCCGTTCAAAGGTATCTGCTCAGCCATTTCCACCAATCCAGTAACAAAAAAGAACACACTCCACATTTCAGTCGGTGAGAATGTAGCTGTGACTGAGCCAGCAGTTTCCCAGACTCACCACGAACAGTTATAACTATTTTATAAACCTTCTTAGGAAAGCCATAATCCCCAGAATTAAAATCCTTTTGTTCTAAACTGAGAGAACAACCTGAACAGCTGCTGTCTCAGATGTGTGGGCTCAGATTACTGATAGTTACCTTGGGATGCCTCTGCAAATGTTCCTCGTAAGTGCGTATCTTGGCAGTCAATATAGCAACTATAAAGAACAGACATAAGAAGCCATGTGAGAGCGGCAGCTTTCCAGGGTGAGACAGTATCATCTGCATTCCCTTCAAACTGCCAGCTGAGGACTGCTGTTCTTATGGGTACCCACTGCACCACAGCAAATATTACCACACGGCCCTCTGAGTAAGTGCAAAACAAACCACAAAATACAACCTACATAACCCGAGTCAGAACTATGACTATTATGAAGCTGCTTAATTAGAGCTTAAAATGTTAATAATAGATCGTATGAATTTATTTGTAAAATACCTCTTGCACTCACTTAATTACTGGTGACTTTACATTCATTTCACTTCACTTGGTTTAAGCTTTGGAGGAAGAGAGACAAATTAAGAGGTTCTTTCTAAGAGCAGCAGCCAGCTCTTTGTGATTTCAGGCTTTGCAGAAAGGTACTGGTGGCATCCTGAGAAACTGAAGGTCTTTACTGCTGATAAAGGAGTGCATCTTGGTCAATGTCAGCATGGCCTTCATCTGGCCTACACTGTGCTTCAGCCAGAGCTCTCCGATGCAGAGGGAAATCTGGGTTCCATGGCTAAATCTAGTAGTTCATTTTGGTGATGAATGCAGTGTAATGCTTCATGTCACATAAGCACTTCAAGCAGAATAATGCACATGCTACCTTTGGAGGGTGGATATGGAGTAGGAATTTGGAAAGCACCCTAGCAGACATCTGCCAGCAAGTGCATGCGCTGCCTCTGCAACGTTCCCAAACCCTCAACGGGTCCTCCAGGGCATACTGTGGGCTACCTGCCTCTCGGGTGCTCTCCTGAAGGAGATGCTCCTGATACAGGAAACTTGAAGGGCTGGGGTGGGAATAGCTGAATAAAAGCTGAGATATACCAGCTGCCAACAGTATCCTTCTACTTTTTTAACTTACCTTGCACCTCAAAGGAGCCATTGTCATTGGGAGACCTCCTGACCTTTTCCACCAGCTGCTGTGTCTTTATCTTCATCTTCTCCTTCTGTGGATAACAGAAAAGAGCTTTTCACTTTCTCAGGAACACTAAAGGTCTAAGACAGTCCAGCTCTCTTCCCAAATGCCCAGATAAAGGCTTTGTAATTAACAGCTTTACTCAGTGTCCATCACAAAATGTGTAAGCAGCGCTGCAAAAAAGGACCTGCTGCTTGCAGGACAGTGCTCAGACTTCAGCAGTGAAGCAGCACAAAAAGATCTCAGCAGAACACAGAATCACCACTGTTCAAACCAAGAGTCCAGGCACACCCTTCATCCCAAGATTACAGATGGGTGTTGAAGAAGCCCCGCTGCTCTCATGAATAGGAGAGAGAACCGAAGCTGATCTCACATGGCAGCAGCCTTTACTTTTCGCATTGTTTTAAGCTTAAGTGGTAAGCAGCGAGAAATCATAAGATCTTTGTGCTACCCTATGATTTGCTTACTTTTACTTTTTGTATGCCCAGAAAACAAAGTAATTTGGAGAACATCTGCTGTCCAGTGTATGACTTTCTAGAACACAGGCCAACTGTCAGCAGTAACATAACACAGCTCATCTCCCCTGTGATTGCCTAATATTTTCTTCTCTTGTTCTAGTATGCAATTATTATCATAAAGAAGACTGCATGATAAATTTTAAGAGCACACAAGACTTATCACTCTCATATATTTAATAGCCCCGGATTTGCAGTCATAAAGCAACACTTAAAAATAAAGTAAGGGAAGGGCATTTAACAATATAGACCAGTCTTACACAAATGTGCTCACTAAATCTTCTGAGTTTTTTTATGCAAGTAGAATGGAACTAACCTGGCTTGCCATTTCCAGTGACAACAGTCTTTTCACTACATCGTCAACACTGCAAGGAGATTTCAGATTAGTTTATAAGCTAGAAACGAAGTATATTTAATAACAAAAATCAGGTTAGGTTTTCAGAACATATTAACTTTTCTCAACTTTAATTTACTCTACAAATTTACAGCAACTCTCCTCCCCTCCCAAACCTGTCAGCCATAAACTGTTTCTTGCGTTCCTGTCGTGGTTTAACTCCAGCCAGCAACTAAGTACCACGCAGCCGTTCACTCACTTCCCCCATCCAGTGGGATGGGGGAGGAACTCGGGGAAAAAAGGTAAAACTTCTGGGTTGAGATAAGAACGATTTAATAGAGCAGAAAAGAAGAAATTATAATGATAATGATAACACTAATAAAATGACAACAGTAGTAATAAAAGGATTGGAATGTACAAATGATGCACAGGGCAATAGCTCACCACCCGCCGACCGACACCCCGCCAGTCCCCGAGCAACGATTCCCTGCCCCCCCCCACTTCCCAGTTCCTAAACTAGATGGGACGTCACATGGTATGGAATACACCGTTGGCCAGTTTGGGTCAGGTGCCTTGGTTGTGTCCTGTGCCAACTTCTTGTGCCCTGGCTGGCCATGAGAAGCTGAAAAATCCTTGACTATAGTCTAAACAATACTGAGCAACAACTGAAAACATCAGTGTTATCAACATTCTTCGCATGCTGAACTCAAAACATAGCACTGTACCAGCTACTAGGAAGATAGTTAACTCTATCCCAGCTGAAACCAGGACAGTTCCTAAGAAAAATCATGGCTGAGATTACAGAAGCATCAAGTAGTTTTACTGCTGTGGGAAGCACAGTTATTTCAAATGATGATGAAGTCTTATAAATTCCAAAAACATTATGTGCAAATAGGGTGCTGCAGATTAACCCCCAAGTAAGTGCACAATGACAAAATTATTAATTTTAAGACTGGCTCCTTCAAAGATCTGTGAAAGTCTCAGTTATGCCACTGGGGGCTCTCCATGCACCACACATAAGCAGTTCAAAGCACAAAAATGCTGAACTCCAGGTCCAAATTTCAGCAGCAGTCATTCATTTTGAGTTGTTTAACTACACATTGTCTAGCACCTGAGTTCAAGACAGGCACAGATTATTTCTAAGAAGATTATTTTTAGTATTTCAAGTTTATTTCTTTTTTCTGTGGATTACAAAGCCCACAGATGTGGGCAAAAAGCACTTAATCTTACATTAAGTAGACCAAACCCTGACATAACCCTAATCAGTGACTGCTTTTGCAAATTTGACTTTCAAAATGACTTTGCAATTTTTGTGCTAAATTGCACACCAGTGACCACAGAGCATTAATTACTTACTGAGCAGGTGACAGCTTCCACCTACTGTGGTTGTATGTGTGTGAGACAAAAATCTCTGAAGAGAATAGTCATTCCCTTTCCCTGTATCATACCTATTTATTATTGGGACATTGGCATAATCTTTCTTCAACATTGTGGGAGGAAGATCATCCAAATGGCTGGGGATGTCTACAAAGAGAAGATTAACATTTGAGGAAGAGCAGTACAAAGTCAGAGCTCTGAACATGCTTGCAAACTAGATCAGAGGAAACAAGTTGCAAAGAAAGTAGACTGTACGCCCCAAACAAGAAGGAAGAACTTAAGAGATGAAGCTGAGATGGCAAGAACTGAGTGAATAAAATTGGGTCCAGTCTCTTGCCTTCAGCACTCTGGATTTACAACATGTCGTATAGTCTACCAAGATCACTGATCTCTTGCTGATGACAATTGCTAATTTCCCACACATTCATGAACTGCTGAATTTTCTGGGTAACTTTTGAGCTTGCAAGGAATTATTTCTAGAACCACAAAACCACAAAAAAGTTTACAAAGGGACCTTATGAAGTTTCTAGTCCAATCTCCCCTTTAAAGTGGGACCATCATCATTTCTTTGTCTAGCAAAGCCTTGAAAACCCCTGAGGATATTCCACAGCCCCTCTGTGAAGCGTGTCCCCACACTGCACTGTCTTCCCAGTGAATCTCTTTTCCTTTTGTATCCAGCTGGAACATCTCTGAGCTGCTATTTGGGACCACTGCCCCTCATTATATCGTTTGGTGCTACCAAGAAGAGTCTGGCTCCCTCACCCTTGTAATTACGCATCAAGAAGCTGCAGGATTGCAGAATCCTGTAACAGGGATTATATTTTCTCTCTCTTCTCGTGATGAGCTCTGCATCTTTAAAGTGAAAACCACTAACTTCTCCAAATACCCTCCTTTCCTGCAGCATTAGGGTACAACTCTGATAATGTCAACAGTAGAACGTTTTGCCACGTGGTCCCATTAATCCCAACGTACCTTTTCTTTTTCTTCTCACAGGTCTGGCATAACATCTGGCTGTCTGAATAAAGGGACTGCAAGCTTGATAGAAGAAAACAAAGATTTATCAGACTTGTGTGCACTTTTTTAGCTTTGTACACATTAAATACTGCTCAGTCTGTACTAGAAAGCTGGTCAGAGTACTTAGACTCCAAGGTGATCAGTGGCTTGCCAGGTCTTTTGTCCCAAAGGAGCGTGGAACAGTTCAGCGTGGTTCTTATGCAGGTGCTGAAATAAATAGGCAAAGCTGTGCTGCTTCGGAGTGATCAGAACCCAAAAGGTGAGCAGAACAGGGCAGCAGGAAGAGATTACAGACACTGAGCAGAGAGCGCGAGGGCTCCCCAGCTGAACTGTGTTCATTTAGAGGGTTTAAACTGATGAACTAATTCAAGTAATTTCACGTGTGAGTTAGATGGGCTGCTCTGGACTATCCCAGTGCCAGGGCGCAGAGGCAGTGAGACCAAGAGACAACCTTTGACTGGCACAGCTTAGTACAGATGAGAATATTCATCAGCTAGCCTGAACTGAGCCGTTCTTTGACCTTTCAAGAACAAGCTCCTCCAACCGCTCTTTCGAGGCCCCTGCTACCAGAATCGATAGCTGCGTCAGATTATTCACCCGTGCCTCAAACATGTCTTCAGGTACAGGCTTTGCCAGTCCACGTACCCGCCTGCAAACGGAACCGTCCGAGAAGCAGGCGAGCTCTGCTCTGGGTCCGCGAGGCACCAGAACCGCGCACAGGCTGTCGGCACAGGCGTCGAGCGCAGGCCTCGGTGCCCCGTCCCACGCTTACCATGCGGTAACGGCGCCTGCAGAAACCAGGCCAGGGCTCCAGCCCGCATCCTTGGCCCGGCTCACAGCAGATCTCCGGCCCGGGAGCGGCCCCAGCCGGTCCCCGCCATGCACAGGGTCCGCGGGCAGCCCCCCGCCCTACCCCGCTACCTTGAGGGACACCCCGGGGTCCTGCCCGCGCCCTGCCTCCCCAGCAGGGCCCCATGTCGTCCCCCCCAGGGGCACCGAGCCCCCGTCCCCTCTCAGCGCCGCCCCAGGCCACCCCCGACCCCAGGCCGCCCGCCCCGGCCTCCTCTTCCTTCGCCGGGCCCCCGCTTCCCCTTCCACCCTCCCTCCCAGCTGCCTGTTTAGTGCGGCCGAGCTCCCCGAGCGCCTCACCGGCCCCGTCGCCGCCGCGGGCGCTCCCCAGGACGGCGGCCCCGCCGCGGACCGGCCCCGCCAGGCAGCGGCCTAGCACCGTCCGCAGCGCCAGCATAGCCCTCCGCTCACAGCCCGGCTGCCACGGGCGCCGCCATCTTGCCCAGGCGCGGCGGACCGAGCACCGAGGGCGGGAGAAAGGGCCGAGCGCCGAGCGCGTCGATGGGCGGAGCGCCCCCTCCCGCCGCCATCACGCTCCGTCGTGTCCCCCCCCCAGCCACCATCACCGATCGCCCCGGGCTCGTCTCCGCCGCAGAGGCGTCCCGGGCCGTTTTCAGCACGTCCCTGTTTATTGCGAGAGGGGACAGGAGGGGCGGGAGGGGACGCACACAGCACCAGCGGAGGGAGCCGGGCCCCTCGTTGTGGAGGGTGCCCCTAGGCCTAGGCCCGGCCCAGGCCACCCGCAGGCCCCGGGGCTGGGCCCGTTACTGCTGCCCCGGTCCCCGGCACTAAAACGCCCGGCAGTCGTGGAGCTCCTCGGCCCCGCCGATGCGGAGGCCCTGCAGCAGAGGGAAGGTGGCGGGCAGTTCCTCGGAGCAACCCCCGTCCCCGGGGCAGCCGTGAGGGGGGGCCCCGTGGAACCACAGGTTCTCGTAGGGCTTGGGGCTGGGGCTGGGGTCGAGGAGCAGGGGCTGAGTGGAGTTGGAGCGCAGGTAGAGGCGAGGCGGGGCGTGCTGCTGGCCCTTGTACCCGTCGCCCACCACCTGTGCGTACTGGACGGTCTCCCTGCTCCCGCCGAGGCCCTGGCACGGCTCCGCTGCCGCCCGGCCGCGGCCCGGTGTGCCGGGTCCCTCCTGCCGCACGTAGGGCTGGGGCACGGTGGGGAAGGTGCCGGCAGTTTCGGCGGAGGGCTCCTTGCCCCAGGGGGACGGCTGCTTCCCCGCCGCCCTTTCGAGCACTGCGACGGTAGAAATGGTCGCCAGGCCAGGCTCCCTCACGCCGGGGAGCTGCAGAGGCTCCTGGAGAAATGGCATGGAGTCACGGCCTGTTTGCAGGGTGCAGCCCCTCCTCTGCCCCCCTCTTCCCAGCACCGCGGGAGGGAAGCTCCCTGCACCCCGGCTCCCCATCCCAGCATGACCTCGCGCCCCGGGTGCCGTGCCCTCCATGCCGAGCGGTGCCTGGGTGGGGAGCGGGGGACTGCGGGGTGCAGCCATCCAGCTCTCACCTGCTGGAGCTCTGCCGGCACCCACTTGCCCAGGCTGCTGTTGGCGGGGTCGGGGACGCTGGGCCAGAACTGCTGCTTCACCCTGGTGGTCACAGGATGAGGGGACTCAGCGAGGGGCCGTGAAACCGGCAGCCTTGGGGCTGGCCTTGCTCCCGCCAAGCTTGCAGCGGGACGCTGCCGCTCCCCACATCCGTCCCGTCCCTCCAGCAGCCGGGCTGCGGCCAGGGCCACCGCAGCCTCTGGGGACAGGGACTCCCAGGGCAGCCCAGCCCAGTGCAGGGCTGGTCCAGCCCACGATGGCTCTCAGAACTCACCGCCCATTCTTCTGGAAGCAGATGAGCAGAAGTATAAGCAAGACAAAGATCAGCCCCAGGGTCAGGAAGAGGAACTGGATTTCGATGTCGTCTGGAAAGCGGGCAGGGGAGAGGGTCAGAGAGGGAACCACAGTGAGATGCCTCCAGCCATGCTGTGCCGTGAGGCTGGGGCAGGACCTGGGGTCTGCGGGTCCCCTCCTGTCCCCACACCCCCCTCCAGGTGGCTGCACCCCCTCACCTAGCACCATGGTCACCAGGGTCAGGCTGGTGCCATTGGTGCTGCCGGCGGCCGTGGATGCCATGATGTGCACTTTGTACAGGGTTGATGGCTTCAGCTTCCGGATGACAAAGGAGCTGAGAGAGGGGTTCACGGTGGCACCTAGGGAAATGGGGGCTGTTGGCACAGCGGGGGCTGCTCGGCAGGTGCCCCTCACGTGCACAGCCCCTTGGGTCTCTGCTGGCAGGGGGTCCCATATGGGACCTGCACACATGCCCCAACCCTCTCTGACGAGGGCATGGAGTCTGCTGATGTCCCCACCCAACACATCGAGGTGGGATGGAGGGCAGGGCTGGCGGTGATGCCGGCAGGACTCACTGGACACTTCTGCGGTGCTGTTGGCCAAGAAGATGGTGTAGCTGGTGATAAAGCCGTTCTGCATCTCAACTGGCACTGGGTCCCAGCACAGCTCAGCGTCAGACTTGCTGATGCTCTTCAGGTGGAGCTTCGGGGCGTAGGACGGTGCTGAAACAGAGCCGGACAAGCGTCCAGGCGCTGTGCAGAGCCACTGTCTCGGGGTGGGGGACGTGCAGGGGGGACGCATTGAGTGGTAAGTCCCACTCCCGAGGTGTGGGTGTCAGGGCCTGCCCCGTGCTGTGCCCCCGTGGGGCTCGGTCCAGCTGACAGCACCTTTAGAGATGAGCCAAGATCCAGCCCAGCAGGCTGAGCTCTTCTGCACAGCCCCTGAATTAGGGGTGCATGGTGGGAAGGCTGGCTCTCCTTTTTGAAAGGCAAAGGCTTGGTGGTGCAGGGTGAGCCCGCCGGGGCCCCGAGGGCAGCTGCTGGGAGCACACGTACCCTTCTGCTTGGAGTAGGCTGCGGTGTGGACGGGCACCCCTATGGCGTCCTTATAGAGGGGGTACACCGAGATGTTGTACCGCTGGAAAGGCTCAATGCTGTCTGCAACAGAGACCAGAGGGGGGGCCAGGGGTTTGGGGCTCTGGCTGCCAAGAGCCCCTGGCTGCCCTGTGCCTGCCCACAGCACCAGCCCGCTTGCCCTGTGCCGTACCGCGGGAGTGGGTGCAGGGGAAGGAGGGAGGGTGTGGAGCGGGCTTTTGGGGCAGGATTTGGCCCTGGGGCAGTCAGGAGGGGTGCCAGATCCCCCACCCAGCTGACCAGGAGGGCAGGGCCCCCCCGGCAGCCCCCGGCTTACCCCGGATGAGGACTGCGGTGGTGGCCCCGTCACGCTCCATCTGCCAGCAGGCACTGCAGCGACCGGGCTCCGAGGACACCCGCTGCCACTCCAGGACGTAGGCAGCCACCGGGGTTGGCGGTGCCTCCCAGCGCACCCAGAGGCTGCGCTCGCCCCTGGGCACGGCCCGGAGCCCAGCCAGGGGCTGACCTGCATGGGGACAACCAGCCAGGATGACAGGAGAGGGGAGCATCCCTGCTGCATCGCCCCCCTGTGCCCCCCAGCCTGGATCCTGCCCTGCTTGGGAGCCCCCCAGTTGCACACCCAGGGAGGTGTCTCCCCCGCAGTGGGGCAATGGAGCGGCACCCAGTTTGAGAGCTTGTGGAGCTGCTGAGGTGGTGGTGGTGGTGGGGGGGGGTACAGAGCCCCAGGGGGGCATGTGGAGGTTTCGGACCGTGGGAAGTTTGCACTGTCCTCACCTTTCCTCTCCAGGAGGATGACCTCGGTCGGTGCCGACTCGCCGGCAGCGTTGTAGGCTGACAGATAGACCCTCCTGGTCCCCACTGGCGCGGAGAAGTTGCACTGGGTGTGGGTGGTGTTGCAGACAGTGGGGGGGTCCCTGCCCCTCTTCCTGGGGCTCAGGGTGACGCAGTACCCCAGCACTCGCCCGTTCGCCTCCCGCGGCCGTGGTGCCTGGGCGCAGGCAGGGTGTGCGGGGATGTTTGGTCCCCGTGGGGATGCTCGGTCCCCACAGGGATGCTCAGTCCCCAGGGCGATGCCCCAGCAGCCCCCCCACCCCCACCGCCCACCTGTACTCACCTTCCAGCGCAGCTGCACCTCCAGCCACCTGCCTGCCCCGGCCGGCCGAGCGCTCCACCACGCATCCAGCTTCCCCGTGGGGGCTGCAACAGCAGAAAGGTGGCCAGGGAGCTGAGAGGGGTGATACGTGTGGCCGTGCCACCGCGGCTGTGCTGCCTGGCCAGGCAGAGGGGACCCCCCCCAGTGACTCCGCACCCACCTTTCTCGTGGGTGGTGTAGTTCCTGCCCGGGCTCCACTCGCTCCAGTAGCCCCGTGCCGAGCTCCGCCGGCACCGCATCTGGAAGCGGTACTGCGTGCCGAAGAGGAAGCCACAGTGCTGCATGTTGCCGGCCTGGCCAACGATGCCAGTGACCTGGTGGCAGCCGAAGCGAGGGCTGTGCTGGCTCCCGCCTCGAGCAGGGCAGAGCTCGGAGCGGAGGGAAGGATCCTGGCTCCTGCTTGCTCACCCTCCCCGGTCCTGCTGCCCCGGCAGCACTCACCACAGCCCAGGCAGAGTCCTCTGGTGCCCGGTAGCGCAGCTCGCACTGCAGCTCCATGTGTGCGTTGCTCCGCGTCACTTCCCAGGCCAGGGCGATGCAGTCGGTCTGGAAGGGGATGGACTGGATGCTCTGCAGGGCTGGGGGGTCCAGCTTGGCTGGAGGAAGAGCAGAGGAGGGAGCTGGAGAGGTGCTGCAGCAGGCAGTGCGTGGGGCCACCGCCTCGCATGCGGCCGCTTTTGTTAGTGCTGCAAGCTGCAGCCAGAGTGCTGGCCTGCCCAAGACAAGGGATGGGGAGAAACCACCCCTAAACATTTAAGAGAATGGCTTGTGGCAGGGACTGGTGTGTGCCCCTGCCCAGGACACGGGGCGATGCTTGGGAGCACAGTGCCAGCATTGCTCTGCAGCCTGGGCTCTGGGTGGTGTTAATGCCTACGCTGGGAAAACAGATCCCGCAAGACCTGGGGTCTGGTACACGGCCAGGAAAGCCGCACTTTTGGGTCTGCCCTGGGGCAAGAGCCCAGCACGGCCGTGGGAGGGCTCAGCTGGTTCATGGGCAGCCCTTCCGTGGGTCCAGAGCAGGGAGGATGAGTCGCACCATCTGGGAAGATTCCTTTTATAAATAGTTTATAGGAGCTGGATATATTATTAATAGACCTCCTGAATAAATGGGTAATCAATTGCTGGAGACAGTTGTAGAGTGCAGCAGGTCAACTGATGGCTCATAACCCACTGGCACACGCTGTTCAGTCTGTAATGCAGCTTTGGCACCTATTCATCCCAGCAAGCCATTTATCATAGGAACCTGCCCATAAAATATGACCTAAAAGCCCAATGTGCTTTAATGGCACTCTAATACCCCTCTCACTGCTGATGAGCTTCCCTGGCCCCTGACCTCCGCGAGAAGTGGGCGGCTCTGGCTGTCACTCACCGACGTCCATGGGGTCGATGCAGAGATGCTCTGACTCGGTTGTGCCGAGGGCATTTGTGGCGGACACCCAGATCTCCATTTGCCGGTAGAGCTGGAGCAGCCGGCGTGGCACCGTGCAGCGGCTGTGGCCGCCTTGTGGGGTGCAGCCTGTCACCGCCTGGGCTCTGCTTCTGCGGCAGCGAGAGGAGTGGGCTCGGGGGTCCCTCCGGCAGAGGATGAGGCTTGCCATGTCATTGGGGGGGGGGGGGGGGGGCAGGAGAAGTGGCCACACGCCAGACACCGTATCACCCCCCGAGGCTTACCCGGCACACTTCAGTGCGACGCTGGTGGGGAGGTGGCTGTTGGCTCCCTGCTCCCACTGGCACGTCAGCCCGTAATTGCTGAGGTCCAGGATGCAGCTGAGGTTGAAGGGCTTTGCAGGCGGGTCTGGAGAGAGTGGCCACGGAAAAGCCTGAGCGAAGCGCCCATCCCAGCTGCGGAGGAGCTGCTGCCCCCTCCGTGCCAGGTTGCACAGAGCCCCGCTGCCACGCCGCCGCTCCCCAAACCTCCCCTGCCCTGCAGCCTGCCCTCTGGGCACCAGTGCACCGGGATGTAGCTGTGCACAGCCCCAAAACAGCCTCCATCAGCCATCAGCCCTGGCTGCTCCTCCTGCCCCAGCGGTTTTGCCCG